>NC_086451.1:121280387-121952053 GCF_028390025.1 Pseudophryne corroboree | reverse complement strand
ATATATGATTAGAAGAAAATCATGCAGAACACATAAACATACTTCCATAATTAATAGAAACAAATAATCACTGTCCGTAATGCACATAGTAACATATTTGCAGAGAGGGATCATTATAATAAAACCCCATAGGGAATGTGGGAACGGTTCTATCTAAGCTGCCATCCTATGAAGACAAGGTCTTTGGTTTATAACCGAGAAGTTTATTTTCATAAACAAACGTTGGGTATGTACTTTAGTTGATACTGGTTTTTAAAGATTTATCTAAGATCTCTACAAATCAAACGGAATATAAAATAGATTGTGTGTTTGAAATACTCCCATTAAAATATAAAATGTGCAGTTGTTAAAGCTAGAGTAGATTTTGGAAAATATTTTCAGTGTTGTTTTTTTTTTTTTTTTCTTTTACTCAGCACATTTTGCTTTCTGATGAGAACTACTGAGTTACTGGTGTAACCGTACAGGGGGTGAAGTAAAATAGCATTTTTGGTAAATATTGGAAGGTGTAGTTTTAGATTTTGTTTGTTAGAAAGCAGTGTGTTCCTGCACTATCCCCACTGTGCAAATATACAGGGTACTAGGACACAGGGCGGACTGTCCTCCAATCTTATGTATTACTGCACATGTGCTGCAACCATCCTGTAGATCCTCACTTAGGGCCCGATTCATACCTGATCGTAGATGAGCGTAAAAACGCTCATCTACAATCAAAAACTCTGACATGCAGGGGGACGCCCAGCACAGGGCTAGTCTGCCCCGCATAACAGGCCCTACCCCCATGTACATGTGTGAAAGCATCGCATGGCAGTAATGCTTTCGCACCTGGCAAGTAGCTCCCTGCCTATGGAGCCTTGCTGCAGAGGCAGGTGGCTACCTGCCATGTTTTGAGTCGCAGCAGTTGTGTGTGATGTCATGCAGCCGCCACACCCCACCCCACCCCAGCAGTGGTCTGAACATGCCTGCGTTGTCTGGACTGTGCCCCCCCAACAGCGTTCAAACGCCGCTGGTACGTGTACTCCCACCCCGCGACCAACTTTGCCTGTCAATCAGGCAGAGGCGATCGCACCAGTAAGATGCTTTCACATATCACTGTGGGCAATCGCCCAGTAAAGCTGCTGCACATGCACACACCACATAGGGCTTCAGGGTGCAATTGTACCGCTCTGAATTAGACCCTTAGTACGGTGAGACTGTAATGTGACGAATGAAGCTGATATGAAGCTGTTCCAGTATCCCTGCACCAGAAGCAGCAAACACTCACTGGCTGAACTGTATAAAACCCTACTTCATCAAGTGTATCAAGTGTCTATGGATGTACCTTCAATAAACCAACCTCACTGGTTTAAGTAAACTGGGCTGTCCATAGTCATCCGCTCGTGTGTGCCTACGTAACTCTGCAAGAACACCACCTGCACAATACTTGTCGACTTTATGGCTGCTGTGCCAACCTGAGAGTAGCCAGGTCGGCACAACAGGGGTTGCGTCATTGCGGTCCCGTCCCACACTATACAATGCCCACATTAAGGGTATTGTAAAGCTGGGGGTGGAGTAATGATGCCGCAATTTACCATGAATCGCGTCATCATTCCACCCACTTTTCCTCTATGAGCAGGTGGCTGCATGCATGAGCGGAGGTGAATGGGAGGTGCGTTGAAGGTGCTGGCGGGGGTAATCAGGATGCTGGAGACTTGCCCAATTTTATGGGTGGCCAGGAGTGCCAGCTGATTTTCAGGACCCTCCCGACCATTCCAGGGGAATAGGCAAATATGACCTGTACACACAGGAATTCAGTTACCAGGCACACAAGTGTACAGTACCCGGACACCAAGACTCAGACATACAAGCTACTACAGACACCAGAGCAGGCACCATCATAGACACATGTGTAGAGCAGAAGATGCATAGAACAAAGAGTAAAAACAGCACAGAGTGTTTCCAGTACAGTGTGTTAGCACAGAAGCTGTTCAGTAAACAGAAGCTGCATAAAACATGGAGTGATGATGCACAGAGAGTTTCCAGTAGAGTGTATTGAAATTGATTAAAGTACAGAAGCTGCATAGTTATTGCCTGTAAGAATCATGATTACAGGAGCTACACCAATAATGTGGTTTATCACGCTACAGATGTGTTCTCATACATCTTTGCTGCTCTTGGCAAGTCAGGTCAGCATTGCGAGTCTTTTTTGTTTCTTTTTCCAAAAATGCATCTTATTGGCAATGCAATGTGACTAGTTTACATGAGGAGACAGTGCTTATTCATTTGAGAAGTGAAACTTGTATATTGTATGTGACTGAGTCTGTATACGGAGCACCACAGACCTATTGAAAAAAAAGCTGCAGCTGCTAGATTGTAGAACTTCATATACAAATCAGAGACTGAATCACACACAGATACAGTATACAAGTTCTGCATATCAAATTACTCAGCAGTCTCCTGGTGCATGTTAGCTGCATCATGTTGCAACTAAGATGCATTTTCAGCAAAAAGACGCTACATGGTAGAAGAGCCTCACGGGACCTGGCATGCCTACAGAGGCTGTCTGGCATGACTGCAACAGTGATGTGTATCTCTTATGTGATATTTTATTAATTTGTCAGGATGAATACTGTATATTAAATCCATACCAATATGTGAAGGGGCTGAGAAATAATTATAACTTGCAGATTGAGGCTTCCTTCCTATCAGACTGATGCTGAATTAGAAGTAATAATTACCAATGTTGTAGCAACTTTATACAACACTAAAAGTAAAATTAGTGGCATAACAGAAAAAAATATATGCTATAGTCTGTAACCTATCAATTTGATAGACAGACAGTGACTAGTTAGACAGTCAATAGATAGACACCATATATTAGACAGACATTAGGTCGACAGGGTCAAAAGGTCGACAGGGACAAAAGGTCGACATGGAAAAGGTCGACATGTCAAAAGGTCGACATGACAATGGTCGACATAAAACCGATAGACAAATGTTTTTTTTTTTTAAATGTAACATGTTTTTGGATTATTTCATACTTTCTCTATCCATGTCGGCATAGAGTTGGTTATAAACCTTGTGGCGAGCGCAGCGAGCCACCGTGCCCAAAGCGTGGCGAGCCCCGCGAAGGTATGCCTTTCTACAATTGGGGGTCCCAGATGACAAAACTATCCACACAAACCACAAAAATGCAAAAAACATGGTGTCTACCTTTTTCATGTCGACCATTCTCATGTCGACCTTTTGACCCTGTCAACCTTTTCCATGTCGACCTTTTGACCCTGTCGACCTTTTGACCCTGTCGACCTAATGTCTGTCTAACATATGGTGTCTATCTATTGACTGTCTAACTAGACACTATCTATCTTTCATATTTATTTATTTATTAGCAGTTTCTTATATAGCGCAGCATATTCCGTTGCGCTTTACAATTAGAACAACAATTATAGAACAAAACTGGGCAAAGACAGACAGACAGAGGTAGGAAGGCCCTGCTCGCAAGCTTACAATCTATAGGGAAATAGGCATTGATACACAAGGATAGATGCTACCTGTCACATAATGGTTCTCCAGGTTGCTAGGTTCTTAATGGGTTGTATATGATATGATCACCCAGCAATGTTGGAAGACAAAATGTGAGTTTATGTGGACTGTACAGAGGGGATGTAACTTGATAGGGAAGCTGTGAAGGTTATGTGTGTGGGTCTGAAATTTGGTAGGCTTGTCTGAAGAGATGAGTTTTCAGAGAACGTTTAAAGGTTTGGAGACTAGAGGAGAGTCTTATTGTGCGTGGGAGTGCATTCCACAGAGTGGGTGAAGCCCGGGTAAAGTCCTGTAATTTTGAGTGGGAACAGGTAATACATGTGGATGAGAGACGCAGATCTTGTGCAGAGCGGAGAGGTCTGGTAGGGAGATATTTTGAGATGAGTGAGGAGATGTATGATGGTGCAGTTTGGTTAATAGCCTTGTATGTAAGTAAAAGTATTTTATATTTGACACGGTAGAATACCGGTAACCAATGGAGGGACTGACAGAGCGGATCAGCAGATGAAGAACGTCTGGCGAGGAAGATTAGCCTCGCAGCTGCATTTAAAATGGATTGAAGTGGTGATAGCCTATGTTTGGGAAGACCAGTAAGGAGACTATTACAATAATCAATGCGGGAGATTATGAGTGCATGGATTAGAGTTTTTGCAGTGTCTTGTGTAAGATAAGGGCGTATACCGGAACCAGTCTGTAATATGTATGAGGACCCATAGTAAAAGCTGCTTTCAATGGGACTACTGAATCCTGACAAGACAACTAGTAATAAATAAATAAATAATTAACAGTATTTTATATTGAGACCAGCAATATTAGAAGAATGAAGCTTATCTTATATTTAAAAAAACACAATTTTTTTTATTTAATAAGGAAGAAAACATATAAAAGAGGTATTCATAATTTTGATATCACACTGTCGGCTTAATTCAGACCCGATCGTAGCAGCAAAATTGTTCTCTAATGGGCATAACCATGTGTTCTGCAGAGGGGAGGGGGCAGATGTAACACGTGCTGAGAGATTTAGATTTGGGTGGGTTATATTGTTTCTGCGCAGGGTAAATACTGGCTGCTTTATTTTTACTCTGCAACTTATATTTCAGTTTGAACACACCACACCCAAATCTAACTCTCTCTGCACGTTATATTTGCCCCACCTGCATTGCACATGGGGCCTACTTCAGACCTGATCGCAGCAGCAAATTTGTTTGCAAATGGGCAAAACAATGTCAACTCAGTTGTAGATTATGCTTACTCTTTAGACTGTTCCTTCAGTAATGGAGGTTCAGATACAGTGAGAGCTCCACAACACATAGAGGGTGGGGAGATGTATGAAGCCTTCTAAGGAATGAAGAATTGGACAAGTGGTAAAGTAGCCTGTAGACACAAATCAGCATCTATAATTTTATAGAATCTACTTTATAAATGTTTGTTAGAAGTTCTTTTGGGCAACTTCTCCACATGGCCACAATTTGACAATTTGAAGGCTTGATGCACCTTTGGAGGCTTCTCGCTATTTAGGAGATTTGATACATCTTCACCATAGTTAACTTACATTAGGGGGTGTATGTTTAGGTTCCCAGAACTAAGCTGTACATAATGAGATGGGGTATTCTATGTGACTCTACCCTGATGCCTTTTTATTGTGAAGACCAAACTGGACAAGAAAGGAATCTTTTCATCTGAGAGGTCAGTTGTCATTATCTTTGATGCAATCCCAGTTTAGCAAAAAGTAAAAAGGGAACCCCCAATGCATTGGCATGACAAGGTTTTGAAGTGAGGGTGAGTCAAATGTAAATACAGTAGGTGACTACATTATGCCGTGTGGTGGCACTGCATCACAGTGGGCATGCACATGCTCTTTGGAGCCATATGTGGTGGAGGCACCTTATTCCACTAAATATGCTTCACCCCTATTATTTGTCCCTATATACATCACACTCACAGAAGACCCTCACACTTGTAAAATCACACTCACCGTAGGCTCCAGAGGCGGATTGGCCATAGGGTTCACAGGGAAGATTCCCGGTGGGCCGACGCACCCGTGGGGCCTGTTTTGTTTGAGGACATGTGGTCCTTTTATAGACAAAATGAATAAGATGCAAAATAATTTGCATATATGAAAATTACTTTGCCACTTAGCCTGTGATTGCAGATGATCTAGTGTATGCTCTGTCTGCCTGCTTGGCTGACATATAAGATTGAGTGAACAGTGATTGGGATACAGTTGGTGTAATAAGCAAGAAACTATATCTTTCTGAAGAATGATATAGTTTCCTAAATTCTGAAGATGTATCATATAATGTGCTCATAATATTTAATTTTATTTATTTTTAACTTCCCCCTTGATGCTGGACATGCCCACTATCTGGAAAGTCTTGGGGGGAGGGTGCTGCTGCCATGGCCCATGGCTAGACCTTACACCTTTGGTGCTGCCCATGTGGGGCCACTAGTACAAATTTATCCAGGGCCGCTTTTTGTTCCCAATCCGCCCCTGGTAGGCTCTCACACATGCAGAGTCCCACAGCATACGGTACACACACAAATTGGGGCACAAAATATAGAGGGGATTTTCAATTAGCTGTGGTAATTTACCACGGCTAATTGATCCCTCAAGGGCCATCCAATTAGAACACTTGTCAGCGATTTTTTTCTTTGAGACCCATTAAGGTCCCTAAACATAATCCCCAAAAAGTGCCTTTTTTATGCTGAAGCGACAATGAAAACACATACGTTTGGGAACCTATCCCAGATGCTATGTGTTATTGCGTGATGCAGGACTTTTTTGCGACAAAGAAAGTGCTTTAGTTGAACTGCCCAAAAAATAAATTGAGCAAAAAATTGTGATAAAGCCAAAAATGAACAATTGAATTCCCACCATAGTGTATATTCCTCCATTATATCTTACAGACTGGGTATTGTACACTCTGCAGCAGTTCTCTCCTCCTATATACCATGGTGTAGGCCTGAGTCAGGATTGTACCTTGTGCTGTAAAGCACTGTTATCTTTTCTGCCTGCACGGCAGATCTACCTCAGCTTCACAGCTGCTAGTAATGGGCCTGCCTCAGATGTTATTCCCCTGTAGGCGCTACTAACAAGTTTTATGATAGGGGGCGCACTTGCTCCCTCCGTGAATTGTGTAGAAGTCAGGGGAACACATGATGACAACCTTTGGTTGTCCATTCACTAGTGAGTGGGGCTGAACTGCCCAGTGGATTTGGTCACAGCAAAATTATGATTATTTTTGCAATGTGGACCAGGGAC
Organism: Pseudophryne corroboree; assembly: GCF_028390025.1. Lineage (NCBI taxonomy): Eukaryota > Metazoa > Chordata > Amphibia > Anura > Myobatrachidae > Pseudophryne > Pseudophryne corroboree. Next base: position 121,945,269 of record NC_086451.1, on the reverse strand, counting down.
ACAAGTAATTTTGTGACATAATCCTGTATGTCTGTGACATGCTCTGATATCCCCCCCTCCCCCACCACCAGTGATATTCTACCCAGGATTCTTCCACTGAATTCTATTATGGTCCCTCCACATGAAAAGGCAGAACAGTGGATGAATTCAATGGAAAGGTCATTATGGGCCCATCAGAGTTTGACATGTTTAGTATCTAGTATATAACTGATAATTTTTCTAATAACTATATAACTTTGTATTGTGACACCTTACAAGTGCCTCTGATCACACTCTCCAGCTGGGGATTGTCTAAAAGCATGAAAAACATTTGGGGCCAAATGTTAAAGAGTGAGAGTTTAAATAAAACTTCAAAATCTTACCAAATATCTCACTTTTTTAAAGTGGCAATCATTTACACAGCAAGATCAACCTGGTTTTTGCAGTGTAAATAATTGCCACTTTAAAAAAAACTGAAAAACCTTACCAAATCTCTCACTTTCTGAAACTCTATTACATTTGGTCCATGGGGTTTGTGAGAAACCTCAATTCCCAAAATGTTTTACATTTTCTATTAGTTTTGTTGTATAGGGTGTTGAAAGTGAAGTGTGCGACTGCGAGTCAATGTTGCTGCTCCTCTAGGGAAGTTTAATTCCCTGTACCAAGATGGTCGATAAGGCTACTTCTGGGCATGTGCAGAGCCGTCTTGGGAAAGTGTGCATGAGTCACAGTGGAACATGCATCGCAGCTAGCTCCAATGAGACCCATGTTTACCTACGATACAACCACTGTTCTATCATCCTGCACTGCCACCTGGTACCTACATATATTCACTGATTGGTGAACTGAACGACACCCCAGTCCGCTCAAGCTCCACTCCATCTACCAGTGTGTACAACAGTGAGTAAAGCTACAACTGTTTTATCTTCAATAAAACCTCTCCACTGGTTAAATAATTGGGCTGTTAGTAATTGTAAGGCCTCCAACTGGTGTGTACAAAAACTCTACCAAATCATCAAACCTATAGACACATATTTCCAACATAGGGTACCCATTTCTAGGACAGGGTATTAATATTTTTGCAGCTGTCATCTTAGTCTTTAAACATGGCCACCATCTTATTCTCCATAATGTCCCATGTGATGAAATAATTTTTCTGGGCACCCTTTGTGTTTTATTTAGGGAGAGGGTTTGGTGGTATAAAGTAATCTCCATGTAGGAGTTGACGTAAACACACTCTTCTTGATCTATCGTAGTGGGATTTGAGTCAGCCATCCCTTTGGCAAGCAACAAGATTATTACTCAGGTGAGTTGAATGTAGAAAAGCCACATAATGACCCTGAAAACATTACCAATACTTTACTGCTCTAATAGAGCTACTATACATGGAGATGTGAAATCAAAGTTTGCGTGCCCTTGTGAAAAATATTTTATTTAGCTAATTTAGTGTCATTTTATTTCATGCAAGTTGCTGTATTAGATGTATGATCAGTCACAGGTGAAACTTTATTTAGCTGCTATTTTATTGATTGTGAATGACTTCATCCTAACTGTCTTCTACTGTACTATTTATTATTTTTGCGACATTATGAAATTAGATGTTTTTAAGCTTTTATTTGTGGATGAATTTATCTTAATAGAACTATCAAGGTTATATTTATATGGTTATTTATATCCCTGGAGATAGCACTGGAGCTGATGTTCTTACATATGCCTACCCTTGATGCTATACTTTTATTCATTTTGTTCCAGCTGTACTTTGGAAAAGAGCATTTCTAAGCATGTGTAGGGACCCATACCTCTGCAGAAATTAGATTTGATGAAAAAATCTGTTTAAATATAAAAATACCTGCATTTTAATGATGGTATTTAAGTTTTCTTTTGCTTTTAGTTCTCCTTGTAATATAGATTTTCTTCCACACACAACTTTTAAATGTCAGAGTCACATTGGGAACTGCTGAGCGCCCACCGCTGATTACCCTTTGTCAGATCTTAATATTGCAGTTATTTTTCAGCTGCTTTAGAACTTTTTGTTCTGTAATTCAATTTCCTATTTTTTTTTATTTGCATTGTGATAGAACTATTAAATCCTTTTCTAAGTTAGTGGTAAAACTAGCACAATTTTCAGATTAGAATTGTTTTTGCACATTTTATCACTTCATGTTCAGGTAGTCTGGCTGCTTAATTGTATCTAATTCACAAAGATCTTTATAAATCGAGAGTTCTATCCTATGGTGTTGATTTTGTCATGTTGAGTTGATTTAGCATTTTAGGTAAATTAGATCATGCTCACATTTCCTACAAAAAGGCATTTAAGTATTTGAAATAAGATTTTTTTTATCTGCCATTTTGAGAAATATACACTGTATATTATCTGTGTTAGATAGTTATATGGTATGTAATAACGCTAAGATATTGGGGAAGAATCTTTATGGTTCTCATTTATGGTCTGCTTTTAATTACTTTTCTGTTGCAATTAGCCAAATCCATCTACAGTATGTATTCATTGTGAAATGGCCAGATTAGCATTAGGGTTGATGGGGCTACAGCTAACAGCATTATGGTGGTCAGTCATACAGCTGGCTACACAGCTGGCCATAAATCATGACGATTAAAATATATTTTTTCCCCCCACACAAAATGATGCAATTTTTTATACTTTTACATATTTGTGGTGACATAGGGCATTATAGTGTAGGGAGTGTACAAACCCATGGAGCTCTGGCTACACACACACACACACACACACACACACACACACACACACACACACACACACACACACACACACACACACAGCACTGGGAGAAAAGGTGTCAGAGGGAGTAAATGCTTTACAGTATTTCAAATATGTTGTTTTTTTATTTAATATAGTGGTGATCAATGCTTTTGAGGCATATATAATTCAATTAATGATTATTTATAATTGTGCCTTTTGTATTACTATTTTTGTATAATGGGCAAGGGTCTTATAATCGCAGACTTAATGGGGGTATTCAATTGTTTGAAAATTCAGTTGGGTGTCTGTTTTTTCCTATCTAATAGACAGGAGAAAACAAATTGAATATCCCCCAGTTGGGTGTCTGTTTTTTCCTATCTAATAGACAGGAGAAAACAAATTGAATATCCCCCAGTTGGGTGTATGTTTTTTCCTATCTAATAGGCAGGAAAAAACAGACACCCAACCGACTTTTCAAACAATTGAATATCTCCCAATGACTCTTTCAATTTATCTATTGATGACCATGCTATGATTTCTTAGTTTTCTACAGCTGAATATATGTTTGCATAACAATAAGAAACATGATGGGTCAAGATTAAGGTGTTTATTAGTAAGCAAAGATGGCAAGAGTGTTGTGGTGTATGTATATTTTATATGTAGAATGTCTCATAGTTTATATCACCTTTGGTTTTAAAAATTTATAAAAAAAAACAACTAAAATCATGTAATTTGTACATACAGATGTAACCACACTCATTGTGCCTATATTCTGCCAGGACATGCACATATTAGATGCGCCAGCAGTCATGGCAAATGAGGCGCATTCATGACTAAATGCAGCCACGCATGGTTACATCTGTATTATTGTTCCTACAGTATTATTAACATCAGTAACATACATTTCCAGTCAATCCTTACCACACTTTCCTGTGTGAAATTGTACCTAAAATCATGAGGGAGAGACTTACATGCAATCCAAAACCCAAGATTTGGATCTTAAATTCAAATTCCAACATGAAGGGAAACTCTGAATTGGGATTCAGTTTGACTCAGATCCCCTAAATTCGGGTGAGTTTGGATTTCTAAAAAAACAAACTGTACATCTCTAGCAAATTTGGGCAGTGAGGAGAGTACACATTTCAGAAGCAACTACATCTTAGATTAAATAAGACTACAGTAGGTGGAGTCTCACATGGGCAGAGGTCAGTGAGTTATAAATACACCAGTGGTTTTGAGGGATTTCTTTTGCACCTCGCGTACTGAAGGTGCAAATGCACACTGATACTAAAGACTAACAGCACACCAATCCTATATATAGGGGGCAGGTGCACTACAAGATATGTGCAACTCTGCAAACAGACGAATATCCACATTATTTCCATGTATGCCGTTTGGGAGTTCTATTTCCAACCTACTCTGCACTTTATTACTCTAGACTTTATTGTCATCAAGTAAAAACAGAGATATGTATTGACGTGAATTACAATGGCCCCACGCTGTGTGTCTCCCTGCTATAGCGTTATCCCCCCCCCCCCTCCCCAGCTCTGGATATTGGAAAATAGGGAGAGCCCTACACTGTTTTCACCCTATTTTCCAATATCAGTGCAGGCTTAGAGGCCCAGGGCTAGTTATTATTGGGGGGAGGGCACACATTTTTCCCTTGAATGCAACTATTTAGCTGCTCTTACACTGAAGCATGTAAAGTGATGGCTCTCAGAAGCATCAGAGACGTCCGCTTTTAGAAGTATCTGAAACAATGGACATCAGGTGGGGGTTGTCATGTTATTGTGACTCAACATTTTAACTTTGTCTACATTTTGGTTGTAGTAAGTAGTAATTATGGCTGTCAACAGTTTGGTGTCAAACATATGATTTATAAAACAAAAGAAAAAAATAGGAAAACAAAATTTCCTACAGGAGGTGCTGTTCAATCAAATTTCAGTTTATTCCCTCTTTATCTAATATAAGTTAAAAAACATATACTGTAACATTACCATGTAATATCCCATTTATAAAAACATGACATACTATATAGTTTCTCAAATAAAAATGGCTCTAATTGATGAACAAGAAAATCATAAAATGTTAGTAGTCCAAAGGGGTATATTCAATGAGGGTCAGATCCATACCGACATGCATTTGTCTGAATGGATCCGACAACCCCTATTCAATCCCATCTCAACTGGACTTTAAAAAAAGTCGAATTGAGATGAGACCTGTGAGCGTAGGAGAGGTGGGAGACCAGCGGGGACAGCCGCGGGCAGATGGAGGAGAGCAGCGCTACAACAGCGCTGCAGAACGATGTCTCACAGCCGCCTGACCTCACGGCAGTGTTCACCCGGCTCCAGTAAGCGTGACCTCACTTGCTTGAGCCGGGTGGACGCTGCCATGAGCGGCGCGGCTGTGAGACATCCTCTGGCAGCGCTGTGCTGTAGTGCTGCTGTCCACTGTCTCCCCGCAGCTTTCCCCCGTCTGCCCGTGGCTCTCCCCCCTCTCCTCCTCTAAGGTCCCTCATCTCAGTCAGACATTTTTTTATGTCAGACTGAGATGGTCGGAAACGGGGCAAAATCCTGTCGAATTTGGCCCCGTTTCCCTCAAAAGTACGTGAATGGGCAGCTATACCGCCGATTCACGTACTATTCGACAAGTTGAATTCCCGACTTGTTGAATAAAAATAGCGGGGACTGAATAGGTCGAATCATGATTCGACCTTTAAAAGTCAAAAACTGCCGTCTTTTCGACAGTCGGCAGCTTTTGACCCTAATTGAATATACCCCAATATATGGCACAATTTGTGTTTCTGAGCAATAGAACTGACGTGTGATTCTAATCCTTGGTCACCACAATCATCTGTTCTCTAGGCAACATTTTAGTATTCTGCCACTTTTGTTAAGTATGCAAACAACGAACTGGGTAACTCACAAATTAGATGTAGCCATCCATATACTGTAATATTGTTAGTATGGGCAAAAGTAAGTTAATATCCAGTATATCAATATAACTGTGTTAATATAGGCAAAAGTCTGTTAGAAACCCTAAACACATATCCATTTTATTTTATATAAATAATTGCTTTCAGCTCACTGTGTATTATTGATGATTCAGCTCCAAGGCGATACACTGGAGCCTCTTACCTACAGCTGCTGGTGTATCCTGTGACACAGCTACAGGGAGAGAAAGGTCTTGTGCAAGTGCAACTTATCCCATATGTAATTGATGGTCTCTGTGACTCCATCAGCTCACTTGTACAAGGCTGTTTGTAACATAGCAGAGGCAATGTAATGTGTTTCTCAGCCTCCAAGAATGTACTAAGAGGCTTCTTCAGTTCATTTCACCTTATCTATGGGCCTGATTCAGACCTGATTGCTGCTGTACATTTTTGCAGCAGTCTGCGATCAGATAGCCGCCGCCCATAGACAGTGAACACCCGCCCCGTGCAAGTGTGCAAATGCATGTGTACGCTGTGCGAAAATTCCTCCAGACAGCAGATAGCTGCAAATCCGTTTGCAACTCACTCACTATCTAATGTTTTTTCCAGTCTGTGCAGTCTATGCGTAGTCCAGGACTTACCCCTACAGTACGATACAAACAGGCTGTTTGAGTCCGGAGCTGATGTCACACACTGCGCCCTGACACTGCCAGAAAATGGCCAGTTACACCCACAAATGTCTGCTTCCTGTCAATTACCTTGCAAACGCCTTTCGGTCGAAATTTTTGCACCATTCTGTCGCTGTTTGGCAACGTGCCTGTGCATTGCGGTGCATACACATGCGCAGTCATTCGATAATCTGCCGCTGTGAGATTTCGCACAACATTGATCAGGTCTGAATCGAGCCCAATGTGTTAATGTTCTACATTATGTCCCTTTCAACAGTTTGGGGGGAATTAAATTGTTTGAAAAGTCAGTTGGATGTCTGTGTTTTCACATCTAATAGATAGGAAAAAAAACAATCTATTAGATGGGAAAAAACAGACACCCAACTGACTTTTCAAACAATTGAATACCCCCCTTTGACTGTTTACATATTGATTGTCAACGTATAGTGCATGTCAACATTTTGTTGTCTACATACAGTAATTAACCTGTCAACATTATAGTGTTTACATTTTGACTGAGTAATATACATCACCCATCATAAGTAAAATGGTAACACAAAAAGGTGCTTAAAACGTGTACCTGAGTTGCACCAGTACCTAACCTAATTTCTGCAGAAGTAAAATGCCGTAATTTTAAAGACTGGGGCCAGTTTATAAAAAATCAAATATCTAATTGCAGGTAAGCATACTAAAACATAAGCATACTCTGCCCCCAAGGAAGCAGGAAAGGTAGCATTTAAAATATGAATAATAATAATAATAATAATAATAATAATAATCATCCAACATTGGTGTTTATAGTGATTATCATGAGAAAACAGTTGGTTTGCTGCTCAATATGCAGTGATATGAAATAACATATATACACGTCCTCATACATCTAGCCTCAATATGCAATGCAGCATGTCTGCTGCAGTGCAGTGTGACTATGATGTGCCAGGAGCCTGTGCTGATTAATTTGATATGTGGCACTTGTATATTGTGTGAGACTGAGTCTGAATACGGAGCACAACAGAACAGAATTTAAAAAAGCTGTGACTGCTATATTGTAGCACTTTGTATACAGATTCAGAGTCTCAGTCACACACAGATACAGGGCCGTAACTAGGTGTGTGCCTGAGGTGCCTTGCACACAGCGCATATGCTCTGTGGGTGCACCATCCGGCAGCACCCGGATGGCCACCCAACTTAACCACTACTAATAGTAGTTGCAACGATGCCCAATGTCATGTATGCATTGGTGCACTCTGCTTCTTCTATGCCAAGCACACCACTACATACAAGACAACGGGCAGCGCTGCAGATGGCAGCAATAGCCGACGGTGCAGGGGGAGGGGGGACTCGATGTTTGTGGCAACGCCAGCTGACGGTGCAGGGGGAGATTTGGCGTAGGGGCCTGAGGAGTTGTGGTGGAAGCTGCCTCCTTGGAGACAAATGTAAGTATGACACACATACACACACACACACACGTAAAGGGGGCTCTACCTGGCGTAATGTGTAAAGGAGTCGCTATCTGGCATAATGTGTAAAAGGGGGCTCTACCTGACATTTTAAAGGGGGCTCAACCTAATGTAACGTGTAGAAGGGGGCTCTACCTGATGAAATGTATAAAAGGGACTCTACCTGGCAGAATGTAAAAGGGGGCTCTATCTTGCGTAATGTATTGAGTGGCACTACTGTGTGGCGTAATTCGAATTGTCATTATTTTGTGACCACGCCCCTTCCCCATAAAGCCATGCTCCTATATTTTTGCAGCACGCCATTAGCGTGCACTGTCCCTATTTTGAATATTGGAGGGGGGCACCAATTCTCTATCTGGCACAGGGCACCAAAATATCTAGTTACGGGTCTGCACAGACACAGTATACAAATGATGCATATCAAATTAATCAGCAGTCTCCTGATGCATCACATTGCGACTAAGATGCATTTTGAGCTAAAACACGCCCAAGGCTAGCAGAATTTCACGGGACCTGGCGTACCAAGAGAGGCTGTCTGGCATGACTGCAACAGCGATGTGTATCTGTTAGTGATGAGCGGGTTCGGTTCCTCGGAATCCGAACCCCCCCGAACTTAAGCCTTTTTACACGGGTCCGAGGCAGACTCGGATCTTCCCGCCTTGCTCGGTTAACCCGAGCGCGCCCGAACGTCATCATCCCGCTGTCGGATTCTCGCGAGGCTCGGATTCTATCGCGAGACTCGGATTCTATATAAGGAGCCGCGCGTCGCCGCCATTTTCACATGTGCATTGAGATTGATAGGGAGAGGACGTGGCTGGCGTCCTCTCCGTTTAGAATAGAAATAGATAGAGAGTGAGAGTGAGACACTTGATTTACTGGAGCTTAGGAGTACTCAGAGAGTGCAGAGTTTACTAGTGACTGACCAGTGACCACCAGTGCAGTTTTATTATTATTTAATATAATCCGTTCTCTGCCTGAAAAAAAACGATACACAGTGACACAGTATACCATATCTGTGCTCAGCCTCAGTGTGCTGCATCATCTATGTATATCTGACTGTGCTGAGTGCTCACTGCTCACACAGCTTAATTGTGGGGGAGACTGGGGAGCAGTTATAGCAGGAGTACATTAACAGTGCACACTTTTGCTGCCAGAGTGCCACTGCCAGTGTGACTGACCAGTGACCACTGACCACCAGTATATTGTGATTGTCTGCCTGAAAAAGTTAAACACTCGTCGTGTGGTATTTTTATTCTATAAATGCATTCTGCTGATAGTGTCCAGCAGGTCCGTCATTATATAATATATACCTGTCCTGCAGTAGTGATATATATATATATTTTTTATATCATTATCATCCAGTCTATATTAGCAGCAGACGCAGTACGGTAGTCCATGGCTGTAGCTACCTCTGTGTCGGCAGTCGCTCGTCCATCCATAATTGTATACCACCTACCTGTGGTGTTTTTTTTTTCTATCTTCTTGATACTAGTAGCTTACTTTAGGAGTCTGCAGTGCTGACAGTGTCCAGCAGGTCCGTCATTATATAATATATACCTGTCCGGCTGCAGTAGTGATATATATATATTTTTTATATCATTATCATCCAGTCTATATTAGCAGCAGACGCAGTACGGTAGTCCACGGCTGTAGCTACCTCTGTGTCGGCAGTCGCTCGTCCATCCATAATTGTATACCACCTACCTGTGGTGTTTTTTTTTCTTCTATCTTCTTGATACTAGTAGCTTACTTTAGGAGTCTGCAGTGCTGAAAGTGTCCAGCAGGTCCGTCATTATATAATATATACCTGTCCGGCTGCAGTAGTGATATATATATATTTTTTATATCATTATCATCCAGTCTATATTAGCAGCAGACGCAGTACGGTAGTCCACGGCTGTAGCTACCTCTGTGTCGGCAGTCGCTCGTCCATCCATAATTGTATACCATATACCTGTTGTGTTTTTTTTCCTATCTTCTAGATACTAGTAGCTTACTTTAGGAGTCTGCAGTGCTGACAGTGTCCAGCAGGTCCGTCATTATATAATATATACCTGTCCGGCTGCAGTAGTGATATATATATATTTTTTATATCATTATCATCCAGTCTATATTAGCAGCAGACGCAGTACGGTAGTCCACGGCTGTAGCTACTTATGTGTCGGCAGTCGCTCGTCCATCCATAATTGTAAACCACCTACCTGTGGTGTTTTTTTTTTCTATCTTCTTGATACTAGTAGCTTACTTTAGGAGTCTGCAGTGCTGACAGTGTCCAGCAGGTCCGTCATTATATAATATATACCTGTCCGGCTGCAGTAGTGATATATATATATATTTTTTATATCATTATCATCCAGTCTATATTAGCAGCAGACGCAGTACGGTAGTCCACGGCTGTAGCTACCTCTGTGTCGGCAGTCGCTCGTCCATCCATAATTGTATATCACCTACCTGTTGTGTTTTTTTTTTTTTTTCTATCTTCTTGATACTAGTAGCTTACTTTAGGAGTCTGCAGTGCTGACAGTGTCCAGCAGGTCCGTCATTATATAATATATACCTGTCCGGCTGCAGTAGTGATATATATATATTTTTTATATCATTATCATCCAGTCTATATTAGCAGCAGACGCAGTACGGTAGTCCACGGCTGTAGCTACCTCTGTGTCGGCAGTCGCTCGTCCATCCATAAGTATACTAGTATCCATCCATCTCCATTGTTTACCTGAGGTGCCTTTTAGTTGTGCCTATTAAAATATGGAGAACAAAAATGTTGAGGTTCCAAAAATAGGGAAAGATCAAGATCGACTTCCACCTCGTGCTGAAGCTGCTGCCACTAGTCATGGCTGAGACGATGAAATGCCATCAACGTCGTCTGCCAAGGCCGATGCCCAATGTCATAGTACAGAGCATGTAAAATCCAAAACACCAAATATCAGTAAAAAAAGGACTCAAAAATCTAAAATAAAATTGTCGGAGGAGAAGCGTAAACTTGCCAATATGCCATTTACCACACGGAGTGGCAAGGAACGGCTGAGGCCCTGGCCTATGTTCATGGCTAGTGGTTCAGCTTCACATGAGGATGGAAGCACTCAGCCTCTCGCTAGAAAAATGAAAAGACTCAAGCTGGCAAAAGCACAGCAAAGAACTGTGCGTTCTTCGAAATCACAAATCCACAAGGAGAGTCCAATTGTGTCGTTTGCGATGCCTGACCTTCCCAACACTGGACGTGAAGAGCATGCGCCTTCCACCATTTGCACGCCCCCTGCAAGTGCTGGAAGGAGCACCCGCAGTCCAGTTCCTGATAGTCAGATTGAAGATGTCAGTGTTGAAGTACACCAGGATGAGGAGGATATGGGTGTTGCTGGCGCTGGGGAGGAAATTGACCAGGAGGATTCTGATGGTGAGGTGGTTTGTTTAAGTCAGGCACCCGGGGAGACACCTGTTGTCCGTGGGAGGAATAGGGCCATTGACATGCCTGGTGAAAATACCAAAAAAATCAGCTCTTCGGTGTGGAAGTATTTCAACAGAAATGCGGACAACATTTGTCAAGCCGTGTGTTGCCTTTGTCAAGCTGTAATAAGTAGGGGTAAGGACGTTAACCACCTCGGAACATCCTCCCTTATACTTCACCTGCAGCGCATTCATCATAAGTCAGTGACAAGTTCAAAAACTTTGGGCGACAGCGGAAGCAGTCCACTGACCAGTAAATCCCTTCCTCTTGTAACCAAGCTCACGCAAACCACCCCACAACTCCCTCAGTGTCAATTTCCTCCTTCCCCAGGAATGCCAATAGTCCTGCAGGCCATGTCACTGGCAATTCTGACGAGTCCTCTCCTGCCTGGGATTCCTCCGATGCATCCTTGTGTGTAACGCCTACTGCTGCTGGCGCTGCTGTTGTTGCTGCTGGGAGTCGATGGTCATCCCAGAGGGGAAGTCGTAAGACCACTTGTACTACTTCCAGTAAGCAATTGACTGTCCAACAGTCCTTTGCGAGGAAGATTAAATATCACAGCAGTCATCCTGCTGCAAAGCGGATAACTGAGGCCTTGGCATCCTGGGCGGTGAGAAACGTGGTTCCGGTATCCATCATTACTGCAGAGCCAACTAGAGACTTGTTGGAGGTACTGTGTCCCCGGTACCAAATACCATCTAGGTTCCATTTCTCTAGGCAGGCGATACCGAAAATGTACACAGACCTCAGAAAAAGACTCACAAGTGTCCTAAAAAATGCAGTTGTACCCAATGTCCACTTAACCACGGACATGTGGACAAGTGGAGCAGGGCAGGCTCAGGACTATATGACTGTGACAGCCCACTGGGTAGATGTATGGACTCCCGCCGCAAGAACAGCAGCGGCGGCACCAGTAGCAGCATCTCGCAAACGCCAACTCTTTCCTAGGCAGGCTACGCTTTGTATCACCGCTTTCCAGAATACGCACACAGCTGAAAACCTCTTACGGTAACTGAGGAAGATCATCGCGGAATGGCTTACCCCAATTGGACTCTCCTGTGGATTTGTGGCATCGGACAACGCCAGCAATATTGTGTGTGCATTAAATCTGGGCAAATTCCAGCACGTCCCATGTTTTGCACATACCTTGAATTTGGTGGTGCAGAATTATTTAAAAAACGAGAGGGGCGTGCAAGAGATGCTGTCGGTGGCCAGAAGAATTGCGGGACACTTTCGGCGTACAGACACCACGTACAGAAGACTGGAGCACCACCAAAAACGCCTGAACCTGCCCTGCCATCATCTGAAGCAAGAAGTGGTAACGAGGTGGATTTCAACCCTCTATATGCTTCAGAGGTTGGAGGAGCAGCAAAAGGCCATTCAAGCCTATACAACTGAGCACGATATAGGAGGTGGAATGCACCTGTCTCAAGCGCAGTGGAGAATGATTTCAACGTTGTGCAAGGTTCTGCAACCTTTTGAACTTGCCACACGTGAAGTCAGTTCAGACACTGCCAGTCTGAGTCAGGTCATTCCCCTCATCAGGCTTTTGCAGAAGAAGCTGGAGACATTGAAGGAGGAGCTAACACAGAGCGATTCCGCTAGGCATGTGGGACTTGTGGATGGAGCCATTAATTAGCTTAACAAGGATTCACGGGTGGTCAATCTGTTGAAATTAGAGCACTACATTTTGGCCACCGTGCTCGATCCTAGATTTAAAACCTACCTTGGATCTCTCTTTCCGGCAGACACAAGTCTGCTGGGGTTCAAAGAACTGCTGGTGAGAAAATTGTCAAGTCAAGCGGAACGCGACCTGTCAACATCTCCTCCTTCACATTCTCCCGCAACTGGGGGTGCGAGGAAAAGGCTCAGAATTCCGAGCCCACCCGCTGGCGGTGATGCAGGGCAGTCTGGAGCGACTGCTGATGCTGAGATCTGGTCCGGACTGAAGAACCTGACAACGATTACGGACATGTCGTCTACTGTCACTGCATATGATTCTCTCCCCATTGAAAGAATGGTGGAGGATTATATGAGTGACCGCATCCAAGTAGGCACGTCAGACAGTCCGTACTTATACTGGCAGGAAAAAGAGGCAATTTGGAGGCCCTTGCACAAACTGGCTTTATTCTACCTAAGTTGCCCTCCCACAAGTGTGTACTCCGAAAGAGTGTTTAGTGCCGCCGCTCACCTTGTCAGCAATCGGCGTACGAGGTTACATCCAGAAAATGTGGAGAAGATGATGTTCATTAAAATGAATTATAATCAATTCCTCCGTGGAGACATTCACCAGCAGCAATTGCCTCCACAAAGTACACAGGGAGCTGAGATGGTGGATTCCAGTGGGGACGAATTGATAATCTGTGAGGAGGGGGATGTACACTGTGATATATCGGAGGATGATGATGAGGTGGACATCTTGCCTCTGTAGAGCCAGTTTGTGCAAGGAGAGATTAATTGCTTCTTTTTTGGTGGGGGTCCAAACCAACCCGTCATTTCAGTCACAGTCGTGTGGCAGACCCTGTCACTGAAATGATGGGTTGGTTAAAGTGTGCATGTCCTGTTTATACAACATAAGGGTGGGTGGGAGGGCCCAAGGACAATTCCATCTTGCACCTCTTTTTTCTTTCATTTTTCTTTGCGTCATGTGCTGTTTGGGGAGTAGTTTTTGGAAGGGCCATCCTGCGTGACACTGCAGTGCCACTCCTAGATGGGCCAGGTGTTTGTGTCGGCCACTTGGGTCGCTTATCTTAGTCACACAGCTACCTCATTGCGCCTCTTTTTTTCTTTGCGTCATGTGCTGTTTGGGGGGTGTTTTTTGGAAGGGCCATCCTGCGTGACACTGCAGTGCCACTCCTAGATGGGCCAGGTGTTTGTGTCGGCCACTAGGGTCGCTTATCTTAGTCACACAGCTACCTCATTGCGCATCTTTTTTTTCTTCTTTGCGTCATGTGCTGTTTGGGGAGTAGTTTTTTGAAGGGCCATCCTGCGTGACACTGCAGTGCCACTCCTAGATGGGCCAGGTGTTTGTGTCGGCCACTAGGGTCGCTTAGCTTAGTCACACAGCTACCTCATTGCGCCTCTTTTTTTCTTTGCGTCATGTGCTGTTTGGGGGGTGTTTTTTGGAAGGGCCATCCTGCGTGACACTGCAGTGCCACTCCTAGATGGGCCAGGTGTTTGTGTCGGCCACTAGGGTCGCTTAGCTTAGTCACACAGCTACCTCATTGCGCATCTTTTTTTTCTTCTTTGCGTCATGTGCTGTTTGGGGAGTAGTTTTTTGAAGGGCCATCCTGCGTGACACTGCAGTGCCACTCCTAGATGGGCCAGGTGTTTGTGTCGGCCACTAGGGTCGCTTAGCTTAGTCACACAGCTACCTCATTGCGCCTCTTTTTTTCTTTGCGTCATGTGCTGTTTGGGGGGTGTTTTTTGGAAGGGCCATCCTGCGTGACACTGCAGTGCCACTCCTAGATGGGCCAGGTGTTTGTGTCGGCCACTAGGGTCGCTTAGCTTACTCACACAGCTACCTCATTGCGCCTCTTTTTTTTCTTCTTTGCGTCATGTGCTGTTTGGGGAGTAGTTTTTTGAAGGGCCATCCTGCGTGACACTGCAGTGCCACTCCTAGATGGGCCAGGTGTTTGTGTCGGCCACTTGGGTCGCTGAGCTTAGTCATCCAGCGACCTCGGTGCAAATTTTAGGACTAAAAATAACATTGTGAGGTGTGAGGTGTTCAGAATAGACTGAAAATGAGTGGAAATTATGGTTATTGAGGTAAATAATACTTTGGGATCAAAATGACCCCCAAATTCTATGATTTAAGCTGTTTTTTAGGGTTTTTTAAAAAAAACACCCGAATCCAAAACACACCCGAATCCGACAAAAAAAATTCGGTGAGGTTTTGCCAAAACGCGTTCGAACCCAAAACACGGCCGCGGAACCGAACCCAAAACCAAAACACAAAACCCAAAAAATTTCCGGTGCTCATCACTAGTATCTGTATGTGATATTTTATAAAAATTTGTCAGCATGAATATTGTATATTAAATCCATACCAATATGTGAAGGGGCTGAGAAATAATTATAACTTGCAGATAGAGGCTTCCTGCCTATCAGTCTAATGCTGAATTAGAAGT
Source organism: Pseudophryne corroboree (assembly GCF_028390025.1). Classification (NCBI taxonomy): domain Eukaryota; kingdom Metazoa; phylum Chordata; class Amphibia; order Anura; family Myobatrachidae; genus Pseudophryne; species Pseudophryne corroboree. Next base: position 121,929,930 of record NC_086451.1, on the reverse strand, counting down.
AATAATGACCAATGTTGTAGCAACTTTCTACAACGCTAAAAGTAAAATTAGTGGCATAAAAAAATAAATATATGCTGTAGTCTGTAATATGTATGAGGACCCATAGTAAAATCTGCTTTCAATCGGACTACTGAATCCTGACAAGACTACTAGTAATAAATAAAATAAAAAATATTTGACAGTATTTTATTTTGAACCAGCAATATTGGAAGAATGAAGCATATCTTATATTTTATATATATATATATATATATATATATATATATATGATGTATGCAACCAAATAAACAAATCTACTGAGGGTAAAGACTCCAATTTACAGTATATCAATGACTGAAGCATCTAAATTACATGCTGTATGTATATACCACCATATGATAATTATATAGAAGCCAGACTTTATAAATGAGATCATTTATAATTATACCACTAACTACTGTTAAACAAATGTCTACAGCTTTATATAAACCGTTTTTGGTTAAATGAGGAAACATTCTCCTTTATTACAAATTCCATCTGCTAGGTAGTAATAACTGTAATCAATTTGCTCCCGAAGACTCAGAATGGAAATGAAAATATATTCGTTGGTAGACAGAATTCTGTCACAGCTGATTTTCATAGATTAGAAACAACCATAGTCACAAATCGCCACTATCCAGTCTTCTACATGGACATCAGTATATACACAGTTCTCTTAACGAAATGAAATCATGCCCCCAGATAATAATAATAATAATAATAATAATAATAAAAAGAACATGCAGTTGTATTAAACATGGTCAATGATGGCTTAGCTAGCTGGTCAGCATGCAAAAAAATCTATTGCTACAGCAAACAAGATAATTCGATAGTGGTAATCATAATAGTATGCTAATTAAAACAGTTAATAATCAGTGTAGGTTGATCCATTTTTAATCCCTGCTCACAACTGTGGCTAAGCCCCAGTTTTCCATTCAGAAGTATAGCTGTCCCTTACATGATGCAATGGGGGATATCCAGTTATGGACCTCATTCCGAGTTGTTCGCTCGCTAGCTGCTTTTAGCAGCATTACACACGCTAGGCCGCCGCCCTCTGGGACTGTATCTTAGCATAGCAGAATTGCGAACAAAAGATTAGCAAAACTGCTACTAAATAATTATTTGCAGTTTCTGAGTAGCTCCAGACCTACTCACAGATTGCGATCAGCTCAGTCCATTTAGTTCCTGGTTTGACGTCACAAACACGCCCTGCGTTCGGCCAGCCACTCCCCCGTTTCTCCAGACACTCCCGCGTTTTTCCCTGACACGCCTGCGTTTTTTTAGCACACTCCCGGAAAACGCTCAGTTACCACCCAGAAATGCCCCTTTCCTGGCAATCATTTACCGATCAGCAGTGCGACTGAAAATCGTCGCTCGAACACCAGCAAATCTGCTAAGTTTTGTGTTAAATAACTTAGCGCATGCGCTCTGCGTACCATGCGCATGCGCAGTTAGCAACAAATCGCAGCATAGCGAAAATCGTCAATGAGCTAACGACTCGGAATGACCCCCTGTCTGCAGTAATTTACCGCAGCTAATTGTCCCATCGGGGGCTATCTAATTAGCCTTGATAAGTCGGAGCGAGCCGCGACATATCAGGGATTTTGTTTCACCTGCTCTCCTAACCATCAACACGTTTCAACTCAGAAGAGTCTTTACACCATGAGGAAGACTCTTCTGAGTTGAAATGCGTTGGTGGTTAGGAGAGCAGCTGAGAAGGACTCTGTATCGACCAGCTTTGTGTCCATGCTTGGTAACCAGGAGGATATCTTTTACCCGGGTTTACCATCTATCCTGTCCATGTGATTACCTATGCCTTGGGACAAATAAGGCCATACATGGTACTATGCTGCTCTTGATATTTGTTGTGGTCATGTTTTATTATTGATTAAAAGTTATGTTTTACGCTATGTGGAGCTTTTTCACATTTCTTTGTGCATATTAAGGAGGAGGAATTTTCAAGACACCTGCTACTGTTGGTTCATATGTGCAATACTTGGCCTATTGGAGGCCTAGAATGGGTACGAAGCAAACCATATTGAAGTATCCATTACAATTTGACTTTAACCCACTGATGTACACCATGAGAGGTGTTTTTGTCTTGTTTTCTCTTTGAGGCCAATCAACGGACATAATAGAGACTTATTTCTAAAAAAGTGGAAAATTTGATAAGACTACATAAAGGACATATAACTTTTCAGCTATAGCATTTTCCAATCCAATAGGGAGCGTATATTCTATATTTCATCTATATTTTATTAAACACTTAGATCCACACTAAATCCTCCTCCATGAATACTCCATCGGCAGGATGTAATGGGGTCCGAGATCGCCGGAGGTGCGGGATGCCAGCTGATCTAAGACGTTTTTAAAGGGACATTTACTAACACGACAAAACTATGTGATTGCCCCTTTAAAAAACTTCTCGAGATCGGATGGCATACCGCACCTCCAGCGGTCTTGGACTCCATTACATCCCGCACATATTTCCATGATGTAATCCAACATAAATGAAAATAAAACACACCCACAAAGGAGCTACAGTGTGCAACAGCTGCTTTTGCCTCTGTGCTGTAGATCTGAATGGATCTACTTATTTGTAGGGTTATGCTGCATCGGGTTGAGTTAGTGTGACCGGCGGTAGGGAGACTGCCGGTCACCATACCGACGGCGGTATCCCAACTTTCAGATGGCCAGCGGGGGTGGTGGTGGTGGTGGGGGCGGTGGGCGCAAATAAACACCCTTGCCGTCTCGGTGGATTGCTGCGCTCATCACAGGTTCTATTCCCACTCTATGGGTGGACACCCACAAGTGGGAATAGTCCCTGTTGGTCGGCTATTCACCAGTCAGGATCCCGGTGTCGGTTTAGTGACCAGTCACCTAACTGCATCCCATTGGAATTATCACCTTTTTGCAGCATAAACAGCCATACACTAGCATTTACTATGCACTGGAATACAGTATTACAGTATATGAACCACCCACGCCAAGCATTCTGCTCCGTATGACACATTTGAAATATTCTGTCGGATAACTAAATGAAAGTAAACTTAATTGAAGCAGAGGGAAATCTCATGTGTCTAGCAGGTACTAAATACCATGTACGTATAGTACGAAGCATTTTTGTGTCAGCTAAGACACAACCCAGCAACTAAATTCTATTGTAATACAAAACTACAGTCTTTGTTTTTACCAGAACCTATTATCATGTGCGTAGGACTCATTTGAAATGCTCTGATTACTAAATGACATTATACTGAATAGAAGCAAATGGGCCTCCTGCATCTACCAGTGCTTTAATGGGCACTGGCTATGACACATTTTTTGCACTAGGCACAGCCCTAAACCAGCATTTACAGTACAATAAAGATCTGTGTCTGACAGAGTCCAATCCAGTGGGGTGTTACTGTATGTACTGTATGTAAATGATCACATACTGTACTGTGTACAATATGTAACCATGAATTATAAATCTTGCCTAATTAACTAGAAGTTGCTGGTTTATAAAGTTCAAACTCACTAGTTATTTAATTAATGTATTATTGGGGCAAATTATATTTTTCATTAAGTGGACAATTGTAATTCCTTTTAATTCTGCTGCAAAACTCCCCACATTGATTTGCATTTTAAGATTGTTTGCCCTTCTAATCCTGTGGTTTGGAGGGCAATAAAAAAAGACCAGTGATAACTAATGCAAATGTCATATGTTGTATGACCTCACTAGTATTCTAGTATCCACTTGCTGACATGTGCTATCTTAACATGTGACTACCTGATCTCACTACTGTCATTATTATTTTTATGTTTATGAAATGTATTTCCTTAGTTATTTTATGGATTTATTATTTCATTTCTAGTTCAGTTTTTTGGGGTTATTAAAAGCTTTGTTTTTATAAATGTTATTGTATTATTTATTTAACATACACTGAACATATTGCACTAAAGCTAGGTACACACAGTGTCGGACTGGTGCATGAAGGGCCCACCGGGGGAATGCAATGGTAGGGGCCCATGTTTAGGGGTATGGCCAGCTGCTACATTGTTTTTCCTAACCATTAGCGGCTGCATGGGCTAAATCCCTTAATAAATATATATATAGTAAATACTGCTAGTGCATGCATGATAATGTACCAGATTAATAGCCGCAGTGCACTGTAGAAGATAAACCATAGTGCTTTGCAGTATAAGGTAACATATGCATAATGTATAATTCAAGTGCACAGTCTGGAACTTGATACCCAAAGGAGGAGGTGGGACCCTGAGCAGTAAGACCCCCTGGGAGTATCCCCTGTACCCCTGTGGGCCAGTCCAATCCTGGGTACACACCACAGTGATGTATCATCAATTTGTCCAAGTGTACAATTATCAATCAGAACGATAATAGGCTATCACCTTGTCTACTGCTATAGAAATTGACTTGTTGTTTTATATTAAATGTTGTGCATGCAGCCCACATCAGAGAACCAATCTGTCAGCCTGGGGTGCTGCACTTGCCCTCTCAGAATTTGGCAGTTTGGCTAGATGATTGCACAATGAATGTATTAAATGTTTTTCTGAGGGGAGGGGGGGGGGGCAAAATATGCATTCCCATGCTGCACATAAACAATAGAAAATGCTCATTCATACTTCTGTATGCCATACTTGCATGCTCTGCTGGTATGTTTGGGAGATTCTGGAATCTCAGGTGGCTCTCTCAAACACCCAGAGTGGGCAAGTCCCTATAGGCCACCCATGGCTACTTGCTTCCCAAATGAAGTGGGCAGTGTGGGCAGTCAATGACATGATTGCCAGTGGAATCCTGGTTCCACCCCTATGCTACACTTTTCCAGTAATAATTACTGTATAGCGTGGTTCAGAGCTACAATGTCACAATCACATCATCATGCCCTCCATGCTAACTGCTTGCCCAAACCACACCCCTTGCACTGCCGACATGGCTGTCCCATCCTGCAGGGCAAATGGGGAGAGTACAGTGGCAGTACCAGAAGTTGACTTAACATATCCATATAATTTAAGCTATTATGTGTGTCTATTCCCTACATAGCTTGTTAGAACATATGCGTCCAAGGCTAAATTAGAATCTTACTTACACTTCTTTTTCATAATTATTCTAGGAGTGTAAATTAAGTGTATCCATTTTCCTTACCCAGGTTATATTGGAGTAAATACAAAAGAAGGATTAAAGAGTACAAATTCAATATGATAACTACAGTATATGGTGTAGATAAGCACAGGGAGTGAGATGTAATGAAGTCCGAATTCAGCGGCCGTGCGAGACGCAAGCCGAACTTGATTGATTTTTTTAAAGGGGCAATCATTTGCAAGGCATACTTTAGGCTTGAAAATAATTGCCTCTTTAAAAAAAAAATGTCTGAGTTCTTCCAGCATCTATTCACAGCCGCCAAACTCGGACTTCATTAAATCCCACCCATGGCCTTTTGTGATGTCTTAGAGGATGAAGTTTCTCTCTTTTCTTGAAGAATCCACTGAATGAAACATTTCTTGTGCATGTGGGCGCCCTGTGTTAATTAACATTACAAAAATCAGAGCCGATAACAATAAAGACAAACAATCTAGTACACAAGCAGAATAAATGTGTACACACTATGGAAACAAAGTACAGGAGATTGGTACAGGATAACAATAGCAGAATATCAGGTTCCTTTGCATGGTAGAATTAATTTAGAAAAATGAAAATGTTTCGGCAGAGCATTAAATTACAAAAATCTATGCCCACTGGATAAAAAAATGTGATTTCTGTGGGATGTAGAAGCTTAGATAATAATGATCAGTAGCAAAGGAAAAGCAGTAAGTTTAATGTGTTTCCTAGTAGAATTGTCTTTTTCACTGTACAATCCTTATTGTCTGTGTTTGTGGTATTTATTTAGTTTTTAACCAGTTTCAGCGTATTTTTGCTTTTTTGAGAATGAAAAAATGTATAGAGGTAAAGATAATGAAGCTATAAATGTCACCACATATTGTTAGACAAGAATATTAATAATAAAAAGGCTGTTGCATAAATGTACAGCTTATGGGTTTGCATAAAAACAGAATTTATAGTCACAGTGAGGAGAGAAGATTGTATAAGAGAAGGGGAGGTAATTGGAAATCAACATTTCCTTATCATTAGACTTAGCAACAGGTCAACAAGTCTTTCCCTAACCTTTTTCTATTTACATGACCACAATCACAATATTGACTATATTCTAACAGCAAAGACATATTAACTGCCCTGTTATATCCTTTAGATAAGTCAGGTTCATTGATTGCTTGCACATTCTCAGGGAACTGTTCAATATCTAATATACACAGGGGCTTCTAAATCATAGAACACCCAGTAACACAGCATGTGTTGTCATTGGTGCTGTGGCTGAAAAACTCTCCTTGTCTCACCACCGCTGTCTATGTGCCAGGGAAAGCTTTGTTATCGAAACAGTTATGCACTATTCATTGCTCAGTAGAGGAAGTATACCTCACTTAGAGCCAGAATTTTAGCATTTCCTTGGAGGCAAAGATACAGTATCTACAGATACCGATCCTAGTCTAAATACTTTATTGTCCCAACATACAAATGAGGTAGAATAAACAGTCACAGCCACTTTTGCTAAAAATGAATAACTGTTGACACTATAAGACCCCACTCTGAGGAATATTTGTAAATGTGTAGAATAATTTTATTCAAATGAGAAAATGTTTATTATTAAGGGCTTGATTCATAGTTGTACAGTATTGCACAGCTGCAAAGAAGTCAGATGCTTGGATACATAAGGAGAGGAATAGGTAGCAGGAAACAAGAAGTAATAATTCCACTGTATAGGTCATTGGTATAGACTAATCTGGAATACTTTGTATCATTCTGGAGGCAATATCTTCAGAAGGATATAAATACATTATGAAGCATACAAAGAGGGGTAACTAAAATGGTGCATGGCCTATATCACAAAACTTACCAGGAAAGAATAAAAGATCTTAATATGTGTAGTTTGGAGCAGAGAATGGAAATTGGGGGACATGAAAGAATTTTTCATATATATCAAGGGTTTCAACAAAATACAGGAGGGGAACATTCTTCAAAGGTAGAGAAGTATTATAACTTGAGGACTGAAACTGGAGGGAGGTAGGTTCAAAGGAAGTTTGAGGAAAAGGTACTGGACAAGTGGGATAGCCTCACCTCAGAGGTAGTAGAGGCTAAGACAGTAGAGCAATGTAAACATGCTTAGGATAGGTATAGGAATATCCTTACAAAGAACTAAGCAATAATTTGGGTTGAAGTTACTAAAAGGGCAGACTAGATGTGCCAAGAGGTTCTTAACTTCCTGTCAAATTCTATGGGCAGGATGTAATGCCACCCGAGTTTGCTATAAGTGTGGATTGCTGGCCGAATTTGGACGTTTTTTTAAAGGGGCAATCATTTACAAGGCATGGTTTTGCCTTGTAAATGACTGCCCCTTTAAAAAAAGTCATAATTCGTCCATCATCCAACACGTCCGAATAACTCAGACTCTAGTACATACCTATGTTTTCATGTCTGCCAGGACCACTTTATTCTCAAATATATTTAAAACAGGTTCTTTGCACCATAGGGCCATATTCAAATAGAGTTGAAAACTGATGTCTTGTCGGAAAGACGTCAGTTTCCGACTGGTGTAGGTCGGAAGGGGTTCCGACCTATTCAATGCGGGCTCAGTTTTTCCGGCAAGTTGGAAAATCTCACTAGTCGGAATGCTGTTGGAAAACACGCGCATCGGCGGCTTCAGCCGCCGAGCCGCGTGTATTGTCGGAAGCGGGGCCAAAACCGACAGGTTTTAGCCCCATTTCCGACAATGTCAATCCGACATTTAAAAAAGTCGGATTGACACTGTCAGGATCGGGCCAAACCTGTCGGGTTTGGCCTGGCATTGGACAGAGTGCTCTTGGGTCCTTTCCATTGGAAAGGACTAGACAGCTATTGAATACGGCCCATAGTGTCTATAACTCTCCAACCATTCTGACAGTCGTAATTGTCCTTAGGAAAACAACTTTTATTGTCATCCAAATCAAAGAAACTTTACACATTTGTACAAAAGCTGCATCCATTAGTGCTTTAAGTTCTAAATTGAGGTCCCATGGTGCCACTAATGACCTGATGTAAAAACAAATTATTTTCACAGCTTGAAGGATATGTATGATCAATTCTTTTGAAGCCAATTTTGTCCCCAGAAAAACACTCATAACAGCATTCATTACTGACTTCGACACTCTTTTGTCTATGAACATGTCCCATTCAATTCCATGCCATTGAAGTAATTTGTTGGGTAAAGTATTGGCAATTTGTGCAATAATTTTCTGTTTCCCAGGCTACATTACCTGGAACCACAGATGTTGTGCCCAAAATGGAAGAATTGCTATTACTTCTTTTCTCTTGATATTGATTTTTATCAGCATGTAGGAGATGAGAGGAAATACAGTTTAGCTGAAAACCTCCATATGATTGACATCACATTTAGTTATTTTGTTCTCAAGATCTTGTGGGGTGAGAAGAATCTTGGTAATTTTACATTTTGATCCATTGACAAAATGCCCCATTATGAAATGCCAAATCTTATTATCAATAGCTTGAAAGATTCTTGATTTAGAGCCAATATTCCTAGAACATTTGCCTGCAACATGGAGTGCTGAAAGTGACTTCACGTTTCTTTGTGCCCAAGATAGTTACTTCCACATCCTTATTTTGCTTCCAGCATCCCCTTGAAGTTTTAGGAGGGTACCACTCTCTGAAATATTCTGACAAATTTCTCCATCAGATTCATCTGTGAATTGATTTCCATACTGCTCTTATTTCCAGTATATTTATGTGAAGTTTATTCTCTTTCCGAGACCACATACTGTGTTCTATATTTGAGAGGAGGCGAGCTCCTCATTATTAAGCACTAGAGTCTGTTATTATTTTCAGCCTCTCCGGATATACTGTGTCTATAGTGTTGGTTATTGTCACCAGATTCTAGAGTTCCTTATGTTTCTTGTAGAGATGAGCAGTTTGGGTTTTACAAAAATCGAACACAGCCAAACTTAGGGGATCTGAGTGTTACCGAGTTCTGGCTCGGGTCTTCCCACCAAGCTTGGATCCCAGAAGAGGCAAAACATATTTTTCCCAGAGTGGGATCTCACACGTTAGGATTGCATACAAAAGTCCCTCCCTTGTGATCAGGCATCATTTGACAGTGGAGAACGGACGGAGAGGGTGTGGGAGGGGGCTAGAGCTTTGTTAAAAAAATGCTAACAGGGCTTCATTAAAAGTTACAGTAATTTAGACTTAGAGTTTTATTATAAAAGTAGATAGCTGGATAGTGGAGACAAGAGTGGGTGCCTTGGAAGGGTGACTGAAGGCATTATTGTCAGTATGTATGTATCTATGTGTGTCACAAACACTGCACACTTACACACTGCAAATGCAAACTGTGTGTGGTGCTGCAAAGAAAAATAATTAAAAACTAAAAGACTCTTGTTTTTTTGTTTGTTTGTTTGTTAAAGTGAACCTACGTGTTTCCTTTTTTTTCTTCCAGGAAATAATTCTGCAGTATTGCGTGTCACTTTGTATTATTGTAGCCTGGACAGAGACAGTGTTGATTTCAGGATTATCTGTCCCAAAAATACTCTACTGTGTATGAGCTACTCTATTGTGTATGAGCTGTACCCCAAGAAGATCTCTTTTGAGATTTTTACTGTTATATAAAATAATAATTTTTTTTTAAATGAACTTTTTACCTACCTAAAAAAATAAAAAATGCTAATTCAAATTATAAATACAGGTTGAGTATCCCATATCCAAATATTCCAAAATACTTTTTTGAGCGAGAGTGAGATTGTGAAACCTTTGTTTTTTGATGGCTCAATGTACACAAACTTTGTTTAATACACAGTTATTAAAAATATTGTATTAAATGACCTCCAGGCTGTGTGTATAAGGTGTATATATAACATAAATGAATTGTGTGAATGTACACAAACTATCTTTAATGCACAAAGTTATAAAAAAATATTGGCTAAAATTACCTTCAGGCTGTGTGTATAAGGTGTATATGTAACATAAATGCATTCTGTGCTTAGATTTAGGCCCCATCACCATGATATCTCATTATGGTATGCAATTATTCCAAAATACGGAAAAATCCCATATCCAAAATACCTCTGGTCCCAAGCATTTTGGATAAGGGAGACTCAACCTGTATTGTATTTTTCAAGAAGTGTGTGTTGACCTGAGACACAGCGTATATTGCTGTTGCTGTTCTGTGAGTGGTGGTATCCTCCCATTAATATCCAGAGCAAAATAATAACAGCAACAAGTAGACCTTTTCTGTTCCCTGTGTGTAAAATAACCCAACCCAGACTCTTATAGTGTGTTTTCTAGGGATGAGCGGGTTCGGTTCCCTGAGAACCGAACCTCCCCAAACTTTGAGATCCGAGCCCGGATCGGAGTCAGACTTGGTTTTTCGCGCCTAACTCGGATCTCGTAGGTTTTGGATTCTATATATAGTCCCGGTGATTGGCGCCATCTTCACTCCAAACTTGGAGAGTGCACAGTAAGAACATGTTCCTTCTGTGCTGTATTCTGTGCTGTAATCAGATAGGCAGGTAAGTGAAGGGGGGCAGGAGACAGCAGAGGGGTTGCAGCAGGAGAGTTGAGTAAACATGGGGTACTGCTTGTGTAGGTGTGCTGTGACTGTCACTGTGTTAGGGCTCCGCAAAGTAGACAGTGCACTGCATATAGCATACTGTGGCTGTTCTAAGACCAGGTGTTGTTCTCTGTCTAAGGGGCTCTGTACTGCCGTACACTACTGCTATATATCCTTTTTGTGTGATCCAGAGCAAAAAAATATATTTCTATTGGTGTGTCACTCAGTGATGACTACCAGTACTGCCATACACTACTGCTATATATCCTCTGTGTGTGATCCAAAGCAAAAAATATATTTCTATTGGTGCGTCACTTAGTGATGACTACCAGTACTGCTGTACACTACTGCTATATATCCTCTGTGTGTGATCCAGAGCAAAATATTATTTCTATTGGTGTGTCACTCTGACTACTAGTACAGCGGCTGCCATACACTGCTATATATCCTCTGTGTGTGATCCAGAGCAAAAAAAACAGATTTCTATTATGTATTTGAAAGGGGAGCTCTGTTTGCTATATCTGAAAGGGGTGATCTGTCTGTCCACCCCAGTGTAAAATTAAAATAATAAAAGCTAAAAACAAAAAGCCTTAAATTATAATTATAAAAAAAGCTATTTTTTGGTTTGTGCTGCACCCCAGTGTACTATACAATTTTTATTTGAGTTTCATAAGTACTGTGACACTGCCGGTCAGACCGCAGTACATTATTTCCTACTCATAAATGCATTGTGCGACGCTGTCAATGTAGTCAACCACAGTGTGTAATTATTATATATATATATATATATTTCTGATACATTTGTGCGACACTAACCACCGGTTTATGATATAAAAAATACTTCTACATATTTTTGACTCATTTGTGTGACACTATAACCACAGTGTGTGATATAAAAAATAATATATATATATATTTTGATTTCAATTAATATTTTGTGCTGTGTCATCCCAGTATACATCCATCCATCTAGGGGTGTTCTGTCTGTCCACCCAAAATAAAATATATATATTTTTTATATATTTTGAGCTGTATACTCCCAGAATACATCCAGGCGTGCTCCATCCATTTCAGGGTGTGGTGTCTATAGCTCATATTCTTATTATAACTTATTGTCCTATTTTCATAACTCTTTTTTTCACCACATTGTAATTAATTCAAAGTAATATTATTATTATTAATAATAATAATAATAATAATAATAATAATAATAATAATAATAATTATAAATTAGATACATTTTAATTAAATTAATATAAATAAACTCTCCACACTCATATAGTGAACATTCTGCATATCAAAGATATCTTGGAGGAAATTAAGAATTTGATTCTAGATAAATAAAGTAAATTAAATTAAAATAAATTGAAATTAAGATAAATTAAATAAATTAAATCTAAAATATTGTCTTTTTTTATTCTTCTTTGCCATTATCATCTTTCTGTGAACTGAAATCTTGAGCCTTGCCTAATGCATCTTTTTTAAATACATTGTCTAAAATATGTCTCACACCGGCTTATTGGGGCACATAAGATAGGCCCTGGTGGGACAACTAGCTGCGGTAAATTACTGCAGCTAATTGGATATCCCCCTTACTATTTTATACTCAAATTAAAAAGTTTGCATAGGGTGTTTTTGAGATGCAGCATATTAGGGTTGTTACTGCGTGTGTCGTATCTCTGCCATCTTTACTTTAAATTACTTCTTGTAAAGGAGACCTTTTTTCTGTTCCTGGCAATAGAATGCCTACTGCAAAAGCCAGGACCAAATACAGTCAGGAATCTTGACTGAGTCGAAATGTATCACCTGAAAGAGACAAATCAGTCCACAAAAAGAACACTAACACTGAAGAACAAACTGTGTGCACAGATGTCACAAATCCCTGAGGACAGTCTAAGTGTGACCACAAGTGCTATGTCTGAGTTTAATATTTCTGATTTTGACACTGTAATCCTAGAGAAGCCTCCTTCCACCATTTCTGAACCCTATGCATATGTGAGGGTGAGTTGTAGTAAAAGTAAGGACAATGATCATTTAGACGTGGAAAGGATGCTACTGTGGAAGTGCAACATGATTCATGTATCTGACGCTGCAGGTGTTGTTGATGAATGTGTTGGACAAGCAGAAGTTGATAAAATGTTCTTGCCAATGATAAGAAGATGGACGTGTGGGCATAGGACCAATGGATCCACCTATCCAACTACCATGCAATCTCCACTACCAACACCTTCATCGTCATTAATGATCGGAGGTGGTCATTCTGCATCCAATTTTCAAAAGCTAACTCACTTCTTCTCTATCCATGATTCACCAGGGAATTCTTACACTCTAGGGTTACTGCTGATGCTGGAGGTGAATCTGCATCACAAAAGGAGACCAAGAAGACTAGTAGTTTCAAATAACAATTGATTGTGAAACAAGCATTCGCAAGAGGACCATGTATGACACCCTTCATCCTGTTGTACAGCAGATCACTAATGCCGTGACAGCTATGTCAGCATTAAATCTATATCCAATATTTGCCATCAATGCATCTGGTTTTAGTTGAGTCATATGTCCCTGCTACCAAATTCCTACTCAATTCCATTTTACCAGAACAGCAGGTAACTTAAACAAAAAGTTATTCTTGACCTACAAAGTGCCATTGATACTGACTATCCACTTAACTAAAGATATGTGGACAAGCAGTACTGGCCAAACTAAAGACTACATGACTATGACATCCCACTGGGTGGGTGTATCGCCTCCAGTAGCAACAGTATCTAACACACATTGTCAGCTCAATCGCAGGCTTTATTAAGAGGCATTCCAGTGCCAATATGTTGGAAAAACTCATGGATGTGAAAGCAAAATGGTTTACCCCTCTTAAGAGTCTCCACAGGATTTGTCATTTTCGACAATGCAAGTAAAATAGGGGCTGATTCAGACCTGAATGCAGCCGCATGTTCGCACACTGTGGCTGCATCCAGGTGGTCTGCGCACATACACAAGCCGTTGTGCACATGCGTGATCTTACATATTGCAGCCGCATCCAGGAAGGATGAGGTCGCAGTGTGATTGACAGCCACAACTGTCGGGGGGTTTATTATTTTTAGGGTGGCTGCGTGATGTCACATGCAGCCACTCTGAAAATATGGCAGCAGACTGCCTGACAGTGCAACAGTCAACCTTAGTTTAGATGCGTCCACAACATAATTGCGGATGTATCTAGAGGTGGCCTCATGCATGCTTGCCCTGTGCTGGGCGGCCCCCAGCATGTGAGGAGATGAACGCAGATCTGGCTGCGTATGCAGCAATCTGCGATCATCTCTGAATAAGGCCCATAGTACGAGCATTACGAGTGGGTGAATTTAAACACATTCCATGTTTTGTGCACACAATAAACTTGGTGGTTCAGAATGTCTTAAAAAATTACAGGTACATGCAGAACATGCTGACTGTTGCTCATAACAATTTTGGACATTATCGGCATTCAGCAACTTCATGTACAAGAATGCAGTGGATGCAACAAGAGGTACACTAGTAACCAGGTGGAATTCCACCCTTTATATGCTTCAGTGACTGGAGGAACAGCAACAAGCCATCCAAATGTACATATTTGAGGATGAGATATGGAAAGGTGGGCATGTTTCCTCAGTCCAGCAGTGAAGAATACTCGTGGTATTATGCAAGGTACTGAAACCATTTGAAATTGTAACCAAATAAGTGAGTTCAGACACTGCAAGCCTGAGTCAGGTGATTCCCTTTATTAAACTACTGGGAAAGCAGAGAAGCTGAAGGTAGAGATGAAATGAAGTGATTCTGCTAACTATGTTGAACTTGTAGCTAAAGTTACTTTTTTGAGGACACAAGGGTTTGCAGCAAATTGAGATTGGATCACTACATTTTGGCAACCATGCTAGATTCTAGGTTTAAGTCCAAACATCTTTCTTTCCAAATGACACAGATCTTGAGAGAAACAAAGAGCTCCTTGCGAGCAAGTTGTCTGCTCAAGTGGCACATGACAGAACAATGGGGGTAATTCCAAGTTGATCGCAGCAGGAAACATTTTAGCAGTTGGGCAAAACCATGTGCACTGCAGGGGGGGCAGATATAACATTTGCAGAGAGAGTTAGATTTGGGTGGGTTATTTTGTTTCTGTGCAGGGTAAATACATGCTGCTTTATTTTTACACTGCAATTTAGATTGCAGATTGAACTCACCACACCCAAATCTATCTCTCTCTGCACATGTTATATCTGCCTCCCCTGCAGTGCACATGGGCCCTCATTCCGAGTTGATCGGTCGCAAGGCGAATTTAGCAGAGTTACACACGCTAAGCCGCCGCCTACTGGGAGTGAATCTTAGCTTCTTAAAATTGCGACCGATGTATTCGCAATATTGCGATTACTAACTACTTAGCAGTTTCAGAGTAGCTTCAGACTTACTCTGCCTGTGCGATCAGTTCAGTGCTTGTCGTTCCTGTTTGACGTCACAAACACACCCAGCGTTCGCCCAGGCACTCCCACCGTTTCTCCGGCCACTCCTGCGTTTTTTCCGGAAACGGTAGCGTTTTCAGCCACACGCCCCTGAAACGCCGTGTTTCCGCCCAGTAACACCCATTTCCTGTCAATCACATTACGATCGCCGGAGCGATGAAAAAGCCGTGAGTAAAATTACTTTCTACATAGCAAAGTTACTTGGCGCAGTCGCAGTGCGAACATTGCGCATGCGTACTAAGCGGATTTTCATTGCGATGCGATGAAAAATACCGAGCGAACAACTCGGAATGAGGGCCATGGTTTTGCCCAACTGCTAAAAAAGTTCCTGCTGCGATCAACTTGGAATTACCCCAATGTCTCCTACTTCAGCTTCTCCTGCAAATGCAGCTGCCAAAAGTAAAATACTGCACCTTTTCCAAGAGACCCACTGATCAGTCAACTCAGCACACCAGACTGAAACAACATTATGACATCTGGTAGGGCTTAAAAGAATTGCTCACAATTATTGACAGCTTTACCATGACTCTGATACAGGATGATCTGATACTCTGATGATATCTGATACAGGAAGCATCAATAGGATGGTGAAGGATTATTTTTAATACAGATCTTGAGAGAAACAAAGATCTCCTTGCGAGCAAGTTGTCTGCTCAAGTGGCACATGACAGAACAATGTCTCCTACTTCAGCTTCTCCTGCAAATGCAGCTGCCAAAAGTAAAATACTGCACCTTTTCCAAGAGACCCACTGATCAGTCAACTCAGCACACCAGACTGAAACAACATTACGACATCTGGTCAGACTTAAAAGAATTGCTCACAATTATTGACAGCTTTACCATGACTCTGATACAGGATGATCTGATACTCTGATGATGTCTGATACAGGAAACATCAATTGGATCTTGAAGGATTATTTTTATGACAATGTACAAATTAGCATGTCAATGTAATGTACATGTAATTTTCAATGTACAATGTAATTTGTACATGTACAAATTAGCATGACTCCTTGAATACCGGAAGGAAAAAAAGGCCCTTGTACAAACTTGCTTTAGTGTACGTAAACTGCCCACCCTCCAGTGTGTACTCGGAAAAATTGTTTAGCACAGCCGGGAACCTTGTGAAAGATCGGTATATGAGGCTACTTTCAAAACATTTTAAAAACTGATGTTCCTAGGAAGACCTTTTCCTCAAATTACAACAACAACAACAAAGTACAGATGGGTCCACGTTTATCTTGACCTTTAATATGATTAACTGAGACTGGCCAGTCGGACTTAATCCCCTGCTGTAATGACTTAATCCCCTGCTGTATTGTTCTCTGTATTGTATTGCAGCTGAGAACAATAGATGAAGGGTTTATGCTAATAAGTCATGTTGTGCCTAGGCGCAGAAAACTACTCAAGATAACCGTGGACCCATCTGTCCTGTACACAGACTTATGTAATGGTTGATTCCAGTAGAGATGAACTAATATTGGGGGTGATTCCGAGTTGTTCGCTTGCTAGCTGCTTTTAGCAGCATTGCACACGCTAAGCCGCCGCCCTCTGGGAGTGTATCTTAGCTTAGCAGAATTGCGAATGAAAGATTAGCAGAATTGCGAATAGAAATTTCTTAGCAGTTTCTGAGTAGCTCCAGACTTACTCAGCCATTGCGACCAGCTCAGTCCTTTTCGTTCCTGGTTTGACATCACAAACACACCCAGCATTTTCCCAACCACTCCCCCGTTTCTCCAGCCACTCCTGCGTTTTGCAACTCGAACGCCTGCGTTTTTCCGCACACTCCCACAAAACAGCCAGTTTCCGCCCAGAAACACCCACTTCCTGTCAATCACACTACGATCAGCAGAGCGATGAAAAAACTTTGTTACGCCGTGAGTAAATTACCAAACTTTTGGCTAATTTACTTGGCGCAGGCGCACTGCGTACATTGCGCATGCGCAGTTTGCAACTAATCGCTCCGTAGCGAAAAAAAATAACGAGCTAACAACTCGGAATGACCCCCATTGTGTGATGATATCAGCAATGATGAGGGAAATGATGAGGATGCTAATAACATCTACCAAGTGTTTTTCTTTTCTTTATAGTTATAACAGCTTCTCTGTTCATATAATCATTAATTATTCATTCAATCAATCAATCAATCAATCAATCCATAAAATCAATCAATGGCATGCTTTACCTGACTTCCATACTACATGTTTGCGAGGCCCATGTCTCTATTTTTCTTTTATTTACAGTGATAACTGCTTTTCTGTTCATAAAATCAGTCAGTCAATCAATCAATCAATCAATCAGTCAATGCTTTACCTGGCTTCCACCACATAAATAGTATTATATAATATACCTGTATCTAACTGGGCCTCTGATCTAGTTCCTGATTAATTAAAACATTTTATGGAGTCATATACTTTAGTTTGTTTAAACTGCCATCCAGCCTGCCACTGATCTGTCACTCTGTTTCATATTCTCTCAAACTGCCATGTGTTTGTTAATTTTGCTGCTCTGTCGCTTAGTTTAGCCAGTAGTTCGCCTTTGGCCAATATTGGCTACAGCAATATTGTGAGCTGTGAGGTTGTCATAATTGACTGAAAATGAATGCTATTGATGTTAATAATACTGTAGAAATAAAAAATGAGTCCAAATTACATGATTTTAGCTGTTTTAGCCAATTTTAAAGAAATACAAAACCAAATCTGAATCAAAACACGTGAAGGTGGTTTTGCCAAAACCAAAATACAGGGGTCTGTGCACATGTCTAGTGTCTTGAAAACCTGATGCTGTGATCTAGAAGGGAACAACATGTGAACTCACAGCATTAGCTGCTTTACCTTAAGACTGTGTGTATGCAATCTTGCCCAGGCAACTACTCCTATGATGGAAAAGGACATTCCCACCTATTTTTGGCCTTTCTTACTGTTATACGAATAATGATGAGTCTGTACTTGATTCATCTTTCCAATTTGTTTTGTATGGTATTTATTATGTCTAGAAATTTTATTCTGTGAAGTAGTTTACTTTATGATTTAGTCATAGAAACATAG
The DNA here is from genome assembly GCF_028390025.1 of Pseudophryne corroboree. Taxonomy (NCBI): domain Eukaryota; kingdom Metazoa; phylum Chordata; class Amphibia; order Anura; family Myobatrachidae; genus Pseudophryne; species Pseudophryne corroboree. The sequence continues at coordinate 121,911,735 of NC_086451.1, read as the reverse complement.
AATATGACGGCAGATAAGAACCACTTAATCCATCTAGTCTGCCCCTTTCATACAATATTTTTACCTCAAACCTTATTTGATCCTTATTTCTTTGTAAGGATATCCTTATGTCTATTCCATGCATGTTTAAATTGCTCTACTGTCTTAGCCTCTGCCACCTCTGATGGGAGGATATTCCACTTGTCCACTACTATTTCTGTGAAGTAATTTATCCTTGAATTTCCCCTGAACCTATCTCCCTCCAGTTTCGGTGCATGTCCTCATGTTCTAATACTTTTAAGAATTTGAAGAATGTTTCTCTTCTGGACTTTGTTAAAACCCTTGAAATATTTGTAAGTTTCTATCATGTCTCCCCTTTCCCTTCTCTGCTCCAAACTATACATATTCAGATTTTTTTGTATTTCTGGGTATGTTTTGTGATGTAGGCCATGCACCATTTTAGTTGCCCTTCTTTGGGCAGTCTCTAATGTATTAATATCCTGCTTAAAATATGGCCTCCAAAAATGATCACAGTATTCTAGATGAGGCCATACCAATGACCTATACAGTGGCATTATTACTTCTTTCTTTCTACTACGAATTCCTCTCTCTGTGCACCCAAGCATCTGACTAGCCTTCCTCATTGCTTTGTTACATTGCTTACCTGCATTTAAGTCACCTGAAATAGTGATTCCTAGATCCCTTTCCTCCTCAGTAGTTTCCAGTATAGTGCCATTAATACTATATTTAGCTTTTGGATTTTTGAGACCTAAGTGCATGATTTAGCATTTTTTTTGCACTAAACTATAATTGCAATGTTCTTGACCATTCCTCTACTCTACCTAGATCTTCAATCATTTGTTTTACCCCTATTGGTGAGTCTACCCTGTTGCATACCTTTGTGTCATCTGCAAAAATGCATACTTTCCCTTTTATGCCATTTGCAATGTCACCAATTCAAATATTCAAAAGCACTGGTCCAAGTACAGATCCTTGGGGTACTCTACTGGTCACATTTCCAGTCACAATCCAGCCATGTTTCTGCAGAAAAGTTAACTTTCCCAACCCTTGCTTTTCATCTAGACATAACCACAACTTGACAACCACCTTCCTTAATTCTGCTATGTCACTCGTAAATTTGTTAAGATTCTTGGAGATGTTGCCAGGATGAAAGGCGATCAAGTTAACTGAAAATGGTATCCCAGGATCCAAAACCTCCAAAATGTTCAGTGAAGTAAGCATAGATCTATGGAAGTTTGTTAAACTATCTTACAGAGATACTAGATCTACTGAGTCTGCTGAAGTTTAAAACTATGCAACTACATTTTCTCTTGGATACTCATGAAATTGTATCCTGTAGTCACTTTTTAGAATCTCTAGGATGCATTGATGTGTGATGGAATGTTTCTATATGTGATATATATTACAAAATTCTTCCCCTTAATGTATTTTTGATCTTGAAGGCTGCCTAAAGGTAGAAGCAGAACTCTGCCTATTGTCCTCTAACTTCATAACTCTCTAAACTGCTTATGTATTGAGGGGGTTAAAAATATCTGTTTCTGTCCTTGAGGCAAACCATAAAGCTTTCGCTAGCTTTTTGTATCATTGTATCGAATATCTCCCCAAATAGAAAAGTCTCTTCTTATGAACGATTATTTAATCTATAATTGAACTGCATGTCTATAGTTCAGGGCCGTAGCTAAAGGAGTTTTCCAGCCACTACAGAGGAGGTAACAGTGACCAGAGTTGTTTACATAGTTATTCAATTACCATTTTCTTCATGTCTATGGCTCTTAGTAGGTATTATTTACTGGACATGCTTCTTACAGTTTCCTCCCATAATCTGAGGGCATTGTATACTGAAGCTATGGCAATACTTAACATCAATGCAATTCCAAAAGAAAGATTTGTTCAGATTTGGATACGCCACATCAATTTAACCCCAATATGTATGTATGTATGTATGTATGTATGTTTATTTTCTCCATGAGTAGAATGTGTGTGTGTGTGAGGAGGGGGGGGAGGAGGGGGTTAAATGTGTACTGTATTGTGAGTAACCAATCAGATCCTTACTTTCATTGTTTACCTTGTTTCATACCTATACAACCTAATTGTTGATTGGTTTCTGTGGCTCATAAGAAAATTTGCACCTAAATGAAATGAGCAAATTAGTATAATATTATTATTATTATTATTATTATTATTATTCCAATTCTGTTGTAGTTCTACTAGACATTTCAAGGTTAAATCCTTAATCATTGGATATGCAGGGTATATTTTTGTTTTTTAATTTGGGTTTTCAGACATGGATACTTGTTCAGATTTGGATACGCCATATCAATTTAACCCCAATATGTATGTATGTATGTATGTATGTATGTATGTATGTATGTTTATTTTCTCCATGAGTAGAATATGTGTGTGAGGGGGGGGGGGGGGGGGGTTAAATGTGTACTGTATTGTGAGTAACCAATCAGATCCTTACTTTCATTGTTTACATTGTTTCATACCTATAAAACCTAATTGTTGAATGGTTTCTGTGGCTCATAAGAAAATTTGCACCTATGTGAAATGAGCAAATTAGTATATTGTTATTATTATTATTATTATTATTATTCAAATTCTGTTGTAGTTCTACTAGACATTTCAAGATTAAATCCTTAATCATTGGATATGCAGCGTATATTTTTGTTTTTTAATTTGGGTTTTCAGACATGGATACTTGTTCAGATTTGGATACGCCATATCAATTTAACCCCAATATGTATGTATGTATGTATGTATGTATGTATGTATGTATGTATGCATGTTTATTTTCTCCATGAGTAGAATGTGTGTTTGAGGGGGGAGGGGGGAGTAAATATGTACTGTATTGTGAGTAACCAGTCAGATCCTTACTTTCATTGTTTACATTGTTTCATACCTATAAAACCTAATTGTTGATTGGTTTCTGTGGCTCATAAGAAAATTTGCACCTAAATGAAATGAGCAAATTAGTATATTATTATTATTATTATTATTATTATTATTCCAATTCTGTTGTAGTTCTACTAGACATTTCAAGATTAAATCCTTAATCATTGGATATGCAGGGTATATTTTTGTTTTTTAATTTGGTTTTTCAGACATGGATACTTGTTCAGATATGGATGTGCCATATCAATTTAACCCCAATATGTATGTATATACAGTATGTATGTATGTATGTATGTATGTATGTATGTATGTATGTGTGTATGTATGTACTGTATGTATGTATGTATGTATATTTTCTCCATGAATAGAATGTGGGGGGTAAATGTGTACTGTACTGTGAGTAACCAATCAGATCCTTACTTTCATTGTTTACATTGTTTCACACCTATAAAACCTAATTGTTAATTGGTTTCTGTGGCTCATAAGAAAATTTGCACCTAAATGAAATGAGCAAATTAGTATATTATTATTATTATTATTATTATAAAGGTGCATAATCAATCAATAATTGAAACTAATTATCTAGCCTACCTTTCATCCTACCTGGTCCAGTTTAAAGAATTAACTCTGCAAGAAGAAATATGTTTTTGGGAATGTAATCGAAGATCCCTAGGTATTTGGCAGTTATAAATGATAGATTATAATTCTAATTACAATATTAATGTTGTAATCAAGAGGTAAGTATACATACTGTAGACCCACGTCCTTTTCTTCGGCAGCTATAAACCCCTTACATCAATAAGCCCTGTTGTCACTAGAGCCAATCTATTTATTTCCACTAAAACACACACAGAACTAATGACATGCAGAGCAGATCGTTAGGTGTTCAATATTTAATTAATGCTAACTAGGCAATTTAAGCATTTCAAGGTTTTTACCTTGATCATGGCTCTAAGCTTCCCAATTACTAAAACAAAAAATCATAACTATATTTTTCCTTTGAGTTAAAAATGCAATAAAACAATCATAGTGATCAGTTAATAATATCAGTCCAGTGTCTAGCTCTCTCATGGTTTATAAATGACTTATACTAATAAGTACTTATACTAAGACTTATACTAATATATTTATATTAATAAAATGAATTGATACAATGACCCGTATTAACACAGTGAAGTTCATTCATTGTCTGAGAGTCTATAAAAGAGTGGCCAATCACAGCAGTCTTCTCATGCCCCACTACATCACAGTAAAGCTGTTCTGATTCAAAAAGAAAAACACTGACTCCCTTCTGAGTCTATGAAGCTTCAAATATAAAATACAGTGTCATATCTGCAGTGTCACCCTCGGCAAAGCCTTCCTTCCTTTCCGAGGTTCTTTAGCAACTATAGCCTTACATACTCCTTTCTACTTCTCTTTTCTTAATACTTTTCCTATTCCAATTTTAATTCTTCTTATGTCAGCTGTGGACTCCTCTACATGGTTCCTCTTTACAGTCAAGTATGCTGTAATGTAAAAGGAGCCTGGAGCAGGAACATGGAAGCTGAGCTGGTAATTTATACCACCAGTATATCCAGGTACAGTCCTGGCTGGACCCTTTTTAGAATGACCCTGACAAAACAGGTATACAAATTGTTAAGGTCAATACACATGGTGAGATTCTCACTATGCGACAGGGGCTAGATAAGGACATAGTCAGTATCGCAAGCACACTCAGTATGTGCTTGCGATACTGACTATGTGCGATTTTGGCTAAGTGTCAATTTTGACTATCTCTTCTACAGAGATAGTCTAAATTTACTTGCCTGCACAGTCTATCTATTCTTGCGATGTCAAACGCGCGGGGCCACGCATCGGCATCGAATTAGGATCGCAAGGTGACTTTCACCTTGCGATCTGCACTAACTTTTCTTACGATTTTGGCTATATAGTCAAAATCGTAAGAAAATATCTCACCGTGTGTACACACAATTAGTTTTAAAGTGCAAAGTCAACATTAAAATCATGTGAGTGTATTGTCATGTATAAAGGATATTTTGGCAAATGTTTAAGCTCTTTTCATTGAATTTTTGGTGCTTCTTGCAGTAGTAGTGAACAACAAGAACATCAAAGCTGCCCAAGTCCAATTTGAAAAATAAGTGAAGTCAGATTCCAGGATGAAATACATCAGATTGGAAAACAGTATAAGCATGTTATCAGGGACCTTCAGACCAACAGACACTGGGTGACACTACTGGGAACATTTTAGGGAAATCAGTCATGAAAGGAACTGCCCCTTACACACAGAGGAAGCACATCAGTGTGATGCCTGCACCAAAAACAGCGGCCTAGTGCTAACCAGCCCTAGTTGTAGGCATCAGTCAGACATAGTACCTGCAGTTTATCCAGCAAGGCGGCTTACAGACCGGAGGTCATGGCTTGCAATATGTGTTAGCTGCACACGGTGCTTATACCAGGGATCAATCAAGCATAAATGACACTTAGTCATCTGCTGTATTGGCATCCAGTGGCCATTTTATTGCACTGTGAAAGATATATGCCTAACTATTAGTTACACCATTTCAAAAGCTCTCAAAGGAGGATTTTAAACAGAAAGATTACTCTGTTCTCATACGGAAATTGTTATTTGCTCCTCATTATGGAGTCTATTTACTAAGCCTTGGATGGCTATAAAGTGGCTATAAAGTGAATGGCGATAAAGTACCAACCAACCAGCTTCTAACTGTCATTTTTCAAACACAGCCTCTAACATGGCAGTTAGGAGCTAACTGACTGTTACTTTATCTCCGTCCACTTTATCTCTGTCCAAGGCTTAGTAAATAGACCCCTTTTTGTGTGACATTTAAGGGATACAGTTGTACTAACCAAGGAGCAGTTTTATGCTTTACTAACAACGGAGGCTCAGTAAACATTGCTTGACTGTTTAACCCTTCGCATTCTGCTAATATTTTCATCTTTGGGCTAATACTAATACAAGACTCTATGTGTTATATGATTTGATTTTAAGTCCACCAACTGAGCACTATTTCATCGGAATACTCAACTGCCACTACACAGAAGCAAGCAGGGTTGAATGCAAGTGAATTTTGTGCAACATTATAATAGTGTGTGTTGATTGCACGCCACTGTTTTTGTATGAAAGGGATTTCACTTGTGCAGCTTTGCACTTATTGATGTTCTCACAGTTCGTTAGTATTCGCTATATTGCCAGCATAATATGTTTACACATCCTAGCTATAATGTAGAAATTGAACTTAAAGGATAAATTCTACAGCTTTGGAAGAGGACCCACCTCAACTCAGGGTCTTATTGCCATCTCACAACCATTAACCATTATGTTTCCCCTTAATAGTAGTTCTGTTTTACAGTGCAGTGTTTATATTAGTCCCAGTCTTCCCGAGGTCAGAAGAAAAGTCATTGTTTTCTTTATTTATTGTTTTCTTTCATCTTTTATGATATATGTTGGTGTATGGTAAATTGATGTTCTTCCAGTGACTTTTGTTGCAAAAATGTAATCAATATTTGTTTGAAAGTAGGTTCTTGATATATATTTTTTATAGTCTTAAAGCAATTCCTATTTATTTTGCTTGGGATATCATTTGTCATTAGTATTTCGAGAGAATAAATTGCAGAATAAGTTGTATATATTAGAGGCATGTCATTGATGCTTATACATAATTTATGTTATTTTGTTCTTTCTAGTTCTACAATATAATATTTTTTTGAAAAGATCAATAACCACATCTTTACCAAAGAATATGTTCTCTGTAGACTAGTATCTAGTTGTGGTAAACATTGACACACATAATACATTTAATGACATACACTGCATGACAAAAAGATTGACTGTGGGGAAATATTTAGAACAGAATACTGGTAGGAAATCTTAAACTCTCTTACTGCTCCATCTGTCCCTCCACTCCGTCACTTTGCTTTTCCACCTCTTCTCTTTCTTACTTAAATCCTTCCACTGTGTAAACCCTCACTCTTTAGTGCACTTCACTCTCTCACCATCCGCGATGAAGTGCTCTGGCACATGTAGTGTGACCTTCACGGTGAGTGGGCAGGATATTTGCGACCCACAAACCACAGCCAACACGCAGGCACTCACCCCGACCAACGTCAGGGCTGTTCGGCTCAATGGACTCTTCAGAGCACCTGAATTAGGGAGGAAAGAGAAAGCAACATATTCAGATAAATATTTGAAAAAATTCAATGATGCATAGAGCAAACTTCTGTAGACTTTAATAATAGTAATAATTAAAAACACAAAAAGCACTGAAAAAAGCTTAGTAAACTCAGGGCTGTCCTTAGAATAAAACATTAATAATTAATTGGGCTAAAATTGGTCTTTTTCTGCAATGAAAATTCTGTTTCTTTACACAATGAGCAATCTACCCAAACAGATTGTTAATTGAAGTTATCAACCAAACAGAGGTTAGAGGAGATTCTGAATAAGAGAGTTCTACATATAATGATAATGATTTTGCTTGACCATTTAAAGTCCTTTCAAAGCTAAAAAAAAAAAAATAATAGGAAATATAGGGTGTTTTTGTGTATTTTATTATTTATCTTTTATTTATGTACTTTTTAAAATGGATTTATTTATTGAAGTTGTGGATCTACAGTGGGGGAGCCAGTGTTGGACTAAGAGCACCCCAAGTTCCTACAACCCAGTTAGAAGTTTATTATACTTAAAAATATAAAGTAAAACGTTTTGTAATAGGCAAATTACATGGCTGACCTTTAAGGTTTAGGTGGCTAAAGTACTTACTAATAGAATATTTCGAAAGTATGTTCCTCTATTTTAGAACTACTCTTTATCAAAACTGGCTGAATGATTTTAAAAGGAATACCTGCAATTCCCATTGCCAGTATATTTCTGCATTTTAATTTTCATGATGATTTTTCTACTATTGTCCAAGTAGAAGAATAAGTAATCCGAGAGAGACTAAGCAAAATTAAGGTTAATAAATCACCTGGTCCTGATGGACTTCACCCGAGGGTTCTTATGGAGCTTAGTTCACAACTAGCACGACCCCTATACTTGATTTTCAATAGTTCAATTAGATCAGGCATGATACCGAAGGATTGGCGTATAGCTGAGGTAGTGCCATTATTTAAAAAGGGATCCAAAAATCTTCCGGGTAACTACAGACCAGTTAGTTTGACGTCTATAGTGGTGAAAATATTGGAAGAAATTCTAAGTGACAGCATACAGGAGTATCTACAGACCACTAGGATTATTAGCAAGAACCAGCTTGGGTTTGTGAGGGACAAGTCATGTCAGACTAACTTAATTAGCATCTATGAGGAAGTGAGCAATAATCTTGATCAGGGAAAAGCAGTGGATGTGGTGTTCCTAGATTTTGCTAAAGCCTTCGATACAGTGCCTCACAGGAGACTGATCATCAAATTAAAGGAGCTTGGCTTAGGAATAACTATTTGCACATGGATAAGCAACTAGTTGGATAGCAGGGTACAGCGAGTAGTGGTCAACAGAAAGTCCTCAGTCCTCAGTAGTCAGCGGAATACCACAAGGGTCCGTACTCGGTCCACTACTGTTCAACATATTTATCAATGACCTAGAAATAGGCCTGGAAAGCACAGTGTCAATCTTTGCAGATGATACTAAACTGTGTAAGGTAAATAACTCGGAATTGGATGTGGAGTCCTTGCAGAATGATCTATCTAAACTTGAACTCTGGGCGTCTAAATGGAAAATGAGGTTCAGTACAGACAAATGCAAGGTTATTAATTTCGGGACAAAACTACATATTAAATGGGGAACGACTAGGTAAAACAGATTTGGAAAAAGATTTGGGGGTACTCATTGATAATAGGCTTAACAACCATACACAATGTCAAAGCGCAGTAAAGAAGGCAAGTAAGGTGCTAGCGTGCATAAAACGGGGAATTGAGTCAAGGGACTCGGATGTAATCCTGCCGCTGTATAAAGCATTGGTACATCCACACCTGGAATATTGTGTTCAGTTTTGGGCACCACTGTATAAAAAAGATATCGGTGAACTCGAAAGGGTTCAAAGGCGAGCTACTAAATTGATCAAAGGCCTAGAGGGAATGGATTATGAGGAAAGGCTTAATAGGTTGAATATGTATACACTAGAAAATAGGTGTCTAAGAGGGGATATTATTAATATCTTCAAATATGTAAAGGGACATCACAAAGAGTTATCAGAGGAATTATTTATTAAAAGAACACAGTTTAGGGCTTCCAGTTCCGGCATGGCGGAGTAAGCAGCAGCTCCTGTGTGCTCCTCCGTTGATGCCAGATTTCAGGCTCATGTCAGACTTACTTTGCACCCCAGCCTCTTCATTGCCAAGGTGATCACCCGCTATCTGATTCACACCCGACCCGCTGGTGCTGTGCGCGCTGTTAAGTCGCGCTCCGGAGACGGCCTGTGCTGCCACCCATCCACCCACCCCGTCAGCCGTCCACGCTGTCCGTCCGGTCCGCGCTAACAAGGTGCACTCCGGAGGCAGCCTGTGTCTCTGCCAGCACGCCCGCTCTGTATGTGCTATATACACTGAAAAAGGCACACGCCGGAGACGGCCGGTGCTGCTGCGGGCGGCTACCCCTTGTGATCCAGCGGGGGAGGTTTACACTGGACCCGGCACCTGCTGCATACTCTGCTTTACATGTAAAGTTCTAACGGAGTGCAGGTTAACCCTTTCCTCACTCAGTTTAGCCTCCCTGCACGTGCTGCGGACATATTTGCTGGGCCCAGCACTATCCATTCAGCTTAAATCATCAGGGCTTTCCCCAGTGCTGTTCCTCACATAAAACTACATCATCCCTGCACAATATGGAAAAATTCCTGGGGCCCCCGACCATGTCTAAGATCCCGCCACCAGCGCAGCCTCCCAGGCAGGAAAAACGCAGCGCAGACCAGTCCTCCACAACAAGTGCCGACTCCAGCCCTGTGAAACCGGTTGCCAAGAAATCAGCTAAAGCAGCCTCTGACGACTCACAATTCCAGGTGCGTGATGATACTGATTCCCCCACTACTTCCATGACTTATAGAGATATGGTGACTGCCATTCATGACACTATGGCTCCTCTGCTACAGAAAGCGGTCGGAGATATCACTGTCCAACTGCAGCAACTCTCTAGCAGGGTATCAAATACCGAAATCAGTTTAGGGGTGGCTATGGATGATATTGAAAAACTGAAATCCACTGTAGGGCGCTTGGAGAAGGACAATAAACACCTCCTTGATAAATGGACAATATTGAAAACCGTACACGCAGGTGCAACCTACGCATAGTAGGTTTACCCGAATCATTTAAGGGCCCGGGTCTGGAAAATTTTGTACGTAACACCCTGCCAAAATTGCTCCACATTGAGGGTGAGTGTGCTGACATGGTGATTGAACGTGTTCACAGAATGGGAGACCAGGCACATGCAAGCTCTAAGAGGCCACGAGTGGTTATTTTCAAAACCCTGAACTTTCTCCATAAAAATGCAATTTGGAAGGCTTCTCGCAAGATATACCTCCAGTGGGAAGGTTCCACTTTGCGGATTTTTCAGAACTACTCTGTGGAACTCTCCCATCTTAGCAAGGCCTTTAACCCTGTTTGCACCTTCCTGGTGCAAAACAAGCGTAAATTTGCTATGATGTATCCAGCTCGACTCAGAATCTTTCGGGGGATCCTCTTTCACTGACTTCACCACCCCTGGAGTCGCTGAGGCCTATCTTAAAGAGGAGGATGGATATCTTACAAGCGATATCCCTGACGCCCCAGAGGGATGACTCCCCCCCCCTTTTTTTTGTTCCTTCACAAGATCCTATTACGACCCTTATATGCTCAATTACATTGAGCTTGTCTGGCCGTGCAAAGTTATGTCGTTTTGCCATACTCTACTTGTTATAGTGCTCATTCCATGAGCTTGGTCTGTGTTTTTTGTTTCCAGTTATGTTATCTCACTGTTGCTGGCGGTAACGGAGCAGCCCCGCCCTTCTGTTGATTCTATATGGTTATCACCACCAACTGTTTTTGCTTCACCCGAAGTCCGTTTGTTGCTACTTACATTATCTGTGTAATGTCTGTCTCATTACTCTTATATTTGCTGTCTATTTTTCTTTCTCTCACCTTTCTTTTGTTTGTACCCCTGGTCGTGCTCTTCTTACCTCATGTTTTACCCTCCCCCCCACCCCCCCGATCCCACCCCACCTCTTTAGGGATGCGTTGTTTTAAATTGCTTTGTCTTCACCAGATGGAGTTTCTTTATTTTCTATGGTATGGCTACTGTTAGGATATGCACTTTTAATGTAGGAGGTATTAACACGCCAGCTAAGAGGCGGAAGATATTATCTTACATGAACAAACACTGTATTGATATTGCATGTTTACAGGAGACGCACCTGGTTCTACAAGAAACAAAAAAATTGCAGATGCTGAATTGGTCCTTATTAGGTGCAGCGTCGCTTAATTCTAAATCATGTGGAGTGGCAATTTTAGCGAGACGATCTCTTCCCATTGAAGTTGTGACAGTAGATGCTGACCCAGACGGCAGATATGTCATTGTACAGGTTAAACTGGGTTGTAAACTTTACCACATATGTAATATATACGCCCCAAATATTTATAAAAAAGCATTCTTCACTTCACTTATGGCTAAATTGTACGACTGCGACATCTCATCTTTAATTCTATGTGGTGAATTTAATTTGGTCTCCTCTCTATATATGGATAAATCCCAACATACCAGTAACTCTAGGCCCCTTCCCAAATTAGGTATTCCGTGGCTTGGCAAGAGACTTAATCTAGTTGATATCTGGCGATCTTTAAACCCTACCGAAAAGGAATACTCCTGTCTTTCTATGGCTCATAACACTTGGTCCCGTATTGACTACATCTTGATCGCTTCCCTGCTTTTTCCTAATATCTGCCAAGCCACCATTGAACCGATATCCATATCGGATCATGGAATGGTTTGGACCGAACTGACTTACTCAATGGGAAAATCTTCTCCCCCTTTGTGGAAATTTCCTTCCCATTTAGCGAAATCAGATGGCTTTCAACATAAATGTGATGATGCATGGGAGAATTTTCGATTAGGCAACTCTCCACATGAATCAACTAATCCTTCCCTTTTCTGGCAGGCTGCTAAGACGGTATTGAGGGGCGAAGTGATTTCCTATAATTCACACCTCAAGAAATCTCTTAATCAGGTATACCTGGACTCACAAGCCGCCTTATCCACAGCTTACCAGACTTTTAAACTACATCCCTCCACTGAAAATAAAACAACTTACCTTTTGGCCAAATCTACTTTTAATGATCTTCTGCAGTTGACAGGAGACAAATACAAGTTCAATGTGAGCTATAAGTTTCATCGTTTTGGGAACAAGACGGGTAAACTTCTTACTTCACTGTTACAGGGAACTAGAAAACCGACAGTGGTCCATCCCCTACAAAATTCGGATGGCTCCCTTTCCATTTCTAATGCACAAACTGCGGCCATTATGTGTGAGTATTATGTATCCTTACATTCTTCCCCAGATCCGAAAGATACTCTTACGTCTCATGATGCTTACCCCCCCCAGCCAATTCTGGGACTCCTTGCCCTTGCCTCAAGTTCCTAATGAATTAATTTCCTCTTTAACATCTCCTATTACGCTCACAGAAATTTTAGGGACTATAAAACGACTTAAACTAGGTAAAGCTCCAGGGCCAGACGGCTACACAAACACATTTTATAAACAAATGTCCCCTAAGATAGGTTCGACTTTGCAGGCTGTTTTTAACAGAATTCTGACCGAGGGGATCCTTCCAGATAGATTTACAGACGCAGTGATAAAAGTCCTACCTAAATCAGGCCGAAACCTTTCCTTATCGGGCTCATATAGGCCTATATCACTATTAAATGTGGACTTCAAATTTTTTACCTCTATCCTAGCTCAGAGGTTAAAACCAATTATGCCGCTTCTTGTTCACAAGGACCAGACCGGCTTCATAACTGGTCGCCACTCGGTTGTAAACCTCAGACGGGTCCTCTAATTCGAATTCCTCTGATACTTCCCCCCCTGCTCTCATATTATCTATTGATGCAGAAAAGGCCTTTGACCTTTTACTGTGGCCCTTCCTCTTTAAAACCTTACATAATTTTGGTTTTCCTGATACTTTTATTTCAATTTTACGCATCTTATATTCCTCACCTTCTTCTTCTATTTCCTGTAACGGTCTTCTCTCCTCCTCCTTTGTATTGCAAAGGGGGACGAGACAGGGCTGTCCCCTTTCCCCTCTCCTTTTTGATCTCTCGATTGAACCCCTAGCAATAGCTATACGTAACTCACCTCACATACATGGTATTACCATTGACTCGCAGATTTTGAAAATTGTATTGTTTGCTGACGATACTCTTTTATTCTTAACAAATCCAGAGCAATCATTACCTTCCCTATTACAATTGATATACTCCTTTGGGAAAATAGCCTGTTACAGGATCAATGTTAATAAATCAGAACTCTTGCTATTGGGTAATCCGTCCCCATCCCTACTCTCTCACCCAGATATTGCTACTTTTAAAGTGACACATTCCCACTTTAAATATTTAGGTATAAATGTCTGCTCTGATCTATCTAATCTTTACAGAATTAATTATTCCCCCGTTATAGATAATTTAGCCCTCAAGTTAGACTCTTGGAAGGACTTACCTCTGTCTCTTTTAGGAAGACTTGAAGTGATTAAGTGTATTATTTTCCCCAAGCTATTTTATTTTAAACAAATGCTCCCTATTTCATTAACCCGTTCTGATACTCTCAAGCTTGAGGCACTCTTTTCGAGGTTTCTTTGGCAAGGTAAAAGACCACGAATAGCCAGACAGAAATTAAATTCTCCTAAAGCAAATGGCGGCTTTGCAGCTCCTGATGTTCAGGCATATTCCCTTGCAGTGCATTTTCGATATATTGCTGACTGGCTCCATTGATTATGACTTAGAAGTAGCGATATTTTCCCTATACGCTCCAGGTGCACTCCTGCACTTGTATCCGACTCGGATACCTGCACCAATAAAAAGCCATATCTTATTCAGAGACCCTTTTTCCGCATGGTTAACTATTAACAAACTATGTCACCGAGATCCCCGCTTTTCCCACTATATTCCATTATGGGGAAACCCAACATTCCCACCCTTGTTGCTTAATGCCACATACTTACTATGGAAAGAGAAGGGTCTCGATTCCTTTCATAAAGTTTTTGATCCTGGAGGAACTCTATACTCCTTTCCGGATCTCTGCCAAAAATTTGACTTATCTCCACGTCATATGTATATGTATTTCCAGGTGCGTCACTTTGTACTCTCCTATGGTACTCGCACCAAAGGGGAGATCCCAATGACGTGAACTTGGCCTCTCATGCTATTGATGTTCTCCTACGTTCTTTCCAGGTATTTCCATATAAAGTGAAATATGCGTACTCTATTTTGCTATCTTGTCTGCCTACTGTACAATGGGATAACGTATTCTCTAAATGGAAAGCTGATATACCTACCTTGTCAGACATTGCTGATCTTACACATCCTTGTGAGAGATCCCTAAAATTTTTATCCTCAGCGTATTTTCAAGAAGTTCACTTGAGATTTCTGCACAGAGCGTACATCTCTCCCTCTCAACGAGCTCATATTGTTCCCTCAGAATCTGGTGAATGTCACAAATGCGGGAAGTCCTCAGCAACATTTATACATTTGTGTGGGAGTGTAGAAAAATTAAGCATTTTTGGTGTAAACTTCTCGCTTATATTAACAGATTACTATCCTCGCATGTACCCCCGGATCAGTTGGCCTGTGTTGCTTTAAACTTTGCAAACTGGCAGATTGCTCCGATACATTTTTCTATTCTTAGTGTAATTCTTACGCTTGGCAGAAAATGTATACTGATTAAATGGGTTAAACGTTCTGCCCCCTCCATTACTGAAGTTCAACAAAAACTATTGCAATTGATGTACTATGATAGAAAAACAGTGTTAATATCGCCCTCTTTTAGCACACGGAAATTTTGCCTCAAATGGTTCCCTGTCCTAGATACTCTACCTTCCTCTACCAAGCAGCATATCTTAAATACTCTTGACTGCTCTTTAACCTCCTATGAGTCATATGCATATGATTAATGATCTCACTGCTATCCTTTCTAAATATGTATTTAACTGATATCCTCTCTCTGGCACTCTAGTAAGGTATATTGAGTGTTATGGGCTGGTCCCATCACTCATCTTCATCCCGCCCCCACCCCCCTCACCCTTCTTTTCCTCTTGTGTTTCCCCATGTCCCACTACTATTTTATCTTGCTGTCCTCTTTCTGCCTCTTTGATTTTTCTCTTTATTGGTTGATACGGTATGGGTGTACTGGTTATACAATGCTAACTGTATAGGTATGGATCTGACACCCCTTTCTAACCTTGGTATATCTGTAGTTAGATACAGATTTCAGCCGGTGTGCTTTGATATGATTTTACATTTAGGGTTTTTCCAGCTATTTTAAGATTTGAAGTGTATCATAGATCTTCTTTATACCAAGATGCCTTCGTATTAAATTGATCTACCCTATACTGTATTAGAATTTATATACTTACTATGTTCAGTATTGCCATGCACTTGTCATTGTTTGATTATTTTTCTGTTTATTTCTGTATGACTGAAAAAAACTTTCAATAAACATAATTGTAAAAAAAAAAAGAACACAGTTTAGGACACGTGGGCACTCGCTGCGGCTGGAGGAGAGAAAGTTCCGAACGCGATGGAGGAAAGGGTTCTTCACTGTTAGAGCAATTAGGATGTGGAATTCCCTGCCAGGGAATGTGGTAATGGCGGACTCTGTAAATGGATTTAAAAAAGGAATGGATACATTCTGAATGAAAATTATATCCAAGGTTATAATATTTAAAATATCAACATGGTTAATCCAGGGGTTATATGAGTTATAGTAGTTAACTAGTCATAAAACATTATTCAGCGGATATGTAGATTCATCACATCTTAATACAGGTTGAACACGCTGGGCAAATTACCTCTTTTCAACTTCAATTACTATGTTACAATGTTAGGTCTGTTGGAATGCATCACTGAATTTGCAAAAATTTGTTCACAGACTATCCTTCTGAAGTTGCATTGCTCCTTAACACTATCATTTTGTTGGCACTGTATTTTTAATAAAGAAATTCTGAATATTCTTGATTGATTGATTTTCTTATCTGATTTTTTTATTTACTCCTCCAAATTTCCAAGTTATAAAATGTATAAACTTTAAATATTACGTAAATTGTATATTTATACATATAATGCAGTGGTACTTGCACTCTTGTCTTACCCAGTAATCCCTGTCCAGTAGTCTCTCCAGGTGGGTGCTATTAAGAAGTAGCCAGGTGGGGACAGTGTAATACCTTGCAATAATGAAAAATGTTGATATCCTATTTAAAGATATTGCCCACTTGCTGGCTGAAGACTTAAATAACTTTTAAAAAATCTGCAGGTTTTACCCACTTGCTGGATGGATGCAGATGGAATTGTGTCCAGCAATGCACGCTGAGACACAGTTCTGTACACTGAGATACACAACGCACATCTGCATTCTTTGTCTACACACTGTGCTTTGCTCCCACCTTCCGAACCGCTTCCTGCTTCTTAAAGATGATGGAGAGATCTCTGGTTGGAAGGATCTCTGTGACAGCCAGTCATAGTAACATCAGCAAAATGTGTCTCTGATCAGAGGCACTGTTATACAGGAGATCTCCCTCCCTTCAGAGATCCTTACCCCATCTTTGAGTCAGATCAGATAGCTCCCCAAGGATGACCGATTCATTACCAGAGTTGTGGTTATGTGACCAACACAGGGCTCAGCCAAGAGTGCCCCACTGCTAGGCTAGCAATTGCATGAATATGCACTGAACCATCAGTGCCAGGAGGCATGTAACAAGAATCAGGAATACACTGTTGTTCTGTATAACAGTTACTGTTTGATGACATAATCTCCTGACAAATTCGAAGTGTATTTTATAGCAATATTTAATATTTTAAAGATATTGCATGTGGGATATTGCAGGATTATGTCTTATTTCCGAAGTCTCCAGCGCCAGTGCTATGATTTGTTTCTTCCCGTGGTTTGCAGGATTACAAAGATACAGAAAACCACTGAACGCATTTTCTTAAGGGTAAAAATAAATGGAGAAATGTAATAAAAATGCTTAAATATTTAACACATTTTCTAATAAACTTACACCTAACACTTGTATAAGGGTCACACAAAATAGGACTATAAACCGAATATTTATTAACTCTCATCTAAAATAATTAATGCTCCTTCACACTTCAGTGTTGGTCTCATCTGCAATTACTCGATCACAAGGCTTAGTCCTGGGCCCTCTACTATTCTCTATACCCCTTTTCTTGAAAAATGAGTAAGATCCTTTGGATTATAGTATCATCTCAATGTTAATTATATTCCAATGTATTTGTAATGTATTTGTTCTCTCTGGATCTCCCACCATCTGTGTTGGACAGTGTTACTGAATGTCTCTCTGCCAATCTACTATGGATGGCCTTTGGCCACATGAAAATCAATCTTTAAAAAACTGAGCTATTTATAATATTTCCAGTCATCAACAGAAGCTGCTTATCTCTATATCTGCAGACAACCCAAATATTAATCATACCATTCACAAGTATCTGCTTTACTCAGAACTGTCTTCTGCAATCCCACATCCAACGTGTAGCCAAATACAGTATGCTACGGTACATAAATCTAATAAACATTTCCAGATTATGCAATTATCTTTACAAGACACTGTAAATATGTATTCATGCACTCGTGAGGCTGATGAGTATCTTGCAAGGGTGTGATATAATATGCCAACATTCATCATCTCTACACCGGTGAAATGTCAACATGATAGAATATCGACAAGCCCTCACTGGTGGTCAAGCAGCGCCTTGCCTGGTCCCGACAGCAGCAGCGCCTCCAGTGGTCGTTTACAGGTCCGGGCAGTTTCCGGAGGCATCATCTGATGCGCCAGCATTCTGGTGAGTAATGTTCCCCTATCCTTAATCCCAGACCCACCCTGTGGAAGTGTCATGGACATGCTCTTTTGAGGCATGCAGATGGTGATGGCGACAACTGGTTCTGATGACTGTGGAAGATGAAGATGAGTGTCAGCATCTTCTCTGACCATTATTGTACCAAACATAACTGAATATCATCTAAACACTGTGATAAATTTTAGAGCAGACAAGCATATTCACTCCTCCATCAACCAACTTGAAGATGTTATTTATCAGAAGTACAGTACAACAGCCCACTGCATGCTATTCAGAACTTATATGAGTCTATTCTAAGAAGGTTACAAGCTGTTATACTTGCATGTGTTGTCCACTCTCTGTATAAATAAATGTTATAATAATAATAATTCAATCAGGGCAAATTAACTGATTGTCCTAATTGTGAAATACTAGCACAATTAATTGGAAAATCCTTTCAAGATCAGAAACAAAAATTTATAAAAAAAAATAGGAAAAGTAGAAATGGACCATCGAACATTACAGATGCTACTATGTAATACTGTACATGGAGGACAAAATGACAAGGAACCAATGAAATGGCAAACACTATTAGATAGAGCAGCCTAACTTGTCTAACAATCTATGATAATAACATGTAGATTACAAAGACATTCCGCCATGTACAGTAGTTTATGCTTATTTAAATGTGTATTATAGAGACACATTTAATCTAATTGAAAAATTAGTTGCCCAATTATTTAACTAGTGTGTGTCAAATCCATGAATTAGTGAATGATATGCTTTATGATACTAGTGATGTGCACCGGAAATTTTTCGGGTTTTGTGTTTTGGTTTTGGGTTCGGTTCCGCGGCCGTGTTTTGGATTCGGACGCATTTTGGCAAAACCTCACCAAAATTATTTTGTCGGATTCGGGTGTGTTTTGGATTCGGGTGTTTTTTTTCAAAAAACCCTAAAACACAGCTTAAATCATAGAATTTGGGGGTCATTTTGATCCCATAGTATTATTAACCTCAATAACCATAATTTCCACTCATTTTCAGTCTATTCTGAACACCTCACACCTCACAATATTATTTTTAGTCCTAAAATTTGCACCGAGGTAGCTGTGTGACTAAGCTAAGCGACCCAAGGAGCGACTCTAGGAGTGGCACTGCAGTGTCACGCAGGATGGCCCTTCAAAAAAATACTCCCCAAACAGCACATGACGCAAAGAAAAAAAGAGGCACAATGAGGTAGCTGTGTGACTAAGACAAGCGACCCAAGTGGCCGACACAAACACCTGGCCTATCTAGGAGTGGCACTGCAGTGTCACGCAGGATGGCCCTTCAAAAAAATACTCCCCAAACAGCACATGACGCAAAGAAAAAAAGAGGCGCAATGAGGTAGCTGTGTGACTAAGATAAGCGACCCAAGTGGCCGACACAAACACCTGGCCCATCTAGGAGTGGCACTGCAGTGTCACGCAGGATGGCCCTTCAAAAAAATACTCCCCAAACAGCACATGACGCAAAGAAAAATGAAAGAAAAAAGAGGTGCAAGATGGAATTGTCCTTGGGCCCTCCCACCCACCCTTATGTTGTATAAACAGGACATGCACACTTTAACGAACCCATCATTTCAGCGACAGGGTCTGCCACTGTGACTAAAATGACTGGTTGGTTTGGGCCCCCACCAAAAAAGAAGCAATCAATCTCTCCTTGCACAAACTGGCTCTACAGAGGCAAGATATCCACCTCATCATCATCGTCCGATTCATCACCCGTTTCACTGTGTACATCCCCCTCCTCACAGATTAATAATTCGTCCCCACTGGAATACACCATCTCAGGTCCCCGTGTACTTTCTGGAGGCAATTGCTGCTGGTGAATGTCTCCACGGAGGGATTGATTATAATTCATTTTAATGAACATCATCTTCTCCACATTTTCTGGAAGTAACCTCGTACGCCGATTGCTGATAAGGTGAGCGGCGGCACTAAACACTCTTTCGGAGTACACACTGGAGGGAGGGCAACTTAGGTAGAATAAAGCCAGTTTGTGCAAGGGCCTCCAAATTGCCTCTTTTTCCTGCCAGTATACGTACGGACTGTCTGACGTGCCTACTTGGATGCGGTCACTCATATAATCCTCCACCATTCTTTCAATGGTGAGAGAATCATATGCAGTGACAGTAGACGACATGTCAGTAATCGTTGGCAGGTCCTTCAGTCCGGACCAGATGTCAGCACTCGCTCCAGACTGCCCTGCATCACTGCCAGCGGGTGGGCTCGGAATTCGTAGCCTTTTCCTCGCACCCCCAGTTGGGGGAGAATGTGAAGGAGGAGATGTTGACGGGTCACGTTCCTGCTTGACTTGACAATTTTCTCACCAGCAGGTCTTTGAACCTCTGCAGACTTGTGTCTGCCGGAAAGAGAGATACAACGTAGGTTTTAAATCTAGGATCGAGCACGGTGGCCAAAATGTAGTGCTCTGATTTCAACAGATTGACCACCCGTGAACCCTGGTTAAGCGAATTAAGGGCTCCATCCACAAGTCCCACATGCCTAGCGGAATTGCTCTGTTTTAGCTCCTCCTTCAATGTCTCCAGCTTCTTCTGGAAAAGCCTGATGAGGGGAATGATAAATTAAAAATAGAGGCGCTCATGAGAAACACATTCCAAAATATCACAGGTTCAGTATCAGCCAAGGAATAAATAATAATAAAGAAATATAAAATACATATATTTATTAATAGTAATATAAAAATACTATTTCATAATGGATAATTCAATATTCCATATGATTTTAGCAAGATATATCAGATACAGAAATTTAAAAATAGCATGGATTATCTAAATCCTAAGTATATTAATATGTTTAAGAAATCACTGAACAGTATGGATCAAAAAGTATGTATCAGAGTGTTACAGTCTCTTGGAGAAACACTGTTGCCACAGCTGCTACAAGTGAATCATAAATGTGTCACATTGACTGCACGTATTGATAGTCAGCATGGATAAATGTATAAGATACCTCTCCACAAGGGCTGGTGAACCCGAGCGTCCCCGGGTAAGTCCAAAATTTGCCCAGTAATTAAAGAAGCTGGAAGGTACGTGGGATATCTGGATCTTTCAGCCAGCTGCACCGATTCTTGGTTACCCTGCTTGTTACACCTTGCAGGTGCTTCGTGCCGGTGATTGTAACAGCAAATTGTGTGGCTGCTGGATCGGGTGGTATATTGAGCCCAGGTGTAAATATGCGTACCTTCCAATATACCTGGACGTGCACCGTCCGCCGGTAGAAACCGAGGTGGAGAGCGCTGGAGATGATTGCCGTGTAGCGCTGGAGATGATTGCCGTGTCCGTGCGGCGTCTGCAGCTGATAGTGCGGCCACGTAGAAAGCCGTCCACGGCTGTTGTTGGTAAGGCCGGGTGGAATGGCTATGGCTTGAGTGTTCTTTGAAAAAGTCACGGGTTACGTGACGAAACGCGTCAGGACTCCTCCTTCTTTTTGGAAATCACTGAACAATTTCATTCAGGACGCACTCAAGCCATAGCCATTCCACCCGGCCTTACCAACAACAGCCGTGGACGGCTTTCTACGTGGCCGCACTATCAGCTGCAGACGCCGCACGGACACGGCAATCATCTCCAGCGCTACACGGCAATCATCTCCAGCGCTCTCCACCTCGGTTTCTACCGGCGGACGGTGCACGTCCTGGTATATTGGAAGGTACGCATATTTACACCTGGGCTCAATATACCACCCGATCCAGCAGCCACACAATTTGCTGTTACAATCACCGGCACGAAGCACCTGCAAGGTGTAACAAGCAGGGTAACCAAGAATCGGTGCAGCTGGCTGAAAGATCCAGATATCCCACGTACCTTCCAGCTTCTTTAATTACTGGGCAAATTTTGGACTTACCCGGGGACGCTCGGGTTCACCAGCCCTTGTGGAGAGGTATCTTATACATTTATCCATGCTGACTATCAATACGTGCAGTCAATGTGACACATTTATGATTCACTTGTAGCAGCTGTGGCAACAGTGTTTCTCCAAGAGACTGTAACACTCTGATACATACTTTTTGATCCATACTGTTCAGTGATTTCTTAAACATATTAATATACTTAGGATTTAGATAATCCATGCTATTTTTAAATTTCTGTATCTGATATATCTTGCTAAAATCATATGGAATATTGAATTATCCATTATGAAATAGTATTTTTATATTACTATTAATAAATATATGTATTTTATATTTCTTTATTATTATTTATTCCTTGGCTGATACTGAACCTGTGATATTTTGGAATGTGTTTCTCATGAGCGCCTCTATTTTTAATTTATAATTTGATCAAACTTTTAGGAGTATCGCACATCTCCTCATAGTGGCGAACGTGTCTTCCCCATTCCATAAGATCCGTGGTTCAATTCACATTTATTTACAAATAGATCATTATATACAGGCGCAGCAAAAGAGTCTTTTCTTTTTGTTCAGTTGATGAGGGGAATGACCTGACTCAGGCTGGCAGTGTCTGAACTGACTTCACGTGTGGCAAGTTCAAAAGGTTGCAGAACCTTGCACAACGTTGAAATCATTCTCCACTGCGCTTGAGTCAGGTGCATTCCACCTCCTTTGCCTATATTGTGGCCAGATGTATAGCCTTGAATGGCCTTTTGCTGCTCCTCCATCCTCTGAAGCATATAGAGGGTTGAATTCCACCTCGTTACCACCTCTTGCTTCAGATGATGGCAGGGCAGGTTCAGGTGTTTTTGGTGGTGCTCCAGTCTTCTGTACGCGGTGCCTGTACGCCAAAAGTGGCCCGCAATTCTTCTGGCCACCGACAGCATCTCTTGCACGCCCCTGTCGTTTTTTAAATAATTCTGTACCACCAAATTCAAGGTATGTGCAAAACATGGGACGTGCTGGAATTTGCCCAGATGTAATGCACGCACAATATTGCTGGCGTTGTCCGATGCCACAAATCCCCAGGAGAGTCCAATTGGGGTAAGCCATTCTGCGATGATCTTCCTCAGTTGCCGTAAGAGGTTTTCAGCTGTGTGCGTATTCTGGAAAGCGGTGATACAAAGCGTAGCCTGCCTAGGAACGAGTTGGCGTTTGCGAGATGCTGCTACTGGTGCCGCCGCTGCTGTTCTTGCAGCGGGAGGCAATACATCTACCCAGTGGGCTGTCACAGTTATGTAGTCCTGAGTCTGCCCTGCTCCACTTGTCCACATGTCCGTGGTTAAGTGGACATTGGGTACAACTGCATTTTTTAGGACACTGGTGACTCTTTTTCTGAGGTCTGTGTACATTTTCGGTATCACCTGCCTAGAGAAGTGGAACCTAGATGGTATTTGGTACCGGGGACACAGTACCTCAATCAAGTCTATAGTTGGCTCTGAAGTAACGATGGATACCGGAACCACGTTTCTCACCGCCCAGGCTGCCAAGGCCTCAGTTATCCGCTTTGCAGCAGGATGACTGCTGTGATATTTCATCTTCCTCGCAAAGGACTGTTGGACAGTCAATTGCTTACTGGAAGTAGTACAAGTGGTCTTCCGACTTCCCCTCTGGGATGACGATCGACTCCCAGCAGCAACAACAGCAGCGCCAGCAGCAGTAGGTGTTACACTCAAGGATGCATCGGAGGAATCCCAGGCAGGAGAAGACTCGTCAGACTTGCCAGTGACATTGCCTGCAGGACTATTGGCATTCCTGGGAAATGAGGAAATTGACATTGAGGGAGTTGGTGGTGTGGTTTGCGGGAGCTTGGTTACAAGAGGAAGGGATTTACTGGTCAGTGGACTGCTTCCGCTGTCACCCAAAGTTTTTGAACTTGTCACTGACTTATGATGAATGCGCTGCAGGTGACGTATAAGGGAGGATGTTCCGAGGTGGTTAACATCCTTACCCCAACTTATTACAGCTTGACAAAGGCAACACACGGCTTGACACCAGTTGTCCGCATTTGTGTTGAAATAATTCCACACCGAAGAGCTGATTTTTTTTGTATTTTGACCAGGCATGTCAATGGCCATATTCGTCCCACGGACAACAGGTGTCTCCCCGGGTGCCTGACTTAAACAAACCACCTCACCATCAGAATCCTCCTTGTCAATTTCCTCCCCAGCGCCAGCAACACCCATATCCTCATCCTGGTGTACTTCAACAGTGACATCGTCAATTTGACTATCAGGAACTGGACTGCGGGTGCTCCTTCCAGCACTTGCAGGGGGCGTGCAAATGGTGGAAGGTGCAAGCTCTTCCCGTCCAGTGTTGGGAAGGTCAGGGATCGCTATCGACACAATTGGACTCTCCTTGGGGATTTGTGATTTCGAAGAACGCACAGTTCTTTGCTGTGCTTTTGCCAGCTTAAGTCTTTTCTTTTTTCTAGCGAGAGGATGAGTGCTTCCATCCTCATGTGAAGCTGAACCACTAGCTATGAACATAGGCCAGGGCCTCAGCCGTTCCTTGCCACTCCGTGTCGTAAATGGCATATTGGCAAGTTTACGCTTCTCCTCAGACGCTTTTAATTTTGATTTTTGGGTCATTTTTTTACTGATCTTTTGTGTTTTGGATTTTACATGCTCTGTACTATGACATTGGGCATCGGCCTTGGCAGACGACGTTGATGGCATTTCATCGTCTCGGCCATGACTAGTGACAGCAGCTTCAGCACGAGGTGGAAGTGGATCTTGATCTTTCCCTATTTTTTTAACCTCCACATTTTTGTTCTCCATATTTTAATGTGCACAACTAAAAGGCACCACAGGTATACAATGTAGATGGATGGATAGTATACTTTATGTATGATGACGAGTGACTGAAGACACAGAGGTAGGTACAGCAGTGGCCTACCGTACTGCTATATACAGTATAATGGACCTGGTGGATACTGTCAGCAGACTGCGTTTATAGTATAAAGAAAAAAAGACACCACAGGTATACAATGTAGATGGATGGATAGTATACTTTATGTATGACGACGAGTGACTGAAGACACAGAGGTAGGTACAGCAGTGGCCTACCGTACTGCTATATACAGTATAATGGACCTGGTGGACACTGTCGACTGCGTTTATAGTATAAAGAAAAAAAGACACCACAGGTATACAATGTAGATGGATGGATAGTATACTTTATGTATGACGACGAGTGACTGAAGACACAGAGGTAGGTACAGCAGTGGCCTACCGTACTGCTATATACAGTATAATGGACCTGGTGGACACTGTCAGCAGACTGCGTTTATAGTATAAAGAAAAAAAGACACCACAGGTATACAATGTAGATGGATAGATAGTATACTTTATGTATGACGACGAGTGACTGAAGACACAGAGGTAGGTACAGCAGTGGCCTACCATACTGCTATATACAGTATAATGGACCTGGTGGACACTGTCAGCAGACTGCGTTTATAGTATAAAGAAAAAAAGACACCACAGGTATACAATGTAGATGGATGGATAGTATACTTTATGTATGACGACGAGTGACTGAAGACACAGAGGTAGGTACAGCAGTGGCCTACCGTACTGCTATATACAGTATAATGGACCTGGTGGACACTGTCAGCAGACTGCGTTTATAGTATAAAGAAAAAAAGACACCACAGGTATACAATGTAGATGGATGGATAGTATACTTTATGTATGACGACGAGTGACTGAAGACACAGAGGTAGGTACAGCAGTGGCCTACCGTACTGCTATATACAGTATAATGGACCTGGTGGACACTGTCAGCAGACTGCGTTTATACTTATAGTATAAAGAAAAAAAGACACCACAGGAGTGTTTTTCAGGCAGACAAACGTATACTGGTGATCACTGTCAGAAAAACTGTGCACTGTACTCCTGCTATAGCTGCTCCCCAGTCTCCCCCACAATTAAGCAGTGTGAGCACTCAGCACAGTCAGATATATCATGCAGCACACTGAGGCTGAGCACAGATATGGTATGGAGCGTTTTTTTCAGGCAGAGAACGGATAAAAAAAAAACTAGCAAAACTCTGCACTGTACTCCTCCTAACAGCTGCTCCCCACAATAAGCTAAGCAGTAGCAATCAGATCAACTAACTATAACTATATAAACGGAGAGGACGCCAGCCACGTCCTCTCCCTATCAATCTCAATGCACATGTGAAAATGGCGGCGATGCGCGGCTGCTTATATAGAATCCGAATCTCGCGAGAATCCGACAGCGGGATGATGACGTTCGGGCGCGCTCGGGTTAGCCGAGCCATACGGGAGATTCAGAGTATGGCTCGGACCCGTGTAAAAAGGGTAAAGTTCGGGGGGGTTCGGTTTCTCGGAAACCGAACCCGCTCATCACTATATGATACAGAGATCACAACACCAAAACAGTTGACATTCACATCATGAGATGTTGCTTCTTTTGCTTTCATGATGAAACTGTCACAGTGCACTGAAGCCCAGCTACTTCTTACTTGGTCCAGAGGTTACGGTTCACTGTGACTCCGTTGCAGGCGGGTGCTGGTCAGCATGTGCTGCAGTGAAGTGTCTCCTTGCTGCCGGTTGTTGCCTCTCTCCAGCTGCTGCGGGGATCACCAGTATCTCCCCTCTCCCTGGCTGCTGCTGTGAGCAGCTCTGCTCTTCCCTGTGGCTACAGCTCCCAAAGAGACATGAAGACTGCTCTCATTACATTTTAAAAATACATGCACACCAAAAATGTGATAAGACATTGGCACCAAATGTGGATACCTCTATGTTTAGGGTAGTTTCTGTGCACTATGAAGTATCAGAGTATTAGGAGTCCTTGCTGATCTCCAGTGTCTATTCTGCTAGAACTCCCTGTGTTCTGATTTGGCCTGTCTGGTTTTCTCCTGACTTGATTATGCCTGCCCCTTATACTGCATTATCTTTCTGGTTTTGACTAGAGATGAGCGGGTTCGGTTTCTCTGAATCCGAACCCGCACGAACTTCATGTTTTTTTCACGGGTCCGAGCAGACTCGGATCCTCCCGCCTTGCTCGGTTAACCCGAGCGCGCCCGAACGTCATCATGACGCTGTCGGATTCTCGCGAGACTCGGATTCTATATAAGGAGCCGCGCGTCGCCGCCATTTTCACACGTGCATTGAGATTGATAGGGAGAGGACGTGGCTGGCGTCCTCTCCATTTAGATTAGGGTTGAGAGAGAGAGAGAGAGATTGACCTGAGGCTGTGATACTGTAGAAGAGAGTGCAGAGTTTAGTGACTGACGACCACAGTGACCACCAGACAGTGCAGTTGTTTGTTTTATTTAATATATCCGTTCTCTGCCTGAAAAAAACGATACACACAGTGACTCAGTCACATACCATATCTGTGTGCACTGCTCAGCCCAGTGTGCTGCATCAATGTATATATATATCTGACTGTGCTCAGCTCACACAGCTTATAATTGTGGGGGAGACTGGGGAGCACTGCAGTGCCAGTTATAGGTTATAGCAGGAGCCAGGAGTACATAATATTATATTAAAATTAAACAGTGCACACTTTTGCTGCAGGAGTGCCACTGCCAGTGTGACTAGTGACCAGTGACCTGACCACCAGTATATATAATATTAGTAGTATACTATCTCTTTATCAACAAGTCTATATTAGCAGCAGACACAGTACAGTGCGGTAGTTCACGGCTGTGGCTACCTCTGTGTCGGCACTCGGCAGCCCGTCCATAATTGTATATACCACCTAACCGTGGTTTTTTTTTCTTTCTTTATAGTCATACTAGTTACGAGTATACTATCTCTTTATCAACCAGTCTATATTAGCAGCAGACACAGTACAGTGCGGTAGTTCACGGCTGTGGCTACCTCTGTGTCGGCACTCGGCAGCCCGTCCATAATTGTATATACCACCTAACCGTGGTTTTTTTTTCTTTCTTTATACATACATACTAGTTACGAGTATACTATCTCTTTATCAACCAGTCTATATATTAGCAGCAGACACAGTACAGTGCGGTAGTTCACGGCTGTGGCTACCTCTGTGTCGGCACTCGGCAGCCCGTCCATAATTGTATATACCACCTAACCGTGGTTTTTTTTTCTTTCTTTATACATACATACTAGTTACGAGTATACTATCTCTTTATCAACCAGTCTATATATTAGCAGCAGACACAGTACAGTGCGGTAGTTCACGGCTGTGGCTACCTCTGTGTCGGCACTCGGCAGCCCGTCCATAATTGTATATACCACCTAACCGTGGTTTTTTTTTCTTTCTTTATACATACATACTAGTTACGAGTATACTATCTCTTTATCAACCAGTCTATATTAGCAGCAGACACAGTACAGTGCGGTAGTTCACGGCTGTGGCTACCTCTGTGTCGGCACTCGGCAGCCCGTCCATAATTGTATATACCACCTAACCGTGGTTTTTTTTTCTTTCTTTATACATACATACTAGTTACGAGTATACTATCTCTTTATCAACCAGTCTATATATTAGCAGCAGACACAGTACAGTGCGGTAGTTCACGGCTGTGGCTACCTCTGTGTCGGCACTCGGCAGCCCGTCCATAATTGTATATACCACCTAACCGTGGTTTTTTTTTCTTTCTTTATACATACATACTAGTTATGAGTATACTATCTCTTTATCAACCAGTCTATATATTAGCAGCAGACACAGTACAGTGCGGTAGTTCACGGCTGTGGCTACCTCTGTGTCGGCACTCGGCAGCCCGTCCATAATTGTATATACCACCTAACCGTGGTTTTTTTTTCTTTCTTTATACATACATACTAGTTACGAGTATACTATCTCTTTATCAACCAGTCTATATTAGCAGCAGACACAGTACAGTGCGGTAGTTCACGGCTGTGGCTACCTCTGTGTCGGCACTCGGCAGCCCGTCCATAATTGTATATACCACCTAACCGTGGTTTTTTTTTCTTTCTTTATACATACATACTAGTTACGAGTATACTATCTCTTTATCAACCAGTCTATATATTAGCAGCAGACACAGTACAGTGCGGTAGTTCACGGCTGTGGCTACCTCTGTGTCGGCACTCGGCAGCCCGTCCATAATTGTATATACCACCTAACCGTGGTTTTTTTTTCTTTCTTTATACATACATACTAGTTACGAGTATACTATCTCTTTATCAACCAGTCTATATATTAGCAGCAGACACAGTACAGTGCGGTAGTTCACGGCTGTGGCTACCTCTGTGTCGGCACTCGGCAGCCCGTCCATAATTGTATACTAGTATCCAATCCATCCATCTCCATTGTTTACCTGAGGTGCCTTTTAGTTGTGCCTATTAAAATATGGAGAACAAAAATGTTGAGGTTCCAAAATTAGGGAAAGATCAAGATCCACTTCCACCTCGTGCTGAAGCTGCTGCCACTAGTCATGGCCGAGACGATGAAATGCCAGCAACGTCGTCTGCCAAGGCCGATGCCCAATGTCATAGTACAGAGCATGTCAAATCCAAAACACCAAATATCAGTAAAAAAAGGACTCCAAAACCTAAAATAAAATTGTCGGAGGAGAAGCGTAAACTTGCCAATATGCCATTTACCACACGGAGTGGCAAGGAACGGCTGAGGCCCTGGCCTATGTTCATGGCTAGTGGTTCAGCTTCACATGAGGATGGAAGCACTCAGCCTCTCGCTAGAAAAATGAAAAGACTAAAGCTGGCAAAAGCAGTAGCACCGCAAAGAACTGTGCGTTCTTCGAAATCCCAAATCCACAAGGAGAGTCCGACTCCAATTGTGTCGGTTGCGATGCCTGACCTTCCCAACACTGGACGTGAAGAGCATGCGCCTTCCACCATTTGCACGCCCCCTGCAAGTGATGGAAGGAGCACCCGCAGTCCAGTTCCTGATAGTCAGATTGAAGATGTCAGTGTTGAAGTACACCAGGATGAGGAGGATATGGGTGTTGCTGGCGCTGGGGAGGAAATTGACCAGGAGGATTCTGATGGTGAGGTGGTTTGTTTAAGTCAGGCACCCGGGGAGACACCTGTTGTCCGTGGTAGGAATATGGCCGTTGACATGCCTGGTGAAAATACCAAAAAAATCAGCTCTTCGGTGTGGAAGTATTTCACCAGAAATGCGGACAACAGGTGTCAAGCCGTGTGTTCCCTTTGTCAAGCTGTAATAAGTAGGGGTAAGGACGTTAACCACCTCGGAACATCCTCCCTTATACGTCACCTGCAGCGCATTCATAATAAGTCAGTGACAAGTTCAAAAACTTTGGGTGACAGCGGAAGCAGTCCACTGACCAGTAAATCCCTCCCTCTTGTAACCAAGCTCACGCAAACCACCCCACCAACTCCCTCAGTGTCAATTTCCTCCTTCCCCAGGAATGCCAATAGTCCTGCAGGCAATGTCACTGGCAATTCTGACGAGTCCTCTCCTGCCTGGGATTCCTCCGATGCATCCTTGCGTGTAACGCCTACTGCTGCTGGCGCTGCTGTTGTTGCTGCTGGGAGTCGATGGTCATCCCAGAGGGGAAGTCGTAAGCCCACTTGTACTACTTCCAGTAAGCAACTGACTGTTCAACAGTCCTTTGCGAGGAAGATGAAATATCACAGCAGTCATCCTGCTGCAAAGCGGATAACTGAGGCCTTGACAACTATGTTGGTGTTAGACGTGCGTCCGGTATCCGCCGTTAGTTCACAGGGAACTAGACAATTTATTGAGGCAGTGTGCCCCCGTTACCAAATACCATCTAGGTTCCACTTCTCTAGGCAGGCGATACCGAGAATGTACACGGACGTCAGAAAAAGACTCACCAGTGTCCTAAAAAATGCAGTTGTACCCATTGTCCACTTAACCACGGACATGTGGACAAGTGGAGCAGGGCAGGGTCAGGACTATATGACTGTGACAGCCCACTGGGTAGATGTATGGACTCCCGCCGCAAGAAAAGCAGCGGCGGCACCAGTAGCAGCATCTCACAAACGCCAACTCTTTCCTAGGCAGGCTACGCTTTGTATCACCGCTTTCCAGAATACGCACACAGCTGAAAACCTCTTACGGCAACTGAGGAAGATCATCGCGGAATGGCTTACCCCAATTGGACTCTCCTGTGGATTTGTGGCATCGGACAACGCCAGCAATATTGTGTGTGCATTAAATATGGGCAAATTCCAGCACGTCCCATGTTTTGCACATACCTTGAATTTGGTGGTGCAGAATTTTTAAAAAAACGACAGGGGCGTGCAAGAGATGCTGTCGGTGGCCAGCAGAATTGCGGGACACTTTCGGCGTACAGGCACCACGTACAGAAGACTGGAGCACCACCAAAAACTACTGAACCTGCCCTGCCATCATCTGAAGCAAGAAGTGGTAACGAGGTGGAATTCAACCCTCTATATGCTTCAGAGGTTGGAGGAGCAGCAAAAGGCCATTCAAGCCTATACAATTGAGCACGATATAGTAGGTGGAATGCACCTGTCTCAAGCGCAGTGGAGAATGATTTCAACGTTGTGCAAGGTTCTGATGCCCTTTGAACTTGCCACACGTGAAGTCAGTTCAGACACTGCCAGCCTGAGTCAGGTCATTCCCCTCATCAGGCTTTTGCAGAAGAAGCTGGAGACATTGAAGGAGGAGCTAACACGGAGCGATTCCGCTAGGCATGTGGGACTTGTGGATGGAGCCCTTAATTCGCTTAACAAGGATTCACGGGTGGTCAATCTGTTGAAATCAGAGCACTACATTTTGGCCACCGTGCTCGATCCTAGATTTAAAGCCTACCTTGGATCTCTCTTTCCGGCAGACACAAGTCTGCTGGGGTTGAAAGACCTGCTGGTGACAAAATTGTCAAGTCAAGCGGAACGCGACCTGTCAACATCTCCTCCTTCACATTCTCCCGCAACTGGGGGTGCGAGGAAAAGGCTCAGAATTCCGAGCCCACCCGCTGGCGGTGATGCAGGGCAGTCTGGAGCGACTGCTGATGCTGACATCTGGTCCGGACTGAAGGACCTGACAACGATTACGGACATGTCGTCTACTGTCACTGCATATGATTCTCTCAACATTGATAGAATAGTGGAGGATTATATGAGTGACCGCATCCAAGTAGGCACGTCACACAGTCCGTACTTATACTGGCAGGAAAAAGAGGCAATTTGGAGGCCCTTGCACAAACTGGCTTTATTCTACCTAAGTTGCCCTCCCACAAGTGTGTACTCCGAAAGAGTGTTTAGTGCCGCCGCTCACCTTGTCAGCAATCGGCGTACGAGGTTACATCCAGAAAATGTGGAGAAGATGATGTTCATTAAAATGAATTATAATCAATTCCTCCGCGGAGACATTGACCAGCAGCAATTGCCTCCACAAAGTACACAGGGAGCTGAGATGGTGGATTCCAGTGGGGACGAATTGATAATCTGTGAGGAGGGGGATGTACACGGTGATATATCGGAGGGTGATGATGAGGTGGACATCTTGCCTCTGTAGAGCCAGTTTGTGCAAGGAGAGATTAATTGCTTCTTTTTTGGGGGGGGTCCAAACCAACCCGTCATATCAGTCACAGTCGTGTGGCAGACCCTGTCACTGAAATGATGGGTTGGTTAAAGTGTGCATGTCCTGTTTTGTTTATACAACATAAGGGTGGGTGGGAGGGCCCAAGGACAATTCCATCTTGCACCTCTTTTTTCTTTTCTTTTTCTTTGCGTCATGTGCTGTTTGGGGAGGGTTTTTTGGAAGGGACATCCTGCGTGACACTGCAGTGCCACTCCTAGATGGGCCCGGTGTTTGTGTCGGCCACTAGGGTCGCTTATCTTACTCACACAGCTACCTCATTGCGCCTCTTTTTTTCTTTGCGTCATGTGCTGTTTGGGGAGGGTTTTTTGGAAGGGACATCCTGCGTGACACTGCAGTGACACTCCTAGATGGGCCCGGTGTTTGTGTCGGCCACTAGGGTCGCTTATCTTACTCACACAGCTACCTCATTGCGCCTCTTTTTTTCTTTGCGTCATGTGCTGTTTGGGGAGGGATTTTTGGAAGGGACATCCTGCGTGACACTGCAGTGCCACTCCTAGATGGGCCCGGTGTTTGTGTCGGCCACTAGGGTCGCTAATCTTACTCACACAGCTACCTCATTGCGCCTCTTTTTTTCTTTGCGTCATGTGCTGTTTGGGGAGGGTTTTTTGGAAGGGCCATCCTGCGTGACACTGCAGTGCCACTCCTAGATGGGCCCGGTGTTTGTGTCGGCCACTAGGGTCGCTTATCTTACTCACACAGCGACCTCGGTGCAAATTTTAGGACTAAAAATAATATTGTGAGGTGTGAGGTATTCAGAATAGACTGAAAATGAGTGGAAATTATGGTTTTTGAGGTTAATAATACTTTGGGATCAAAATGACCGCCAAATTCTATGATTTAAGCTGTTTTTTAGGTTTTTTGGAAAAAAACACCCGAATCCAAAACACACCCGAATCCGACAAAAAAAATTCGGTGAGGTTTTGCCAATACGCGGTCGAACCCAAAACACGGCCGCGGAACCGAACCCAAAACCAAAACACAAAACCCGAAAAATTTCCGGCGCTCATCTCTAGTTTTGACCCATTTCTGATGACCAATCTTCAGTTCACTTTATGGCGCCCAGCTTACTGCTGCGACCTGCGTATCAGGCATGGTAAAGCCCAAACCCCCTTGCAGAGGTCCCTGGTGAAAACACTGATATATTAGACTCCACGCCTCAGATTCAAGTACAGATGAGTCCTTGCTCATCTCACACATGGTTGCAAATAGTCGCAGGTCATTTGCCATAATTACAGTAGCCAAAGACATGTACGGGCACTGTGTATGCTCCCACGATCTGTAGGATTGTATTGTGTGTACGTACCTGAGAATGGGTCTCATGTGTGTGCAGCCAATCACAGTTGTGATGCATGCACCTGTGCGACCTGTTCACATGTAAGATGATGCTGGACATATCTGTACGACCAACATCCATACTATCACAGCGAGAGTTGTGACAGAAATATAAGCAGCCATACAGAATATGGTAGTGACAGCAGGTCAGGAACCTGAACCTAAGCAATTGTTGTTGGGAATGTGGGTGCAGGCTTGATGGTGAGCTGAGTACTGTACACACCAGCGGTTAAATTGTGTAGGCAATGCCCACTCAGGTAGGTTAACCAGGCTCTGCAGTTAATTGTAGAAGTGGATGTACAGCCGTCCTCATCGGTAGAGATACCTGGCTCTCAATGGGGCAGAGCCTACTGTGGAGCAGGGGTGCAGACAGCTCACCACCTGGTGACTGTCCACTCTGAGGATAGCGGTGCATGGCTCTGAAACAGTGGACATAGGGCCTAATTCAGACCTGATTGCAGCAGCAAAATCTTTCTCTAATGGGCAAAACCATGTGCACTGCAGGTGGGGCAGATATAACATATACAGAGAGAGTTAAATTTGGGTGGGTTATTTTGTTTCTGTGCAGGGTAAATTCTTTATACTGTAATTTAGATTTCAGTTTGAATACACCCCACCCAAATCTAACTCTCTCTGCACCTTTTATATCTGCCCCACCTGCACTGCACATGGTTTTGCCCATTAGAGAAAAAGTTTGCTGCTGCAATCAGGTCTGAATTAGGCCCATAGTGGGGTAACGTCACGGGTCTCAGAAGCTAAGAGGAGACCATCCGTCCTCCACCATATCACTCAAACACAGAGGTCAGAAGGTGCCGTGCAGATACACTATTGTAGCCATTTTGGTAAGTTAATGATGCATCCCTTGAGGAGCCATTTTGTTGGAGACCGCTCCAGTTCTAACAATTTTAACTACAGTATCTTGATTTTACTTTTCTAGTCTTAGCATTCGAAAAAGTAGGACACACCTAAAACACAATAACTTCCCCAGTGAGATTTAGTAGTGTACCAGAAAGATAGTTTTATTACTTCTGTAAACAAAATAGTCAACGTAAGAATAAGACTATGTTTGTTTCCTATTGACATAGTAAAAATAATCAAACTCGGGATAAGGATAAGCTACAGTAGTACCTGAAGAATGAATTGGCCGTAAAGAGTCTGGCTGGGTCCAGCACTTTTCAGCGGGCGTGGAGTAATCACTGGGGCTGCAAAGAAGAAGATCCTTGCATGTGCTGGGCTGAGGAGAAGAGCTGCAGCTACTGCCAGTTAAGGGATGGAGGGATCGGGGTCACCACTGGGCTCCTTCATAGAGCTAGGTACGGGTAATTAGTACCCTCTCCCCTCTCGGCACCACTGACTGCTTGATGAAATCCAGAATAGAGAACTGGGTAAAGAGAATGGCTTCCATGCTGCTGGTTCCTCTGCTACCACATGTTCAGGTAAAATAAAAAAATCTCTATTTTCTAGGAACTCACTAGTAGTTCTACTGTTTAAGTACAGTACATGTGGCATGTAACAAAACAATTCATTAATTGTGGGTTTTAATGGCAAGGATTATTCAACAGATATATCCAAAGAGAACGGACAATTAATCTGTGGTTTCAAAATACTAGTGTTTGATTCTTTAAATACAGTACCTGTACATTAACATTAGAAGTATTTGTCTAACATATCCTGTGAATACTGAATATCACTGGCCTGATGCAAGTGACAATGTTACAGTAAAATAATTAGTATATGAGTTTATGCATTATTGACCTCAATATTAAAATTAAATGGGTAAGATACAAAATATGGTGGATAATTTTGGAGGCAGGATTTTTCCTCTCAACATCAGTAGATTGTCACCAAGATCTATAGTGCCAATATCAGTTGTAATCAGCAGTGCTGAGAGGGGAGGGTATAGGAGCCAAATACTGTCCGTAAGCTATCTACTGGCTCAGACTGCTAAAGAGGCCCAACAACCATACCAACTTCAGTGGCTCGAATAGTGCAGACTCTGTGATGGGGAACTAAAAGACCCATGGAGGCGTGGCCATACCCACTCCTAGTGGCCATGGGCAGGATGTTTTGGGTTTTTACCACATTTTTCATATGTACTAAAGCCCCAATGCCGGGCCTTTGATGTCTATGGGATTCTTAGTGAATCAATGCTGTCAGAGGGATCCGATCAGATCCCTGCCAGCACACCCTGTGGCCACCACATCAAAAACCTGGAATTCCAGGGACCAGCGGCCATCGCAAAGGGTATCTTTTATCAGGAGAACTGCCCTTTGCAGTACTAATCGTTTATGTTAGTACATATGCAATTAGTGTCGGCGTGATGTGTGGCGGGATGTACGACAAGAGGTTGGAACATCCCGTCCCATGTCTCATTTTTCTACCCAGGGTTGACATTCCTAGTGGCAGACCTGGCGATCACAGGGGAACTTCTGCACAAGGAGTGCTGACAAAAGCTGTTTGCAATAATCTAAATGTGAGTCTTAGAGAAATTGTCACAGATCTGGAACTAGAGGCAAGGTCACTGGTATTATGCAGATAGAAGTTACAAAAAAGCTAGGTCATACAGATTCAAAGAGATAGGAATTCTCAGAATGCTGGAGCTAGGTAGTGAGCCTAATACTCTGACAACCATCTGCAGCTAAAATAGGGAAGCCATGTTTGAACACACCGCATCTGATGATGACATCAATCACATGCTTATTGAGATATAGGGGTCTATTTACTAAGCGTTGGATGGAGATAAAGTGGACAGAGATAAAGTACAAGCCAATCAGCTCATAAGTGCCATGTCTCAGGCTGGGTTTGAAAATTGACAATTAGGAGATGATTGGCTGGCACTTTGTCTCTGTCCACTTTATCTCCATCCAAGGCTTAGTAAATAGACCCCAAAGTCACAGTAGTACTACACACCCACGCCTATAGAAGAAGGAAATGTTG
Organism: Pseudophryne corroboree; assembly: GCF_028390025.1. Taxonomy (NCBI): domain Eukaryota; kingdom Metazoa; phylum Chordata; class Amphibia; order Anura; family Myobatrachidae; genus Pseudophryne; species Pseudophryne corroboree. The sequence goes on along the minus strand of NC_086451.1, from coordinate 121,875,033 downwards.
CCACACCCTGGAGACAGCATGATGCACACTGCAGAAGCAGAATAAGCAGGTAGGCACGTATGTCATGACAAAAAAACCTGAATATTGGACTAAGAATATTGCAGAAATACAATCTAATCACAGCACCTGTTTTAGCTGATAGTGATGTTTGAAAGAAAAAAGTCAAAAATCTTTACAGTATTGGATATATCACCTTGTTTTTAAGTTGTCAATATAAAATAACAAATATGTTCTACACAAGGAAATTAAATCAAACTAGTCACCCATTGCTTGAAACAGAGCAAAAATAAGTGCACCCCCGCTCAATGCTTTTTCTATGGGGGAAAAAAAATCAAAACTTTGACGCGTTATTCCTCAACAACCTGACCACTTATCAAAATTATGCAACATTATTGCACATTTACAGCACACACCCTACTGAATGACACCTGAACCATCAAGCTTTGTGTTGCCATTTCAGAGTAGTTGCTCTCACAAAAAAATTGCATCAATCATTGGCAAACCTTTTGTCATAAGCCTAGATTGTTTGTTCCAGTACGTGGATGACATTTTCTTAGGGACACAAGCAGAAGACAAATGCATGACTTTTAGCTGCAATGATTACTGTAGCAGGGTACATTGTGTTGTATAACTAAACACAAGAAACAAAACTAAAAGTAAACTCATGTATGAGAATCTAAAAGGTGATGATGATGATGATGATGATGATGATGATGATGATGATAATGATGATGATAATGTTGATGATTATTAATATTTCGGCCATAAAGAACAGTCAAGTGCATTTAAGATACTGAAAAGAAGATTTAGAAACAGCCCTGGCACTCAGTACAGTTGAGCCTTAAGTTCAATTTACTTTGCAGTTGCATAATTCTGAGACAGCTATTTCAGCAGTGCTTCTGAACTAACAAGAATTAAATTGAGCATATTAGGCTTTTTCTCTAGACTTCTGGCATGTGTTGGAAAATAGTTTGTGACATGTACCAAATACAGATATGTCCTCATACATCTATCTTCAATACACCATGCTGCACCAGATGCCCAGTGTGAGTGAGATGCCAGGTCCTGTGCAACTGTGATAGCACCAGGTGTCTCCTTTTCTGTCTTTACCCATAATGTGTCTTAGACATGGGTTGGGTATGGTTGACCGGCACTTGGGATTCCGCCGGTCACATAACTACTTCCCTTAGTCATAATGCAATGTGATTAGAATGCACCAGGAAACTGTGCTGATTTATTTCCTATGCCACACTTGTATATCTGAGGGTGACTGAGTCTGTATAAGAAGCAGAATAGGACTTGGCATGGAAGCCACTGCATTGTAGCACTTTGTATACGCATTCAGAGACTCAGTTGCACACAGATATGCCACGTATCAAAGTAATCAGCACACTATCCTGATCACATCCAATTGCATTTGCATTTTTTGCACAAAAAGAAAATAGTTCTCACTGGTTCTTATCTTTGTTACCGAAACCTATACTTCTGATGAAGCCACTGACACCTCAAGGAGGCGGAAAAACACGTCAAGAGCTATTTCTTTCAATCACATATCATTTGTGCTGGAGAGTCTCTGCATAGTAGCCTGCAGCACCAAGAATTGTTACTACCCAGTCTCCCAGAGATGTCTGCTTCTAAAGGTTAAACAGCACCAGTAGCTGGGGAAGACTCAATTTCAACAGGATTGGTGAGACCACTGTTATAATTAAATTGTCTGGCCAGATTGATAATAATTGTGCACTAAGCTTATCATTGGATACTTTTGGACATTAAACAAAGAGGAGTTTATACGGTGACTTTAATATTGAATACTTCAGCAGTGTCTACAATTATTTACAACAGATAATCCAAAAGCAGCCTGTTTGAAACAGAGTAACTTCTTATGCTAGATTGTTTCAATGTTGAAAATCAAGCCTCAAATTACTGGGCTGCAAAGAAGAAGCTCCTTGCTACATTTACTGAGGAATTGATATTGTTGTTGTTTTTTATACATACTTACTACATTATCAGCTGCAGTATTGTGAAAATTCAGGTGCCGGCCGGAGGATGTGATTTTTCTTGTTTTATATATATTTTATAAATATTGTGTTTTAATTAAATTTTGCTCTGAATTCCTGAGCGCTGTGATATATGTTTTCTTTGTTCTTGTTACCTAAGCGACTTGAGGACAATCACAATGATAAGTATACAATATATTCCCCAACTGATGTCATGTAAAAGGTAAACAATGAATGTGTAACAGAACTGGAAGATATTTCTGCTTTACACAACAGAATAGAGAAAGCTGACCAATTTGTCATTAATTCCAGGTATTATTTAGGGTAAAACTAATATTATGGTAGTTCAATACAGATGGTCAGAAATGCAGTGATATTAGGGAGGCCAATCCCGGGCCGTTTTTCCAATCCCGGGTATCGGGAGTGAAAAATGCTCAAGGATCCCGGGATTGTACTGTATATATATATATATATATATATATATATATATATATATACACGGTACATACAGCCCAACACTCTGCTTCAGGGAATAAAGTGCCCCGGTGCCCTCAGTGATGGAAGCAATGGGATAAATGAATGCTGCGGCACTCTGAGTCGTTTAAACAGCAACGGTGTACTGAAAAAATCATGATGTGATTTTTCCAATACACCTTTGATGTTTAAAAGACTCAGAGTACTGCAGCATTAATTAATTATATATATATATATATATATATATATATAGATATATATATATATAATACTCACTATGGAGTAGAGGGGTCACAGAGGTCCAGAGGCAGGCAGCAGAGCAGCGCAGCGTGAGTATCACTCACAGTCCACCTGCTTTAGAGTCCTCGTTACTTTAAAATTATGGCGGGCAGGAGGGCTGGCTGGCAGGCAGGCGCATTGGAGGGCGGATGTGGCAGAAGTAGCGGCCATGGCTGGTAAGGGGCTGTGCAGCGTGACCTCGCTGATGTCACACCGCACACAGCAGGGCAGCCGGGGCCGGGCAGCGTCTGAGGCTGAGCCGAGCGCTAGTGCTCAGCGGCGCTGCCCGGTCAAGAATCAATAGTGCGCATGCGCACGTGAATCCTGGGATTGAAGGCTCCAATCCCGGGATTCAAATTGGCCCCAAATCCCGAGATCCCGCTGTTCCCGGGATTGGCCACCCTAAGTGATATCTATTTGGCCCCATACTAGAGTACTTGGCCAAATGTGTGGTGGCATGGCCATGCCTACTTGGGAATACTGGGGCCCTCTTTACAAGTTGCACAAATGGGAGGATAGACACAACATTTTTGAGGAGTTGTTGTGCCTCCATGGCAGTCCATGCTAACATGGTTCAACATGTTGGCAAGCACCACGTTGAAATCCTCAGAAGGTTGTCACATTCACAATGTCCACATTTGAATTGTCAACATATGAAATGATGACATTCTCAGAATGTTGATGGTTATGCTTAGGCACCACTGGGAGGGTTAGGGGTAGGCTGGGGTTGAGAGGTTAGGCTTAGGATGTGTGTGTGTGGGGGGGGGGAGGGGGTTAGGGTTAGGCACTAGGTGAAGAGTTAGGGTAGGTATTAGAGATAGCACCTGAAGTGACGGTCACATGTCCGCTTGGACCCAAAAGCCTCAGCCACTACAGCTGTAGGACCAGGTAAGTGACTGCTGGGTCAGTTGAATATTAGGTTGACATTCTATCATGTTGACATGTCATACAAGAAAATATGATGAAAGATCACATGGCAACTGTCGACATGCTAAACATGTCAACATGATGCATGCCGACATTTTCATCATGTTGACATTGTCATGTTGACATGATTACTGTTGACCTAACATACCACACACCCCTTCCTGCAGGGAACAACATACGAATCTGTAACAACTGCACTGGTGGCAAATGACAAAAGAGTAAAACAGCAATTAAAAACTTTCTGGGTGTGACTTCTTGAACTAAATGTTAGTGGTAGCACAGTTTTTCTTCTAAAAGTGAATGTTATATTTATTTTTAATCATTTGTGTACAGATAGAGGTAGATCGACTTTGATGAGCGTTTTTATACCTACGTGTCACATATACCAGGTAGCCCATCCTATTTTGTGAGGCAGGCCAAAATAAATCAAATAATAAGTCAGGTAATACTGCCGGTTCAGAGACCTCCAAATGCAGTAAACAATTTACTGTACATAAACACAAAAAAATCAGGGTCTCTGTGGATCTAGGTAAATGAATTATTCCAAAGTAATGACAATGTATTTCTTCTAGTGATGAGCGGGTTCGGTTCCTCGGAATCCGAACCCCCCCCCCCCCCCCCGAACTTCACCCATTTTACACAGTTCCGAGGCAGACTTGGATCCTCCCACCTTGCTCGGTTAACCCGAGCGCGCACGTACATCCTCATCCCGCTGTCGGATTCTTGCGATATTCGTATTCTATATAAGGAGCCGCGCGTTGCCGCCATTTTCACTCGTGCATTGGAGATGATAGGGAGAGGACATGCAGAGTTCTCTCAGTTTCTGTGTTCAGTGTGCTGCAAATATCGGTGCTCAGTGTGCTGCAAATATCTGTGCTCAGTGTGCTTGCAAATATTTGTGCTCAGTGTGCTGAAAATATCTACATTCTCTGCCTGAAAAATGCTCCATATCTGTGCTGCACTGTAGTATATAGTAGGAGGACAGTGCAGAATTTTGCTGACCAGTGACCACCAGTATTATATAGCAGTACGGTACAGTAGTCCACTGCTCTACCTACCTCTGTGTCGTCAAGTATACTATCCATCCATACCTGTGGTGCATTTTAGTTGTGCACAGTATATATAGTAGGAGGACAGTGCATAATTTTGCTGACCACCAGTATATAATATATAGCAGTACGGTACAGTAGTCCACTACTCTACCTACCTCTGTGTCATCAAGTATACTATCCATCCATACCTGTGGTGCATTTCAGTTGTGCGCAGTATATATAGTAGGAGGACAGTGCATAATTTTGCTCACCACAAGTATATAATATATAGCAGTATGGTACAGTAGTCCACTGTTCTACCTACCTCTGTGTCGTCAAGTATACTATCCATCCATACCTGTGGTGAATTTTAGTTGTAGGCAGTATATATAGTAGGACAGTGCAGAATTTTGCTGACCACTAGTATATAATATATAGCAGTACGGTACAGTAGGCCACTGCTCTACCTACCTCTGTGTACTCAAGTATACTATCCATCCATACCTGTGGTGCATTTTAGTTGTACGCAGTATATATAGTAGGAGGACAGTGCAGAATTTTGCTGACCACCAGTATATAATATATAGCAGTACGGTACAGTAGGCCACTGCTCTACCTACCTCTGTGTCGTCAAGTATACTATCCATCCATACCTGTGGTGCATTTTAGTTGTGTGCAGTATATATAGTAGGAGGACAGTGCAGAATTTTGCTGACCACCAGTATAATATAGCAGTACGGTACAGTAGTCCACATCTCTACCTAACTCTCTGTGTCTTCAAGTATACTATCCATCCATACCTGTGGTGCATTTTAGTTGTGCACAGTATATATAGTAGGAGGACAGTGCATAATTTTGCTGACCACCAGTATATAATATATAGCAGTACGGTACAGTAGGCCACTGCTCTACCTACCTCTGTGTCGTCAAGTATACTATTCATCCATACCTGTGGTGCATTTTAGTTGTGCGCAGTATATATAGTAGGAGGACAGTGCAGAATTTTGCTGACCACCAGTATATAATATATATAGCAGTACGGTACAGTAGTCCACTGCTCTACCTACCTCTGTGTCGTCAAGTATACTATCCATCCATACCTGTGGTGCATTTTAGTTGTGCGCAGTATATATAGTAGGAGGACAGTGCAGAATTTTGCTGACCCAAAGTATATAATATATAGCAGTACGGTACAGTAGGCCATCGCTATTGATAAATTACTGGTATATAATTCCACATATTAAAAGATGGAGAACAAAAATGTGGAGGGTAAAATAGGGAACGATCAAGATCCACTTCCACCTCGTGCTGAAGCTGCTGCCACTAGTCATGGCCGAGACGATGAAATGCCATCAACGTCGCCTGCCAATCAAAAAAACAAAAGTTCAGTAAAATGACCCAAAAATCAAAATTAAAAGCGTCTGATGAGAAGCGTAAACTTGCCAATATGCCATTTACGACACGGAGTGACAAGGAACAGCTGAGGCCCTGGCCTATGTTCATGGCTAGTGGTTCAGATTCACATGAGGATGGAAGCACTCATCCTCTCGCTAGAAAAATGAAAAGACTTAAGCTGGCAAAAGCACAGCAAAGAACTGTGCGTTCTTCGAAATCACAAATCCCCAAGGAGAGTCCAATTGTTTCGGTTGCGATGCCTGACCTTCCCAACACTGGACGGGAAGAGGTGGCGCCTTCCACCATTTGCGCACCCCCTGCAAGTGCTGGAAGGAGCACCCACAGTCCAGTTCCTGATAGTCAAATTGAAGATGTCACTGTTGAAGTATACCAGGATGAGGATATGGGTGTTGCTAGCGCTGAGTAGGAAATTGACAAGGAGGATTTTGATGGTGAGGTGGTTTGTTTAAGTCAGGCACCCGGGAAGACACCTGTTGTCCGTGGGATGAATATGGCCATTGACATGCATGGTCAAATTACAAAAAAAATCACCTCGTCGGTGTGGAATTATTTTAACAGAAATGCGGACAACATTTGTCAAGCCGTGTGTTGCCTTTGTCAAGCTATAATAAGTAGGGGTAAGGACGTTAACCACCTAGGAACATCCTCCCTTATACGTCACCTGGAGCGCATTCATCAGAAGTCATTCAGAAGTTCAAAAACTTTGGGTGACAGCGGAAGCAGTCCACTGACAACTAAATCCCTTCCTCTTGTAACCAAGCTCCTGCAAACCACACCACCAACTCCCTCAGTGTCAATTTCCTCCTTAGACAGGAAAGCCAATAGTCCCGAAGGCCATGTCACTGTCAAGTCTGACGAGTCTTCTCCTGCCTGGGATTACTCCGGTGCATCCTTGAGTGTAATGACTACTGCTGCTGGCGCTGCTGAGGTTGCTGCTGGAAGTCGAATGTCATCCCAGAGGGGAAGTCGGAAGACCACTTGTACTACTTCCAGTAAGCAATTGACTGTCCAACAGTCCTTTGCGAGGAAGATGAAATATCACAGCGGTCATCCTGCTGCAAAGCGGATAACCCAGGCCTTGGCAGCCTGGGTTGTGTTAAACGTGTTTCCGGTATCCACCGTTAATTCACAGGGAACTAGAGAATTGATTGAGGTACTGTGTCCCCGGTACCAAATACCATCTAGGTTCCATTTCTCTAGGCAGGCGATACCGAGAATGTACACAGATGTCAGAAAGAGTCACCAGTGTCCTAAAAAATACAGTTGTACCTAATGTCCACTTAATCACGGACATGTGGACAAGTGGGGCAGGGCAGACTCAGGACTATATGACTGTGGCAGCCCACTGGGTAGATGTATTGCCTCCCGCAGCAAGAACAGCAGCGGCGGCACCAGTAGCAGCATATCGCAAACGCCAACTCGTTCCTAGGCAGGCTACGCTTTGTATCACCGCTTTCCATAAGAGGCACACAGCTGACAACCTCTTACGGAAACTGAGGAACATCATCGCAGAATGGCTTACCCAAATTGGACTCTCCTGGGGATTTGTGACATCGGACAACGCCAGCAATATTGTGCGTGCATTACATGTGGGCAAATTCCAGCACGTCCCATGTTTTGCACATACATTGAATTTGGTGGTGCAGAATTATTAAAAAAATTACAGGGGCGTGCAAGAGATGCTGTCGGTGGCCCGAAGAATTGCGGGCCACTTTCGGCATTCAGCCACCGTGTGCCGAAGACTGGAGCACCAGCAAACACTCCTGAACCTGCCCCGCCATAATCTGAAGCAAGAGGTGGTAACGAGGTGGAATTCAACCCTCTATATGCTTCAGAGGATGGAGGAGCAGCAAAAGGCCATTCAAGCCTATACAGCTACCTACGATAAAGGCAAAGGAGGGGGAATGCACCTGACTCAAGCGCAGTGGAGAATGATTTCAACGTTGTGCAAGGTTCTGCAACCCTTTGAACTTGCCACACGTGAAGTCAGTTCAGACACTGTCAGCCTGAGTCAGGTTATTCCCCTCATCAGGCTTTTGCAGAAGAAGCTGGAGAGATTGAAGGAGGAGCTAACACAGAGCGATTCCGCTAGGCATGTGGGACTTGTGGATGGAGCCCTTAATTCGCTTAACCAGGATTCACGGGTGGTCAATCTGTTGAAATCAGAGCACTACATTTTGGCCACCATGCTCGATCCTAGATTTAAAACCTAAGTTGTATCTCTCTTTCCGGCAGACACAAGTCTGCAGAGGTTCAAAGACTTGCTGGTGAGAAAATTGTCAAGTCAAGTGGAACGTGACCCGTCAACAGCTCCTCCTTCACATTCTCCCGCAACTGGGGCAGCGAGGAAAAGGCTAAGAATTCCGAGCCCACCCGCTGGCGGTGATGCAGGGCAGTCTGGAGCGAGTGCTGACATCTGGTCCGGACTGAAGGACCTGCCAACGATTACTGACATGTTGTCTACTGTCACTGCATATGATTCTGTCACCATTGAAAGAATGGTGGAAGATTATATGAGTGACCACATCCAAGCAGGCACGTCAGACAGTCCGTACGTATACTGGCAGGAAAAAGAGGCAATTTGGAGGCCCTTGCACAAACTGGCTTTATTTTACCTAAGTTGCCCCCCCTCCAGTGTGTACTCCGAAAGAGTGTTTAGTGCAGCCGCTCACCTTGTCAGCAATCGGCGTACGAGGTTACTTTCAGAAAATGTGGAGAAGATGATGTTCATCAAAATGAATTATAATCAATTCCTCCGTGGAGACATTCACCAGCAATTGCCTCCAGAAAGTACACAGGGACCTCAGATGGTGGATTCCAGTGGGGACGAATTAATAATCTGTGAGGAGGGGGATGTACACAGTGAAAGGGGTAAGGAATCGGAGGATGAGGAGGAGGTGGACACCTTGCCTCTGCAGAGCCAGTTTGTGCAAGGAGAGATTGATTGCTTCTTTTTTGGTGGGGGCCCAAACCAATCAGTCATTTCAGTCACAGTCATGTGGCAGACCCTGTCGCTGAAAAGATGGGTTTGTTAAAGTGTGCATGTCCTGTTTATACAAAATAAGGGTGGGTGGGAGGGCCCAAGGACATTTCCATCTTGCACTTATTTTTTCTTTAATTTATCTTTGCATCATGTGCTGTTTGGGGACTATTTTTTGAAGTGCCATCCTCTCTGACACTGCAGTGCCACTCCTAGATGGGCCAGGTGTTTGTGTCGGCCACTTGGGTCGCTTAGCTTAGCCATCCAGCGACCTTGGTGCACCTCTTTTTTTCTTTGCATCATGTGCTGTTTGGGGACTATTTTTTGAAGTGCCATCCTGTCTGACACTGCAGGGCCACTCCTAGATGGGCCAGATGTTTGTGTCGGCCACTTGGGTCGCTTAGCTTAGTCACACAGCTACCTCATTGCACCTCTTTTTTTCTTTGCATCATGTGCTGTTTGGGGACTATTTTTTAATTCTGCCATCCTGTCTGACACTGCAGTGCCACTCCTAGATGGGCCAGGTGTTTGTGTCGGCCACTTGGGTCGCTTAGCTTAGTCATCCAGCGACCTCGGTGCAAATTTTAGGACTAAAAATAATATTGTGAGGTGTGAGGTGTTCAGAATAGACTGGAAATGAGTGGAAATTATGGTTATTGAGGTTAATAATACTATGGGATCAAAATGACCCCCAAATTCTATGATTTAAGATGTTTTTTAGGGTTTTTTGTAAAAAAACCACCCGAATCCAAAACACACCCGAATCCGACAAAAAATGTTCAGGGAGGTTTTGCCAAAACACGTCCGAATCCAAAACATGTCCGCGGAACCGAATCCAAAACCAAAACACAAAACCCGAAAAATTTCCGGTGCACATCACTAATTTCTTCCTAATATCATATCAAGGGTTTCAAAATCCAAGATGATAGAATATTAAAAATAACCTTTAGAAAAAAAACACACATAATCGAAGCAGTAAATGACATATACATTTGATATGGGACTGATGTTTAGGAAGAATGTAAAAGAAATAATAAGTAAGCCTAGTAGTGTAAACAGAAAATAATATTATAAAACACAAAAATGAATCCAATTAAAGATGTTCCAAATGGCTACATTGAAGAAAATTCAAAGAACATTACAGGAAATGTATGCGTGTGGTACAGAGCTTTCTGTTGTATAGATTTTCATTTTTTCCATGATCATTACAGTGATCTTCAGTTACTTGCTGTGATTGGATCTAGAACTAAATGTACAAAATTTCAAGGTACTTACACACAATAATAGAGCAGCTACTTTGGAGTGTAATTTGACAGAGATATTGTTTTGGAGTGTTGCTATAAAAGGCAATAAATTAGTGGAATGGATAGGAGATGTTATAGTATATTTGGAAATGAGAAGGATTGATCAAGAGATTAAATTGACAAACTACAAAGCTCATTAGCTGTTTTTTTCGAGATCCTGATATAGACTATAATGTTGAAGGATTGAAAACAAAGAGTATGTTAAAACTTAGAATTGTCAGATAAGGATAAATCCCACTCAGGTTATAATACAAGTAATGAAGAGGATCATTACACAAGTTAAAAGCTCACCATGGCCAATATTTACTAAAAAATTGAGTTTGTCCGATTTGTGTTTTTTTTTCTAAGTCCCAACACGGGAATTCACTAAGCACCAATCTCGGCAGTGTTTGGACTATTCGTAATGGTTTGAATGACAAACTTCAGAAATATGAATGAATAGACCATCGGTCAAACGCGGCTGTTATTTCATACAACACGGGTATTCACTATTCATTCGTATTTGGGTGTTAGTCTCTGAATGCTCAAGTGCGTGTGTATTTTTTTACGATTCGCTAAAAAAAGCAGCAAAGAAATATACCTGCTTTTTCCAGGTGAGTTTGGATAATCATGCACGGATCAGTGAGATCTGTGCATGGTTATCTATGGGAAAGGGTCTGTTTACTGTAAAAACTTGTAAAAAAAAATGCGTGGGGTCCCCCCTCCTAAGCCAAACCAGCCTCGGGCTCTTTGAGCCGGTCCTGGTTGAAAAAATATGGGGGAAAAATTGACAGGGGATCCCCCATATTTGATCAACCAGCACCGGACTCTGCGCCTGGTCCTGGTGCAAAAAATACGGGGGACAAAAAGCGTAGGGGTCCCCCGTATTTTTTGAACCAGCACCGGGCTCCACTAGTCAGAGAGATAATGCCACAGCCGGGGGACACTTTTATATAGGTCCCTGTGGCCCTGGCATTAAATCACTAACTAGTCACCCCTGGCCGGGGTACCCTGGAGGAGTGGGTACCCCTTAAATCAAGGGGTCCCCCCCTTCCAGCCACCCAAGGTCCAGGGGTGAAGCCCGAGGCTGTCCCCCCCATCCATGGGCTGCGGATGGGGGGCTGATAGCCAAGTGTAAAATAAAAGAATATTGTTTTTTGCAGAAGAACTACAAGTCCCTGCAAGCCTCCCCCGCAAGCTGGTACTTGGAGAACCACAAGTACCAGCATGCGGGGGTTAAACGGGCCCGCTGGTACCTTTAGTTCTTCTGCAAAAAAAATACCGAAATAAAAACAGGACACACACACCTTGAAAGTACAACTTTATTACATACATTCCGACACACACATACTTACCTATGTTCAGATGCCGACTCGGCCCACATCTCGACGTCGATTCCAGGGTACCTGAGAATAAAATTATACTCACCTAAATCCAGTGTGTTGTGTCCTTTTTTTATAATCCACGTACTTGGCAAAAAAACAAACCGCATACCCGATCCACGCACTGAAAGGGGTCCCATGTTTACACATGGAGCCCCTTTCCCCGTCTGCTGGGACCCCCCCCTGACTCCTGTTTAAGAGGGTCCCTTCAGCCAATCAGGGAGCGCCACGTCGTGGCACCCTCCTGATTGGCTGTGACCTCCTGTAGTGTCAGTGAGGCTGTGCAGTGAAGATACAATGTAGCGCATAGGCGCACCATTGTATCCAATGATGGGAACTTTGCGGTCAGCAGTTGACTGCGAGGAACCTCAACCGCTGACCGCAAAGTTCCCATCATTGGATACAATGGTGCGCCTATGCGCTACATTGTATCTTCACTGCACAGCCTCACTGACACTAGAGGAGGTCACAGCCAATAAGGAGGGTGCCACGACGTGGCGCTCCCTGATTGGCTGAAGGGACCCTCTTTGACAGGAGTCAGGGGGGGTCCCGGCAGACGGGGAAAGGGGTCCCATGTGTAAACATGGGACCCCTTTCAGTGTGTGGATCGGGTATGCGGTTTATTTTTTTGGCAAGTACGTTGATTATAAAAAAAGGACACGACACACTGGATTTAGGTGAGTATATTTTTATTCTCAGGTACCCTGGAATCGACGTCGAGATGTGGGCCGAGTCGGCCTCTGAACATAGGTAAGTATGTGTGTGTCGGAATGTATGTAATAAAGTTGTACTTTCAAGGTGTGTGTGTCCTGTTTTTATTTGGGTATTTTTTTGCAGAAGAACTATAGGTACCAGCAGGCCCGTTTAACCCCCGCATGCTGGTACTTGTGGTTCTCCAAGTACCAGCTTGCGTGGGAGGCTTGCAGGGACTTGTAGTTCTTGTGCAAAAAACAATATTCTTTTATTTTACACTTGGCTATCAGCCCCCCATCTGCAGCCCATGGAATGGGGGGGACAGCCTCGGGCTTCACCCTGGCCCTTGGGTGGCTGGAGGGAGGGGACCCCTTGATTTAAGGGGTCCCCACTCCTCCAGGGTACCCCGGCCAGGGGTGACTAGTTAGTGATTTAATGCCAGGGCCGCAGGGACCTATATAAAAGTGTCCCCCGGCTGTGGCATTATCTCTTTGACTAGTGGAGCCCGGTGCTGGTTCACAAAATACGGGGGACGCCTACGCTTTTTGTCCCCCATATTTTTTGCACCAGGACCAGGCTCAGAGCCCGGTGCTGGTTGTTCAAATATGGGGGAACCCCTGTCATTTTTCCCCCCATATTTGTGCAACCAGGACCGGCTCAAAGAGCCCGAGGCTGGTTGTGCTTAGGAGGGGGGACCCCACGCAATTTTTTTCTTGTTTTTTAACTCTTTAATTTTTTTTAAAAAGGTGCACAATGAAGCCCTGCACGGATCTCACAGATCCGTCCGGGATTCCTTGTGTTTTGACAGGCAGTGTTTTACTCATCACCCCCGTAAAACACTGCCTGACATTACGAATCACATCGACATCGGAAAAAATGATTGTGCAAAACTCGGCAGCTTAGTGAATGATCATATCAGGATTCAAAAAGTTGCAGTAAAATGCACCCGATACCATTCGAGTTCAAACACCCTTAAAAACGGCTAAAACAAGAATCTTTGTAAATATACCCCCATGTGTCAGTAAAACTGACAGAAGTGTCCCTGTACCCTTGGTATGTAGATAATGATTATATTTAATACTTAGGTGTGCGGGAAGGTGAGTTATTATTTTTGGGTGCCATTTTTCTTATAATTCAACACAGATAGTACAGATAGACCCATATGGCAGTGTAAACTGGTTAAAAACAAACATTTGTGTCTCATCTGAACAATCTTCTTTACAAAAGTGTAGGTAATGCAGAGCCGGCCCTAACCAATATGATGCCCTAGGCAAGATTTTGGCTGGTGCCCCCTAGCACCACCGCTGGTTTCGCCTCTGACCTTGCACCTCTTTCCCAGCACCATCACCCCTCACCCATAACAGATCTTATTTTGGTGTTTGTACCCCTATATTTTAAAAAGGAACAGTTTGCACATTTCGTGCACAGCCCAAAAAGGGGTGTGTTTTTGCTGCAAGGGGCATGGCCACACAATAGTACCCCCAATTCAAATTGCGCCACACAGTACTGCAACTTTATTCACATTTGATCATGCCATAGTGTCCATAATTCACATTACATCCCACAGTAGTATCACTTTACTTTATAAACGTTACTCCTCACAGTAGAGCCTCTTATTCACATTACATCACACTGAATTGCTCCTTATTTACATTACACCACATCCTACTGCTCTTTATTCATATTAGACAACACAGTAATGCCCTTTCTATACGCAACGCCACATAGTAGAGCACCTTATGCACATAATGCCACACATTAGTAATGCATTTATACACATAATTCCACACAGTAATGCCCCTTACACATATGAGACACATCATTAATGTCCTTATAAACATAATGCGTCTTACACATTATGATAACCTTTATTAATGCCCTTTTACACATAATGTCCCTTACACATATGCCGCACATTATTAATGCCCTTATACACATAATGACACACATAGTGCCCCCTACACATTTGCTGCACATTATTAGTGCCCCTATACACATAATGACACACATACAGTAGTACCCTGTTACACATATGCAGCACATTATTAATGCCCTTATACACATAATGACACATATAGTGCCCCTTACACATATGTTGCACATTATTAATGCATTTTTACATGACACACATAATGCTCCTTACACATATTCCGAACACTACTGCACAACCAACCCACTCACATGCACACAGCACTCACACTGCCACTAACACTGTGACCTCTGCCTCTGCTTGGATACAGATGTGTCCTCATATATCTTGCCACAATGCGAACGTCGGGCACCTTTTTTAAAGTTAAAATGCATCTTATTTGCATTGCTATGTAGCTAGAATGCACAGTCAGTTTCTGCTGATTAAAATGATATGCAGCATGCCTATATACTGTGAGACTGTGGCTGTATCTGCATATGAAATGCTACACAGAATATAGGCATGCCGCATATCATTTTAATCAGCAGAAGCTGCTGATGCCCCTAGGCATATCAAATGCCCTAGGCAATTGCCTAGTTTGCCTATGCCTATGTCCGGCCCTGAGGTAATGTATATTAATTACAGAGTGGCCAAGTAAATGTGGTAGTTATACTGAATATCCTATGGACCAATGCTTTTCAATATCTTTATTGGCACAATTGCAAATGGTATTAAAGGTAGAGTAGGCCTTTTTGTATATGAACAGGGTAGGGACACCAGGAGGGGTAAAACAAATGATCGATCACCTACAGTAGATAGACTAGAGGAATGGTCATGAGTTGGGAAAAAAAATACTACATAATTCACTTGGGTCTCAAATATCCAAAGGCTAAATATAGTATTAAGGGCACTATACTGGATATTACTGAGGAGGAAAGGTATTTCGGTGTCACTATTTATGTGACTTAAAGGCAGGTAAGCAATGTAACAAAGCAATGTGGAGGGCAAGTCAGATGCTTGGTTGCACAGGGAGAGGAATCATTAGCAGAAAGAAATAATAATGTCTGCAGGCCTATAGGTCATTGGTGCAGCCTAATCTAGAATACTGTGTTCAGTTCTGGAGGCCATATCGTCAGAAGGACATTAATACATTAGAGACTGTACAAAGAAGGGCAACTAAAATGGCTTGATCCATCTCCCCCCTCAGTTATGTGTTTCCACGATACAACTCTGGATTTTTTTAGAAGACAAGATTGAATACAATAAAGTTTTTCAAGGATGAGTAACTCCTCAAGGGATATTGCACCGTTTATCTGATAAATTTGGCTTTACTTTGAATTACACTGATGTATGGATAAATAAGAGGATAGATTGTGATTGGAATTAATGTTTAAGTACTGTACTTATAACATTGCAGTTACAGAAAGGCAACAACTCCTGTTTCTAATAAAATGACTAGGAATGATGATTTTGAATTATCAAACAAAGAGAAAAAAAACAACTGTGCAGGGGAGACATAATGCAACATATTTCTCAAACCAAGGAGCATATTCATCATGAAAAATGTGTGCAATAAGAACTTTTAGTTTTATATTGTCATTTCATTATCTCACAATTTTTTCATTAGTCAGTATGGCCCCATCATAAAATTATCACTTCCGAAAAATTGGACTCTTGGGGAAGTCAGGATTTTGGAAAGTGATAATTGTTCCCTCTGGCTGCCTGGCTGCAGAAGGGAGCACTGCAGCCGTCCCCCCCCCCCCCCCCCCTCTCCCTGCCTCCTGCCAACACCTTATTGCCAAGTCTGTCCTGCTACCGAGGTCTACTGTAGCTGTGGCCCCCATGTCCCCGCGGCTGAGCAAGTTGGCGTGTTAAGAGATTCGGAGGCTGTCCGCCATCTCAGGATGGCAAACAGTTTCACTTTCAAACTCCGAAAATGAAACATGTTTGGAGTTTGATGAATGTTCCAATTTCTACATCCCCATACAGGGAGTATATAAATTGTGAAATAAAGGATAATGAATATGCCACAAAGTTGTTTTTTTGTTTTGTTTAAACGTAATGGCTTTCAAGGTCATACATCATGCTCTGACAGAAAGGAAACAGTTAAAACATCCTTTGGTCTTTTTACTTTAGTCAAAGATGGAATCATTTGTCTAAAAGTTATGTCACCTTGGGAGTGGGTTGATGCATTTTTTTGATTCCTATACCTTACATGAGGATAATATTGTATTGAAATAGGATATATTAGCATGACACAAAGATTAATATTTCTTTAGTCCTCTCAAGAAATTTCAGAGTATTCCCAGTACAATTTAATATATTGGAAACCGATGAATTTCCGTAGAGACAATGGACAGAAGAAATTAAACAGGAAAAGGGGTTATTAAAAATATTAAATTGAACAACTAGAGGTAGCAAAAATTGTGTTTAAACTCCTTCAAGGTAAATGCTAAGAAATTGAACATGAATGGTCTTTTTATACACGGTCGAGTCACGTTATGACTACCTCCAACATTTGATGTCGGCAGTGCGTAGCCCATGAAGTATGTCACATGACGTGCGCTGGCTTGGTGGGTATATAAGGTCTGCACACATATTACTCGTAGCTATCATGGGTAAAGAGAGCTATTTACCCGAGTTGCAAAAAAGGATTATTATCGGCTTTTGGGCCAAGGGTGGCAGTACTTCTGACACAGCGCAGTTTGCGAACTGTTCGCGTGCTGCTGTGGTGAGGGTGTATCATGACTGGACAAATGGCACCATTGCAAATAACAGACGTGGAAATCGCAGAGCACCAAGTGCCACTGATGTGAGAGGTGAACGTTGGTCACGTAGGTGCCTGTGGGCCGACAGGCACGATACAGTGGAGCAGCTCACTGTCAAAATGATGTGTGTCAAAAATGACAGTTCTGCCCGTCTAGCTGCTGTCCGTGCTGCACATGGCGTTAACTCTTGCTATATGCTGGTGGTCATATTAATGTGACTCAACCGTGTAGCTTAACAGTAAGGAAACTTTAGAAAATGTATGTTTATATGGTCAAAGCTCTCTGTTAATTCTGCGCTCCTGTCAAATATGTTCTACATAATTCACTTATCATATATTCATCATGAGTCTTGTGTGCATCATGTTAGACAATGATGCTCAAAGTTCACAAAATGAACAATTTAAAATGATAGGAAATGAAATGCTAATGTAGAGCCTGGGGGGGGGGGGGGGGACCATGTGCAAACCCCCCACCTCCCCTTTCCACTTTTGTCTGCGGACCATCTTCTGTGTGACATTTTTGGTAGATGGTGCATAGTATCACCAATGCTACTGGCAATACTGTAGGTATGACGTAACCTGCTGCAGTCAAACCATTCAGAATGTGCAGTGCGGCCCAGCTTGACCCAAGGGCACACCCTGCACTAATTATGATTATGCCAGTGGTATGAACTAGCAATATATATGTTCTTCCAATCTTGAAGATACTGGTTTATGAAGTATGTAGACAACAGTTCTTCTCATGGTCTATGAGTGAATGTTTATGAATAGTGTATGACAATAATAGGACACATTTCTTTTTTATGATTGGATATCCGGTATCATCCAATATGCAATTGACAGAATTAAGTAGATGTTAATGGCACTGACTGGCAGGTAAGCAGTTATTTGACTGGATTCAGTATGATATACCGACATAGGGGATGCCGACTGTCAGTATACCGACAGCAGCAACCCGTCTGCTGGAATACCGGCAGCAAGACAGCGAGTCCCCTCTCGGGCTTGCAGCGCTCACCAGGCTTCGGGCCAGTGGCGAGCTCTATCCCCACTCGGTTGGTGGCATGGACCCTCCAACTGAGTGGGAATTATGGGCGGGTGTTGGTCTGCCACCCGCCCGTAAAATGCTGCTTGGCAGGATTCCTGGCTTCGGTCTCCTGAATGCCGGGATCCCGACAGATGGTATTTTAACTTCATCCCATTTGATCAATTGTATATCTTTAAAAATACACATATTTATTAGAGATGAGCGCCGGAAATTTTTCGGGTTTTGTGTTTTGGTTTTGGGTTCGGTTCCGCGGCCGTGTTTTGGGTTCGACCGCGTTTTGGCAAAACCTCACCGAATTTTTTTTGTCGGATTCGGGTGTGTTTTGGATTCGGGTGTTTTTTTCAAAAAACCCTAAAAAACAGCTTAAATCATAGAATTTGGGGGTAATTTTGATCCCAAAGTATTATTAACCTCAAAAAACATAATTTACACTCATTTTCAGCCTATTCTGAACACATCACACCTCACAATATTATTTTTAGTCCTAAAATTTGCACCGAGGTCGCTGTGTGAGTAAGATAAGCGACCCTAGTGGCCGACACAAACACCGGGCCCATCTAGGAGTGGCACTGCAGTGTCACGCAGGATGGCCCTTCCAAAAAACCCTCCCCAATCAGCACATGACGCAAAGAAAAAAAGAGGCGCAATGAGGTAGCTGACTGTGTGAGTAAGATTAGCGACCCTAGTGGCCGACACAAACACCGGGCACATCTAGGAGTGGCACTGCAGTGTCACGCAGGATGTCCCTTCCAAAAAACCCTCCCCAAACAGCACATGACGCAAAGAAAAAAAGAGGCGCAATGAGGTAGCTGACTGTGTGAGTAAGATTAGCGACCCTAGTGGCCGACACAAACACCGGGCCCATCTAGGAGTGGCACTGCAGTGTCACGCAGGATGTCCCTTCCAAAAAACCCTCCCCAAACAGCACATGACGCAAAGAAAAAAAGAGGCGCAATGAGGTAGCTGACTGTGTGAGTAAGATTAGCGACCCTAGTGGCCGACACAAACACCGGGCCCATCTAGGAGTGGCACTGCAGTGTCACGCAGGATGTCCCTTCCAAAAAACCCTCCCCAATCAGCACATGATGCAAAGAAAAAGAAAAGAAAAAAGAGGTGCAAGATGGAATTATCCTTGGGCCCTCCCACCCACCCTTATGTTGTATAAACAAAACAGGACATGCACACTTTAACCAACCCATCATTTCAGTGACAGGGTCTGCCACACGACTGTGACTGATATGACGGGTTGGTTTGGACCCCCCCCAAAAAAGAAGCAATTAATCTCTCCTTGCACAAACTGGCTCTACAGAGGCAAGATGTCCACCTCATCTTCACCCTCCGATATATCACCGTGTACATCCCCCTCCTCACAGATTATCAATTTGTCCCCACTGGAATCCACCATCTCAGCTCCCTGTGTACTTTGTGGAGGCAATTGCTGCTGGTCAATGTCTCCGCGGAGGAATTGATTATAATTCATTTTAATGAACATCATCTTCTCCACATTTTCTGGATGTAACCTCGTACGCCGATTGCTGACAAGGTGAGCGGCGGCACTAAACACTCTTTCGGAGTACACACTTGTGGGAGGGCAACTTAGGTAGAATAAAGCCAGTTTGTGCAAGGGCCTCCAAATTGCCTCTTTTTCCTGCCAGTATAAGTACGGACTGTGTGACGTGCCTACTTGGATGCGGTCACTCATATAATCCTCCACCATTCTATCAATGTTGAGAGAATCATATGCAGTGACAGTAGACGACATGTCCGTAATCGTTGTCAGGTCCTTCAGTCCGGACCAGATGTCAGCATCAGCAGTCGCTCCAGACTGCCCTGCATCACCGCCAGCGGGTGGGCTCGGAATTCTGAGCCTTTTCCTCGCACCCCCAGTTGCGGGAGAATGTGAAGGAGGAGATGTTGACAGGTCGCGTTCCGCTTGACTTGACAATTTTGTCACCAGCAGGTCTTTCAACCCCAGCAGACCTGTGTCTGCCGGAAAGAGAGATCCAAGGTAGGCTTTAAATCTAGGATCGAGCACGGTGGCCAAAATGTAGTGCTCTGATTTCAACAGATTGACCACCCGTGAATCCTTGTTAAGCGAATTAAGGGCTGCATCCACAAGTCCCACATGCCTAGCGGAATCGCTCCGTGTTAGCTCCTTCTTCAATGCCTCCAGCTTCTTCTGCAAAAGCCTGATGAGGGGAATGACCTGACTCAGGCTGGCAGTGTCTGAACTGACTTCACGTGTGGCAAGTTCAAAGGGCATCAGAACCTTGCACAACGTTGAAATCATTCTCCACTGCACTTGAGACAGGTGCATTCCATCTCCTATATCGTGCTCAATTGTATAGGCTTGAATGGCCTTTTGCTGCTCCTCCAACCTCTGAAGCATATAGAGGGTTGAATTCCACCTCGTTACCACTTCTTGCTTCAGATGATGGCAGGGCAGGTTCAGTAGTTTTTGGTGGTGCTCCAGTCTTCTGTACGTGGTGCCTGTACGCCGAAAGTGTCCCGCAATTTTTCTGGCCACCGACAGCATCTCTTGCACGCCCCTGTCGTTTTTTAAAAAATTCTGCACCACCAAATTCAAGGTATGTGCAAAACATGGGACGTGCTGGAATTTGCCCATATTTAATGCACACACAATATTGCTGGCGTTGTCCGATGCCACAAATCCACAGGAGAGTCCAATTGGGGTAAGCCATTCCGCGATGATCTTCCTCAGTTGCCGTAAGAGGTTTTCAGCTGTGTGCGTATTCTGGAAAGCGGTGATACAAAGCGTAGCCTGCCTAGGAAAGAGTTGGCGTTTGCGAGATGCTGCTACTGGTGCCGCCGCTGCTGTTCTTGCGGCGGGAGTCCATACATCTACCCAGTGGGCTGTCACAGTCATATAGTCCTGACCCTGCCCTGCTCCACTTGTCCACATGTCCGTGGTTAAGTGGACATTGGGTACAACTGCATTTTTTAGGACACTGGTGAGTCTTTTTCTGACGTCCGTGTACATTCTCGGTATCGCCTGCCTAGAGAAGTGGAACCTAGATGGTATTTGGTAACGGGGGCACACTGCCTCAATAAATTGTCTAGTTCCCTGTGAACTAACGGCGGATACCGGACGCACGTCTAACACCAACATAGTTGTCAAGGACTCAGTTATCCGCTTTGCAGTAGGATGACTGCTGTGATATTTCATCTTCCTCGCAAAGGACTGTTGAACAGTCAATTGCTTACTGGAAGTAGTACAAGTGGGCTTACGACTTCCCCTCTGGGATGACCATCGACTCCCAGCGGCAACAACAGCAGCGCCAGCAGCAGTAGGCGTTACACGCAAGGATGCATCGGAGGAATCCCAGGCAGGAAAGGACTCGTCAGACTTGCCAGTGACATGGCCTGCAGGACTATTGGCATTCCTGGGGAAGGAGGAAATTGACACTGAGGGAGTTGGTGGGGTGGTTTGCGTGAGCTTGGTTACAAGAGGAAGGGATTTACTGGTCAGTGGACTGCTTCCGCTGTCACCCAAAGTTTTTGAACTTGTCACTGACTTATTATGAATGCGCTGCAGGTGACGTATAAGGGAGGATGTTCCGAGGTGGTTAACGTCCTTACCCCTACTTATTACAGCTTGACAAAGGGAACACACGGCTTGACACCTGTTGTCCGCATTTCTGGTGAAATACCTCCACACCGAAGAGCTGATTTTTTTGGTATTTTCACCTGGCATGTCAACGGCCATATTCCTCCCACGGACAACAGGTGTCTCCCCGGGTGCCTGACTTAAACAAACCACCTCACCATCAGAATCCTCCTGGTCAATTTCCTCCCCAGCGCCAGCAACACCCATATCCTCCTCATCCTGGTGTACTTCAACACTGACATCTTCAATCTGACTATCAGGAACTGGACTGCGGGTGCTCCTTCCAGCACTTGCAGGGGGCATGCAAATAGTGGAAGGCGCATGCTCTTCACGTCCAGTGTTGGGAAGGTCAGGCATCGCAAACGACACAATTGGACTCTCCTTGTGGATTTGGGATTTCAAAGAACGCACAGTTCTTTGCGGTGCTTTTGCCAGCTTGAGTCTTTTCAGTTTTCTAGCGAGAGGCTGAGTGCTTCCATCCTCATGTGAAGCTGAACCACTAGCCATGAACATAGGCCAGGGCCTCAGCCGTTCCTTGCCACTCCGTGTGGTAAATGGCATATTGGCAAGTTTACGCTTCTCCTCCGACAATTTTATTTTAGGTTTTGGAGTCCTTTTTTTTCTGATATTTGGTGTTTTGGATTTGACATGCTCTGTACTATGACATTGGGCATCGGCCTTGGCAGACGACGTTGCTGGCATTTCATCGTCTCGGCCATGACTAGTGGCAGCAGCTTCAGCACGAGGTGGAAGTGGATCTTGATCTTTCCCTAATTTTGGAACCTCAACTTTTTTGTTCTCCATATTTTATAGGCAGAACTAAAAGGCACCTCAGGTAAACAATGGAGATGGATGGATTGGATACTAGTATACAATTATGGACGGACTGCCACGGTTAGGTGGTATAAAAAAACCACGGTTAGGTGGTATATATTATAATAATAATACAATTATGGATGGACGGACTGCCTGCCGACTGCCGACACAGAGGTAGCCACAGCCTTGAACTACCGCACTGTACACTGGTTGATAAAGAGATAGTAGTATACTCGTAACAACTAGTATGACACTATGACGACGGTATAAAGAATGGAAAAAAAACCACGGTTAGGTGGTATATATTATAATAATAATACAATTATGGATGGACGGACTGCCTGCCGACTGCCGACACAGAGGTAGCCACAGCCGTGAACTACCGCACTGTACACTGGTTGATAAAGAGATAGTAGTATACTCGTAACAACTAGTATGACACTATGACGACGGTATAAAGAATGAAAAAAAAACCACGGTTAGGTGGTATATATTATAATAATAATACAATTATGGATGGACGGACTGCCTGCCGACTGCCGACACAGAGGTAGCCACAGCCGTGAACTACCGCACTGTACACTGGTTGATAAAGAGATAGTAGTATACTCGTAACAACTAGTATGACACTATGACGACGGTATAAAGAATGAAAAAAAAAACACGGTTAGGTGGTATATATTATAATAATAATACAATTATGGATGGACGGACTGCCTGCCGACTGCCGACACAGAGGTAGCCACAGCCGTGAACTACCGCACTGTACACTGGTTGATAAAGAGATAGTAGTATACTCGTAACAATTAGGATGACACTATGACGGTATAAAGAATGAAAAAAAAAACCACGGTTAGGTGGTAGGTATATAATAATAAATAATACAATTCTGGTCGGACGGACTGCCTGCCGTGTGCCGACACAGAGGTAGCCACAGCCGTGAACTACCGCACTGTACACTGGTTGATAAAGAGATAGTAGTATACTCGTAACAATTAGGATGACACTATGACGGTATAAAGAATGAAAAAAAAAACCACGGTTAGGTGGTAGGTATATAATAATAAATAATACAATTCTGGTCGGACGGACTGCCTGCCGTGTGCTGACACAGAGGTAGCCACAGCCGTGAACTACCGCACTGTACACTGGTTGATAAAGAGATAGTAGTATACTCGTAACAATTAGGATGACACTATGACGGTATAAAGAATGAAAAAAAAAACCACGGTTAGGTGGTAGGTATATAATAATAAATAATACAATTCTGGTCGGACGGACTGCCTGCCGTGTGCCGACACAGAGGTAGCCACAGCCGTGAACTACCGCACTGTACACTGGTTGATAAAGAGATAGTAGTATACTCGTAACAATTAGGATGACACTATGACGGTATAAAGAATGAAAAAAAAAACCACGGTTAGGTGGTAGGTATATAATAATAAATAATACAATTCTGGTCGGACGGACTGCCTGCCGTGTGCCGACACAGAGGTAGCCACAGCCGTGAACTACCGCACTGTACACTGGTTGATAAAGAGATAGTAGTATACTCGTAACAATTAGGATGACACTATGACGGTATAAAGAATGAAAAAAAAACCACGGTTAGGTGGTAGGTATATAATAATAAATAATACAATTCTGGTCGGACGGACTGCCTGCCGTGTGCCGACACAGAGGTAGCCACAGCCGTGAACTACCGCACTGTACACTGGTTGATAAAGAGATAGTAGTATACTCGTAACAATTAGGATGACACTATGACGGTATAAAGAATGAAAAAAAAACCACGGTTAGGTGGTAGGTATATAATAATAAATAATACAATTCTGGTCGGACGGACTGCCTGCCGTGTGCCGACACAGAGGTAGCCACAGCCGTGAACTACCGCACTGTACACTGGTTGATAAAGAGATAGTAGTATACTCGTAACAATTAGGATGACACTATGACGGTATAAAGAATGAAAAAAAAAACCACGGTTAGGTGGTAGGTATATAATAATAAATAATACAATTCTGGTCGGACGGACTGCCTGCCGTGTGCCGACACAGAGGTAGCCACAGCCGTGAACTACCGCACTGTACACTGGTTGATAAAGAGATAGTAGTATACTCGTAACAATTAGGATGACACTATGACGGTATAAAGAATGAAAAAAAAAACCACGGTTAGGTGGTAGGTATATAATAATAAATAATACAATTCTGGTCGGACGGACTGCCTGCCGTGTGCCGACACAGAGGTAGCCACAGCCGTGAACTACCGCACTGTACACTGGTTGATAAAGAGATAGTAGTATACTCGTAACAATTAGGATGACACTATGACGGTATAAAGAATGAAAAAAAAACCACGGTTAGGTGGTAGGTATATAATAATAAATAATACAATTCTGGTCGGACGGACTGCCTGCCGTGTGCCGACACAGAGGTAGCCACAGCCGTGAACTACCGCACTGTACTGTGTCTGCTGCTAATATAGACTGGTTGATATTTAAAGAGATATTAGTAGTATACAACAATACTATACTGGTGGTCAGGCACTGGTCACCACTCCTGCAGCAAAAGTGTGCACTGTTAATTAATATAATTGTACTCCTGGCTCCTGCTAACAACCTGCAGTGCTCCCCAGTCTCCCCCACAATTAATTATAAGCTTTTAATTTATACATTGATGACTGTGCAGCACACTGGGCTGAGCTGAGTGCACACAGACTGAGTCACACTGTGTGACTGACTGTGCTGTGTATCGTTTTTTTTTTCAGGCAGAGAACGGATATAGCAGAGAGAAGTGAACGGATATATTATATTAAATAAAAGTTAACTAGCAACTGCACTGGTCACTGACTGTGGTAAACTAACTCTGTCTGCGACTCTGCACAATCTCTCTCTCTCTATCTAATCTATCTCTATTCTAATGGAGAGGACGCCAGACACGTCCTCTCCCTATCAATCTCAATGCACGAGTGAAAATGGCGGCGACGCGCGGCTCCTTATATAGAATCCGAGTCTCGCGATAGAATCCGAGCCTCGCGAGAATCCGACAGCGTCATGATGACGTTCGGGCGCGCTCGGGTTAACCGAGCAAGGCGGGAAGATCCGAGTCGCTCGGACCCGTGAAAAAAAACATGAAGTTCGGGCGGGTTCGGATTCCGAGGAACCGAACCCGCTCATCTCTAATATTTATGCACACGGGGCCTGATTCAGATGTGGTTGGAGTAGCTATCACTGCTGTTTCCTTGGAAGCAGCAGTGATAGCACTATATGGTGATACAGTAGGAGATGTCTATTACAAGCCCTTCTGCTCCACGTGAGGTTTATGCCCTCCCTGAGCTCGACTTAGGACACATGCGTTACGGTTTGACAGGTGAGCCGCCCCCGTCAAACTCCCATCTGCCACTACATCCTAGGACGCAGTATCGGATCACTCAGTCACAATCAGGTAGCTTACTGCAACCCAAAGTGCTGAGAAAGCTGTCCGTCGCAGAGGCCAGGACATCTCCATTTGTGGCGGAGATCCCTGGTCTCTTTCCTCCCTGTTATCAGCACTGCCATCCCCCTGACGGCAGCAGACTGTCAAAGACTGTCTTATGTTGCAGGACCCGTTTGAAAATCTGTACTTGGCGACGATGGGCACAGCTGCAACCGCATCTGAATCAGGCATCATTTGTGGTACAAGATATAACAATGAGCATCTCATAAATGGGAGGAGATTGCCAATCACTGTGACATATTTTGCACAAGAAACATTGTTTTGTTTTTCTTTTAAACTATTTTTTTTTAGTTTAACAAATGACCCTAAAGCATCTTTACTTAGAAGTCTGATCTATAAATTACAGAAAGACTCACAGTTCTTCAACACCCTAATGTTATTGGTATGCGTTAAGAAACAAGTGTCACTTGTCTCATTACACTAGATTTTTTTGAAAGCTCAGTGATACATAAATAAACTTGAGAGGTTTGGAATTTACGTTAATGCACTTGGGGATGTTGTTTATTGCAATTACTTTAATTATGATTATTGCTGTGTATATTAATTAGCGGTTTAGAGTGAATGTTAAATAATTATGACTGTTTTAGTGGGTGATTAGGCATGAAACAGTATGCAGAATGTGTGTATTAGCAGTGCCCAGGTCTTATTTTAGGGACAATTTCTCAATGGCACTGTTTCCTGTTTAGGGTGGTATCTGGAAAAAATTTTTATATACAGTACTGTAGCTCAAATTAATTTTATTTTATTTTTTGGGAAAAAGGGTAGCGTAAGGCACAGAGTCAATCTGCCTAAGCCGGCTTAAAGTTGAAGGAACAGGGTGCCTTTAAGCATTATGACTAGAGATTTGTGATGACTCCTGTGGTTTTGGTTTTGGATTTGTATTCATTTTGTGTTTTAGTTCTAATTTTGCAAAACCACCCTCATGTTTTGGTTGGGATTTTGGTTTTAGATCTGTATTTTTAAATGCCTGTTTTTGTTCCTACCGTATTATTAACCTCAATAATATTCATTTAGAGTAATTTCCAGTCAATTTTGACTACCTCACAGCTCATAATACTGTTTACACCGACATTGGACAAAGGCTGCAGCGAGCTGGCTGGTACTAAGTGACAGAGCAGCAGCACAAACACTGCAGTTTTTAGCCCATCTGTTACTGCCACACAGCAGTGGCAGAAAAAAAAGTGGTGCAAGATGAAATTGTCCTTGGGCCATACCAGCCACCCTTATATTGGATATTAAAAAGAACAGGCACAGTTTAACAAACCAAGCACTTCAGCAACAGGGACTTCCACTTTTGTGGCTGATGTGCATGGATTGTCTGGGCCCCCACAAAACAATTTTGTGGAAAGACTTTTCAGAATTATTTGGGTAAAAATAATCCCACACCCAAGGGGTGGCTTTTTTGGTCTTATGTTCAGGCATCAAAATGGCTTTCTTTTTATCATGGGCAAGAACTGCTGCCACTGGAGGCTGACTTACACAAACAACATCCTGAACATCCTCATCATCAATATCCTCAATAACATCAGATAGTACACAAATATACCCCTCATCATGTTGCACTTTCACAATAGCATCCTTAATTTCTATTATGTCATCATTATCATCTTTACTTGTACTGCTCATGCCCACATTTGCAAATGTGCACTGAAAGTGCAGTGTGAGAAATATCAGACAAACACATAGCTAACGTGGACACCTGTTAGGGTCTCCTGCCCTGTGCTGCCACGTCGTCATGGCAACAGGGAGACAAGTGCTAGCGGAGTAACCTGAGCGCAGCTGATACTCCGGTTCGGGTCTTTTGCTGTGCAGTGGTTATAGGCTCTGTGCACGGCAGGGGATCCGGTGCTGGTTTTTGTGCTCACAGTCTGTGAGGTCTGAGTGGGGCGTGGACAGCACCTGCTTTATAAGGCCTCTTCTCAGGGTAAGCAGATGCTGCTGAATCTTTGTTGGTTAGTCAGTTCCTGAAAGTTAACCAGTACTGTGTAGCTTTGTATTTGTTTGTTGCTTACTGCAAATAGGCCTGGGGATTTGGTATTACACTCTGCCAATCCAGACCTAGCAGTAAGACTGGAGTCAGTCGTTTAGCTTGCTGGGGTTCTGTTACTACTCTGTGAACTTAGCAAGTTTGCGGCTGTATTCTAAGACTTGCCTGTCTAATCCTGTCTCACTGTGCTAGGTGTCAGGGGTCAGTTTAGTGGCAGTAAGCTGAACCTGTGCACTGCAAGTGAGAATTAGGATTGTGGAGACTCTCCTTGTGTCTATCATTCCATCTCTGACCAAGGAGTTTACTGCCACACCCGTTGGTAACCCTTTAGGGTTTTGCTGTTGCCCTTAGCAACAGCATTTCGGGTTCTCTACGTATTAAAACACAACATCTTGCTTTTCCCATCTGAGCAGTTCTAATACAAGGGAGATACCCAGTTCCTTAGCCTCTGGGCTTCTCTGTTCACTTTGTGTGTATTTTGTTACCCTATCACCTTCTGTGTACGTTATGTCATATTCCCCAGTCTGTCTGTGAGTCCATTTGTTTTGCATAACAGTTCAAACACCAGTACATTCCTGCAGGCACTGGAGTGCATAACAGTTCTGACACCAGTACTTTCCTGCAGGCACTGGTGTGCATAACATATTCAGCAGCCTAATACTCCTGTTGAAATTTTGTGGGAATCTGGAGCATACCCCTCAAAATACGTTGCAACAGGTGGTCGATCAGGTGCAGGTCCTGACTCGACAATTTAATGATTTGTCCATTAAAATGCACACCTCCCAGGCTGCTGGCGGAGCTCCCGCAGCAGCAGCACCTGCAGGGGTTAAGGAGCCGAAAGTAAATCTCCCGGATCGTTTTTCTGGAGATCGCTCGCAGTTCTTTTGTTTCAAGGAGAGCTGCAAGCTATACTTCCGGCTTAGGCCTCAGTCTTCTGGGTCGGAGATTCAGCGGGTGGGCATAGTGATTTCCTTGCTACAAGGAGACCCACAGGTCTGGGCATATGGGTTGCAGCCTGACTGTCCGTCGCTTAAAAGTGTTGATGCTTTTTTTACGGCACTGGGCATGTTGTATGATGACCCTGACAAGACGGCCTCAGCCGAGGCTCAGATTTCGATCCTTAAGCAAGGGCGAAGGCCAGTTGAGGTTCACTGTACGGAGTTTCGGAGGTTGGCCCATGATACCCAGTGGAATGACCCAGCCCTGAGACACCAGTACCGAAGAGGTCTTTCTAACCAGATAAAGGACCAACTGGTACAATATCCCTTGCCTGATAGCTTGGATCAGCTCATGCAGTTATCCATCCGGGTGGATAGACGGCTGAGAGAGCGTAGGCTTGAAAGGGAGACTGAGATTTCCTTCCTTCCCAAGGGAACCTCAGACTCTGAGGAATTTTCCGAGGAGCCTATGCAGATTGGGGCTACCCGCCTCTCCTCGCGTGAGAAGACGCGGAGGAGACAGCAGGGGTTGTGTTTGTACTGTGGGAATAAAGGTCATGTGGTAGTATCATGCCCAGAAAAGCCGGAAAACTTCAGGGCCTGATGGTGATGGGAAATATCCTGTCAGGCCAGAAGTCAGAATTTCCCAAGAAGACTTTTATCATTCCGGTGACCTTGAAGATCCTCGGTCAAACTGTCAAGACTGAGGCCTTTGTGGACAGTGGGGCCGACGGGGTTTTTATGGACCGCCAATTCGCCCTGAAACACTCTGTTCCCTTAGTACCCTTGGCATTGGAAATTGAGATTTGTGGGTTAAACGGGGAACCATTATCCCAAGGTAAAATTACCTCTTGCACTAGCCAGATTTCTTTGTTTATTGGAGCCACACACTCTGAAAAATTGTCCTTTTATGTGACTGTCTGTACTTTTGCCCCATTGGTGTTGGGGTTACCCTGGTTAAGGGCCCACTATCCTCAATTTGACTGGGTCTCTGGGGAGATTCTTAGTTGGGGTACTGATTGTTTCAGGAGTTGCTTGAGCCTTCCAGTCAGGCTCTCGCAGCTAAGTTTGCCAGGATTGCCAGGGTGTTATGCAGATTTTGCGGATGTGTTCTCCAAAAAAGTTGCAGAGGTACTACCTCCCCATCGCCCCTATGACTGTGCCATTGATTTGTTGCCAAATGCTAAGCTTCCCAAGAGCAGGTTGTACTCCCTGTCACGTCCTGAGACTCAGGCTATGGCAGAGTACATTCAGGAGAACTTGGCTAAGGGATTTATCAGACCTTCACAGTCTCCAGTTGGGTCGGGGTTCTTCTTCGTGGGTAAAAAGGACGGTTCGTTGCGACCCTGCATCGACTTCAGGGAATTGAACCGTATCACGATTAAAAACTCATACCCACTGCCTCTCATTTCGGTCTTGTTTGACCAGCTTCGTACTGCCACCATTTTTTCTAAGATTGACCTACGCGGTGCTTACAATCTAATCCGAATAAGAGAGGGGGATGAATGGAAGACTGCCTTTAATACCCACTCAGGGCATTATGAATATTTGGTGATGCCTTTTGGGCTCTGTAATGCCCCGGCAGTCTTCCAGGATTTCATGAATGATGTGCTCAGGGAATATTTGGATAGATTCTTAGTTGTATACTTAGATGACATCCTAATCTTCTCCCATTCCCTGGAGGAACATCGGAAGCATGTACGCTTAGTCCTCCAGAAACTCAGAGACCACCGGCTTGGGGCGAAGCTGGAGAAGTGCGAATTTGAAGTTCAGCAAATCGCATTTCTAGGATATATTATCTCCCCAGAAGGTTTCCAAATGGAGGGTTCCAAGGTACAGGCAGTCCTGGATTGGGTGCAGCCCACTAGTTTGAAGGCGCTTCAGCGTTTCCTGGGCTTTGCAAATTTTTATAGACGATTTATCGCTGGATTTTCGTCTATAGTGGCGCCCTTGGTGGCACTCACTAAGAAAGGGGCGGATGTTGCTCACTGGTCTTGTGAGGCTAAAGCGGCTTTTGCCCGTCTCAAAAGGGCATTTGTTTCGGCCAAGGTGCTGCGACACCCAGATCCAGAGCGTCCTTTTGTGGTGGAGGTGGATGCCTCTGAGATGGGTATTGGGGCAGTGCTTTCTCAGATGGGAGTGTCTGATAATCGCCTTCATCCCTGTGCTTACTTTCCCCGTAAATTTTCGCCTGCCGAGATGAATTATGACGTGGGTAACCGGGAATTGTTGGCTATTAAGGATGCACTCGAGGAGTGGAGACACTGGCTTGAGGGGGCTAAGTTTGTGGTCTCAATTCTCACTGACCATAAGAATCTGGCATATTTAGAGTCAGCGAAGCGTCTCAATGCCAGGCAGGCACGATGGGCTTTGTTTTTTGCTCGCTTTAATTTTTTGATAACATATCGCCCTGGGTCAAAAAACATCAAGGCTGATGCGCTCTCGCGGAGTTTTGCTCCAATCCAGGAGACCACCGAGGAGCCGTTGCCCATTGTTTCCCCATCATGTATTAAAGTGGGCATTACCCAGGACCTCTTATCATTAGTCCTTAGAGCACAGGAGCAGGCTCCTCCAGACCTTCCGGTAGGTCTTTTGTTTGTGCCTCCTAGGTTAAGACAGCGAGTGTTCCTGGAATTCCATGCCAAGAAGTCAGCAGGTCACCCGGGTATTGCCAGAACTCGGGATTTGCTATCTAGGGCGGTGTGGTGGCCCTCGGTGGCTAAGGATGTGGATCAGTGGGTTCGGGCATGTGACATCTGTGCCCGAAATAAGACTCCTAGAGGGGTTCCTGTTGGCCCATTACATCCACTCTCTATCCCATCTAAGCCATGGACCCACATTTCAATGGATTTTGTGGTGGACTTGCCCAAATCCTCGGGGATGACAGCCATCTGGGTTGTCGTTGACAGGTTTTCGAAGATGGCGCACTTCGTTCCACTGGTTGGGCTGCCATCGGCCAGACGCCTGTCTGAATTATTTATGCTGCATGTTGTGCGTCTCCACGGGTTGCCACTTGATGTGGTCTCTGACCGCGGATCCCAGTTTGTGGCCAAATTCTGGAGGGCATTTTGTTCCGATCTCCAGATTTCTGTCAGCTTGTCGTCAGGCTACCATTCGCAGTCTAATGGGCAGACTGAAAGGGTGAACCAGTCCTTGGAGCAGTTCCTCAGGTGTTATGTCTCCAAGTGTCAGACTGACTGGGTTGCTCATCTGTCCATGGCGGAGTTTGCCTATAACAACGCGGCTCACTCTGCTACAAGGATCTCTCCCTTCCTTTGTGTGTATGGGCATCATCCTAAGGCCAATTCTTTTGACCCCCTGGACTCCACGCCTGGTGGTTCCTCTGTGGTTTCGGTCCTTAGAGGTATTTGGCGGAAAGTGAAGAAAGCCCTTGTGTCTGTGTCATTAGTGACCAAAAGGGTTTTTGATAAGCGGAAAAGACCCTGCAGCTTCAAATTAGGAGACTTCGTCTGGTTGTCTACCAAGAATTTGAAGTTGAGACAGCCATCTCATAAGTTAGGCCCCCGGTTCATCGGCCCTTATAAGATCACCAGGGTTATCAATCCGGTGGCATTTCAGTTAGATCTGCCCCGTTCTTTGGGTATCAATAAAACATTTCATTGTTCCCTTTTAAAACGGGCGATTAGTAATCCTTCTTCCAGTGGAAGACCTTCCCCTCTTCTGATACGTGGCCAGAGGGAGTTTGTTGTTGAAAGGATTCTTGACTCCAAGGTGGTTCGGGGTCGGCTGTCATTTTTGGTGCACTGGAAGGGGTATGGCCCGGAGGAGCGGTCGTGGGTGCGCAGTTGTGATCTTCATGCCCCCAGACTGATACGCTCTTTCTTCTCACAGTTCCCCGATAAACCCGGTGGTAGGGGTTCTTTGACCCCTCGTCAGAGGGGGGGTACTGTTAGGGTCTCCTGCCCTGTGCTGCCACGTCGTCATGGCAACCGGGAGACAAGTGCTAGCGGAGTAACCTGAGCGCAGCTGATACTCCGGTTCGGGTCTTTTGCTGTGCAGTGGTTATAGGCTCTGTGCACGGCAGGGGATCCGGTGCTGGTTTTTGTGCTCACAGTCTGTGAGGTCTGAGTGGGGCGTGGACAGCACCTGCTTTATAAGGCCTCTTCTCAGGGTAAGCAGATGCTGCTGAATCTTTGTTGGTTAGTCAGTTCCTGAAAGTTAACCAGTACTGTGTAGCTTTGTATTTGTTTGTTGCTTACTGCAAATAGGCCTGGGGATTTGGTATTACACTCTGCCAATCCAGACCTAGCAGTAAGACTGGAGTCAGTCGTTTAGCTTGCTGGGGTTCTGTTACTACTCTGTGAACTTAGCAAGTTTGCGGCTGTATTCTAAGACTTGCCTGTCTAATCCTGTCTCACTGTGCTAGGTGTCAGGGGTCAGTTTAGTGGCAGTAAGCTGAACCTGTGCACTGCAAGTGAGAATTAGGATTGTGGAGACTCTCCTTGTGTCTATCATTCCATCTCTGACCAAGGAGTTTACTGCCACACCCGTTGGTAACCCTTTAGGGTTTTGCTGTTGCCCTTAGCAACAGCATTTCGGGTTCTCTACGTATTAAAACACAACATCTTGCTTTTCCCATCTGAGCAGTTCTAATACAAGGGAGATACCCAGTTCCTTAGCCTCTGGGCTTCTCTGTTCACTTTGTGTGTATTTTGTTACCCTATCACCTTCTGTGTACGTTATGTCATATTCCCCAGTCTGTCTGTGAGTCCATTTGTTTTGCATAACAGTTCAAACACCTGTACATTCCTGCAGGCACTGGAGTGCATAACAGTTCTGACACCAGTACTTTCCTGCAGGCACTGGTGTGCATAACAACACCCCTAGACTCTCCACAGGAGATTTGTGAACACACAGTTTGTTTTTCAGCCTTTGTGTTCTTTTTTTGGGGCACTGATTTATCAGTTTTTAAGGTGACACCTCTACCTCTTTTTTTTAATATTGTAAAAGATTT
This sequence comes from Pseudophryne corroboree, assembly GCF_028390025.1. Classification (NCBI taxonomy): domain Eukaryota; kingdom Metazoa; phylum Chordata; class Amphibia; order Anura; family Myobatrachidae; genus Pseudophryne; species Pseudophryne corroboree. The sequence continues at coordinate 121,841,009 of NC_086451.1, read as the reverse complement.
TGATTTCAGGTGCCCTTTTCTTAAACTTTCTGCTCCCTGGACCGCCTTTAGTGGATGTTGTAGTACAGTCATGACTGGCACAGCACTAGTACTAGCTGCTCCTGCTCTTCCATTGACTAATCGTGATCCATACTGACTCAAAGAGCATACCCTATATTATTAATGCAGTGGCATGGCACCTGCTGAGCATTATTGTAACATAGTGCCACTGACTGGCCCTGGACACACACAATTAAAAAAAAAAAAAAAAAACTTTTTCCTGTTTATTCACAAATGACAACAACTTCACACTGCGACTCATAGCACTTATATTATTAACACAGTGGCACTTCCTAGCCCTAAACACACATAAGTTTAAAAAAAAAAAAAAAAATTCTGTTTTTTAACAAATGACAACTTCACACTAAGGGGTATATTTACTAACATTCGTAATTTTCGGAAAAAGGTCAAAGTTCAATCACGAATGACATCGAAAGTGTAAACTTGCATCTTTTTGAATTTATTACGACTAATTTACTAAGCTGTCGTATTCGGATTTTTCATTTGTTCCGATGTCGATGTCATTCGTGTTTTTTTTTAACCTTTTTTACGGCAGTGATTAGCAAAACACTGCCGACTTTTTCAAAATGAATCTCGGCCGGATCTGTGTGTTCCGTGCTGGGGTTCTTTTTTTTTTTTTAAATAAACACTGTAAAACGGAGAAAAAAAATGCGTGGGGTCCCCCCTCCTAAGCATAACCAGCCTCGGGCTCTTTGTGCCGACCCTGGTTGCAGAAATATGGGGGAAAAAATGACAGGAGTTCCCCCATATTTAAGCAACCAGCATCGGGCTCTGCGCCTGGTCCTGGTTCCAAAAATACGGGGGACAAAAAGAGTAGGGGTCCCCCGTATTTCTAAAACCAGCACCGGGCTCCACTAGCTGGACAGATAATGCCACAGCCGGGGGTCACTTTTATATAGTGCCCTGCGGCCGTGGCATCAAATATCCAACTAGTCACCCCTGGCCGGGGTACCCTGGGGGAGTGGGGACCCCTTCAATCAAGGGGTCCCCCCCCAGCCACCCAAGGGCCAGGGGTGAAGCCCGAGGCTGTCGCCCCCCCATCCAATTGGCTACGGATGGGGGGCTGATAGCCTTTTGTGAAAATGAAAAGATATTGTTTTTAGTAGCAGTACTACAAGGCCCAGCAAGCCTCCCCCGCATGCTGGTACTTGGAGAACCACAAGTACCAGCATGCGGCGGAAAAACGGGCCCGCTGGTACCTGTAGTACTACTACTAAAGAAATACCAAAAAAAAAGACAAGACACACACACCTTGAAAGTAAAGATTTATTACATACATCCACACAAACATACAAACATACTTACCTATGGCCCCCCACGCAGGTCGGTCCTCTTCTCCAGTAGAATCCAAGGGGTACCTGTTGAATAAATTATACTCACCAGCTCCAGGGTCCCAGGCTCCTCGTAGCATCCATTTGTAATCCACGTACTTGAATAAAATAAAAAAACGGACACCCGAGCCACGCACTGAAAGGGGGACCCATGTTTGCACATGGGTCCCCTTTCCCCGACTGCCAGAAACCCACTCTGACTTCTGTCTAAGTGGGTTTCTTCAGCCAATCAGGGAGCGCCACGTTGTAGCACCCTCCTGATCGGCTGTGTGCTCCTGTACTGACTGACAGGCGGCACACGGCAGTGTTACAATGTAGCGCCTATGCGCTCCATTGTAACCAATGGTGGGAACTTTCTGCCCTGCGGTTGACCGAAAGTGACCTCACCGCTGAGGTCTGTCAGTCAGTACAGGAGCACACAGCCGATCAGGAGGGTGCTACAACGTGGCGCTCCCTGATTGGCTGAAGAAACCCACTTAGACAGAAGTCAGAGTGGGTTTCTGGCAGTCGGGGAAAGGGGACCCATGTGCAAACATGGGTCCCCTTTCAGTGCGTGGCTCGGGTGTTCGGTTTTTTATTTTATTCAAGTACGTGGATTACAAATGGATGCTACGAGGAGCCTGGGACCCTGGAGCTGGTGAGTATAATTTATTCAACAGGTACCCCTTGGATTCTACTGGAGAAGAGGACCGACCTGCGTGGGGCCATAGGTAAGTATGGCCCTCATTCCGAGTTGTTCGCTCGTTCTTTTTCATCGCATCGCAGTGAAAATCCGCTTAGTACGCATGCGCAAAGTTCGCACTGCGACTGCGCCAAGTAACTTTACTATGAAGAAAGTATTTTTACTCACGGCTTTTTCTTCGCTCCGGCGATCGTAATGTGATTGACAGGAAATGGGTGTTACTGGGCGGAAACACGGCGTTTCAGGGGCGTGTGGCTGAAAACGCTACCGTTTCCGGAAAAAACGCAGGAGTGGCCGGAGAAACGGTGGGAGTGCCTGGGCGAACGCTGGGTGTGTTTGTGACGTCAACCAGGAACGACAAGCACTGAACTGATCGCACAGGCAGAGTAAGTCTGGAGCTACTCTGAAACTGCTAAGTACTGTAGTTAGTAATCGCAATATTGCGAATACATCGGTCGCAATTTTAAGAAGCTAAGATTCAATCCCAGTAGGCGGCGGCTTAGCGTGTGTAACTCTGCTAAATTCGCCTTGCGACCGATCAACTCGGAATGAGGGCCTATGTTTGTATGTTTGTGTGGATGTATGTAATAAATCTTTACTTTCAAGGTGTGTGTGTCTTGTCTTTTTTTTGGTATTTTTTTAGTAGTAGTACTACTACAGGTACCAGTGGGCCCGTTTTTCCGCCGCATGCTGGTACTTGTGGTTCTCCAAGTACCAGCATGCGGGGGAGGCTTGCTGGGCCTTGTAGTACTGCTACTAAAAACAATATCTTTTCATTTTCACAAAAGGCTATCAGCCCCCCATCCGCAGCCAATTGGATGGGGGGGACAGCCTCGGGCTTCACCCCTGGCCCTTGGGTGGCTGGGGGGGGGGACCCCTTGATTGAAGGGGTCCCCACTCCCCCAGGGTACCCCGGCCAGGGGTGACTAGTTGGATATTTGATGCCACGGCCGCAGGGCACTATATAAAAGTGACCCCCGGCTGTGGCATTATCTGTCCAGCTAGTGGAGCCCGGTGATGGTTTTAAAAATACGGGGGACCCCTACTCTTTTTGTCCCCCGTATTTTTGGAACCAGGACCAGGCGCAGAGCCCGATGCTGGTTGCTTAAATATGGGGGAACCCCTGTCAATTTTTTACCCATATTTCTGCAACCAGGATCGGCTCAAAGAGCCCGAGGCTGGTTATGCTTAGGAGGGGGGACCCCACGCAATTTTTTTTTAGAAAATAACCACTTTCCCACACCTTCCCACTGATATACATGCACGGATCTCATGGATCCCTGCATGCCTATACAATCACGGATTAAAAAAGCAGGTCTGGTTTTTTTTAGCACTTTTTTACGAGTTGTAATTTTTCACGGCAGTGTTTTATTTTTTTTTGCTTTGCACTTCTTAGTAAATGACCGAGATTCATACTTAAACAGCCGCGTTTTGACTGATGGTGTATTCATTCGTAATTATTTTCATGGACTACCCAAAAAATATGAATGCCCTCATCACTGCCGTGATTTGAGATTAGTAAATTACCAAGATGACACTTTGAAGAAAAAACGGCATCTCGGTCAAAATCGGGACCTTAGTAAATATACCCCTGTGACTTACAGTGCTTATATTATTAACACCATAGGTGTGCGCAGAACATTTTATTATGGGGTGCACCGTCGGAGGGGTGTGTTTAGCACCACTTACTATTGGGCGCATCTAGCACCGCCTATTGGTACTCAAAGCAATATAAACATATGCCCCCAGTGGTGCCCCTTACTCAATACCCCCAGCGGTGCCAGATACACATATGCCCCCAGCAGTACCAGATACACAAATGCCCCCAGCGGTGCCAGATACACAAATGTCCCCAGTGGTGCCAGATACACAAATGCCCCCCATGGTGCCAGATACACAAATGACCCCCGCGTTACCAGATACACAAATGTCCCCCGTGGTGCCAGATACACAAATGCCCCCAGCAGTGTCAGATATACAAATGCCCCCAGTGGTGCAAGATACATATGCCCCTAGCGGTGCCAGATACATATATACTCAGCACTGACAGGTACACAAATGCCCCCAGCGGTGCCAGATACACAAACTCCCCCAGCGGTGCCAGATACACAAATGCCCCCAGCTGTGCCAGATACACAAATGCCCCCAGCGTTGCCAGATAAACAAATGCCCCCAGCAGTGCCAGATACACATGCCCCCAGTGGTGCCAGATACACATGCCCCCAGCTGTGCCATATACAAAAAATGCCCCCAGCGGTGTCAGATACACAAATGCCCCCCAGCGGTGCCAGATACACATGCCCCCAGTGGTGCCAGATACATATGCCCCTAGCGGTGTCAGATACACAAATGCCCCCAGCGGTGCCAGATACACATGCCCCTGGCGGTGCCAGATACACAAATGCCCCAAGCAGTGCCAGATACATATAAATCCAGCAGTGCCAGATACATATGTCCCCAGTGGTACCAGATACACATGCCCCTAGCGGTGCCAGATACATTTGCCCCTAGTGGTGTCAGATACATATGCCTCCAGCGGTGCCAGATACACATGCCCCTAGCAGTGCCAGATACATATGTCCCCCAGTGGTGCCAGATACACATGCCTCTAGTGGTGCCAGATACATATGCCCCTAGCGGTGCCAGATATATATGCCCCTAGCGGTGCCAGACACATATGCCCCCAGTGGTGCCAGATATACTTATGCCCCCAGAGATGCCAGATACATATATACCCCCAATTGTGCTCACCCTCCTGCTGCCAATGCCGCCGATTCCCATCTGACGCTGAGGGGAGGGGAGCGCACTGCGCATTCACTCCTGTGCCTCACTTCACAGAGTCCCCGTCTCCGGCGGCCATATGAAATATAGTGCCGGCTTGTGAACAAATCACAGCTCACGGGCCGGCATTCAATCAAGAGCTGGTCCGCGAGCTCTGATTGGCTGTCAGCCAGAGACATTTTAAATGACTGTCGGAGACGGGGAAACAGTGAGGGCCGGGGCAGGAGAGATGCACGCAGCGCTCTCCTCCCTTCAGCATTAAGAGACGGGTATCAGCGGCAGCAGCAGGCGTGTGTGCGGTGACATTAGGGGGTGCCTGTGCGCACCAGGCACCCCTCTTGCGCACGCCTATGATTAACACCGTGTCAGGGCCTGGTCCTGCACACTCATTACTGCAAATCACTATGCTTATATTATAGTAATGGTGGCACACACCCAAAACTTTTGCAGGCACCAGTGTGCACCAATCAAGTGTTAATGCTGCCTTGTATTACTATTCAGAGCTCTGAGATGCACTGCGGGCAGTTACAGCACCAGTGTGCACCAGTAAATGATTAATGCTGCCCTGTGTTAGGAGCTCAGGGCTGCACTGTAGGCACTGGCAGTGACAAAAACACCAGTGTGCAACAAAGGTTAATGCTGCCCCTGTATTAGGAGCTCTGGGCTACACTGCGGGCAGTTACAGCATCACTGTGACAGAACACATTAATGCCAATGTATGCTGCCCTGTTATATTAGGTGGAGCTCTGGGGACTTTGTGCACCAATAAAAAAAATAATAATGCTGCCCTGGTAGTCTATTGTGCTCTCGCGCCGGTGGTCCTTTGTGAAATGGCGTCAGAATCACCGCGAATCCAAAACACATAAGTCATGATGCCAGGAAAATTACACTTTGCCTCATTTTGGATTCTGGTCCTGTTGGGAAAACCCAAGCCGACTCCGGGATCCCGATGTTTAGATTGCCGGTGGGGGGAGGGGTGGCGAGTGCAACGAAGCCCCTCACGGGCTCGCTGCACTCACCACACAGTGGGCTTGGTGGCTCGTTGAGCTCACCACAGGTTTTGTTCCCACTCTCTGGGTGTCGTGGACACCCACGAGTGGGAATAGTCCCTGTCACTCGGCATTTCCACCAGGCGGGATTCCGGCGTCGGTATAGTGACCGACAGAACTGCATCCCGTACTCACAGTATCAATACAGAGGTGAAGCAGAGCTTATAGCGGACAGTATGGTCTTATATATACAGCGGTATTCAGGTGATAAAGTTAGTACTGAGTACTGCCCAGCTGTGTAATACCATGGTGCTCAAACACACAGTAGCAAAATGGCACCAGGCTTGTGCAGGAGTAGTAGCCATCTTGGTAAAGGACCTAATGTAGACAAACAGTGGTAGCTGATCAATCATTCCTGGAGCTAATTATATATCAGGTGCTAGAAAGGGAGAGGGGTCACAAACAAACAGCAGACAGAAAGGGGGGGTGCTCCCCCCGCTTCCCCCCCCCCCCCCCCGGTTTTCCCCCAGCACACTAAAAATTACCTGTAACAGTACCTGAATGGAAAGGACCTAATGCCTCAGTAAAGACATTATGGAGTGCACTGCAGTGGCAAACGCAGGATTTGCATGGGGGGGTTTCCAGAACTGGATGGAGCCAAGCACGAGGTGGGGACTGAGGTGACCCAGTATATGCTGGGTCCGTAAAACTAGTGTGTCTGTGTATATATATATATATATATATATATCTACATATCTACACATATATATATATACTGTATATACACCTATGTATATATTTATATACATATACACATAGCATATTAAACATGCATATATATATATATATACACACACATACAGTACACGTATATACACACATACAGTACACGTATATATACGCATGTATATATATATCCTATGTGTGTGTGTTTATATACATGTGTATATATGTATGCACAAATTGCACATGGATATATATGTACTATAATTAAAATAAAGTAAACTTTTATTAAGCACTTACAAGTGCCACCAGGAAGAAAGCAGGCTGCAGAGGACGCTAGACAGCCATTAATAATACTCATGCAGCAAAAAAAAATAAAAAAAAAATAATAATAATTTTTTGGTGGAGGGGGGTTTCTGGGTGCTCGGAAACCCCCCCTGGGTGCGCCACTGCACTGACTGATCTCTTGCACTTGCATGGGGCTGGGGCAAGTGCCGATACTAATGATGACACAGTTGCAGAGGTTGTCATAAAATCAGTGAGCAGCCCGGCTTCCAGCTTGCAGACATACAGCTTCTCACATTAGCTGTTCGGAATCTCACATTAGCATGAGATAGTAAATGAGGCTTCCGCTGCTTCACACAGAAACAGCCACTTTGCTTACAATCAGGCTATATGGGGGAAATTCAATTGCCCGCAGTAATGTGTTGGATGGTGAAAACGTGACTTTACCTACATTTATTTTGGTATTCCAATTAGACCTTGTTTTAACCACCCGAAAAATTACCTGTTTTCAGGGGTAAACACCTAGGATCCATAATAAGATCACAGACGTGTTTTTGCTGCTGCAATTGTGAAAATAGGGCACTTATCGGGGAGGTCACTAAAATAAATCCCTGATAAGTGCCAGTGTCGGGCTATGCTTGGGGCTAATTGGATAGTCCTGGGGGATCAATTAGCCTGCAGTGAATTATCGCGTGCAAATGAATTCTTCCCTTATGTATCTACATCTAGGTTTTATGCTTGTGAAAAGGACAACAAATTGATTTCTTCATTGTATATCGGGGGTCATTCTGAGTTGATCGCACGTAGCAACTTTTTGCTGCTCCTGCGATCAACCTGACGTCGCCTATGGGGTAGTGTATTTTAGCATAGCAGGGCTACGAACGCTTGTGCAGCTCTGCTATGCTAAAAAAGTTTCATGTAAAACAAGACCAGGGCTGCAGTTATTCACCCATACTCACCCAGTGTGACGGATCCAGCGATGAAAGTTCCAGTCCTGAAGTCAGACATCCGCCCTCCAAATGCCTGATTCCGCCTGCGTTTGCCTCACCACGCCTGAAAACGCTGAGTATCCACCCCGGAACGCCTCCCGCTTGTCAGTCTTCTTGTGATCGCCACTGTGATCACATTTCTCGCTGGCTTCGTCATTGACCGGCGATGGCCGTCGCCATGAAATGATGCGCGTGCGCAATGCGTCCGCCGCGCATGCGCATTTCCAACCCGTTCGCACAGCAGCCAAGAACCGCTGCGTGCGAATGGGTCAGAATGACCCCCTTTAGCATAGCAGGGCTGCGAACACTTGTGCAGCCCTGCTATGCTAAAAAAGTTTCAAGTAAACCAAGACCAGGGCTGCAGTTATTCACCCAGTGCGATGGATCCAGCGATGAAGGTCCCGGTCCTAACGTCAGACATCCGCCCTCCAAATGCCTGGATCCGGCTGCGTTTGCCTCACCACGCCTGGAAAACGGTGAGTATCCACCCCGGGACGCCTCCCGCTTGTCAGTCTTCTTGCGATCGCCGCTGTGATCACATTTCTCGCTGGCGGCTTTGTTGCCCGGTGACGGCCATCGCCATGCAACGACGCGCATGGCAATGCGTCCGCCGTGCATGTGCATTTCCAACTCCTTTGCACCGCAGCGAAGAACGACTGCGTGCGAACGGGTCAGAATGACTCCCTTTAGCATAGCAGGGCTGCGAACGCTTGTGCAGCCCTGCTATGCTAAAAAAGTTTTAAGTAAAACAAGACCAGGGCTGCAGTTACTCACCCAGTGTGACGAATCCAGCGATGAAGGTCCCGGTCCTGAAGTCAGACTTCCGCCCCACAAACGCCTGGATCTGCCTGCGTTTGCCTCGCCATGCCTGGAAAACGGTGATTATCCGCCCCGGAACGCCTCCCGCCCATCCGTCTTCTTGCGATCACTGCTGCGATCACATTTCTCGCTGGCGGCATCGCTGCCCGGTGATGTCCGTCGCCATGCGCATTTCCGACCCATTCGCACCGCAGTGAAGAACCGCTGCGTGCGAACGGGTCAGAATGACCCCTATCATACTTACCTACTCTGCCAAAAATGTCCGGGAGACTCCTGAATCTTGAATGGCCCTATCACACTCTGGGGAGAGGTGTCAGCAGGGCCGTAACCAGGAGTGGGCCAGTGGTGCCTGGCACACAGCGCAGATGCGCTGGAGGCACAATACATCTGGCAACACCCGCCTGGCCGCTCCGCTGCCACACTGTGGGGTCCGACCCGTGTTTCCCCACCATCACCACCGGCGCTCAGACCTGAGGAGCAGCAACCACAGAGGACCACTGTGAGGAAGAAAACTGCCCGAGTCACTGCCTGCCTGCCGGGGAGGACTGGGATCGCTGTTGGAGAGGAGCTGCAGCAACGCTGAACTGGAGGAGCAGCCAGGGGACCAAGACTACACAGAATACCCCCCCATCCTGGGGAGGAGAAGCAAAGGAGCAGCACTGGCCAGACAGGGGCAGCGCAGGCACAGCAGAGGATGCCTACCTGAGGTGAGGACCCGAGAAGGACCCCTAACAGACACCAGGGAAGACTGCGCTGACACAGACTGCTGGAGGAGAGAGAGAAGAACCCAACAGCGGAGCCAAGGATGAGCCCGGGCGATGAGAGGACATCACTGGCGGACCCTAGCAGCCTGGTGCTGAAGACCGAAAGAGCTGGATCGGAGGTGGCAGAAGAGCCGCAGCGAGGGGTTAGACACAGTGTACCTGCTGCAAGCCCTTCTGCTGCCACATTCTGCCCCTGACTGTGCTACAGTAATGGGGGGGAGGGGGTGACTACTGTGTGCAGTGTGTATAAGGAGCTACCTGGTGCAGTGCATATAAGAGGGTACCTGGTGCAGTGCGTATAAGGGGCTACCTGGTGCAGTGTGTATAAGGGGCTACCTGGTGCAGTGCGTATAAGAGGCTACCTGGTGCAATACGTATAAGGGGCTACCTGGTGCAGTGCATATAATAGGCTACTTGGTGCAGTGTGTATACGGGGCTACCTGGTGCAGTGCATATAAGAGGGTACTTGGTGCAGTGCATCTAAGAGGCTACCTGGTGCAGTGTGTATAAGAGGCTACCTGGTGCAGTGCATATAAGAGGCTACCTGTTGCAGTGTGTATAAGGGTGTTACCTGGTGCAGTGTGTATAAGGGTGCTACCTGGTGCAGGGGGACTCTGCTGCCTAATGTGTAAAAAGTGGTGCTCTGACTGCCTAATGTGTAAAAAAAGGAGGCTATGTTGCTGTAATGTGTAAACAAGGGGTCTCTGTTGCTGTAATGTGTAAAAAAGGGGGACTCTGTTGCTGTAATGTGTGAAAAAAGGGGACTGCCTGCCATAATGTGTACAAAGGAGACTCTGCTTGCTTAATATGTAAGAAGGGGGACTCTGCTGCTGTAATGTGCAAAAAAAAAAGGGGGGGGACTCTTCCTGCCTAATGTGTATAAAAAGGGGGTCTCTGCCTGCTCAATGTGTAAAATAAAGGGGGGCTCTGCTGCCATAATGTGTAAAAAGGAAGACTCTGCCTGCTTTAATGTGTAAAAAGGGGACTCTACCTGCTGTACTGTGTAAAAGGGGGACTCTACCTGCCGAACTATGAGGGTCATTCCGACATGATCGTAGCTGTGCAAAATTTAGCACAGCTACGATCATTCACACTGACATGCGGGGGGACGCCCAGCACAGGGCTATCCCACCCCGCATGTCAGTGCCGCCTCCCCCCGCAGAAGTGCAAAGGCATCACACAGCAGCGATGCCTTTGCACTTCAAGAGTAGCTCCCGACCAGCGCAGCTTTAGCGTGCTGGCCGGGAGCTAGTCATCGCTCCCCAGCCCGCGGGGGCTGCGTGTGATGTCATGCAGCCGCTGCGGCCTGCCCCCGTTCGGTCCGGCCATGCCTGCGTTATCCGAAACTGCGTCTAAACGCAGCTGTTCCGACCCTGCCCAGCGACCGCCTCTGCCTGTCATTCAGGCAGAGACGATCGTAGCGGCCCGGCGGCCTTCGGTCGTCTGGCATGTGCAGTTCTGACCCGATCGCACCGCTGCGATAAACTGCAGCGTGCGATCGGGTCAGAATGACCCCCAATGTAAAAGGGAGCTCTGCCTGCTGCAATGTGTAAAATTGAGCTCTGTGGCCACGCCCCTTCCCAATGAAGCCGCGCCCCTATATTTTTGACGCGCGACTACGGTGCACGGTGCACGGTGCTAAAATGTCTAGTTACAGCACTGAGTGTCAGTCTCCAGTATGCTGCTGCTGTTGCTGCTCATTGCCGCCCACTTACTGAGTGAGATAGGTGGTTTGGGTGGCTTGATGATATGATTTGAGCTGAGTTGTGTGATCATGGCCCTACACACCTGCATTACAATGCCAGGACTTGCAGTTTTGCATATCTGTGGGTGGGACCACAATGACGTATTAGTGGTGCAACAGTCCCCACAACTCCCTCAAGTATGTTTTCTATATACATTACGTACTGTATATACAAACTCAAAACAAATACAATGCAATGAAATTCACCCAAAAATTCTTCCCAGTCCATTAAAGAACAGATATGGAAATGTTTTAAAAATGCATTATGGTATGAGACACGTGTATACGAAGAGGATCCCCCAGACAATTGCTTGTATACTGTTTACAACTTATGTACAAATAGATATCTTTTCTTCTGTAACTTCATAAAGTTGTATTTTGTCATGCTTCAATAAAAGTAAATTTGAAAAAAAAAAATACAATGCAATGTACTGACAGCTAAATAATCGTAATATACACAAACATATCCTACATAAACATACCTTACACTATAAAAGAAGACAGAGCTGTAATTACCAAACTGATGGGTCACAAAGAGCCAGAATAAGTACAGTCTGTCCAGGGATTGCCCATACAAAGGAATTTAGCAATATATTCTACATCGTGAGTATCAAAGTGCCCTCATTTTATCTCAAGAATTACCCAGCAATCTCCATTTAGAGGGTCATTCAGATCTGATCGCTAGGCAGCGATTTGTGCAGCCCTGCGATCAGATAGTCGCCGCCTGCAGGGGAAGTGTATTTTCGCTGTGCAAGTGTGCGAACGCATGTGTAGCAGAGCTGCACAAACTGATTTTGTGAAGTCTCTGCACAGCCCAGGACTTACTGAGCTGCTGCGATCAGATCAGCCTGCTAGGGACCGGATAGGACGTCAGACACTCTCCCTTCAAACGCTCGGACATGCCTGCGTTTTTCCAGACACTCCCTGAAAATGGTAAGTTGACACCCACAAATGCCCTCTTCCTGTCAATCTCCTTGCAAATGCCCGTGCGAATGGATCCTTCGCACAAACCAGTCACTGACCGGCGATCCCCGTTGCAGCCGTGCAACATGCCAGCGCAGTGTGGTGTATTTGCATGCGCAGTTTGGATCTGATCGCCCGCTGTGCGAAAACGCACAGCAGCGATCAGATCTGAATGACCCCCTTAGAAACTACAGCATATGCAATTTTCTTAACCAACTTTGCAGTTTGTCTAAACGTTTTGTAGTCAGATACAATCCTCTTTCATGGTTCTAAACCTATATGGTTTGCTGTAATATAGTATTCAAATCTGGACACCATTCATTCTGTGCCACCTGCAAGGACAATAATAAAAATATGTAAAAAAATAAGAATTTACTTACCGATAATTCTATTTCTCGTAGTCCGTAGTGGATGCTGGGAACTCCGTAAGGACCATGGGGAATAGCGGCTCCGCAGGAGTCTGGGCACATCTAAAGAAAGCTTTAGGATCACCTGGTGTGCACTGGCTCCTCCCCCTATGACCCTCCTCCAAGCCTCAGTTAGGATACTGTGCCCGGACGAGCGTACACAATAAGGAAGGATTTTGAATCCCGGGTAAGACTCATACCAGCCACACCAATCACACTGTACAACTTGTGATCTGAACCCAGTTAACAGCATGATAATAGAGGAGCCTCTAGAAAAGATGGCTCACTACAGCAATAACCCGAATTTTTTGGTAACAATAATTATGTACCAGTATTGCAGACAATCCGCACTTGGGATGGGCGCCCAGCATCCACTATGGACTACGAGAAATAGAATTATCGGTAAGTAAATTCTTATTTTCTCTGACGTCCTAGTGGATGCTGGGAACTCCGTAAGGACCATGGGGATTATACCAAAGCTCCCAAAACGGGCGGGAGAGTGCGGATGACTCTGCAGCACCCAATGAGAGAACTCCCGGTCCTCCTCAGCCAGGGTATCAAATTTGTAGAATTTTACAAACGTATTTGCTCCTGACCAAGTAACTGCTCGGCAAAGTTGTAAAGCCGAGACCCCTTGGCAGCTGCCCAAGATGAGCCCACCTTCCTTGTGGAGTGGGCATTTACAGATTTTTGGCTGTGGCAGGCCTGCCACAGAATGTGCAAGCTGAATTGTACTACAAATCCAACGAGCAATAGTCTGCTTAGAAGCAGGAGCACCCAGCTAGTTGGGTGCATACAGGATAAACAGCAAGTCAGATTTCCTGACTCCAGCCGTCCTGGAAACATATATTTTCCGGGTCCTGACAACGTCTAGCAACTTGGAGTCCCCCAAGTCCCTAGTAGCCGCAGGCACCACAATAGGTTTGGTTCAGGTGAACGCTGAAACCACCTTAGGGAGAAACTGAGGACGAGTCCTCAATTCCGCCCTGTCCGAATGGAAACTCAGATAAGGGCTTTTACAGGATAAAGCCACCAATTCTGACACGCGCCTGGCCCAGGCCATAGCCAACAGCATGACCACTTTTTCTGTGAGATATTTTAACTCCACAGATTTAAGTGGGTCAAACCAATGTGACTTTTGGAACCCTAAAACCACCTTGAGATCCCAAAGTGCCACTGAAGGCACAAAAGGAGTCTGTATATGCAGTACCCCTTTAACAAACGTCTGAACTTCAGGGACTGAAGCTAGTTCTTTTTTGGAAGAAAATCGACAGAGCCGAAATTTGAACCTTAATGGACCCCAATTTCAGGCCCATAGATACTCCTGTTTGCAGGAAATGTAGGAATCGACCCAGTTGAATTTCCTCCGTCGAGCCTTACTGGCCTCGCACCACGCAACATATTTTCGCCAAATGCGGTGATAATGTTTTTCGGTTACATCCTTCCCGGCCTTGATCAGGATAGGGATGACTTCATCCGGAATGCCTTTTTTCTTCAGGATCCGGCGTTCAACCGCCATGCCGTCAACGCAGCCGCGGCAAGTCTTGGAACAGACAAGGTCCCCGCTGAAGCAGGTCCCTTCTTAGAGGTAGAGGCCACGGATCCTCCGTGAGCATCTCTTGAAGTTCCGGTTACCAAGTCCTTCTTGGCCAATCCGGAGCCACTAATATAGTGCTTACTCCTCTCCATCTTATCAATCTCAGTACCTTGGGTATGAGAGGCAGAGGAGGGAACCCATACACTGATTGGTACACCCACGGTGTTACCAGAGCATCTACAGCTATTGCCTGAGGGTCCCTTGACCTGGCGCAATACCTGTCGAGTTTTTCCCAACGGTTTATAATCATGTGGAAGACTTCTGGGTGAAGTCCCTACTCTCCCGGGTGGAGGTCGTGCTGAGGAAATCTGCTTCCCAGTTGTCCACTCCCGGAATGAAAACTGCTGACAGTGCTATCACATGGTTTTTCGCCCAGCGAAGAATCATTGCAGCTTCTGCCATTGCCCTCCTGCTTCTTGTGGCACCCTGTCTGTTTACGTGGGTGACTGCCGTAATGTTGTCCGACTGGAACAACACCGGCTGACCTTGAAGCAGAGGTCTTGCTAAGCTTAGAGCATTGTAAATGGCCCTTAGCTTCAGGATATTTATGTGAAGTGATGTCTCCAGGCTTGACCATAAGCCCTGGATATTCCTTCCCTGTGTGACTGCTCCCCAGCCTCGCAGGCTGGCATCCGTGGTCACCAGGATCCAGTCCTGAATGCCGAATCTGCGGCCCTCTAGAAGATGAGCACTCTGCAACCACCACAGGAGGGATACCCTTGTCCCTGGTGACAGGGTTATCCGCTGATGCATCTGAAGATGCGACCCGGACCATTTGTCCAGTAGGTTCCACTGGAAAGTCTTGCGTGGAATCTGCCGAATGGGATTGCTTCGTAGGAAGCCACCATTTTTACCCAGAACCCTTGTGCATTGATGCACTGAGACTTGGTTTGGTTTTAGGAGGTTCCTGACTAGCTCGGATAACTCCCTGGCTTTTTCCTCCGGGAGAAACACCTTCTTTCTGGACTGTGTCCAGGATCATCCCTAGGAACAGAAGACAAGTCGTCGGAACCAGCTGCGAATCTGGAATATTGAGAATCCAATCGTGCTGCCGCAACACTACCTGAGATAGTGCTACACCGATCTCCAACTGTTCCCTGGATCTTACCCTTATCAGGGAATCGTCCAAGTAAAGGATAACTAAAAATTCCCTTCCTTTGAAGGAATATCATCATTTCGGTCATTACTTCAGTATAGACCCGGGGTGCCGTGGACCCTCCCTACGGCAGCGTCTGAACTGATAGTGACAGTTCTGTACCATAACCTGAGATACCCTTGGTGAGAAGGGTAAATTTTGACATGAAGGTAAGCATCCTTGATGTCCCGAGACATCATGTAGTCCCCTTCTTCCAGGTTTGCAATCACTGCTCTGAGTGACTCAATTTTGAATTTGAACCTCTGTATGTAAGTGTTCAAAGATTTTAGATTTTAAAATCGGTCTCACCGAGCCGTCTGGCTTCGGTACCACAATAGTGTGGAATAATACCCCGTTCCCTGTTGCAGGAGGGGTACCTTAATTATCACCTGCTGGGAATACAGCTTGTGAATGGCTTCCAAAACTGCCTCCCTGTCAGCGGGAGACGTCGGTAAAACAGACTTTTTGGAAACGGCGAGGGGAATACGTCTCGAATTCCAATTTTGTACCCCTGAGATAACACCTGAAGGATCCCGGGGTCTACTTGCGAGTGAGCCCACTGCGCACTGAAATTCACTGAGAACGGGCCCCCACCGTGCCTGAACTTGTAAAGCCCTAGCATCATACTGAGGGCTTGGCAGAGGCGGAAAAGGGTTTCTGTTCCTGGGAACTGGCTGATCTCTGCAGCCATTTTCCTCTCCCTCTGTCACGAGCAGAAAAGAGGAACCCTTTTGTCCGCTTGCCAACCAGGACTGCACCTGATAATACGGCGTCTTATTTTGAGAGGCGACCTAGGGTACATCCCCTTTTTTTAAGGCAATACTTCCAAATGCCGTTTAGAGATGAGCGGGTTCGGTTCCTCGGAATCCGAACCCGCCCGAACTTCATGTTTTTTTTCACGGGTCCGAGCGACTCGGATCTTCCCGCCTTGCTCGGTTAACCCGAGCGCGCCCGAACGTCATCATGACGCTGTCGGATTCTCGCGAGGCTCGGATTCTATCGCGAGACTCGGATTCTATATAAGGAGCCGCGCGTCGCCGCCATTTTCACTCGTGCATTGAGATTGATAGGGAGAGGACGTGTCTGGCGTCCTCTCCATTAGAATAGAGATAGATTAGATAGAGAGAGAGAGATTGTGCAGAGTCGCAGACAGAGTTAGTTTACCACAGTCAGTGACCAGTGCAGTTGCTAGTTAACTTTTATTTAATATAATATATCCGTTCACTTCTCTCTGCTATATCCGTTCTCTGCCTGAAAAAAAAAACGATACACAGCACAGTCAGTCACACAGTGTGACTCAGTCTGTGTGCACTCAGCTCAGCCCAGTGTGCTGCACAGTCATCAATGTATAAATTAAAAGCTTATAATTAATTGTGGGGGAGACTGGGGAGCACTGCAGGTTGTTAGCAGGAGCCAGGAGTACAATTATATTAATTAACAGTGCACACTTTTGCTGCAGGAGTGGTGACCAGTGCCTGACCACCAGTATAGTATTGTTGTATACTACTAATATCTCTTTAAATATCAACCAGTCTATATTAGCAGCAGACACAGTACAGTGCGGTAGTTCACGGCTGTGGCTACCTCTGTGTCGGCACACGGCAGGCAGTCCGTCCGACCAGAATTGTATTATTTATTATTATATACCTACCACCTAACCGTGGTTTTTTTTTCATTCTTTATACCGTCATAGTGTCATCCTAATTGTTACGAGTATACTACTATCTCTTTATCAACCAGTGTACAGTGCGGTAGTTCACGGCTGTGGCTACCTCTGTGTCGGCACACGGCAGGCAGTCCGTCCGACCAGAATTGTATTATTTATTATTATATACCTACCACCTAACCGTGGTTTTTTTTTTCATTCTTTATACCGTCATAGTGTCATCCTAATTGTTACGAGTATACTACTATCTCTTTATCAACCAGTGTACAGTGCGGTAGTTCACGGCTGTGGCTACCTCTGTGTCGGCACACGGCAGGCAGTCCGTCCGACCAGAATTGTATTATTTATTATTATATACCTACCACCTAACCGTGGGTTTTTTTTTCATTCTTTATACCGTCATAGTGTCATCCTAATTGTTACGAGTATACTACTATCTCTTTATCAACCAGTGTACAGTGCGGTAGTTCACGGCTGTGGCTACCTCTGTGTCGGCACACGGCAGGCAGTCCGTCCGACCAGAATTGTATTATTTATTATTATATACCTACCACCTAACCGTGGTTTTTTTTTTCATTCTTTATACCGTCATAGTGTCATCCTAATTGTTACGAGTATACTACTATCTCTTTATCAACCAGTGTACAGTGCGGTAGTTCACGGCTGTGGCTACCTCTGTGTCGGCACACGGCAGGCAGTCCGTCCGACCAGAATTGTATTATTTATTATTATATACCTACCACCTAACCGTGGTTTTTTTTTTCATTCTTTATACCGTCATAGTGTCATCCTAATTGTTACGAGTATACTACTATCTCTTTATCAACCAGTGTACAGTGCGGTAGTTCACGGATGTGGCTACCTCTGTGTCGGCACACGGCAGGCAGTCCGTCCGACCAGAATTGTATTATTTATTATTATATACCTACCACCTAACCGTGGTTTTTTTTTCATTCTTTATACCGTCATAGTGTCATCCTAATTGTTACGAGTATACTACTATCTCTTTATCAACCAGTGTACAGTGCGGTAGTTCACGGCTGTGGCTACCTCTGTGTCGGCAGTCGGCAGGCAGTCCGTCCATCCATAATTGTATTATTATTATAATATATACCACCTAACCGTGGTTTTTTTTTCATTCTTTATACCGTCGTCATAGTGTCATACTAGTTGTTACGAGTATACTACTATCTCTTTATCAACCAGTGTACAGTGCGGTAGTTCACGGCTGTGGCTACCTCTGTGTCGGCAGTCGGCAGGCAGTCCGTCCATCCATAATTGTATTATTATTATAATATATACCACCTAACCGTGGTTTTTTTTCCATTCTTTATACCGTCGTCATAGTGTCATACTAGTTGTTACGAGTATACTACTATCTCTTTATCAACCAGTGTACAGTGCGGTAGTTCACGGCTGTGGCTACCTCTGTGTCGGCAGTCGGCAGGCAGTCCGTCCATCCATAATTGTATTATTATTATAATATATACCACCTAACCGTGGTTTTTTTATACCACCTAACCGTGGCAGTCCGTCCATAATTGTATACTAGTATCCAATCCATCCATCTCCATTGTTTACCTGAGGTGCCTTTTAGTTCTGCCTATAAAATATGGAGAACAAAAAAGTTGAGGTTCCAAAATTAGGGAAAGATCAAGATCCACTTCCACCTCGTGCTGAAGCTGCTGCCACTAGTCATGGCCGAGACGATGAAATGCCAGCAACGTCGTCTGCCAAGGCCGATGCCCAATGTCATAGTACAGAGCATGTCAAATCCAAAACACCAAATATCAGAAAAAAAAGGACTCCAAAACCTAAAATAAAATTGTCGGAGGAGAAGCGTAAACTTGCCAATATGCCATTTACCACACGGAGTGGCAAGGAACGGCTGAGGCCCTGGCCTATGTTCATGGCTAGTGGTTCAGCTTCACATGAGGATGGAAGCACTCAGCCTCTCGCTAGAAAACTGAAAAGACTCAAGCTGGCAAAAGCACCGCAAAGAACTGTGCGTTCTTTGAAATCCCAAATCCACAAGGAGAGTCCAATTGTGTCGTTTGCGATGCCTGACCTTCCCAACACTGGACGTGAAGAGCATGCGCCTTCCACTATTTGCATGCCCCCTGCAAGTGCTGGAAGGAGCACCCGCAGTCCAGTTCCTGATAGTCAGATTGAAGATGTCAGTGTTGAAGTACACCAGGATGAGGAGGATATGGGTGTTGCTGGCGCTGGGGAGGAAATTGACCAGGAGGATTCTGATGGTGAGGTGGTTTGTTTAAGTCAGGCACCCGGGGAGACACCTGTTGTCCGTGGGAGGAATATGGCCGTTGACATGCCAGGTGAAAATACCAAAAAAATCAGCTCTTCGGTGTGGAGGTATTTCACCAGAAATGCGGACAACAGGTGTCAAGCCGTGTGTTCCCTTTGTCAAGCTGTAATAAGTAGGGGTAAGGACGTTAACCACCTCGGAACATCCTCCCTTATACGTCACCTGCAGCGCATTCATAATAAGTCAGTGACAAGTTCAAAAACTTTGGGTGACAGCGGAAGCAGTCCACTGACCAGTAAATCCCTTCCTCTTGTAACCAAGCTCACGCAAACCACCCCACCAACTCCCTCAGTGTCAATTTCCTCCTTCCCCAGGAATGCCAATAGTCCTGCAGGCCATGTCACTGGCAAGTCTGACGAGTCCTTTCCTGCCTGGGATTCCTCCGATGCATCCTTGCGTGTAACGCCTACTGCTGCTGGCGCTGCTGTTGTTGCCGCTGGGAGTCGATGGTCATCCCAGAGGGGAAGTCGTAAGCCCACTTGTACTACTTCCAGTAAGCAATTGACTGTTCAACAGTCCTTTGCGAGGAAGATGAAATATCACAGCAGTCATCCTACTGCAAAGCGGATAACTGAGTCCTTGACAACTATGTTGGTGTTAGACGTGCGTCCGGTATCCGCCGTTAGTTCACAGGGAACTAGACAATTTATTGAGGCAGTGTGCCCCCGTTACCAAATACCATCTAGGTTCCACTTCTCTAGGCAGGCGATACCGAGAATGTACACGGACGTCAGAAAAAGACTCACCAGTGTCCTAAAAAATGCAGTTGTACCCAATGTCCACTTAACCACGGACATGTGGACAAGTGGAGCAGGGCAGGGTCAGGACTATATGACTGTGACAGCCCACTGGGTAGATGTATGGACTCCCGCCGCAAGAACAGCAGCGGCGGCACCAGTAGCAGCATCTCGCAAACGCCAACTCTTTCCTAGGCAGGCTACGCTTTGTATCACCGCTTTCCAGAATACGCACACAGCTGAAAACCTCTTACGGCAACTGAGGAAGATCATCGCGGAATGGCTTACCCCAATTGGACTCTCCTGTGGATTTGTGGCATCGGACAACGCCAGCAATATTGTGTGTGCATTAAATATGGGCAAATTCCAGCACGTCCCATGTTTTGCACATACCTTGAATTTGGTGGTGCAGAATTTTTTAAAAAACGACAGGGGCGTGCAAGAGATGCTGTCGGTGGCCAGAAAAATTGCGGGACACTTTCGGCGTACAGGCACCACGTACAGAAGACTGGAGCACCACCAAAAACTACTGAACCTGCCCTGCCATCATCTGAAGCAAGAAGTGGTAACGAGGTGGAATTCAACCCTCTATATGCTTCAGAGGTTGGAGGAGCAGCAAAAGGCCATTCAAGCCTATACAATTGAGCACGATATAGGAGATGGAATGCACCTGTCTCAAGTGCAGTGGAGAATGATTTCAACGTTGTGCAAGGTTCTGATGCCCTTTGAACTTGCCACACGTGAAGTCAGTTCAGACACTGCCAGCCTGAGTCAGGTCATTCCCCTCATCAGGCTTTTGCAGAAGAAGCTGGAGGCATTGAAGAAGGAGCTAACACGGAGCGATTCCGCTAGGCATGTGGGACTTGTGGATGCAGCCCTTAATTCGCTTAACAAGGATTCACGGGTGGTCAATCTGTTGAAATCAGAGCACTACATTTTGGCCACCGTGCTCGATCCTAGATTTAAAGCCTACCTTGGATCTCTCTTTCCGGCAGACACAGGTCTGCTGGGGTTGAAAGACCTGCTGGTGACAAAATTGTCAAGTCAAGCGGAACGCGACCTGTCAACATCTCCTCCTTCACATTCTCCCGCAACTGGGGGTGCGAGGAAAAGGCTCAGAATTCCGAGCCCACCCGCTGGCGGTGATGCAGGGCAGTCTGGAGCGACTGCTGATGCTGACATCTGGTCCGGACTGAAGGACCTGACAACGATTACGGACATGTCGTCTACTGTCACTGCATATGATTCTCTCAACATTGATAGAATGGTGGAGGATTATATGAGTGACCGCATCCAAGTAGGCACGTCACACAGTCCGTACTTATACTGGCAGGAAAAAGAGGCAATTTGGAGGCCCTTGCACAAACTGGCTTTATTCTACCTAAGTTGCCCTCCCACAAGTGTGTACTCCGAAAGAGTGTTTAGTGCCGCCGCTCACCTTGTCAGCAATCGGCGTACGAGGTTACATCCAGAAAATGTGGAGAAGATGATGTTCATTAAAATGAATTATAATCAATTCCTCCGCGGAGACATTGACCAGCAGCAATTGCCTCCACAAAGTACACAGGGAGCTGAGATGGTGGATTCCAGTGGGGACGAATTGATAATCTGTGAGGAGGGGGATGTACACGGTGATATATCGGAGGGTGAAGATGAGGTGGACATCTTGCCTCTGTAGAGCCAGTTTGTGCAAGGAGAGATTAATTGCTTCTTTTTTGGGGGGGGTCCAAACCAACCCGTCATATCAGTCACAGTCGTGTGGCAGACCCTGTCACTGAAATGATGGGTTGGTTAAAGTGTGCATGTCCTGTTTTGTTTATACAACATAAGGGTGGGTGGGAGGGCCCAAGGATAATTCCATCTTGCACCTCTTTTTTCTTTTCTTTTTCTTTGCATCATGTGCTGATTGGGGAGGGTTTTTTGGAAGGGACATCCTGCGTGACACTGCAGTGCCACTCCTAGATGGGCCCGGTGTTTGTGTCGGCCACTAGGGTCGCTAATCTTACTCACACAGTCAGCTACCTCATTGCGCCTCTTTTTTTCTTTGCGTCATGTGCTGTTTGGGGAGGGTTTTTTGGAAGGGACATCCTGCGTGACACTGCAGTGCCACTCCTAGATGTGCCCGGTGTTTGTGTCGGCCACTAGGGTCGCTAATCTTACTCACACAGTCAGCTACCTCATTGCGCCTCTTTTTTTCTTTGCGTCATGTGCTGTTTGGGGAGGGTTTTTTGGAAGGGCCATCCTGCGTGACACTGCAGTGCCACTCCTAGATGGGCCCGGTGTTTGTGTCGGCCACTAGGGTCGCTTATCTTACTCACACAGCGACCTCGGTGCAAATTTTAGGACTAAAAATAATATTGTGAGGTGTGATGTGTTCAGAATAGGCTGAAAATGAGTGTAAATTATGTTTTTTGAGGTTAATAATACTTTGGGATCAAAATTACCCCCAAATTCTATGATTTAAGCTGTTTTTTAGGGTTTTTTGAAAAAAACACCCGAATCCAAAACACACCCGAATCCGACAAAAAAAATTCGGTGAGGTTTTGCCAAAACGCGGTCGAACCCAAAACACGGCCGCGGAACCGAACCCAAAACCAAAACACAAAACCCGAAAAATTTCCGGCGCTCATCTCTAATGCCGTTTGGAATCCCTGACCACTTTACTGGTAGAATACAACGCACTTATACTTGATGCCAGTCGGCAAATATTCCGCTGTGCATCATGCATATATAGAAATGCATCTTTTAATTGCTCTATAGGCAATAATATACTGTCCTTATCTAGGATATCAATATTTCCAGTCAGGGAATCCGACCACGCCAACCCAGCACTGCACATCCAGGCTGAGGCGATTGCTGGTCGCAGTATAACACTAGTATGTGTGTAAATACATTTTAGGATACCCTCCTGCTTTTTATCAGCAGGATCCTTAAGGGCGGCCATCTCAAGAGAGGGTAGAGCCCTTGTTCTTACAAGCGTGTGAGCGCGTTATCCCCTGTAGGGGGTGTTTCCCAACGCACCCTAACCTCTGGCGGGAAAAGGTATACTGCCAATAACTTTTTAGAATTATCAATTGTTATCGGGGGGAAACCCACGCATCATCACACACCTCATTTTATTTTTCAGATTTAGGAAAACTACAGGAAGTTTTTCCTCACCAAACATAATACCCCTTTTTTTGGTGGTATTCATATTATCAGAAAAGTGTAAACATTTTCCATTGCATCAATCATGCAATGAGTGGCCCTATTGGAAATCACGGTTGTCTCTTCACCGTCGACACAGGAGTCAGTATCCGTGTCGGCGTCTGTATCTGAGGTAACGGGCGCTTTAGAGCCCCTGTATGAGACGTCTGGACATGCACAAGCTGAGTAGCCGGCTGTCTCATGTCAACCACTGTCTTTTATACAAAGCTGACACTGTCACGCAATTTCAACAGTACATCCACTCAGGTGTCGACCCCCTAGGGGGTGACAACACTATTACAGACACTCTACTCCGTCTCCACATAATTTTTCTCCTCATACATGTCGACACAAACGTACCGACACACAGCACACACACAGGGAATGCTCTGATAGAGGACAGGACCCACTAGCCCTTTGGGGAGACAGAGGGAGAGTTTGCCAGCACACACCAGAGTGCTATATATATATAGGGATAACCTTATATAAGTGTTTTTCCCTTTATAGCTGCTGTATTGTTTATACTGCGCCTAATTTGTGCCCCCCTCTCTTTTTTAACCCCTTTCTGTAGTGTAGTGACTGCAGGGGAGAGCCAGGGAGCTTCCCTCCAACTGAGCTGTGAGGGAAAATGGCGCCAGTGTGCTGAGGAGATAGGCTCCGCCCCTTTCTCGACGTCCTTATCATCCGTTTTTCTGTATGTTTTGGCAGGGGTTAAATGCATCCATATAGCCCAGGAGTTATATGTGATGCATTTATTTTAGCCATATAAGGTTTTTATCGATTTATTGCGTCTCAGGGTGCTGCCCCCCCAGCGCCCTGCACCCTCAGTGACCGGAGTGTGAAGTGTGCTGAGAGCAATGGCGCACAGCTGCGGTGCTGTGCGCTACCTTATCTGAAGACAGGATCGTCTTCTGCCGCCGATTTCACCGGACCTCTTCGCTCTTCTGGCTCTGTAAGGGGGCCGGCGGCGCGGCTCCGGGACCCATCCAGGCTGAACCTGTGATCGTCCCTCTGGAGCTAATGTCCAGTAGCCTAAGAAACCCGATCCACTCTGCACGCAGGTGAGTCCGTTTCTTCTCCCCTTAGTCCCACGATGCAGTGAGCCTGTTGCCAGCAGGTCTCACTGAAAATAATAAACCTAAACTAAAACTTTCACAAAGAGCTCAGGAGAGCCCCTAGTGTGCACCCTTCTCGTCGGGCACAGAAATCTAACTGAGGCTTGGAGGAGGGTCATAGGGGGAGGAGCCAGTGCACACCAGGTGATCCTAAAGCTTTCTTTAGATGTGCCCAGACTCCTGCGGAGCCGCTATTCCCCATGGTCCTTACGGAGTTCCCAGCATCCACTAGGACGTCAGAGAAAAATAAAAAATGATTTCATACTTTCATTTTTAAATTTAACACATACATTGCTACATTGCTTTTTGCTATATACTAACGTATTCTGGACAATTTTTTGTGGTTTATAATCTAAATCTCTTAACATCCTTTACTATGGTTATTGTGTGGGGTTTACATTACTTTTTAAATGCTATATGAATTTGTAACCATTATTGATATTAATCCAGATTTATTAGCAGTCTGAATATTAATATATTTTACATATCCAGTGTGTGACAAAAGGGAAACTATGGGTACATATTAATGCTTTTTGTGCTTTGAAGCCAGGCAAATCCATCAAACTGATCCCTGTGGTACCACACTAGGAACTGCAACCCAGAATGAATACAGTATATCCAATTTACAACAATTATCTATTTTCTATTCTTAAATAATTTATCTACTGTATTTCAGGTACTAGTATTATTCCCTTATATTGAACATGGATTTACAGATTTTATTTTATTTTATTGAATTTATCTTTGTTCTGCTATTTTCAAAGGTTTATGTAAATTTCTGAACATTTTCTTCATAATAAAATGGAGTAGAACAATAATTTCTATATAGCAAATATACTACCTACCCAGTCTAAACTGTTGTCAAGAAAGACTCTCTCTTACAATGTAAGTGAAAGGGTCTTCTGTCCTTAAGGATTTATCAGCCATTATGTAACATGAAAAGTTATTTGATGTGGAATTCTACTCCTTAGGGGTCGAGTGAATTAACTCACTCCGGCAAGTCCGTGCGAGTAAGAGCGGCTATATGCCGAACATACAGTAGCTTTGGGGTCATTAATTTATGTGCACCATTGTAATGGCCGTTCACCCTCCTCATGGCTATTTGAATTGACCCCTTAAATTTAGAAAGCAGACACAGAAGTTGGTGTGGGCATCTAATACTATGTCTGTCCTATGAAGGAGAAAGTATTATTATTATTATTATTCATTATTATTTCAGTTTTAACACATCACACATTGTTCACAGCACTGTATAGTATATATAAGCTGACATATCTCATAAACAACATAAAGCAATGAACCAATAGACTACGAAAGATGAGGACAAAGATAAGGGCAAGGTTACGGAAACAAACTGTATCTTAAAGTGCAAGTGGTGGTGGGTTGCAGAAATGGGATGGCAGTTGGGCACTCAATGAGCCTGTACCCAATGATAGGGTGAGCATATGGCATCACATTTGCTGACTGGAACTTGGAAATGAGACAAGGAGCACAGGTTGTATGGATAGCACTAAGGGTGGAATATTAAGAAGCAGGGCTCTGTCCATGAGAGCTTACATACTAAAGGAAGGGGTAGACAGTTAAAGGTTGAACTTTAGTGAAAGGTAGGTCAGGACAGAAGAGGAAAGTGGAGATTTAGTAGGAGGGATTGTAGACTTTGATGAAAAGGTGTGTTTTCATTATACCACTGAAGCTATTGAGACTAGCAGGAAGCCTGACTTGGTGAGTAAGTTCCAGAGAATTCTGAATTCTTGGAGGCAGAATTCTTGGAGGTGGAGATAAGATGATGATTAGTAGGAAAGCAGATGGGACAGGAGAGAGTTTGCACAGAAATGAGACTGGAGATGTAGGCATGAAGTGATTGGAGTGTGAGGGTAAACAATTTGAAAGCATACTGAGGAAAATGGAGAGCCATTGAAGTAGGCTGCAGAGAAGTCCGAAGTAGACCTGCTAGACAGAAAAAGGAAATGTGCAGAATCATCCAGGATATAGTGAAAAGTGGAAAGAAGGGTTAGAGGAGGCCAGAGAAAAGGCGACAGTATTTGAGGTGAGAAAGGATTTGTTTATGGATAAGAGTTGTGGTGGCACTTCCACTTCACTTATCTGTCTATTTAGCGAGAATTTCCCTATCTACTGATACCCTTCAGCCAGCGACAGCTATCGCTGGGTATATCCGGCAATAGCCACAGTATTATCAGGCATGTCTGGTGAAGGCATGAGGAAACCGAATATACAAGGTGAAACAGGAAAATCTAGTCCAGTCTTGTCCACTCAGATTGTGTGATCCGGCAAATCCAGATCACACATTGTACTGCTTCCAGGACTGGTTTGCAAAGCTGTAACATTACTCTTACTGCTGCCAGTGTTGGAGAATTGAGAATTCTTTCAGGTGCCGTGGCAAAATGTTCTTGTTAGATAAATATGTTAAGTGGCAATAGAAATCTTAGTTATTAGAATAATAAATCCCCATAGTGTCTGAGCTGTGTGAGCTTTAGACAACACTTCTCTTATTGAGATTTCAATGTCTCTTAGGGGGTATGTTTTATTAACCGGAGAAAGAAAGACTCAATCTATTAACGGGCTACCCTGCAGCAAACACCGTGCCTCGTTTCTCTGGAGACTGCTTCTGCAAGCAAAACACCAATTTTTTTTCTCCATTATTTAATGTAAATATAGATTATTTAGTGACTATTATATTTTATTTTTTTATTTATTTTGTTTTGTATCAAAAGTGGAACTCGCAACCCACATGTGTGGGGAATGTCTCTCTACACCCACTAGCTCATCATTCAGTCAATATAAAGTACAGTATTATGTTTCATTTTAAGTGCAAACATAGGAGTATTTATGATGTCCAATCTCAGTACATTTCGGAATTTATAGAGAATATATATATTTTTTTTACTATTTCCACAATGCACATAGGGCCTGAAATCCAATAATTATGCAAATCTCTTATGTTTAATTATCTGAGCAGGCGAAGGGCAGATTTGGTCCTGCGACTTCTGTCGCAGTGTCCCATAAGCATTAACATGATTGACATGCTGCTGGTGGTTGACGACAGCGACTGGGAACATTCCAGAGAGTGGGAGCTGTCAGCACTGTTTTCAGTGACTGCGTCCTTGGACACAGCCTCACTGGCCCCAGCTGCGTGATTTTGCGATACACAGCTCACACAGTTGATCCGATGCTGCATCTTTGCATGCAGCAGCAGATCACAGAAGCCGGCACTGTGTGTCTTTTTACTTTAGATGCCTCCTGTGGCTTTTGCATAATTTTGCACAGCTGCTACATACAAAAACGCAGAGGTAGTGCCATCAGTATTCAACTCTGAATCAGATCCATATTCCATAGTGTCTTCAACCCCATAAATGTAAGCACAGATCCATTTTACAGCAGTCTTTCCAAAGACCAGGAAGAAGACATGCACTTGACAAGCACCTGGCGGACAAGCAGATGCACTTTCACAATTACTGTATAAAAGCAATGTGAGGTCACATTTTCTCTTGCTCATAATTTACCTTGTTGAGTCTGCTGTCACAATCCCCTTTCCCTCTTTGATAAGAAGGTGGTTGTTATGAAACATTTTGGGTGGTATTCAATAGAGATGAGCGGGTTCGGTTATCAGAGAACCGAACCCTAACGGACTTTGCCTTCCGAGTTCGGTTCCGAGCCCGGCTCGGGTTTTCCCCCATGACTCGGAAACCCGAACGTGGCAAAACGTCATCATCCCGCTGTCGGATTCTCGCGGGATTTGGATTCCATATAAGGAGCCGCGCGTCGTGGCCATTTTCACTCCAGTCTCGGAGACTGTATTGAGAGGACGTGTCCTCAGTGTTCAGTGTCTGTGTGGGGGGGCGGGAAAGTGGGGTGGCAAGTCTTGTGCTGTGTCGTGCTGCTCAGTCCAGTCCAATGTAGTCACAGTATTGTTATCCTCTGCTGCCATATATCCAGTGTAGCTGTATAAAGTGGTGCTGTGTTGTGCTGTCCAGTCCAGTGTAGTCAGTGTATTGTGCTGCATCAGTCACAGTGTTGGTGTCCTCTGCTGCCATATATCCAGTGTAGCTGTACAAAGTGGTGCTGTGTTGTGCTGTCCAGTCCAGTGTAGTCAGTGTATTGTGCTGCATCAGTCCAGCCAGTCACAGTGTTGGTGTCCTCTGTTGCCATGTATCCAGTGTAGCTGTATAAAGTGGTGTTGTGTTGTGCTGTCCAGTCCAGTGGTAGTGTCCTGTCTCATCAGTCATTCCAGTGACGAGGTAGTCACAGTGGTATATGCTGCTGCTATATGTCCACTGCTGCCATATAATAATAATAACAACAACAACAAGTCCCTTACAGTGTTGCTGTGCTTGTGCTGCATCAGATCAGTGGTAGTGTCCTGTCTCATCAGTCATTCCAGTGACGAGGCAGCCACAGTGGTAAAAGCTGCTGCTATATGTCCACTGCTGCCGTATAATAATAACAACAACAACAACAACAAACACAAGTCCCTTACAGTGTTGTTGTGTTGTGCTGCATCAGACCAGTGGTAGTGTCCTGTCCATCAGTCATTCCAGTCATTCCTGTGCCACATATTGTCTCATATAACTCACAAAAAATATTGTAGAACAAAAATTTTGAGGATAAAATAGGGAAAGATCAAGAAGAACCACTTCCTTCCCAACACTGGACGGGAAGAGGTGGCTCCTTCCACCATTTGCACGCCCCCTGCAAGTGCTGGAAGGAGCACCCACAGTCCAGTTCCTGATATTCAAATTGAAGATGTCACTGTTGAAGTGCTCCAGGATGAGGATTTGGGTGTTGCTGGTGCTGAGGAGAAAGTTGACAATGAGGATTCTGATGGTGATGTGGTTTGTTTAAGTCAGGCACCGGGGGAGACACCTGTTGTCTGTGGGATGAATAAGCCTATTGTGATGCCTGGGCAAAATACCAAAAAAGTCACCTCCTCTGTGTGGAATTATTTCTCCACAAGTCCGGACAACAGGTGTCAAGCCATCTGTTGCCTCTGTCAATCTGTAATAAGTAGGGGTAAGGATGTTAACCCCCTAGGAACATCCTCCCTTATACGTCACCTGCTGTGCATTCATCAGAAGTCAGTGTCAAGTTGTGAAACTTTGGGTAAGACCGTAAGCAGTCCACTGACACCTAAATCCCTTCTTCCTCCTGTACCCAAGCTCCTGCAAGCCACACCACCAACTCCCTCAACATCAACTTCCTCCTCAGTCAGGAGCATCAGTAGTCCTGCAGGCAATGTCACTGTCAAGACTGAGGAGTCCTCTCCTAACCGGGATTCCTCCGTAGGATCCTTGAGTGGTACGCCTGCTGTTGCTGCCACTGCTGTTGTTGCTGCTGGAAGCGGATTATCATCCCAGAGGGGAAGTCGGTAGACCACTTGTACTACTTCCAGGAAGCGATTGACTGTCCAACAGTCCTTTGTGAGGAAGATGAAATATGACAGCCGTCATCCTTTTGCAAAGCGGATAACTGAGGCCTTGACAGCTATGTTGGTGTTAGACGTGCGTCCGATATCTGCCATTAGTGCAGTGGGACTTAGAGAATTGTTTGAGGTACTGTGTCCCCGGTATCAAATCCCATCTAGGTTCCACTTCTCTAGGCAGGATACCGAGAATGTACACAGACGTCAGAAAAAGAGTCACCAGTGTCCTACAAAATGCGGTTGTATCCAGTGTCCACATAACCACAGAGATGTGGACAAGTGGAACAGGGCAGACTAAGGACTATATAACTGTAACAGCCCACTGGGTAGATGTATGGCCTGCCGCAGCAACAGCAGCAGCGGCACCGGTAGCAGCATCTCGCAAATGCAAACTCGTTCCTAGGCAGGCTACGCTATGTATCACCGCTTTCCTTTAGAGGCACGCAGCTGACAACCTCTTATGGAAACTGAGGAACATCATCGCAGAATGGCTAACCCCAACTAGACTCTCCTGGGGATATGTGATATCGGACAACGCCACCAATATTGTACGTGCATTACATCTGGGCAAATTCCAGCATGTCCTATGTTTTGTACATACTGTACAATTAAGTTGGTGATGCAGAATTTTTTTTAAAATGACAGGGGTGTGCAGGAGATGCTGTCGGTGGCCCGAAGAATTGCGGGCCACTTTCGCCATTCTGCCACTGCGTGCCGAAGACTGGAGCGCCAGCAAACACTCCTGAACCTGCCCCGCCATCAACTGAAGCAAGAGGTGGTAATGAGGTGGAATTCAACACTCTATATGCTTCAGAGGATGGAGGAGCAGCAAAAGGCCATTCAAGACTATACATCCACCTACGACATAGGCAAAGGAGGGGTAATGCACCCGACTCAAGCGCAGTGGAGAATGATTTCCGTCTTGTGTAAGGTTCTCCAACCCTTCGAACTTGCCACACGTGAAGTCAGTTCAGACACCGCCAGCTTGAGTCAGGTTATTCCCCTCATTAGGCTTTTGTAGAAGCAGCTGGAGAAATTGAAGAAGGAGCTAAGATGGAGCTATTCCGCAAAGTATGTGGGACTTGTGGATGGAGCCTTTAATTCACTTTGCCAGGATTCAAGGGTGGTCAATCTGTTGAAATCAGAGCACTACATTTTGGCCACCGTGCTCGGTCCTAGGTTTAAAGCCTACATTGTATCTCTCTTTCCAGCAGACACAAGTGTGCAGAGGTGCAAAGACCTGCTGGTTAGTAAATTGACAACTCAAGTGGAACGTGACCTGTCAACAGCTCGTCCTTCAATTTCTCCCGCCGCTATGGCTGATGCAGGAAAAGGATAAAATGTCCTAGCCCACCCGCTGGCGATGATGCAGGGCAGTCAGGAGCGAAAGCCGACATCTGGTCCGGACTGAAGGACTTGCCAACGATTACTGACATGTCTACTGTCACTGCATATGATTCTGTCACCATTGAAAGAATGGTGGAGGATTATATGAGTGACAGCATCCAAGTAGGCATGTCAGACAGTCTGTACATATACTGGCAGGAAAAAGAGGCATTTTGGTGACCCTTGCACAAACTGGCTGTATTTTACCTAAGTTGCCCCCCTCCCTCCAGTGTGTACTCCGAAAGAGTGTTTAGTGCAGCCGGCAACCTTGTCAGCGATCGGCGTAGGAGGTTACTTTCACTAAATGTGGAGAAGATGATGTTCATCAAAATGAATTATAAATTCCTCTGGGAAGACCTTTACCAGCAATTGCCTCCGGAAAGTACACAGGAACCTGTGATGGTGGATTACAGTGGGGACGAATTAATACTCTGTGAGGAGGAGGATGTACACATTGAAAGGAGTGAGGAATCGGAGAAGGAGGATGAGGTCGACATCTTGCCTCTGTAGAGCCAGTTTGCGCAAGGAGAGATTGATTGTTTCTTTTTTGGTGGGGGCCCAAACAAACCAGTCATTTCAGCCACAGTCGTGTGGCAGACCCTGTCGCTGAAATAATTAGTTTGTTAAAGTATGCATGTCCTGTTTATACAACATAAGGGTGGGTGAGAGGGCCCAAGGACAATTCCATGTTGCACCTCTTTTTCTTCTTTGCATCATGTGCTGTTTGGGGCCAATTTTTTAAATCTGCCATCCTGTCTGCCACTGCAGTGCCACTCCTAGATGGGCCAGGTGTTTGTGCTGCACACTTGTGTCGCTTAGCTTAGTCATCCAGCTACCTCATTGCAACTCTTTTTCTTCTTTGCATCGTGTGCTGTTTGGGGACTAGTTTTTGAATAGTGCCATCTTGTCTGCAACTGCATTGCCACTCCTACATGGGCCAGGTGTTTGTGCCGCACACTTGTGTCACTTAGCTTAGTCATATAGCCACCTCGGTGCAACTTTAGGCCTAAAAACAATATTGTAAGGTGTTCAGAATAGACTGGAAATTAGTGAAAATGATTGTTATTGAGGTTAATAATACCGTAAGAGCAAAATTACCCCCAAATTCTGTAATTTTAGCTGTTTTTATGTTTGTTTTTTTTAAATCATCCAGATCCAAAACCAAAACCAAAACACAAAAGGGTGATTTAGGGAAAACCAAGCCAAAACCAAAACATGAAAGTGGAATTAGAACCAAAACCAAAACACAAAACCCTAAAAGTGCCTGCCGCACATCTCTAGTATTCAAATGATATATCACGTCCAATCTCTTTTCTAAAGTGATCCCTGTTATCTCGCATATCACGCCCATAGTATACAGGTTTCACTGCGTAAAGGGTTGGGCATCCTCACTACCCCGGGGGTAGCAAGCTCAAATGATTATACCATGCCCATCAGCAGAAGCAGAACGGGTGTGGAAGGGGGTGAAAAGAATTTAATATCTCCATTTGAATTGTACAATTCCTCAGGATTATTTCTATGGTGACTTTCTATACTTTTCACTTTTTCCAGTAAATGTTTCAAAAAAGCTTTGTCACATACTGTAGTTGCCAGAATAGGCGAGATATTGAACTAAAATGGAGTACACTTTTTTCTAATAAAATCGGTTTATAATTAGGTATTTAAGAGATTTTATCAAATATATTGAAATAATCCAATTTATACAAAGGCCTTTATTAAAATAAAGCAGGATAACAAAGCAGATATGCTGTATGCTACACTGGAAAAGGCAAGTCAATTGGCCTTATTCCACATTCAATGATTGTATGCTGGTAAGAATCTAATGAGACCCAATTATTCATAATCATACCAAATGTTTTCTGACAAGTTTTTTTAAAAGCACCTGCCGTTTACATTCTCATTAATATCTATTTTATGAGTGGAAACATAATGTATTCATGATGTGTCTTTAAAATATATTTTTTCTTTTATATATGGCTATATACTTTTTATCTGTGGAAGACAGCTTTGATTATGATTTTGCACATTAGTAGACCACTCTTACAGACTCATGCTGTTCTTACCTTTGCTTCTCTGTTGGTTTTCATGCTGCCGTCCTTGGATTGTCAACTGTGTCTCATCTCCTGTCTCTGATCCAGAGTTCTCCTCTGACTTTAGAAATCCTGTTGGATCTATAAGGCAAGAAGCACAATATGACAAATAGTTCCTGCATAGCATCATTGTACTGCATTTAAATATTTCATTATATTCTACAAATACATTTTAGAGCATATGAAATAGCCTAGATTCCCTGCTTGATATGAACATTTACACTAACAGATAAGTAACCTATGGAGATAGTTTAAAGTTTTTCATTTCATAATTTATTTTCATAGCATACATTTTGTTTTAAACTAAGAAATGTAGTGCATTTATGCTGTGGTATATGACCAAAATAATTTAACATATTTTACTTTCGCCCCAATGTGTGGAATTTACCTTGTAGATGCTTATCTTACAAATGTTCATAGATTTGTACATTGCCAAGGTACATAAAAGATTATATAGGTACAAGGTGAAAAATGTATCAAGATATAAACAGGTACACATCATACTGTAACTTAAATCACAAATTATATAATTACATAGTGAAAACAGAAGGAGAGAGGGCCTTGCTCACAAGACTTTACCTTCTAAAGGAAGATGGGTGGACACAAATAGGGCATGTGGGGTGCAGTTACTGGAGAGTTAGGAGAAGGGTTATAGGCGAAAGTCTGACTGAGCATAGTAGGGCATTCCAGATGTTTGGTGCAGCACAGGAGAAGTCCTGAAGATGGGAATAGGAAGAGGCAGAGTAGAGCGCTCAGGGAAGTGTGTGTGGAGATAAGGTTGGAGAGTGTTTTAATTTTATGGAGGTAAAGCAATCAGAGGAAAATGAGGTGGGCAGTGAAGTTGAGGATGAATTGAAGATGGGCATGAGAAAAACAGGGTAGGCCAGTGAGGAATTGGTTGCAGTAATCAAGGCAGGAGATAAGGGTGTGGATGATAGTTTGTAGTGGCATCAATAGTCCAAAAAGACCACATCCCCGAAATGTTGTGGAAGTGAAAGTGTCAAGATTTGCTGAGAGACTGAATGTGGGGCAAAAATGAGGCCACAATGAAAGATGACACAGAGACAGCAGAGTTCGGAAACTAAAGAGAGAGAGAGAGATATTTGTCAATGGAGGAACAGATTGGCAATGAGAGAAGACATTGGAGGGTGGAAGACAATATATTCAGCTTTAGAGCTGTTAAGTTTCATGAAACATTGAGACATCCAAGTGGCAATGCCCAACAGACAGCAGGAGACCAAGTATAGAACTGATGGTAAGAAGTCATATGAGGAGATATATTGTGTGTCATCAGCACACAGGTAGCAAAAGAGGCCGAAGGAGCTGACGAGAACTCATAGGGAAGAGGTATTGAGGGAGAAAAAAGTGAGCCAAGGACAAATTCTTGGGGAATTCCAACAGGAATAACCCATAGACTGAATACTAATTGATTTTACATTTTTAGTGGTACGAAAAACATTTCTTCAGAAACCTTTGTGCATACAGTGTTATGAGCCACGGCTGTGGCTCATTCCTGTTTTACATGTCGGTTAGGTATTTTATGTTATACTTCTGTTTATGTTCCCCGTGGGTGTCATGGGGTGCTCGGAGCTCACCCTTAAGGAGGGGATACTGTTATGAACCACAGGTAGTGGTTCATTCCTATTTTATGTTTATAAGTTGTCTTGCAGGCCAGGATTTCCCTTTGCTCTGTTTAAGAATACTCTTGGTTGCTGCCGCTGGTGAGTCTGTGTAATTGCAGCTTGTTCCCATGTGTTCAGCCTCACCTGGCTGCTAATTGCATCTTGTCAGTTTGGAGTCATGCAACAGGGCAGCTGCATGACATTATTAATTAGGCCTCTCTGTTATATGCTGGCTCAGTGCAATTCACAGACGCTGGTGATATTTCTAGGTTTCCAGTCTGCTTGAGTTCTGAGTTTGTACCTGCCAGTTCCTGAGCTCCTGTGTAGCAGTGTCTGTCGATTCATGTGTCAGTCCCTGTGTCAGTCCCTGTGTCGATTCCTGTGTCTGATCCCATGTCCTGCCGTGAAGCGTTCCTGTCCAGAAGTCCGGTGGCTTTGCCTAGGCCTGGTCGAGTTTCTGGCTTCTTGGTGTCCACCGGTCTGTCGTTTGGGATTCTGCCTGTCCTCCAGTTCTGAGAGTCTGTGTCGGCAGCATTGGGGGTTCCTGTCCATTTGCCAGTATTCGTACCGGTTCCGTGAGTAGCGGCTCTGCCTCGTCCGTCGGCCTAGGCCGCTGTATTCCGTTATTTCTGTCACTGGTGTTTTGCAGAGGGTTCTGCTTATGCTGTCACCGCTGGTACACAAAAGTATTGTGTCGGCGTGTGGTCAGCATTTCCTTTGTTGTTCTTTTCCTTTGGCGGCAAGCCGCACATACTTTGGTTTTAGGTTTGTTAGTAGCCCCTGGCCTTGTTGTTTAGTCAGAGGGCCCCTTGTTATCACCCTGTCTCGGTTCACTCTTTGTCTCTCATTAAGACCTGAGGGGGCATCGAAGTTGGGCAGACGTAATCCGCCCTTCAAACGCGGCTGCCATGGGCTCAAGCAACCATAGTCTCGCAAGAGTGTACTGACAGCACGGGCGAGACAACGGAGATAGGGCGCCAGGGGCTATTCCCTTTCCATTCCCCTTTCCCAGCATTACGTCCTGGTGCTCTGGACTCGCTTCATAACATCTCCCTTGTTCTGAGCACCAGGAACCTAACATACAGTCAGGGTAACACCTGCGTCGTAGGGGTTTAAAAAATTTTTTTGCACAAGCGCAGTAGGAAATATTTGCTCAACTGCACAAACAGCTGCATTGTGTTCAGTTAGTGTCCAACTCTGAATCAGGATTGGCGAGTGAGATTTATAAGAGTTATATAAAAGGCATTAAGAATACGAAAAGCATAGCAATAAATGTTAGCAATCGTCCAAACAAAAGAACACAAAAGAAGTGAACTAAAAATGTTGAAAGAGAAGAATTATGACATAAAGAGTATGAAAGAAACTTGGATGATTGAATATCATAATTAGGCACCACATTTGTAAAACATATAGAATGATAGAATGTTTATGAAGGAGAGAAAATATTTATCTAATAACCTGTTTAAGGCCTGAAGAATATGGCAATGTAGATTCTTTATGGGTAGATATACATTCAAAAAAATACACTTGTAAAGTGCTGAATGGAGTTTTATTAAAAAGAAACATAAACTTGATTTTAACAAAGAACACTAAAGAACAATGTAGTCTGTTTCATAAGTTATTTTACCTATCCAGATAGAAGTTGGAATAGTCAAACTGTGGTAGTTCTGTCTAAGGTACATTTTTTTCATTTATCTGTTATAAAAGACAACTACCACTTGCAAATGGGAATAAAAGTAACTACTTTTAGGAAATAGTTATCCCTACATGGAAACTTTTAACTTAAGTTTTAACAAATGCTTTGCAAGAGTCTTGTAGACTGGGAATGTGAGCTGTAAAAAGAAAACAGAGGCCCATTGGGAATCTCCTAAAAACGCTTAAATAAATACTGTTGAATATTATATTGCAACAACATTTCTTGGAATAAAATAAAACTAATGTTGTTGAATAACAAAGTGTTGTAGGTAATGAGGGGAAAAAGTAGAGAATTTAAATTTTTTAAACTAGAAAGGACTAAAATGCATTATAGAAATACAAGGAATGTTGCAATATATGTAAAAAGAAAATCAAGTTAGCAAAGACTGATTTAGAATTCAAACATGTTTTTCGAGAACATACAGTAAATGGCAAGATAATATATATATATATATATATATATATAAATCTTGAGCTGCTAAAAGATAAAATAATTGTAGAAGATGAAGAAAAAGATGAACTTCTAAATATGTTATTTTTTCATCTGTATTCTCACAGGACAAAAAGCCAGAAAATAGGTTATGTAGCAATAGCCTCTGCACACCATTAAATGTTTCTTGTTTAACACAGGAGAAGGTGAATTTACGCCTTAACAAGATTGAAATGGATAAAGCACTGGGTCCTGATGCCAAGCACACTTATGTGCTAAAGGATCTGAGTTAAGTAATTGATGGAACACAATTTCTTATATTTAGGCACTCCCTCATATAGTAACTGGGTTAGTGCCACAAGGTTGGCTGAAAGCAGACACGGCAACCATCCTTAAGATTGAAAAATTGATACCAGGAGATAAAATAAAAAGTCGGACTTCAGTGGATGTAATTCTGAAATGTACTGTAAGAAGAAATGTAGTAACAGTGTCACTGGTCATGTCTTATACAAATCATTTAGTTTTTTTCTGTAAAAATGGATTTTGGTTGTGCAATTGCTTGGATTGCTATATTTGTTTTCCACAAGCTTAAAAAAACTTACAGTCTGGTACATCCTGTAAGGCTAACCACTTAACTGGGACAGCCAGATGGGCATTTCCCATGCGACCATGCACTTATCTTCCGTTCCCCGGCATTTTAAGATGAGATATGGTCAGCGCATGTGTAGAATAGATTTCATCCTACTTATCCGAACCTCATTAGTGATGTAGTGGTCTCACGTGTCGATACTGCGCCACAGAGTGCTGTGCCATTGGCATTCAGGTTCACTGGCATTAAAAGATATACCGAAATGTATCTAAAATGGGTGCTACTTTGGGTTGGTTTCCCTAGCAGCTGTTTTGATGGAGGTAGTCACTCTCCACAATACATACACAAGACACAAAGAAAAATTAACAGCGCTACCATGAATAAATTTAAAAATGAATCATGTATAGCAGATTAATCTAAACAACCCTTATTTACTGGAAGAGTTTAAAATAGAGTTTGTTAACTCACGAATTAATGTCACTGAAACATTGCATACAATGATAAACACACATAAAAATGCTAAAACTGCATAAAAATTACTAAATTTCTAGATGGCAGCATTCATATATTGTCCTCTTATCCGTGGTCAATTTTCAGGGATTTATCATACAGTTCTGTGGGCTACAGTCTATATATATTTAGAAGCGTGGTCACTAACCAATGGTAATGGTTTCAGATGATTTAAGATATTTACCGATCCCAAGGTATTTGTGAAGGGAAAATTCAATGACATTAATTTAATACGTGAGTTAACAAACTCTATTTTAAACTCTTCCAATAAATAAGGGTTGTTTAGATTAATCTGCTATACATGATTCATTTTTAAATTTATCCAAGGTAGCGCTGTTAATTTTTCTTTAGGTTCACTGGCATTGCTTACAAATGTGCGAAGACGGGAATTTCAGTTCCCTCTTCAGCACTATTTGGCTGATCATAGAGAATCACAGGATTTGCAAGGGAGGTTTCCTTATATATCAGGTGGTTTTGTCTTTCAATGACTGCCCCTTTAAACTCACTGGAAACTCGATGATGCTTGCATTGTGCTGGCTATTACATTTACCCTGGAGACTTAGCTGTTTCAGAAAAACAGTTACATCAAGGGGGTTTATGGGTACTGATAAACACTGTGAGATCCCCCTGAGATACACTCTGAGTCTCTGGAAAACAATGGTTATACTGTACATAATATAACCATTATTACAGACACAGGACAACTAAAGAAGTTTCAGAGGTGGCAACTCCATTAATAAAGAGAATGAGAGCGTTTACTTAGAATGGTCTGTTGTCAGAGTCGCAGCGGCATGCAAATGTTAGTATCAGCCCATCCCCTGGTGTACAAGCCTGCATTTGAAAAGACAGAGACATCTACTCTCTGCATCTCTGCACGCTGTAATACCGCTGGTGATTCTATAGAAACTACCATTGACAATGGCACTAGCCCTATGGCAGGTGCAGTTTGTCCCTGCCTCCTATGCTGCAGCTGTGTGTCTTAGAATGTAGTCACTTTCACTGACACTCCCATAGCACGCCCAGGGGATGTACTTTTTTGTGTTCACTTTCAGCCACCTCCCAGTCACCTCCCAGGAACACCCATCACTCTTCCGCCCAATTTCTGACCATCTGTCCTGGGCATAAAAGCTCCTTTGGGTGCACACTACATGCGCTATATGGGTTTTTAGAATTTCTGTGCATGTGTAGTTGCTAAAAATTGCACTATGTGAACTTCGGCATTGCATGCGAATCAGGCCCTATATTGTATGTGGTATCAATTATGGTTTAAATGTGTATACTTTGCACCAAATATAACCTATTGCATATACCTGGCACCAGATATGTACTGGTACATATGTGTCCAGGTACACCTATCCTCAAATCACATCAAATAGCCCCATATGGGTACAACTGACTGTAATTTAGCTGTGCCAACTGCCACGCCAGATACTTTTTCACAAAAAATGTACATCACTAATGCAGCAAAGGTGCAATGCACGGATACACTGAATAATGCGGGTGCCATTACATGTAGCTTCTGTGCCCGGCTCAGTTGCTAATCTGCGTAAAAGGCAAAAGACAGAGGGGGTCATTCCGAGTTGTTCGCTCTGTATTTTTTTCTCGCAACGGAGCAATTAGTCGCTAATGCGCATGCGCAATGTCCGCAGTGCGACTGCGCCAAGTAAATTTGCTATGCAGTTAGGTATTTTACTCACGGCATTACGAGGTTTTTTCTTCGTTCTGGTGATCGTAATGTGATTGACAGGAAGTGGGTGTTTCTGGGCGGAAACAGGCCGTTTTATGGGTGTGTGCGAAAAAACGCTACCGTTTCTGGGAAAAACGCGGGAGTGGCTGGAGAAATGGAGGAGTGTCTGGGCGAACGCTGGGTGTGTTTGTGACGTCAAACCAGGAACGACAAACACTGAACTGATCGCAGATGCCGAGTAAGTGTGGAGCTACTCAGAAACTGCTAAGAAGTGTCTATTCGCTATTTTGCTTATCTTTCGTTCGCAATTTTGATAAGCTAAGATTCACTCCTAGTAGGTGGCGGCTTAGCGTGTGCAAAGCTGCTAAAAGCAGCTTGCGAGCGAACAACTCGGAATGACCCCCAGAGATCTGATATAGAGAGATTTGTGTCATGTATCATTATGCTTAATCTGCAACCTTATACTATTTGCTGGAAAAATATAAGGTTAGACAAGTAAGAAAACATTAGCATGTCAACTGACTTCCAGTCGACTCCGTTATATGATCATGACAAGCGGATGTGATGTAACTCCTTTGTAAGCACATCTAAAAAGTTCTCTTCACTGGCAATATGAACCACAACAACAGATCCCTTTTCAACAAGCTGATGGATAAAGTGATGTCTGTCACACACCAGAAGCAGCTTTCGCCGCGCTTACCCCTGCGGGTCTGCTGGTCGGTGTTGCGGCCTCTGCATTCGGTGGACCACGGGCTCCGGCGTCTGGTTGGCGCGGCTACCGGTGGTTCTCCGGGGCATGGGCGCCACCATGACACCCGGCATCACGTGAACGGGGGGCAGGTGACGTCATCAGACTGCTCCGCCAATCCAGCGCTGGCGGGAGATTCAAAGTCAGACGCCGGACAGAGCTTCAGGGCCTGAGTATCGTCTTTCCCTGACGTAGATGCCAGTGCTCTTGTTACCGGCAAGGATCTCTGCAGTTGTACTCCAGTGTCTCCGGCATTTCCAGCTGCCAGTTCGCTACACCGGCTCCAGTGTATTCAGCAGCCGGTAATCTCTCTGCGTACCAGTCATCCGTGTTCCAAGTAATCAGCATCTCAAGTCTCCGTTCTCAAGTTCCACAAATCCAACAGCGTCTCAGTCTCCGTTCTCAAGCCCTACAAATCCACAGCGTCTAAAACCCCTGCACTTCAATTCCTCACATCATCAGCGTCT
The DNA here is from genome assembly GCF_028390025.1 of Pseudophryne corroboree. NCBI lineage: Eukaryota > Metazoa > Chordata > Amphibia > Anura > Myobatrachidae > Pseudophryne > Pseudophryne corroboree. Next base: position 121,800,049 of record NC_086451.1, on the reverse strand, counting down.
CAGTCTCCATTTTCAAGTTCTACAAATCCACAGCGTCTAAAACCCCTGCACTTCAGTTTCTCACGTCATCAGCATCTCAGTCTCCGTTCCCAAACCCTACAAATCCACAGCATCTAAAACCCCTGCACTTCAATTCCTCACATCATCAGCGTCTCAATCTCCGTTCTCAAGTTCTATAAATCCACAGCGTCAGAAACTCCTGCACTTCAGTTTCTCACGTCATCAGCATCTCAGTCTCAGTTCTCAAGCTCTACAAATTCACAGCGTCAAAAACCCCTGCACTTCAGTTTCTCACGTCATCAGCGTCTCTGTCATCACTCACAAATTCTAAGTTATCAGTGACTTACAAACATCACTCGCAGTTTCTTCTATTACCAGCATCCCCAATACTGCTCACTAAACCCTTCGGTGCAGTGGCGTGCGGTGAGGTCAGAGGCTGGTGAGGCACTACAGCCATAATGTCCGCCGAATCCTGCCGATGACCCCTACCGCCGCCGAGCCAATGCCCACTACTGCCACTTAGCCAATGCCTGCTGCCACCGCCAATGGCTTACAAACTAGCCCACCATCAACTGACCCAGCCCTCCGCCACTAATTTGCACCTCAGTCCGATGCCGCCAATGCCCGCTGCCTGCCTGCTCATCATACTTGTGATATATTGTACATTTTTATAGAAAAAAATAAAAATTAGTGTTTGGGAAGGGAGTGGGAGGAGTACATGAATGCAATTTTGTTGTCCAGGGCTTCCATTAACTTAATGGAGAAGGATCTGAATGGGTTAAAAAAAAATAAAAAAAAAATGCGTGAGGTCCCCCTTCCTAAGTATAACCAGCCTCGGGCTCTTTGAGCCGGTCCTGGTTGTTTAAATACTGGGGGAAAATTGGACAGGGGTTCCCCGTATTTAGACAACCAGCACCGGGCTCTTAGACCGGTCCTGGTTCCAAAAATACGGGGGACAAAAGTTGTAGGGGTCCCCCGTATTTTTAAAACCAGCACCGGACTCCACTAGCCAGGGACATAATGCCACAGCCGGGGGACACATTTATGTAGGTCCCTGCGGCCGTGGCATTACCCCCCAACTAGTCACCCCTGGCCGGGGTTCCCTGGAGGAGTGGGGACCCCTTAAATCAAGAGGTCCCCCCCTCCAGGCACCCAAGGGCCAGGGGTGAAGCCCGAGGCTGTCCCCAGCACCCCTGGGCGGTGGGTGCCGGGCTGATAGCCATAAGTGTGTATAAAAAAGAATATTGTTTTTTTTGTTGTGGAACTACAAGGCCCAGCAAGCCTCCCCCGCTTGCTGGTACTTGGAGAACCTCAAGTGCCAGCATGCGGGGAAATAACGGGCCCGCTGGTACCTGTAGTTCTACAACAACAAAAAATACCCAAATAAAAAGACAACACACACACCGTGAAAGTAAAAATTTATTAAAACACACTTACACACTCACACATACTTACCTACATCCCACGCCGGTCACGTCCACTTGTCCAGTAGAATCCAATAGGTGGTTCCTGTAAAACTGAGAGAGAGATCACTTACCTACATCCCACGCCGGTCACGTCCACTTGTCCAGTAGAATCCAAAAGGGGTACCTGTAAAAATGAAAATTATACTTACAAACAAAGTAATCCACAGGAGGAGAGAGAGAGAGCGAGAGAGCGAGAGAGAGAGAGAGAGAGAGAGCGAGCGAGAGAGAGAAATTAATGAATATTATGCCCTCACTGACGCGGGAAGACGTTAGCACAGACAGGGGAGAGTGCTGCTGCTAACTGGGATGATGGAGCAGGCTCCCCCAATAGTTGTGAGCCTAGTAGCTGTACCCCTAGTAGCTTTGCCCTCTGTAGCAGTGCCCCCAGTAGCAGTGCCCCGAGTAGTTGTGACCCCTGTAGTTGTGCCCCCAGTCGCTGTGCCCCTTGTAGCTGTGCCCCCTGTAGCTTTGCCCCTTGTGGCTGTGCCCCCCAGTTGCTGTGCCCCTTGTACTTGTGCCCCTTATAGCTGTGCCCCTTGTTGTTGTGCCCCCCAGTTGCTGTGCCCCTTGTTGATGTGCCCCCCAGTTGCTGTGCCCCTGTTGCTGTGCCCCTTGTTGTTGCGCCCCCCAGTTGCTGTGCCCCTTGTTGCGCCCCCCAGTTGCTGTGCCCGTTGCTGTGCCCCTTGTTGTTGTGCCCCCCAGTTGCTGTGCCCCTGTTGCTGTGCCCCTTGTTGTTGCACCCCCCAGTTGCTGTGCCCGTTGCTGTGCCCCTTGTAGTTGTGCCCCCAGTCGCTGTGCCCCCAGTAGTTGTGACCCCAGTCGCTGTGCCCCTTGTAGCTTTGCCCCTAGCTGTGCCCGAAGTAGTTGTGCCCCCTGTCGCTGTGCCCCCAGTTGCTTTGCCCCCAGTAGCTGTGACCCCTGTAATTGTGCCCCCAGTTGCTGTGCCCCTTGTAGTTGAGCCCCCCAATTGCTGTGCCCCTTGTAGTTGTGCCCCCCAGTTGATGTGCCCCCAGTTGCTGTGCCCCTTGTAATTGTGCCCCCCAGTTGCTGTGCCCCTTGTACTTGTGCCCCTTATAGCTGTGCCCCTTGTTGTTGTGCCCCCCAGTTGCTGTGCCCCTGTTGCTGTGCCCCTTGTTGTTGTGCCCCCCAGTTGCTGTGCCCCTGTTGCTGTGCCCCTTGTTGTTGTGCCCCCCAGTTGCTGTGCCCCTGTAGCTGTGCCCCTTGTTGATGCGCCCCCCAGTTGCTGTGCCCCTTGCTGTTGTGCCCCCAGTTGCTGTGCCCCCCAGTTGCTGTGTCCCTCTTGCTGTGCCCCTTGTTGTTGTGCCCCCCAGTTGCTGTGCCCCTGTTGTAGTGCCCCCCAGTTGCTGTGCCCCTTGTTGTTGTGCCCCCCAGTTGCTGTGCCCCTCTTGCTGTGCCCCTGTTGCTGTGTCAGTTGCTGTGCCCCTCAGTTGCTGTGCCCCCCAGTTGTTGTGCCCCCCAGTTGCTGTGCCCCCCAGTTGTTGTGCCCCTCTTGCTGTGCCCCAACACAAACACATAAAAAAAAAAAAACACACACACACACACACATACTTACCACTCCTGCAGCGCTGTCCTCCGTCCGTCCTCCGTCCGTCCGCCGCCGGCTCGTCTCTTCTGTACTATGGGAGAGACGTCATGACTCATGACGTCTCTCCCATAGTAGCGGCGCTGGCTGCAGCGGGCGCCCACACAGCCCACGGCGCCTGCTGCAGCCGGGAAGGGGGTGATTGGACAGCGGATCCAGCACTGGATCCGCTGGGCCAATCACATCTGGACACTGACAGGGGCGTGCATTCATCGCACGCCCCTGTGATTGCGGCACCAGTATAGGTGCCGCTTGTCCATTCATTTTCAATGGGCTTTCACAGCCCATTGCTGCGCCCCGCCCCCTACCCGCCCCCCGCTGCCCGGAGTTTTAATGTTAGCAGCGGGAGGCACCTCTCCCGCTGCCTCCCACCCTCACAAGCAGCCACAGGGGGGGGGATTATTAAAATAAGAAAAAAAGATATTGATAACAAACTCTGTTATAAATATCTTCTTTTTATTATTTTAATCATTATGACAGGTGAGGCACTGCCTCCCCTGCCTCCCCTTACTGCACGTCCCTGCTTCGGTGGGTCTGGACATTTCCTCATTTATTCCTTTTTGGCATTTGACTTTAAGTTGTTTTCCTTTGCAATAAAGCTCTTTAATATTTCATCAAACTCCACTGTCAGCGTCCTGTGTGAGGAAGTCCTATATCAGGCCTTCCCTTTTCCAGCTCAGTTGTGGTTCCTCTTCCCAACCATCGGAAGAATCCCCGAGTTCACTACACTCTCAGTCTAGGCCAGTGACAGTATACTCAGGCCACATGGACCCGGGGAATCGGAACCCAGAGGCAAGCGCCATGCAGGACCTAGTTTCCCGAGTACAGAGTCAAGAAGCAGCACAGAATCAGGTGATGCAATATCTCCAGGCGTTACCTGGTCGGTTGGATCAAATCCAGACTTCGCTGGCTTCAGTGGTTCCAGCTCCAGTTCCAGTATCCGCTCCAGTGGTTGTCCCTGGCAATGCTTCCTCCTTGTCTGGAACCTGGTCACGCCTTCAGCTTCCCACTCCTCCTCGTTATAACGGGAATCCAAAAAATTGCCGTGGATTCCTCAATCAGTGTGAGGTACATTTCGAACTCCTCTCACACAACTTCCCTACTGATCGGTCTAAAGTGGCATACATTATTTCGTTACTTGAGGGTTCAGCGTTGGAGTGGGTGTCACCATTGTGGGTGCGATCAGATCCGTTAGTTTCCAGTTATACTAATTTATTGGCGTCATTCCGAAGGATCTTTGATGAGCCTGGCAGGACGACTGCTGCCTCAGCTGACTTGCTCCGAGTTCGACAAGGCTCTTGCAAAGTGGGACAGTATGTAATTCACTTTCAAACTATAGCTTCTGAACTGAGCTGGAATAATGATGCCCTTCGGGCTGCTTTTTGGAACGGGCTCTCGGATCGTTGATTACCAGAGATCTGCCGGATTCCTTGGAACAGTTGATCTCACTCTGTGTGAAGGTGGATCTTCGTATGCAGGAACGAGGTGGTGAACGTAGTCGGTCTGACCGGTCGAGGCTCCGAACTCTTCCATCTAAGCAGACAGTCAATTCCAGTCCAGACGAACCCATGCAGATTAATCGGTCTCGGCTGTCCCCAGAAGAGCGTCAGCGTCGGCGTGAGGGTAGACTCTGCCTCTACTGTGGAGCCGCGGATCATTTCCTCAAGTCTTGCAAGTTTCGCCCAGGAAACGGCCAGTCCTAGCCTGTTCCGGAGAAGTCAAGCTAGGGGTTGTTTCTCAATCTTCTCCGGCAGTAGATTGTCTACTTTCAGTATCTCTGTTTTCTAAATCTGAAGTCAAAACCGTTAAGGCACTGTTGGACTCAGGAGCTGCGGGGAATTTTATTTCGCTTTCCTGCGCCCAGAATTTGGGATTGACGTTACAGTCGGTCGAACGACCTATTACGATAACTGCTATTAATGGTACCCAAATTCCTAATGCTCTGATTACAAGTCATACTATGCCAATCAAGCTGCAAGTGGGAGCTTTGCACCAAGAAAATCTGGAGTTCCTTGTGATTCAAGAGATGTCTCACGATCTCGTCCTTGGTCTTCCCTGGCTTAAGCTTCACAACCCTCACGTCGACTGGAAGTCAACACAGATAATTTCTTGGAGTCCTCTCTGTCACTCGAATTGTCTTACTCCTGTCTACCCACTTCGTGCATCGTCTAAGTCGGACGCAGAGACTATTCCAGAGGCTTATCGGGAGTTTTCAGATGTCTTCTCGGAACAGGCGGCCGATAAATTACCCCCGCATAGACCCTGGGATTGTCCTATTGAGCTTATTCCGGGGGGAAATGCCACCTCGCGGACGTACCTATCCTTTGCCAGTACCTGAGACTCAAGCCATGTCAGAATATATCAAGTCTAATCTGCAGAAGGGATTCATTCGCCCCTCCACTTCCCCAGCAGGAGCAGGCTTCTTCTTTGTGAAGAAAAAAGATGGAGTCCTGAGGCCATGTATCGATTATCGTGGTCTAAACAAAGTCACCATTAAGAACAAGTATCCTCTGCCGCTCATCACGGAGCTGTTCGATAGAGTTCGTGGAGCTCGAGTCTTTACTAAGCTCGATTTAAGGGGAGCTTATAACTTAATACGTCCGACAAGGGGACGAATGGAAGACGGCCTTCAATACTAGGGGCGGGCATTATGAGTACCTGGTAATGCCGTTTGGCCTCAGCAACGCCCCCGCCGTCTTCCAGGGATTCATCAGTGAAGTTTTTCGGTACATGTTACATCTAAATGTGGTGGTATATTTGGACGACATCCTGATATTTTCGAAGAATCTCTCTGAGCACAGAACACAAGTTAAGGAGGTACTTCTTCGGTTGCGAAAGAACCATCTTTATGGCAAGATTTCCAAGTGCACCTTTGAGGTCCCATCTATTCCATTTCTAGGCTACATTATTTCAGGAACAGAGTTGAGTATGGATCCGGAGAAACTTTCTGCCATTCGGGACTGGACTCAGCCTCTTTTCCTGAAAGCGGTGCAACGATTTCTAGGGTTCGCATATTACTACCGAAAATTCATAAGGGGTTTCTCTATTATTGTGGCGCCTATTACTGCCCTAACCAAGAAAGGGGCTGACCCAAGCCATTGGTCCTCTGAAGCAGTTGCAGCGTTCGCTCAGTTGAAGGCAGCATTTATGACCGCTCCGGTACTTCAGCAGCCAGACTTCCTAAAACCATTCTTTCTGGAGGTTGATGCTTCTACGGTAGGCATAGGTGCCGTACTTTCGCAGTACGCTCCAGATGGGAAGTTACATCAGTGGGGTTTCCATTCTCGCAAGTTCTCTCCTGCTGAGTTAAATTACACCATTGGAGATAAAGAGCTGTTGGCAATTAAATCTGCCTTAGAAGAATGGAGATATTTTTTGGAGGGTGCTAAACACTTAATTACGATTTTTACGGATCACAAGAATTTACTGTATCTCAAGACGGCCCAATGCTTGAATCCCCGTCAAGCAAGATGGGCGCTCTTCTTTGCCCGGTTTACGTTTGTCATTAAGTACCGGGCTGGAACTCTTAACACCAAGGCGGATGCCCTATCCCGTTCCGTAATGGCTTCGGATGAGGAGAATACCGTTGAAAAGGCGTTGATCCTCAGTCCCGTCTCTATCTCTGCGGCTCCCACTGCGTTGGGTCCTCCTCCTGGAAGAATGTCTGTGCCAGCTAAATTTCGACCTAGTTTGTTGCAGTGGGCTCACATTTCCAAGTTTTTTGGCCATCCAGGAGTTCAAAAGATGTGGGAATTACTGCGTAGATCTTACTGGTGGGACACTATGAAGAAGGATGTCCAAGAGTATGTCAACTCGTGTCCTCAATTGCTCAGCACAAAACTCTACGTCTGCCTCCTGCGGGATTGTTGCACCCACTGTCCATTCCTAAGAGGCCTTGGACTCACATCTCTATGGACTTTGTTACTGAACTACCTCTCTCAAAAGGTCATAACACCGTCTGGGTGATTATCGACCGATTTTCTAAGATGGCACATTTTGTTCCGTTGACCGGATTACCATCAGCTTCTAAGTTTGCTTTGTTATTCATTCGGGAACACTTCCGCCTGCACGGGTTACCTCTGGAGATAGTCTCAGATCGAGGGGTACAGTTTACGGCAAGATTCTGGAGAGCCCTCTGCACGGCTCTACAAATAAAACTCAAGTTTTCATCTGCTTATCATCCACAGACCAATGGGCAAACTGAACGCGTCAATCAAGATTTAGAGACTTTTCTCCGTGTTTACCTTTCTCCCTCACAAGATAATTGGGTGGAGTTGTTGCCTTGGGCCGAGTTCGCCCATAACCATCTATATCACTCCTCGACTGGTAAGTCTCCATTTTTTATTAATTACGGATTTCATCCCCAAGTTCCGTAATTGCCCATTTGTCCTCCAGAGGAAGTTCCTGCTGCAGCCTCTACTCTCCGGCATTTCAGTCAAATCTGGAGTCGAGTTCATGCCAACCTCAAGAGAGTTTCTGGTCGCTATAAGTTCTTTGCGGATAGGAAGCGACGGGCAGCTCCTCAGTACAAGGTTGGTGACAGGGTATGGCTTTCTACCAGCAATCTCCGTTTAAAGGTGCCCACTATGAAGTTCGCTCCAAGGTTTATTGGTCCTTATCCCGTGTTACAAGTCCTGAATCCGGTTGCCTGCAAATTGGGGTTGCCTTCACATCTCCGGATACCAAATTCCTTCCATATCTCTCTTCTTCGCCCTCTTGTTTTGAACCGGTTTCATTCCAAGTCCCCAAGGCCAACCTCTGCAGAGGCTGAAGATGGTACAGACTTTGAGATCAAAGCTATTCTTGATTCTCGCTATCTTCACAAGAATCTACAGTATTTGGTGGAATGCAAAGGTTTTGGCCCCGAGGAAAGGAGCTGGGTCAAAGCTACTGAAGTTACGGCTCCCCGACTGGTGCGGATGTTCCATTCCAGACATCCAACAAAACCTGGAAAGTGTCCAGGGGCCACTCCTAGAGGAGGGGGTACTGTCACACACCAGAGGCGGCGTTCGCCGCGCTTACCCCTGCGTGTCTGCTGGTCAGTGTTGCGGCCTCTGCCTTCGGTGGGCCACGGGCTCCGGCGTCTGGTTGGCGCAGCTACCGGCGGTTCTCTGGGGCATGGGCGCCGCCATGACACCCGGCATCACGTGAACGGGGGGCAGGTGACGTCATCAGACTGCTCCGCCAATCCAGCGCTGGCGGGAGATTCAAAGTCAGACGCCGGACAGAGCTTCAGGGCCTGAGTATCGTCTTTCCCTGACGTAGATGCCAGTGCTCTTGTTCCTGGCAAGGATCTCTGCAGTTGTACTCCAGTGTCTCCGGCATTTCCAGCTGCCAGTTCGCTACACCGGCTCCAGTGTATTCAGCAGCCGGTAATCTCTCTGCGTACTAGTCATCCGTGTTCCAAGTAATCAGTGTCTCAAGTCTCCATTCTCAAGTTCCACAAATCCAACAGCGTCTCAGTCTCCGTTCTCAAGCCCTACAAATCCACAGCGTCTAAAACCCCTGCACTTCAGTTCCTCACGTCATCAGCGACTTAGTCTCCGTTCCCAAACCCTACAAATCCACAGCGTCTAAAACCCCTGCACTTCAATTCCTCACATCAGCGTCTCAGTCTCCGTTTTCAAGTTCTTCAAATCCACAGCGTCTAAAACCCCTGCACTTCAGTTTCTCACGTCATCAGCGTCTCAGCCTCCGTTCCCAAACCCTACAAATTCACAGCGTCTAAAACCCCTGCACTTCAATTCCTCACATCATCAGCGTCTCAATCTCCGTTCTCAAGATCTATAAATCCACAGCGTCAGAAACCCCTGCACTTCAGTTTCTCACGTCATCAGCATCTCAGTCTCCGTTCTCAAGCTCTACAAATTCACAGCGTCAAAAACCCCTGCATTTCAGTTTCTCACGTCATCAGCGTCTCTGTCATCACTCACAAGTTCTTCAACCATCAGTGCTAATAATCATCATTCATAAGCTCCATAAGTTATCAGTGACTTACAAACATCACCCGCAGTTTCTTCTATTACCAGCATCCCCAATACTGCTCACTAAACCCTTCGGTGGGTCTGGACATTTCCTCATTTATTCCTTTTTGGAATTTGTCTTTAAGTTGTTTTCCTTTGCAATAAAGCTCTTTAATATTTCATCAAACTCCACTGTCAGCGTCCTGTGTGAGGAAGTCCTATATCAGGCCTTCCCTTTTCCAGCTCAGTTGTGGTTACTCTTCCCAACCATCGGAAGAATCCCCGAGTTCACTACACTCTCAGTCTAGGCCAGTGACAATGTCTATTCCTAATATGTTTGGACCTCCTGTGGTGCTATTATCACACTCAAAGTTAACGTTGTCTTCTACTCTTATGATACTTAACACGTAAGGACTCTTTGAGATGCAAAGCTTACTTAGCTGAATTGGTCAATGCCATGTATTCTGCCTTGGTAGTACATAAAGCCAGTGTTGCAAGTAGAAATATTTTCTTAGTGGTACTGAGTGCAGAAAAACGGGAGTGGTCATGTGTTGTGGGTGCGTGGCCACATATTGCTAGTGGGAGTGGCTACATGACACTAGTGGCGTGGCCACACGACAGACCCTTTTTTTAAATCTGGAGGTAAGGCTAAACATATACAGTAATGCCTCCAGTATAATAGAAATATATAGTGATACTGTACCTCCAGTATAATAGAAATATATAGTGATACCTCCAGTATAATAGAAATATATAGTGATACCTCCAGTATAGTAGAAATATATAGTAATGCCCCCAATTTAATAACATAATATAGTAATGCCTCCATTATAACAAGAAAATACAGCCACTGTTGCACTCACAGTAACCCTGACAAAGTGGGAGGAGCCGTCATGCTGCCAAGCACCATGGTCTTGTTGCTTTGTGGCACATTATAATTGTGGGAATGGCAAAGTGTGTGGCAGGTGGTACTGAGTATCCGCTGCCAAATTCTTATGGTACTCCGTACCCGAGCATACCCGCATACATGCACCACTGAATAAAGCCACTGTAGGTTGTTTCCTACTTGCCCAGCTCACCGCTGAACCTGCCAATAGGAACAGGCATTCTGTGTAGGAATGGCAGTCATCCTCATGTGCCCCCAGTCCTCATTGCAGAACAACTTTAATGCAGAGTTCCCGCACCTGGTGAACTGGTCTAACTTCAAAGAAGGTGTCCTTCTTAAGTATTTTAGGATTATTTTTGGAAATCATATAATTTTATAAACTGTATGAAAGTGGATACAAAAACCACATGAGAATAATAACATAGGGTTATAATGCAGTACAATTGGCACACAAGTAAAATCAACCAGTATAATAAGAAAGTTAACAGAGAAGAAGATGGTAAGCCCGATACAAGAGTACTGTAAGCACAGAAGCTGGGGAAGGCAGAGGGGAAGAGAAGAAGGTGATCACCAGATGGATATGATGATAATTGTGAGGTAGGGGGAGGGTTGCAAGAGAGGTTTAGAGTGATGGAAGCTAAGAGTCTTATATGTAAACTCCCTGTAGTCCGGGAGAATGATAGAATGTAAAATATGAATTGTTAACTACAAAAAAAGGTTGATTGAGCAGAGCTAAGGTAGACAGGAGGAGGTAGGTCAATAAGAAAAAAAGAATAGGAGTCATAGGGAGAAGAGCAGGCCGGTGGAGAAGAGAGAAGAAAAAGTGGAGGGGGGAGAGAAGGGCCAGTAGGAATATAAATAGTGAGAACGGTGGGAACAGAGCACGCATACTTAAAATAGGCAGGAAGTGTGACGTTATAAATTTTATAACAGGGATTATGTTATGAATCCCATAATCCCACAACTGCACGGAATTTATCCACTGTGTTGTTTTGGAATATACTTATATACTTCATTCTAGATACGACCCAGATTCTGTTAAGAAGTTCTCGGCAGGACATGGGGAGGGTTGCTTCCAAGCCCGAGCAATTTGGTATTTAGACACGCAAGAAATATGTAGGATCAGTCTGTTGACATGCTTAGGTAACTGGCAGACTGGAAAACACAGGAAGTATCAAAGACAGGGTAAGAGGAAAGCTCACAGGGTCTACAGAGGCAATGAGGGATTGAACCAACGTCTAAACAGGCCTAATATACAGATGGTATGCAGTTCATATACCGCCTGTCGGGATCCCGGCATTCAGCATCCCGACTCTGGAATTCCGACTGGGGGCTAAATGCCAGCGTTAGAAATCCCTACTGCAGCCAAATATTCCCGTTCGGGTGGTGGGTCCACGCCACCATCTGAGTGGGAATATAACCTGTGGTGAGTGAAGCTTGCCACTGGGCCTGATGCACGGCAAGCGCAGCGAGCCTGCAAGGGTACTCGCTGCCGGTATGACGGCTGCTGGGATGCCGCTGTCGGGATACTGACAGCCGGCATCCTGACAGCCAGTATATTGTATTTATTCCATACAGACAAGTCCACCAAATATGAAAAAAGAAGCCATATTGACGCCAACATACTGTAGATCAGGGGCATAGGGTACAATTGATGTAGGCGATACGTGACAACATACCAATGAGTATATACTTTATAGGCATTCTCCTTGATGGAGACACTAATAGAATTTTTAGATACATTTAAATGAACTGCCTCCCAAGTGCGGAGGGCAGAGGTGCGCCTAGATCTGTCCCAGGTGTGTAGGACAGAGGTGCGCCTACAGTAGATCCGTCTGCCGGGAAATTTTTTTGGGGGCGGCCAAAGGTGTTGGTCGACAGATATAATGCCTTTCTCCAGATCTTGACTAATTCTTAGGCCTAATAAGTAATGTGCTGGACCCAGGTCTATAAATTATTGTTTTGTTCGAGAAACTGTTTAGTTGATTTTCTCCTCTTGGCCTACAAATGGTAACTTTCCACATACACAACAATTATGAAGAGCTTCTTCTTTATTTGTTTGTAGTAGAGACAGTGGGGGTAATTCAGACCTGATCACTCGCTAGCTGTTTTTTGCAGTCCTGCGTTCGCATAGTCGCCGCCCACCGGGGTGTGTATTTTAGCTGTGCAAGTGTGCGGTCGCATGTGCAGCTGAGTGGTACAAAAAGATCTTGTGCAGTTTCTGAGTAGCCAAGGACTTACTCAGCCGATGCGATCACTTCTGCCTGTCCGGGACAGGAATTGACGTCAGACACCCGCCCTGCAAATGCTTGGGAATGTCTGTGTTTTTCCAAACACTCCCAGAAAACGGTCAGTTGCCACCCACAAACGCCTTCTTTCTGTCAATCAGCTTGCGATCGTCCGTGCGAATGGATTATTTGCACAAACCCATAGCAGAGCAAAGAACCACTCTGTACCCACGCAACGCGCCTGTGCATTACCTTGCATACGCATGCGCAGTTCTGGCCTGATTGCAGCGATGCACATAACGCAGCCTAGTAATCAGGTCTGTATTAGGCCCAGTGATCTGTCTTTGAGCGTTCAAAGCCCATCTCTTGCAGTGCAGTGTCTAATATTATGTACCAGTATCAACCACTCTACTTTAGGCCAATCAGTGCCTTTTTTAGGAGACAGACTTCTAAACCTTCCTTAAATATTTTCTCATTATAGTAGAGAATACCCCAGGTGCAAGGCAAACAAATTGACTGTAAAAGTGCTGCTTAAAGAGACTGCCAACCCTCAAAAGGGAAAACCAATGTATAAAGGAAGCAGTGCTAATACAGGCAATACAATTGATCAGCTTGGTTTTATATATATTTTTATATATATATATATATATATATATACATACTGTATATAAAACAAACATTGTTGATATCAAAAATTACTCTATTCAAAAAAGAACACTTTAAAACATCCTATGCAGTCAAGTCATAGTATAAAGCCACCAAATAAATGAATAACTTAATAGCAGGTTTTAATGATAAACTGAATGTATTAATGTCACATATGGCTGCAGTCACTTGTAGAGAAACATATTATTTGTGTGTCCATTAATGTGTACTCAACGGCAAAGGTATACAGTACCATATATGTGCCACTTTGAGCGATAACTGTAAATAACATGCTTGGCAAATGTCTGGAGGCTAACTGAATGCAATATTTACGAATACTTCACCACATCATTTAGGAGGCTTCCCAATATTTCATCTCACAGAAGATCTTTTCTGTGGTTGAATGTCCATGCTAGTAGCCTCTGATTTGGTTATGACCCCAGCTGCTTTCATGTCCAGTAACATAGCTTTTATGTAATTTGTGCTGTTTCTCTAAATACAGATGTAGTCACACTCATTGTGGCTGCACCTATTTGCGACTAGGTTGCCACAATGCACGCGCACGCTGTTGTCTGTATGCGTATATTCACACCCGCGACCAATATGCATTGCATTGACGGGTCACAGGTGAGAATAGGTGCAGCCAGGCCCAGCTAGTCATTGGCGTGATGTGTATGCATGTGCATACGCATTGCAGCAATGATAAGCCTGGCTACATCTGTATAACATCTCTAGTCTTGACAACCATTCTGGTACTTGGATTCCATAATCTGTAGCCTTTACCATCATGGCAATAGCCAAGCCTTATACACTTCACGGATTTTGAAGCCAGCCTGGATCTTCTCTCTTTTCTTAGGGCGGGATTAAAATCTTTTATTGCACCCGATCTCCCGTAAAAAATGACGGGAGATCATGGAGTAATATTCTATGGCATCCCGATATCACGCTGATCGCGCCCATAAAGAGACGGGTTTAGCCGCGTAAAGCAGCTAAACCCGACTAAAGACATGGGCGCGATCGTGAAAAGTCCCGTTTGGGTGTCCAAACGGGTCACTTTTAGTGCATTTCAGCTCACCGCCCCTGGGGGCTGAAATGCTGATATCGCACCCATCGGCAGTAACATTTGAATACTGCTGGCAGGCGGGATGGGGGCGGAAGGGGAGCTGCAAGCTTAGACTCTTGTGGATAAAGCTTCAACCTAAAACTGCTTATCTAGGCCTGCATCATGCATTCATCTTGCTTACTCCACTAGTGTATGATTTGATTACTCACTTACACCATTTTGTTCAGGAGTATAGGCAATGGTCAATTAACATTCAATTCCATATTTCAATTCCAGCCCCCCAGGTAAAATCTGCCACCCTGATATCAGTGTCAGTGAAGCCAGATGCAGTTCGTGACTGCACTGGCTTCACTGTGACTGGCAGCGACGTCCTATTGGAAGTTGTACCTATCAGTCACAGACAAACAAGGAAGTCCCATTGGGAGGTGTTTCCTCCCTGTGGGACTGACAAACTGGGCTGTGATTAGCAGAGAGCTGACTTCCTGTAGGAAGCCACTACCTGCCTTTCGCGCAGCCCGATCCAGCTTCTAAGGGCTGCAGTTGATGCAATCCATTGATGCTGGGGGATTGCGCATGCGTAGTCGCAGTGCGGCATCTGCGCATACACCACTCCTGGCACCTGCTGGATTCACTGCGCAGGTGCCGGGACGTGGGGTTCGCTGTACCCTCTCCGGGCACAGGGGAAGTGGCAGCCCTCCTACGTTTTGTAAGTAGGAGCCGCTGCTGCTACCTACATCTACATCTGAAAAAAAAAAATCAGAAAAGAAATGGGTAGGATGTCCTCCTCCATTTTGTAACCAGATTTCATCCCAATGCTGGATTGCTGGATACCTCAAAATCATGGGGAAAATGACAAGGTGTCCTCCCTGATTTTGGGGTAACCAGCAGTAGCAATTGCACCATTGATTTCAGAAAGCTCAAGGCCATTTTGTACCAGGGCTCTTCCTTATACTATGGTGTGGTGGGTATGGATCTAGTGAAGTTAAATAGTGTAAAAAAATGTAATTTGTCTTTGACAAATTTCTCCAAAGAAAAAAGCAAATAAAGGCACACACAGTTTAAAGTAAAAACATTTTTATAACGAAAAGTAAAACACAATGCAATTAATCTAATGAGGACAGGGGACTCACTGGGGTGCTGTTAGGGTTTCCATCTGTACTGTATTAATAAAGATTGTCCTGTAATTGACAGGGACATGCTACGTCCCATACTGATTCAATACCGTCCCATTTTTGAGTCTGGTATCAGAGTGCTTGCACTGTCTAGTCACTGGAGCAGTACCGGCACAGCTATATCAGACTATAATTAATGCTCACGCTGCTGCCTGCAATGTCATCACATGACTGAATCACATGCTACATGGCCACCCAGCAGCAGTGCACCCGTGACGGAGACGTGCAACATTCACTTGAATGGAGAGCATATCCGACCAGGCGGGCGTGCACCCAGACGGAGACACTCAGAATGGGAGCGTCTCTGTGCACTCCCGGCATGACTAGGCAGACGGATCGTCTAGTCACTCTGGGAGTGCACGCCTGCGCTGGAGCCGCCTAAGATGAGCGTGGCTCCATCTGTCGTTGCCTACCCTCCCGCATAGTGCAGGAGAGTCCCTGAAATAGCAACAATCTGCCTGACTCCCTGAATCGGCCAGCAATCTCCCCGATTGCACCTTACCCCCATAATATAGCTGTTACATTCTTGGAAAATAAGTAAATAAGAGAAACATACAGTCAAATGAGATTATTTTCCCGCACTGGTTATAAGGCACAATGGGGCAGATGTATTAACCTAGAGAAGGCATAAGGAAATTACGAACCAGTGAAAATTGCAAGATGATAAAAACACCAGCCAATCAGCTCCAATATGCAAATTGACAGGAGCTGATTGGCTGGTGGGTTTATCACCTCACTCTTATCACTGGTTTATCACTTCCTTATGCCTTCTCCTGGTTAATACATCTGCGCCATTGATCCCTATGGCCACTTTCAGTATATGTAACCTCTTGTAATACACAATACACAAACAAATCCTGAAAAATATCACTGTCTTTTCTTCAACAAGTAGATCTCACTAACGTTGGGGCTCATTTACATGTGGATGTAAATCATTTTCATGACACGCCTCTCAGATGTAGCAGTCCACGTCCGCGCTGATAGGTGTTACTTTTATAATCTCCCTGAAATGCTTTTTCGAAAGTAGGCAAGTATGCAGTATGATGATGACATTGGTTATATTCCTACAGACTTCTGGACCATGTGATCTCGAATATAAATCGTGAATATCAACTGAAGACTTTCTGCCTATGCAGAGGTTCCCTGTTGTAGAGAAACTACCATATAAGTAGGTATGGGGTATTTTTATTTAATACACATAAAAACATAGAATAGACTCTTTATCCGGGCCCAGTTTTGTTGGAGGGGCCCAGCGGGGGCTTCAGTAAGTTATACTGAGGTGGCTTTTACTGGAGGGGCAGCAGCACTATGGGCCTTATTCAGAGATAAACGTAGATGGCTGCATAAGAAGCCAGATCTGCATTCATCTCCGCACATACTGGGGGCCACCCAGCAAAGGGCAAGGCCGCCCAGCATGTGTAAGGCCACCAGTAGATGCGCACGCAATCTAAGTGCGGACACATCGGATCTAAGGTTGACCCCTGGCAGTGCAGCCTGGCTGTGCTGTGAGGCGGTCAGCGGCCATCTTTTTTTTCACAGCGAATGCATGTGACGTCATGCAGCCGCCCCAAAAACACTACTGGAATTGTAGTATGGACCAGTTCGGCCGACCCTGCTACCCAACGCTGCGGCATTGCCCCATGCATGCCCGTCGCTGTCAATCACATTGCAGCCTGCATCCTTCATGGATGCGGCCGCCATGTGTATGACTGAGCAGCCGCCATGCGGCTGCATGTGCCACCACCTGATAACTGTGCTGTGCACCACAACAGCGGCCGGGGCTGAATGACCCACTTATCCCTAGGTAAAGTCCACCACTACTCAGCAGAGAGCTGCAGGGAGCACTGCTGCCACCGTCTGCTCATAAACCAAAGCCCTATCACCCCCTCCCCGCAAAGCATCAAGAATGACAGTTACTCTGAATGCAACAACACCTTCCCCAGCATTATTGTTATAGAGGTCGATAATGTATTTCGACAAGATCATATACCTACAGCCAGGGCCGGATCTAAATCTTGCGGCGCCCCGGGCGAAAAAATAGAGAAGGGGCATGGTCAGTTATGCCCCCTGTAGCTGTGCCCACAGTAGTATTGCCCCCTGTTCTGTGCCCTCTGTAGAGTAGAAAATAAAAAATAATTACAAATAATAAATTAATACTTACAATCCCCGCTCCTGCTTCCCGACCGCAGCTGCCCTCCGTCTCCGGCCGCCGGCGCCGCTCCTCGGATCGTGACGTTTCTCCCATAGCACCGCATAGACACTAGAGGTCAATTATGATCTCTAGCGTCTATGTGCCGCTCCCACAATGCAGTGCGGTGCGTGATGACTTCAAAGACAGAACATGGATAAAGGGACAAAGATAAATAAGGAATGATGAATAGTGGGGAGACCCAAGACAGGAGGAGAGGGACAGAAAAGAGACAGAAAAGGCCGACAGACACAGGGGGATGTAGAAAATGGGAAAAAATAATTCCAGTAATTTTGATGAACGGCTGGTCCATACTACAATTAATGTCATAAAAAGTTAAGAAATTACTTGTGTGTTTTTTTTTTCTGTCTACTCAGTGTATTGAAAGTTTTCAAACTTTTACACTAGTACTTCTAGAAAAAAACTGTGCTGATTGGGGATGAGGACACACCTTCCATAAGGTTTGGCAACACCCCCTATGAAGGAACCTGTGTCCTTTGCTGATTTACACTTGGGTAACGTTGGGAGGTATGCAAACGCTCTTTCCTTAACATTTGTTCCTGCAGTGTTATTTTTTTTTTTATTGTTCTGTTAAAATTGATGGGTCGTCCTACAGGGTGTCACACACAGCAGATTTCCTATTTTGATAGCTGCTACAAACTGAATGCAGTGTTTAGGGATTGATGAAAAACAACTCTGGCCAGCAAGTGCTTATTAGATAGAAATCTATGTTATTTTTCTTACACTTGTCACATGAGTGAGCACATAGCTGCTGAGAAGCTGCACTTTTCCAACAAACAGCTTTCCCTAGTTGTTCTCTTGCTGCACGGAAAGCTCTCATGTGACATTACTTTTTGGGTTAATTGTTTTGCAGAGCTGACATATTATTGCAGCAATATAATAAAATAACAGTAATCTTGGCTGCCAGGCATGTTCTACTGTAGAAAACAGTAAGAGAGGGGAACTGGAGACGTCTAACTACTATCACAACCTGAACTGATACCTTTCAGATAAAACCTGTAGCTTGCAAGCAGAAACTGTAGGTAAATACAAGTATGGTATGGGATACATATATATATATATATATATATATTAGAGATGAGCGCCTGAAATTTTTCGGGTTTTGTGTTTTGGGTTCGGTTCCGCGGCCGTGTTTTGGGTTCGAACGCGTTTTGGCAAAACCTCACCGAATTTTTTTTGTCGGATTCGGGTGTGTTTTGGATTCGGGTGTTTTTTTCAAAAAACACTAAAAAACAGCTTAAATCATAGAATTTGGGGGTCATTTTGATCCCAAAGTATTATTAACCTCAAAAACCATAATTTACACTCATTTTCAGTCTATTCTGAATACCTCACACCTCACAATATTATTTTTAGTCCTAAAATTTGCACCGAGGTCGCTGTGTGAGTAAGATAAGCGACCCTAGTGGCCGACACAAACACCGGGCCCATCTAGGAGTGGCACTGCAGTGTCACGCAGGATGTCCCTTCCAAAAAACCCTCCCCAAACAGCACATGACGCAAAGAAAAAAAGAGGCGCAATGAGGTAGCTGTGTGAGTAAGATTAGCGACCCTAGTGGCCGACACAAACACCGGGCCCATCTAGGAGTGGCACTGCAGTGTCACGCAGGATGGCCCTTCCAAAAAACCCTCCCCAAACAGCACATGACGCAAAGAAAAAAAGAGGCGCAATGAGGTAGCTGTGTGAGTAAGATTAGCGACCCTAGTGGCCGACACAAACACCGGGCCCATCTAGGAGTGGCACTGCAGTGTCACGCAGGATGTCCCTTCCAAAAAACCCTCCCCAAACAGCACATGACGCAAAGAAAAAAAGAGGCGCAATGAGGTAGCTGTGTGAGTAAGATTAGCGACCCTAGTGGCCGACACAAACACCGGGCACATCTAGGAGTGGCACTGCAGTGTCACGCAGGATGTCCCTTCCAAAAAACCCTCCCCAAACAGCACATGACGCAAAGAAAAAAAGAGGCGCAATGAGGTAGCTGACTGTGTGAGTAAGATTAGCGACCCTAGTGGCCGACACAAACACCGGGCCCATCTAGGAGTGGCACTGCAGTGTCACGCAGGATGTCCCTTCCAAAAAACCCTCCCCAAACAGCACATGACGCAAAGAAAAAAAGAGGCGCAATGACGTAGCTGACTGTGTGAGTAAGATTAGCGACCCTAGTGGCCGACACAAACACCGGGCCCATCTAGGAGTGGCACTGCAGTGTCACGCAGGATGTCCCTTCCAAAAAACCCTCCCCAATCAGCACATGATGCAAAGAAAAAGAAAAGAAAAAAGAGGTGCAAGATGGAATTGTCCTTGGGCCCTCCCACCCACCCTTATGTTGTATAAACAAAACAGGACATGCACACTTTAACCAACCCATCATTTCAGTGACAGGGTCTGCCACACGACTGTGACTGATATGACGGGTTGGTTTGGACCCCCCCCAAAAAAGAAGCAATTAATCTCTCCTTGCACAAACTGGCTCTACAGAGGCAAGATGTCCACCTCATCTTCACCCTCCGATATATCACCGTGTACATCCCCCTCCTCACAGATTATCAATTCGTCCCCACTGGAATCCACCATCTCAGCTCCCTGTGTACTTTGTGGAGGCAATTGCTGCTGGTCAATGTCTCCGCGGAGGAATTGATTATAATTCATTTTAATGAACATCATCTTCTCCACATTTTCTGGATGTAACCTCGTACGCCGATTGCTGACAAGGTGAGCGGCGGCACTAAACACTCTTTCGGAGTACACACTTGTGGGAGGGCAACTTAGGTAGAATAAAGCCAGTTTGTGCAAGGGCCTCCAAATTGCCTCTTTTTCCTGCCAGTATAAGTACGGACTGTGTGACGTGCCTACTTGGATGCGGTCACTCATATAATCCTCCACCATTCTATCAATGTTGAGAGAATCATATGCAGTGACAGTAGACGACATGTCCGTAATCGTTGTCAGGTCCTTCAGTCCGGACCAGATGTCAGCATCAGCAGTCGCTCCAGACTGCCCTGCATCACCGCCAGCGGGTGGGCTCGGAATTCTGAGCCTTTTCCTCGCACCCCCAGTTGCGGGAGAATGTGAAGGAGGAGATGTTGACAGGTCGCGTTCCGCTTGACTTGACAATTTTGTCACCAGCAGGTCTTTCAACCCCAGCAGACCTGTGTCTGCCGGAAAGAGAGATCCAAGGTAGGCTTTAAATCTAGGATCGAGCACGGTGGCCAAAATGTAGTGCTCTGATTTCAACAGATTGACCACCCGTGAATCCTTGTTAAGCGAATTAAGGGCTGCATCCACAAGTCCCACATGCCTAGCGGAATCGCTCCCTTTTAGCTCCTTCTTCAATGCCTCCAGCTTCTTCTGCAAAAGCCTGATGAGGGGAATGACCTGACTCAGGCTGGCAGTGTCTGAACTGACTTCACGTGTGGCAAGTTCAAAGGGCATCAGAACCTTGCACAACGTTGAAATCATTCTCCACTGCACTTGAGACAGGTGCATTCCACCTACTATATCGTGCTCAATTGTATAGGCTTGAATGGCCTTTTGCTGCTCCTCCAACCTCTGAAGCATATAGAGGGTTGAATTCCACCTCGTTACCACTTCTTGCTTCAGATGATGGCAGGGCAGGTTCAGTAGTTTTTGGTGGTGCTCCAGTCTTCTGTACGTGGTGCCTGTACGCCGAAAGTGTCCCGCAATTTTTCTGGCCACCGACAGCATCTCTTGCACGCCCCTGTCGTTTTTTAAAAAATTCTGCACCACCAAATTCAAGGTATGTGCAAAACATGGGACGTGCTGGAATTTGCCCATATTTAATGCACACACAATATTGCTGGCGTTGTCCGATGCCACAAATCCACAGGAGAGTCCAATTGGGGTAAGCCATTCCGCGATGATCTTCCTCAGTTGCCGTAAGAGGTTTTCAGCTGTGTGCGTATTCTGGAAAGCGGTGATACAAAGCGTAGCCTGCCTAGGAAAGAGTTGGCGTTTGCGAGATGCTGCTACTGGTGCCGCCGCTGCTGTTCTTGCGGCGGGAGTCCATACATCTACCCAGTGGGCTGTCACAGTCATATAGTCCTGACCCTGCCCTGCTCCACTTGTCCACATGTCCGTGGTTAAGTGGACATTGGGTACAACTGCATTTTTTAGGACACTGGTGAGTCTTTTTCTGACGTCCGTGTACATTCTCGGTATCGCCTGCCTAGAGAAGTGGAACCTAGATGGTATTTGGTAACGGGGGCACACTGCCTCAATAAATTGTCTAGTTCCCTGTGAACTAACGGCGGATACCGGACGCACGTCTAACACCAACATAGTTGTCAAGGACTCAGTTATCCGCTTTGCAGTAGGATGACTGCTGTGATATTTCATCTTCCTCGCAAAGGACTGTTGAACAGTCAATTGCTTACTGGAAGTAGTACAAGTGGGCTTACGACTTCCCCTCTGGGATGACCATCGACTCCCAGCGGCAACAACAGCAGCGCCAGCAGCAGTAGGCGTTACACGCAAGGATGCATCGGAGGAATCCCAGGCAGGAGAGGACTCGTCAGAATTGCCAGTGACATGGCCTGCAGGACTATTGGCATTCCTGGGGAAGGAGGAAATTGACACTGAGGGAGTTGGTGGGGTGGTTTGCGTGAGCTTGGTTACAAGAGGAAGGGATTTACTGGTCAGTGGACTGCTTCCGCTGTCACCCAAAGTTTTTGAACTTGTCACTGACTTATTATGAATGCGCTGCAGGTGACGTATAAGGGAGGATGTTCCGAGGTGGTTAACGTCCTTACCCCTACTTATTACAGCTTGACAAAGGGAACACACGGCTTGACACCTGTTGTCCGCATTTCTGGTGAAATACCTCCACACCGAAGAGCTGATTTTTTTGGTATTTTCACCTGGCATGTCAACGGCCATATTCCTTCCACGGACAACAGGTGTCTCCCCGGGTGCCTGACTTAAACAAACCACCTCACCATCAGAATCCTTCTGGTCAATTTCCTCCCCAGCGCCAGCAACACCCATATCCTCCTCATCCTGGTGTACTTCAACACTGACATCTTCAATCTGACTATCAGGAACTGGACTGCGGGTGCTCCTTCCAGCACTTGCAGGGGGCGTGCAAATGGTGGAAGGCGCATGCTCTTCACGTCCAGTGTTGGGAAGGTCAGGCATCGCAACCGACACAATTGGACTCTCCTTGTGGATTTGGGATTTCAAAGAACGCACAGTTCTTTGCGGTGCTTTTGCCAGCTTGAGTCTTTTCAGTTTTCTAGCGAGAGGCTGAGTGCTTCCATCCTCATGTGAAGCTGAACCACTAGCCATGAACATAGGCCAGGGCCTCAGCCGTTCCTTGCCACTCCGTGTGGTAAATGGCATATTGGCAAGTTTACGCTTCTCCTCCGACAATTTTATTTTAGGTTTTGGAGTCCTTTTTTTACTGATATTTGGTGTTTTGGTTTTGACATGCTCTGTACTATGCCATTGGGCATCGGCCTTGGCAGACGACGTTGCTGGCATTTCATCGTCTCGGCCATGACTAGTGGCAGCAGCTTCAGCACGAGGTGGAAGTGGATCTTGATCTTTCCCTAATTTTGGAACCTCAACATTTTTGTTCTCCATATTTTAATAGGCACAACTAAAAGGCACCTCAGGTAAACAATGGAGATGGATGGATTGGATACTAGTATACAATTATGGACGGGCTGCCGAGTGCCGACACAGAGGTAGCCACAGCCGTGAACTACCGCACTGTACTGTGTCTGCTGCTAATATATAGACTGGTTGATAAAGAGATAGTATACTCGTAACTAGTATGTATGTATAAAGAAAGAAAAAAAAACCACGGTTAGGTGGTATATACAATTATGGACGGGCTGCCGAGTGCCGACACAGAGGTAGCCACAGCCGTGAACTACCGCACTGTACTGTGTCTGCTGCTAATATATAGACTGGTTGATAAAGAGATAGTATACTCGTAACTAGTATGTATGTATAAAGAAAGAAAAAAAAACCACGGTTAGGTGGTATATACAATTATGGACGGGCTGCCGAGTGCCGACACAGAGGTAGCCACAGCCGTGAACTACCGCACTGTACTGTGTCTGCTGCTAATATATAGACTGGTTGATAAAGAGATAGTATACTCGTAACTAGTATGTATGTATAAAGAAAGAAAAAAAAACCACGGTTAGGTGGTATATACAATTATGGACGGGCTGCCGAGTGCCGACACAGAGGTAGCCACAGCCGTGAACTACCGCACTGTACTGTGTCTGCTGCTAATATATAGACTGGTTGATAAAGAGATAGTATACTCGTAACTAGTATGTATGTATAAAGAAAGAAAAAAAAACCACGGTTAGGTGGTATATACAATTATGGACGGGCTGCCGAGTGCCGACACAGAGGTAGCCACAGCCGTGAACTACCGCACTGTACTGTGTCTGCTGCTAATATATAGACTGGTTGATAAAGAGATAGTATACTCGTAACTAGTATGTATGTATAAAGAAAGAAAAAAAAACCACGGTTAGGTGGTATATACAATTATGGACGGGCTGCCGAGTGCCGACACAGAGGTAGCCACAGCCGTGAACTACCGCACTGTACTGTGTCTGCTGCTAATATATAGACTGGTTGATAAAGAGATAGTATACTCGTAACTAGTATGTATGTATAAAGAAAGAAAAAAAAACCACGGTTAGGTGGTATATACAATTATGGACGGGCTGCCGAGTGCCGACACAGAGGTAGCCACAGCCGTGAACTACCGCACTGTACTGTGTCTGCTGCTAATATATAGACTGGTTGATAAAGAGATAGTATACTCGTAACTAGTATGTATGTATAAAGAAAGAAAAAAAAACCACGGTTAGGTGGTATATACAATTATGGACGGGCTGCCGAGTGCCGACACAGAGGTAGCCACAGCCGTGAACTACCGCACTGTACTGTGTCTGCTGCTAATATATAGACTGGTTGATAAAGAGATAGTATACTCGTAACTAGTATGTATGTATAAAGAAAGAAAAAAAAACCACGGTTAGGTGGTATATACAATTATGGACGGGCTGCCGAGTGCCGACACAGAGGTAGCCACAGCCGTGAACTACCGCACTGTACTGTGTCTGCTGCTAATATATAGACTGGTTGATAAAGAGATAGTATACTACTAATATTATATATACTGGTGGTCAGGTCACTGGTCACTAGTCACACTGGCAGTGGCACTCCTGCAGCAAAAGTGTGCACTGTTTTAATATAATATTATGTACTCCTGGCTCCTGCTATAACCTATAACTGGCACTGCAGTAGTGCTCCCCAGTCTCCCCCACAATTATAAGCTGTGTGAGCTGAGCAGTCAGACAGATATATAATATATATAGATGATGCAGCACACTGGCCTGAGCCTGAGCAGTGCACACAGATATGGTATGTGACTGACTGAGTCACTGTGTGTATCGCTTTTTTCAGGCAGAGAACTGATATATTAAATAAACTGCACTGTGTGTCTGGTGGTCACTCACTATATAATATATTATGTACTCCTGGCTCCTGCTATAACCTATAACTGGCACTGCAGTAGTGCTCCCCAGTCTCCCCCACAATTATAAGCTGTGTGAGCTGAGCAGTCAGACAGATAATCAGATATATATAATATTATATATAGATAATAGATGATGCAGCACACTGGCCTGAGCCTGAGCAGTGCACACAGATATGGTATGTGACTGAGTCACTGTGTGCTGTGTATCGCTTTTTTCAGGCAGAGAACGGATTATAAATAAAACTGGTGGTCACTATCAGCAAAACTCTGCACTGTACTGAGTACTCCTAATGCTCCCCAAAATTAGTAAATCAAGTGTCTCTCTAATCTATTCTAAACGGAGAGGACGCCAGCCACGTCCTCTCCCTATCAATCTCAATGCACGTGTGAAAATGGCGGCGACGCGCGGCTCCTTATATAGAATCCGAGTCTCGCGATAGAATCCGAGCCTCGCGAGAATCCGACAGCGTCATGATGACGTTCGGGCGCGCTCGGGTTAACCGAGCAAGGCGGGAAGATCCGAGTCGCTCGGACCCGTGAAAAAAAACATGAAGTTCGTGCGGGTTCGGATTCAGAGAAACCGAACCCGCTCATCTCTAATATATATATATATATATATATGCAATGTATCGGCGGCACTCGCTGGGGACTTATTCAGCATAAGAAGAAGAGACACAGCTCTGCAGTTAACGTTTCAGTTTATGCAACTTTCATCAGAACGTTCTGACGAAAGTTGCATAAACTGAAACGTTAACTGCAGAGCAGTGTCTCTTCTTCTTATGCTGAATAAGTCCCCAGCGAGTGCCGCCGATACATTGCATATTTACACGTTCTAGTGACGGAGGGCACCGGGGCATACCAGAGTGGGAGGCGTTGAGTGCCGGTAACTGCATTGAAATATATATATATATATATATAGTCCAGGAAATGAACCCGCACTCTAATGCTGGTATAACTAAATAAGTAGGGGGTGCCCTCAGCAAGGGTAAATGCAAGCAGGAAAAAAGGGCTGCGGCACTCCGTTGATAAAATAATAGTGTATTGGTTAGACAATCATTACAGCAGTACAAGCGGCAGCGACGTTTCGGTACTCGCAGGTACCGTTTTCAAGCTGCGTGCTTGCTTTTTCTTTCAGCAGCACGCAGCTTGAAAACGGTACCTGCGAGTACCGAAACGTCGCTGCCGCTTGTACTGCTGTAATGATTGTCTAACCAATACACTATTATTTTATCAACGGAGTGCCGCAGCCCTTTTTTCCTGCTTATATATATATATATATATATATATATAGCATTTGGAAAGGCTCGGCACTCACTTGTGGGAAGCAGTTACTTGCTGCGGTGCCATCCAGGGAATAAACACTCCTGTAACAGTACTTGATAATGGCGGCACTCAGCAGACTCATTCAAAGATGCAAAAAGCCTTTTATTTTCGGTCCTACGCCGTTTCGGGGAAACCCCGTCTTCAGGGACAAACAGTACATGTTTGTCCCTGAAGACGGGGTTTCCCTGAAACGGCGTAGGACTGAAAATAAAAGGCTTTTTGCATCTTTGAATGAGTCTGCTGAGTGCCGCCATTATCAAGTACTATATATATATATATATATATATATATATATATTAGTGATGTGCACCGGAAATTTTTCGGGTTTTGTGTTTTGGTTTTGGATTCGGTTCCGCGGCCGTGTTTTGGATTCGGACGCGTTTTGGCAAAACCTCCCTGAAAATGTTTTGTCGGATTCGGGTGTTTTTTTTCCAAAAACCCCTCAAAAACAGCTTTAATCATAGAATTTGGGGATCATTTTGATCCTACAGTATAATTAACCTCAATAACCATAATTTCCACTCATTTCCAGTCTATTCTGAACACCTCAAACCTCACAATATTATTTTTAGTCCAAAAATTTGCACCAAGGTCGCTGGATGGCTAAGCTAAGCGACACTAGTGGCCAACACAAACACCTGGTCCATCTAGGAGTGGCACTGCAGTGTCAGACAGGATGGCAGATTTAAAAAATAGTCCCCAAACAGCACATGATGCAAAGAAAAAAAGAGGTGCACCGAGGTCGCTGGATGGCTAAGCTAAGCGACCCAAGTGGCCGACACAAACACCTGGCCCATCTAGGAGTGGCACTGCAGTGTCAGACAGGATGGCAGATTTAAAAAATAGTCCCCAAACAGCACATGATGCAAAGAAAAAAAGAGGTGCAATGAGGTAGCTGTGTGACTAAGCTAAGCGACCCAAGTGGCCGACACAAACACCTGGCCCATCTAGGAGTGGCACTGCAGTGTCAGACAGGATGGCAGATTTAAAAAATAGTCCCCAAACAGCACATGATGCAAAGAAAAAAAGAGGTGCACCAAGGTCGCTGGATGGCTAAGCTAAGAAACCCAAGTGGCCGACACAAACACCCGGCCCATCTAGGAGTGGCACTGCAGTGTCAGACAGGATGACAGATTTAAAAAATAGTCCCCAAACAGCACATGATGCAAAGAAAAAAAGAGGTGCAATGAGGTAGCTGTGTGACTAAGCTAAGCGACCCAAGTGGCCGACACAAACACCTGGCCCATCTAGGAGTGGCACTGCAGTGTCAGACAGGATGGCAGATTTAAAAAATAGTCCCCAAACGCACATGATGCAAAGAAAAAAAAAGAGGTGCACCAAGGTCGCTGGATGGCTAAGCTAAGCGACCCAAGTGGCCGACACAAACACCTGGCCCATCTAGGAGTGGCACTGCCGTGTCAGACAGGATGGCAGATTTAAAAAATAGTCCCCAAACAGCACATGATGCAAAGAAAAAAAGAGGTGCAATGAGGTAGCTGTGTGACTAAGCTAAGCGACCCAAGTGGCCCATCTAGGAGTGGCACTGCAGTGTCAGACAGGATGGCAGATTTAAAAAATAGTCCCCAAACAGCACATGATGCAAAGAAAAAAAGAGGTGCAATGAGGTAGCTGTGTGGCTAAGCTATGCGACCCAAGTGGCCGACACAAACACCTGGCCCATCTAGGAGTGGCACTGCAGTGTTCTAGCGAGAGGATGAGTGCTTCCATCCTCATTTGAATCTGAACCACTAGCCATGAACATAGGCCAGGGCCTCAGCCGTTTCTTGCCACTCCGTGTCGTAAATGGCATATTGGCAAGTTTACGCTTTTCATCAGACACTTTTAATTTTTATTTTTGGGTCATTTTACCGAACTTTTGTAGTATACTTGACGACACAGAGGTAGAGCAATGGACTACTGAACCGTACTGCTATATATATACTGGTGGTCACAGCAACATTCTGCACTGTCCCCTCCTACTATATACTGCGCAAAACCAAAATGCAGCACAGGTATGAATGCATAGTATACTTGACGACACAGAGGTAGAGTAGTGGACTACTGTACCGTACTGCTATATATATACTGGTGGTCACAGCAACATTCTGCACTGTCCCCTCCTACTATATACTGCGCACAACTAAAATGCAGCACAGGTATGGATGCATAGTATACTTGACGACACAGAGGTAGAGCAGTGGACTACTGTACCGTACTGCTATATATATACTGGTGGTCACAGCAACATTCTGCACTGTCCCCTCCTACTATATACTGTGCACAACTAAAATGCAGCACAGGTATGGATGCATAGTATACTTGACGACACAGAAGTAGAGCAGTGGACTACTGTACCGTACTGCTATATATATATACTGGTGGTCACAGCAACATTCTGCACTGTCCCCTCCTACTATATACTGCGCACAACTAAAATGCACCACAGGTATGGATGCATAGTATACTTGACGACACAGAGGTAGAGCAGTGGACTACTGTACCGTACTGCTATATATACACTGGTGGTAACAGCAACATTCTGCACTGTCCTCCTACTATATACTACAATGCAGCACAGATATGGAGCGATTTTCAGGCAGAGAACGTAGATATTTTCAGCACACTGAGCACAGATATTTGCAAGCACACTGAACACAGATATTTGCAGCACACTGAGCAGATATTTGCAGCACACTGAACACAGAAACTGAGAGAACACAGCCACGTCCTCTCGCTATCATCTCCAAAGCACGAGCGAAAATGGCAGCGACGCGCGGCTCCTTATATAGAATACGAATCTCGCGAGAATCCGTCAGCGGGATGATGACGTTCGGGCGCACTCGGTTTAACCGAGCATGGCGGGAAGATCCGAGGCTGCCTCGGAACCGTGTAAAATGGGTGAAGTTCGGGGGGGTTCGGATCCCGAGGAACCGAACCCGCTCATCACTAATATATATATATATATTTATGTGTGTGGAATGGTGTGGGCACTCTCTCTTCATACAGGTGTCAGCCCGGGTGCCTCCAAACAGGTCTCACGATAGCGATGATAGTGGCAGTCACGGGACTTAGTTATACCAGAAAGTGGACACAGCGGCCTCTTGTACAATCAACGTTTCAGTAATTTAAACCTTTGGCAGGATTAAACAATCACAATACAATGCAAGTTAAAATACCCTCATACCTCTCCCAGTGCAAAGCCGCCATCGTTCACAGCCTTTGCTATGAAGCTCAAAATTGAGCTCAGGTGCATCCTGTTTCCACTGATCATCCTTGAGATGTTCATAGAGCTTAATTGGAGTCCACCTGTGGTAAATTCAGTTGATTGGACATGATTTGGAAAGGCACATACCTGTCTATATTAGTGATGTGCACCGGAAATTTTTCGGGTTTTGTGTTTTGGTTTTGGATTCGGTTCCGCATTTTGGCAAAACCTCCCTGAAAATTTTTTGTCGGATTCGGGTATGTTTTGGATTCGGGTGTTTTTTTACAAAAACCCCTCAAAAACAGCTTAAATCATAGAATTTGGGGGTCATTTTGATCCCATAGTATTATTACAAAGAAAAACAAACGTTAAAAGTAGGCGCAAACACTATAAATGAGTCCTTACATAAGTATCCTTATGAACAGACAGGAGTGAGATCTTGGGTTAGTGTATGCTTCGTGTTCTTAGATCCCTTGTCCACATAGCCTCAATGATATGGAGTGCTTCTTTTTCTCAATAAAGAAGAAGAGGTCATAGTGCAGATCACTTTTCACAGGGATAACATATTTATTTTACACAGAACACTCACAAAATTCATAAAACAACAAGCATGTAACCACTGCCAGTGGGAAGAAAAGGGGTGCTGATATGGGGTATCTTCTAGTTACCCTCCCAAGATGGCACAAGGGGAAGCACCGGAGGTTCCGGACACCACAACGGTACCAGGGAAGTCGAAGTACCAGGATCAGTCCACCCACAGTCCAGAGATCAGCCAGCACCACCTGCTTAATGCGTTTCAGACACTTTTGGTCCTTCCTCAGAAGCATGGTGGTGAGTGGCACTAGTAAGCATATTTATACCTATATCCTAATTACATAACAAGGTCCATGTGAACAATGTCCTCCCACCGAAAACACCGGTCTCCGCCGCGACGGGAAGTCACGTGACCGGAACCGGAAGTCGGGTGCGTTCCAGCATCCACTTCCGGAAGTCCCTTATGCATTCCACCAGCCGAATTCCACGACCGGAAGTCACGTGACCGGGACCGGAAGTTGGATGCGTTCCAGCAATTCCTTATGCGTTCCACCTGCCGGTTTCCGCGGAAAACAATGATTCTCAGGTCCAGTTCCAACTTTAAAATGTTCTCAACAATATTGTAGTCCAAATAGGTTTGGGAGGTAGATCCATTATATACCCATAACAAAAAAAGGATAAAATAGGAATCAGATATAACATAATAAAAACATCTGATAAAAACTTTGTATGGTAAAAATACAATTTATAAATAAATGAGGGAAATAGTAGCAGGATATAATTCATAAATTTTGTTAAAACATCCAAGGAGTTTTTTTTTAAATCTTACAATGAATAATAGATATAACAAAAGGTAGATAGATAAGGAGGATCATAGAGAGTGAGGGGATCTACAGGAACCACTTAAGCTCAAAGTCCCCGTTCAGCCCTCCCGGGGACAGGGTGTTCAACATGTAGATCCATCTCATCTCTGCCTTTGCAAGTCTTATCTCAACATCTTTTTCTCTCCATGAGGGGGTAATTCCCTGTATGCCCCAAAAGGCTTTAATAGCAGCTGGGTTGGAATTATGGAACTTTTTAAAATGTGAAGAGACAGTATGGCTTTCCAGACCCTTTCTAATATTATAGGTGTGTTCTGCCAATCTCACTTTTAAATTTCTACTAGTCTTCCCCACATAGACAAGGCCACATTTTACATTCCAATCCATAGATCACATTTTTCGTATTGCAGGTCAGGAATTCTTTAATACTGTAGGACTTATCCTTCACACAGAATTCCTTCAATTTACTCGGACCTTTAACTAGTTTACACATAGTGCAGAGACCGCATCAATGAAATCCAATTGTTCTAATACTGGTCCTTTTAACCTCATCAATTGAGCTCTTAACTAATTTATCCTGAAGGGATGGAGCTCGTCTATATATAAAAACGGGATTGGCTGGTAATTTTACACCAATAATGGGGTCCTGTTTTAAGATTTTCCAATTTTTTTTGAAGACAGCCTCAATCTCTTTATGGTTGGAATTAAATTTACTGATGAAAGACCAATTAAATTGGTCAGTAGTCTTATCTTTATCTTTTTCAACCAAAAGGCTATGTCTCTCTATATTCAAGGCTCTCCCTTTTGCCTTTTGTATTTGGGCTCTTTCATATCAATTTTCCAAAAAACGCTCACCCATTTCTTCCATTTGTTCTTCACAGATTTTATCCTCAGTACAGTTACGTCTTACACGTAGGAACTGGCCGTAGGGTATACCGTCCAGCCAGTTCCTATGGTTTAGACTTTGCTTATCTATGTAGCTGTTAGAGTCTGTATTTTTCCTATGGGTTTTGGTCTGTAGTACCCCATCTGTTACATAAATACATAGATCGAGAAAAGACAATTCCTTCTTACTAGAATTAAAAGTGATCGAAATATTAAAATGATTAGTATTAAGAACTTCACAAAACTTTTTAAGATCTTCTTCTGTACCTTTCCAAAAGAATAAAATATCGTCAATGTATATGACCCAGGACACCAGACCCGCACCCAGCCACCCATCACACCACACTGTTAGGTCCTCCCAGTACGCCATGAAGAGATTAGCGTAGCTGGGTGCGAATCTGGTGCCCATGGCGGTCCCCACTATCTGGATATAATACGTGCCATTGTAATAAAAATAATTATTATTTTTCAACCAAAAGACAAAGCCTTTTGGTTGAAAAAGATAAAGATAAGACTACTGACCAATTTAATTGGTCTTTCATCAGTAAATTTAATTCCAACCATAAAGAGATTGAGGCTGTCTTCAAAAAAAATTGGAAAATCTTAAAACAGGACCCCATTATTGGTGTAAAATTACCAGCCAATCCCGTTTTTATATATAGACGAGCTCCATCCCTTAAGGATAAATTAGTTAAGAGCTCGATTGATGAGGTTAAAAGGACCAGTATTAGAACAATTGGATTTCATCGATGCGGTCTCTGCACTATGTGTAAACTAGTTAAAGGTCCGAGTAAATTGAAGGAATTCTGTGTGAAGGATAAGTCCTACAGTATTAAAGAATTCCTGACCTGCAATACGAAAAATGTGATCTATGGATTGGAATGTAAATGTGGCCTTGTCTATGTGGGGAAGACTAGTAGAAATTTAAAAGTGAGATTGGCAGAACACACCTATAATATTAGAAAGGGTCTGGAAAGCCATACTGTCTCTTCACATTTTAAAAAATTCCATAATTCCAACCCAGCTGCTATTAAAGCCTTTTGGGGCATACAGGGAATTACCCCCTCATGGAGAGAAAAAGATGTTGAGATAAGACTTGCAAAGGCAGAGATGAGGTGGATCTACATGTTGAAAACCCTGTCCCCGGGAGGGCTGAACGGGGACTTTGAGCTTAAGTGGTTCCTGTAGATCCCCTCACTCTCTATGATCCTCCTTATCTATCTACCTTTTGTTATATCTATTATTCATTGTAAGATTTAAAAAAAAAAACTCTGTGGATGTTTTAACAAAATTTATGAATTATATCCTACTACTATTTCCCTCATTTATTTATAAATTGTATTTTTACCATACAAAGTTTTTATCAGATGTTTTTATTATGTTATATCTGATTCCTATTTTATCCTTTTTTTGTTATGGGTATATAATGGATCTACCTCCCAAACCTATTTGGACTACAATATTGTTGAGAACATTTTAAAGTTGGAACTGGACCTGAGAATCATTGTTTTCCGCGGAAACCGGCAGGTGGAACGCATAAGGAATTGCTGGAACGCATCCAACTTCCGGTCCCGGTCACGTGACTTCCGGTCGTGGAATTCGGCCGGTGGAATGCATAAGGGACTTCCGGAAGTGGATGCTGGAACGCACCCGACTTCCGGTTCCGGTCACGTGACTTCCGGTCGCGGCGGAGACCGGTGTTTTCGGCGGGAGGACATTGTTCACATGGACCTTGTTATGTAATTAGGATATAGGTATAAATATGCTTACTAGTGCCACTCACCACCATGCTTCTGAGGAAGGACCAAAAGTGTCCGAAACGCGTTAAGCAGGTGGTGCTGGCTGATCTCTGGACTGTGGGTGGACTGATCCTGGTACTTCGACTTCCCTGGTACCGTTGTGGTGTCCGGAACCTCCGGTGCTTCCCCTTGTGCCATCTTGGGAGGGTAACTAGAAGATACCCCATATCAGCACCCCTTTTCTTCCCACTGGCAGTGGTTACATGCTTGTTGTTTTATGAATTTTGTGAGTGTTCTGTGTAAAATAAATATGTTGTCCCTGTGAAAAGTGATCTGCACTATGACCTCTTCTTCTTTATTGAGAAAAAGAAGCACTCCATATCATTGAGGCTATGTGGACAAGGGATCTAAGAACACGAAGCATACACTAACCCAAGATCTCACTCCTGTCTGTTCATAAGGATACTTATGTAAGGACTCATTTATAGTGTTTGCGCCTACTTTTAACGTTTGTTTTTCTTTGTGATTTATTCTTGGAATTTTGTGCGAAGGTTCCTTGTTTATTAGTGGGCTGCATTCACATAATAGGCAGCGCATTTGTACAATAACTTCTTTGCAAACTGTTTCTATTCACCCATAGTATTATTAACCTCAATAACCATAATTTCCACTCATTTTCAGTCTATTCTGAACACCTCACACCTCACAATATTATTTTTAGTCCTAAAATTTGTACCGAGGTCGCTGGATGACAAAGCTAAGCGACCCAAGTGGCCGACACAAACACCTGGCCCATCTAGGAGTGGCACTACAGTGTCAGACAGGATGTCACTTCAAAAAAAGTCCCCAAACAGCACATGATGCAAAGAAAAAAAGAGGCGCAATGAGGTAGCTGTGTGACTAAGCTAAGCGACCCAAGTGGCCGACACAAACACCTGGCCCATCTACGAGTGGCACTGCAGTGTCAGACAGGATGGCACTTCAAAAAAATAGTCCCCAAACAGCACATGATGCAAAGAAAAAAAGAGGTGCACCAAGGTCGCTGGATGGCTAAGCTAAGCGACACAAGTGGCCGACACAAACACCTGGCCCATCTAGGAGTGGCACTGCAGTGTCAGACAGGATGGCACTTCAAAAAATAATCCCCAAAAAGCACATGATGCAAAGAAAAAAAAGAGGCGCAAAGAGGTAGCTGTGTGACTAAGCTAAGCGACACAAGTGGCCGACACAAACACCTGGCCCATCTAGGAGTGGCACTGCAGTGTCAGACAGGATGGCACTTCAAAAAAATAGTCCCCAAACAGCACATGATGCAAAGAAAAAAAGAGGTGCACCAAGGTCGCTGGATGGCTAAGCTAAGCGACACAAGTGGCCGACACAAACACCTGGCCCATCTAGGAGTGGCACTGCAGTGTCAGGCAGGATGGCACTTCAAAAAAATAGTCCCCAAACAGCACATGATGCAAAGAAAAATGAAAGAAAAAAGAGGTGCAAGATGGAATTGTCCTTGGGCCCTCCCACCCACCCTTATGATGTATAAACAGGACATGCACACTTTAACAAACCCATCATTTCAGCGACAGGGTCTGCCACACAACTGTGACTGAAATGACTGGTTGGTTTGGGCCCCCACCAAAAAAGAAGCAATCAATCTCTCCTTGCACAAACTGGCTCTACAGAGGCAAGATGTCCACCTCCTCCTCATCGTCCGA
This sequence comes from Pseudophryne corroboree, assembly GCF_028390025.1. Classification (NCBI taxonomy): domain Eukaryota; kingdom Metazoa; phylum Chordata; class Amphibia; order Anura; family Myobatrachidae; genus Pseudophryne; species Pseudophryne corroboree. The sequence goes on along the minus strand of NC_086451.1, from coordinate 121,765,066 downwards.
TTCCTCACCCCTTTCACTGTGTACATCCCCCTCCTCACAGATTATTAATTTGTCCCCACTGGAATCCACCATCTCAGGTCCCTGTGTACTTTCTGGAGGCAATTGCTGGTGAATGTCTCCACGGAGGAATTGATTATAATTCATTTTGATGAACATCATCTTCTCCACATTTTCTGGAAGTAACCTCGTACGCCGATTGCTGACAAGGTGAGCGGCTGCACTAAACACTCTTTCGGAGTACACACTGGAGGGTGGGCAACTTAGGTAAAATATAGCCAGTTTGTGCAAGGGCCTCCAAATTGCCTCTTTTTCCTGCCAGTATACGTACGGACTGTCTGACGTGCCTACTTGGATGCGGTCACTCATATAATCCTCCACCATTCTTTCAATGGTGAGAGAATCATATGCAGTGACAGTAGACGACATGTCAGTAATCGTTGGCAGGTCTTTCAGTCCGGACCAGATGTCAGCACTCGCTCCAGACTGCCCTGCATCACCGCCAGCGGGTGGGCTCGGAATTCTGAGCCTTTTCCTCGCACCCTCAGTTGCGGGAGAATGTGAAGGAGGAGCTGTTGACGGGTCACGTTCCGCTTGACTTGACAATTTTCTCACCAGCAGGTGTTTGAACCTCTGCAGACTTGTGTCTGCCGGAAAGAGAGATTCAATGTAGGTTATAAATCTAGGATCGAGCACGGTGGCAAAAATGTAGTGCTCTGATTTCAACAGATTGACCACCCGTGAATCCTGGTTAAGCGAAATTAAGGGCTCCATCCACAAGTCCCACATGCCTAGCGGAATCGCTCTGTTTTAGCTCCTCCTTCAATGTCTCCAGCTTCTTCTGCAAAAGCCTGATGAGGGGAATGACCTGACTCAGGCTGGCAGTGTCTGATCTGACTTCACGTGTGGCAAGTTCAAAGGGTTGCAGAACCTTGCACAACGTTGAAATTATTCTCCACTGCACTTGGGTCAGGTGCATTCCCCCTCCTTTGCCTATATCGTAGGCAGATGTATAGGCTTGAATGGCCTTTTGCTGCTCCTCCATCCTCTGAAGCATATAGAGGGTTGAATTCCACCTCGTTACCACCTCTTGCTTCAGATGATGGCAGGGCATGTTCAGGAGTGTTTGCTGGTGCTCCAGTCTTCGGCACGCGGTGGCTGAATGCCAAAAGTGGCCCGCAATTCTTCGGGCCACCGACAGCATCCCTTGCACGCCCCTGTCATTTTTTAAATAATTCTGCACCACCAAATTCAATGTATGTGCAAAACATGGGACGTGCTGGAATTTGCCCAGATGTAATGCACGCACAATATTGCTGGCGTTGTCCGATGTCACAAATCCCCAGGAGAGTCCATTTGGGGTAAGCGATTCTGCGATGATGTTCCTCAGTTTCCGTAAGAGGTTGTCAGCTGTGTGCCTCTTCTGGAAAGCGGGGATACAAAGCGTAGCCTGCCTAGGAACGAGTTGGCGTTTCCGAGATGCTGCTACTGGTGCCGCCGCTGCTGTTCTTGCTGCGGGAGGCAATACATCTACCCAGTGGGCTGTCACAGTCATATAGTCCTGAGTCTGCCCTGCTCCACTTGTCCACATGTCCGTGGTTAAGTGGACATTGGGTACAACTGCATTTTTTAGGACACTGGTGACTCTTTTTCTGAGGTCTGTGTACATTTTTGGTATCGCCTGCCTAGAGAAACAGAACCTAGATGGTATTTGGTACCGGGGACACAGTATCTCAATCAAGTCTGTAGTTGCCTGTGAATTAACGGTGGATAACGGAAACACGTTTCTTACCGCCCAGGCTGCCAAGGCCTGAGTTATCTGCTTTGCAGCAGGATGACTGCTGTGATATTTCATCTTCCTCGCAAAGGACTGTTGGACAGTCAATTGCTTACTGGAAGTAGTACAAGTGGTCTTCCGACTTCCCCTCTGGGATGACGATCGACTCCCAGCAGCAACAACAGCAGCGCCAGCAGCAGGAGGCGTTACACTCAAGGATGCATCGGAGGAATCCCAGGCAGGAGAGGACTCGTCAGACTTGCCAGTGACATGGCCTGCAGGACTATTGGCTTTCCTTTGTAAGGAGGAAATTGACACTGAGGGAGTTGGTGGTGTGGTTTGCAGGAGCTTTGTTACAAGAGGATGGGATTTAGTGGTCAGTGGACTGCTTTCGCTGTCATCCAAAGTTTTTGAACTTGTCACTGACTTATGATGAATGCGCTGCAGGTGACGTATAAGGGAGGATGTTCCGAGGTGGTTAACGTCCTTACCCCTACTTATTACAGCTTGACAAAGGCAACACACGGCTTGACACCTGTTGTCCGCATTTGTGTTAAAATAATTCCACACCGAAGAGGTGATTTTTTTTGCAATTTGACCAGGCATGTCAATGGCCATATTCGTCCCACGGACAACAGGGGTCTCCCCGGGTGCCTGACTTAAACAAACCACCTCACCATCAGAATCCTCCTTGTCAATTTCCTCCTCAGCGCCAGCAACACCCATATCCTCATCCTGGTGTACTTTAACAGTGACATCTTCAATTTGACTATCAGGAACTGGACTGTGGGTGCTCCTTCCAGCACTTGCAGGGGGCGTGCAAATGGTGGAAGGCGCCACCTCTTCCCGTCCAGTGTTGGGAAGGTCAGGCATCGCAGCCGACACAATTGTACTCTCCTTGGGGATTTGTGATTTAGAAGAACGCACAGTTCTTTGCTGTGCTTTTGCCAGCTTAAGTCTTTTCATTTTTCTAGCGAGAGGATGAGTGCTTCCATCCTCATGTGAAGCTGAACCACTAGCCATGAACATAGGCCAGGGCCTCAGCCGTTTCTTGCCACTCCGTGTCGTAAATGGCATATTGGCAAGTTTACACTTCTCCTCACACGCTTTTAATTTTGATTTTTGGGTCATTTTACTGAACTTCTGTGTTTTGGATTTTACATGCTCTCTACTATGACATTGGGCATCGGCCTTGGCAGACGACGTTGATGGCATTTCATCGTTTCAGCCATGACTAGTGGCAGCAGCTTCAGCACGAGGTGGAAGTGGATCTTGATCTTTCCCTATTTTACCCTCCACATTTTTGTTCTCCATTTTTTAATGTGTGGAATTATATGCCAGTATCTATAGCAATGGCCTACAACTATATATACTGCGCACAACTGAAATGCACCACAGGTATGGATGGATAGTATACTTGTCAACACAGAGGTAGGTAGAGCAGTGGCCTACTGTACCGTACTGCTATATATTATATACTGGTGGTCAGCAAACCGTGCAAAACTGAAATGCACCACAGGTATGGATGGATAGTATACTTGACGACACAGAGGTAGGTAGAGCAGTGGCCAACTGTACCGTAATGCTATATATTATATACTGGTGGTCAGCAAACTGTGCAAAACTTAAATGCACCACAGGTATGGATGGATAGTATACTTGACGACACAGAGGTAGGTAGAGCAGTGGCCTACTGTACCGTACTGCTATATATTATATACTGGTGGTCAGCAAACTGTGCAAAACTGAAATGCACCACAGGTATGGATGGATAGTTTACTTGACGACACAGAAGTAGGTAGAGCAGTGGCCTTCTGTACCGTACTCCTATATATTATATACTGGTGGTCAGCAAAATGATGTACTGTACTCCTACTATATACTACAATGCAGCACAGATATGGAGCGTTTTTCAGGCAGAGAACGTATAATACTGGTGGTCACTGGTCAGCAAAACTCTGCACTGTACTCCTCCTATATAATATACTGGTGGTCCCCAGTACCCACAATAAAGCAGTGTGAGCACAGATATATGCAGCACACTGAGCACAGATATGGAGCGTTTTTTAGGCAGACAACGTATACTGGTGGTCACTGGTCAGCAAAACTCTGCACTGTACTCTTCCTATATAATATACTGGTGGTCCGCAGTACCCACAATAAAGCAGTGTGAGCACAGATATATGCAGCACACTGAGCACAGATATGGAGCGTTTTTCAGGCAGACAACGTATAATACTGGTGGTCACTGGTCAGCAAAACTCTGCACTGTACTCCTCCTATATAATATACTGGTGGTCCCCAGTACCCACAATAAAGCAGTGTGAGCACAGATATATGTAGCACACTGAGCACAGATATGGAGCGTTTTTCAGTCAGACAACGTATAATACTGGTGGTCACTGGTCAGCAAAACTCTGCACTGTACTCCTCCTATATAATACTGCTGGTCCCCAGTCCCCACAATAAAGCAGTGTGAGCACAGATATATGCAGCACACTGAGCACAGATATGGAGCATTTTTCAGGCAGACAACGTATAATACTGGTGGTCACTGGTCAGCAAAACTCTGCACTGTACTCCTCCTATAATGCTGCTGGTCCCCAGAATAAAGATATGCAGCCCCCTGAAACAAAGTGAGAGGACGCCAGCCACGTCCTCTCACTATCATTTCCAATGCACGAGTGAAAAATGGCGGCAACGCGCGGCTCCTTATATAGAATACGAATCTCGCGAGAATCCGACAGCGGGATGACGACGTTCGGGCGCGCTCGGGTTAACCGAGCCATACGGGAGAATCTGAGTATGCCTCGGACCCATGTAAAATGGGTGAAGTTCGGGGGGGTTCGGTTTCCGAGGAACCGAACCCGCTCATCTCTAGTCTATATAAGGTCCCATACTTGGCAGTGCATGTCTAAGTACAAACTAAACAGGATTGTCTCGAGGCACAAATCTGGGGAAGGGTACTGAAAAATATCTGCTACTTTGAAGGTCCCAATGAGCAGAGTGGCCTCCATCATCTGTAAATGGAAGAAGTTCGGAACCACCAAGACTCTTCCTAGAGCTGTCCGTCTGTCTAAACTGAACGATCGGGGAAGAAGGACCCTAGTCAGGGAGGTGACCAAGAACCCGATGGTCACTCTGTCACAGCTACAGCAGTCCTCTGTAGAGAGAGGAGACCCTTCCAGAAGGACAACCATCTCTGCAGCAATTCACCAATCAGACCTGTATGGTAGAGTGGCCAGATGAAAGCCACTCCTTAGTAAAAAATCACATGGTAGCCTGCCTGGAGTTTGCCAAAATGCACCTGAAGGACTCTCAGACCATGAGACAAAACAAAATTCTCTGGTCTGATGAGACAAATATTGAACTCTTTGGCGTGAATGCCAGGAGGCATGTTTGGAGGAAACCAGGCACCGCTCATCACCAGGCCAATACCATGCCTACAGTGAAGTATGGTGGTGGCAGCATCATACTGTGGGGATGTTTTTGAGCAGCAGGAACTGAGAGACTAATCAGGATAGAGGGAAAGATTAATGCAGCAATGTACAGAGACATCCTGGATGAAAACCTGCTCCAGAGCGCTCTTGACCTCAGACTGGGGTGATGGTTCAGCTTTCAGCAGGATAACAACCCTAAGCACACAGCCAAGATATCAAAGGAGTGGCTTCAGGACAACTCTGTGAATGTCCTTGAGTGGCCCAGCCAGAGCCCAGACTTAAATCCGATTGAACATCTCTAGACAGATCTGAAAATGGCTGTGCACCGACGCTTCCCATCCAACCTCATTAAGCTTGAGAGGTGCTGCAAAGAGGAATGGGTAAAGCTGCCAGAAGAAAGGTGTGCCAAGAGTGTGGCATCATGTTCAAAAAGACTTGAGGCTGTAATTGCAGCCAAAGGTGCATGAACAAAGTATTGAGCAAAGGCTCTGAATACATATGTACATGTGATTTCTTAGTTTTTTATTTTTAATAAATTTGCTAAAATCTCAACAACACCGTTTTCATGTTGTCATTATGGGGTATTGTGTGTAGAATTTTGATGGAAAAAATTAATATATTTCAGTTTGGAAAAAGACTGTAATATAACAAAATGTGAAAAAAGTGAAGCGCTGTGAATACTTTCTGCACTTTATATAGAACACTCACTTTTTTAAAAAAGCAACATAGAACCAGCACTCACATTTAGCAGTTTTATTGCAATGCAGAATCATATATAGTCCATAGAAAAAACATCAATTCCGGCCCCGAACAGGCTGATGTGATCGCAGTGGTTGTTTAAGTCCTGAGCTGTGCAGGGACTGCACAAGGGGGGTAATTCCAAGTTGATCACAGCAGGATTTTTTTTAGCAGTTGGGCAAAACCATGGCCCTCATTCCGAGTTGGTCGCTCGTTGCCGAATTTCGCTATATTGCGATTAGTCGCTTACTGCGCATGCGCAATGTTCGCAGAGCGCATGCGCTTAGTTATTTTACTCAAAAGATAGGTATTTTACTCACGGCATTACAAGGATTTTTCTTCGTTCTGGTGATCGGAGTGTGATTGACAGGAAGTGGGTGTTTCTGGGCGGAAACTGGACGTTTAATGGGTGTGTGTGAAAAAACGCAGCCGTTTCTGGGAAAAGCGCGGGAGTGGCTGAAGAAACGGGGGAGTGCCTGGGCGAATGCTGGGTGTGTTTGTGACGTCAAACCAGGAACGAAACTGACTGAACTGATCGCAGTGGCAGAGTAAGTGTCGAGCTACTCAGAAACAGCTAAGAAATTTCTATTCGCAATTTTGCAAATCTTTCGTTCGCAATTCTGCTATGCTAAGATATACTCCCAGAGGGCGGCGGCTCAGCATGTGCAATGCTGCTAAAAGCAGCTTGCGAGCGAACAACGGGACGGCAACCTCTGAGGGTGAAGGCGGCTTTACGTAATTTTTAATTGAATGTGACAATTATGAGACCCTTAGTTTTTCAGATGTGGATGCAGAATTTTTTTTTACATAAAGACACAGCGCTGTCAGATGATCCTATAGATTCATGTGCTGTTATATATAGTGAAATTTTCAAGCTCAAGAAAAGAGAGATGGACTTTCTGTATCATAGTAGAACCTTATCCGATTACTACCGGGCTAAACAAATACCCATATGGTTCCGGGTACATAACACACTGACTATAGGCAGATATAATACCACCTTTTGTAAGCGCTTGATCTCAATTCTCAATAAATGCTCCATGGACCTAATTTTGTTAGTCATCGAGGAGTCCACTAGGGAGCTTAATTTAACAACAGAAAAGATCAGAGAATTTGAAAGGGAACATTTATCAACTATTGTCACAGATAAAGACTACGGATTGGATGGCCAAATTACAGGAACAATTGGACGTATATATAAAAACGATCTGTTGAAATATAAAAAAGAAAAATACAGGAAGGTGGTTTCGGATTATGCACAACATCGGGTGTATACATGGCTGAGTCAAACAAATCACTTTCGTGGAAGAGGCTGTGGAGCATTGACTCATAGAAGACAACAGAGAGTCCGCTTCTCAAGTACTTCAGCAAATGATAATGAGGAGATCGTGGAATCTGGAGCGGGAGCAAGACAAGTCGTGACCCCTTTAGGGGTAAACACCCAGACTGGGGCCTCCACCCGGGGTCGAGGAAAACGAGACAGGGAGGCCAAACTCGGAGGCACAACAGTAGGAAGGCCACCTAAACACAGGACCATCTAATATTTAATCTTTCCTCGTACATCCTCAAAGGCCCTGAACAATAACTTTTGAGTAAGGGACTCTCGTTCATTCCCACTAATTATGTGGATCAATTCAAGTGGAAAGTGGACTCATTCAAACTCTCATGTTCATTGAAAATAAAGGAACATTTCTCCAAGCACCCCACGACTTATTCTACACAACCATTGCCTACCCGCATTTCCAAATTGGGCAGCCGGTCCAGGTTTGACCCTCAGTCCACTAATGCCACGTTAAAAACTTTTCACTGGCTAATGGAGAATGCCATTGACGACAACAATGGACCTGTGAGGCACAACTTATCCCTAGAAGAATGTCAAGCGTTGAGGGATTTGCAGAACAGGACTGACATTATTTTAAAAGCTGCCGACAAGGGTGGCTCTATTGTTATTCAGGACACGGTCTCATATATTGCAGAATGTGACAGGTTGCTTAGTGATAGTACCACCTATTGCAACCTTGACCAGTACCCCACCTCCAGTTAGAAGCATGAATTGGATATGTTGCTTAAGCACGCTGTAGGTGAGGGGTTTATTTCACAACTGGTATGTGCCAAATTGTTCACTAACTGGCCGGTGGTGCTGGTATTCTATACGCTGCCCAAGATACACAAGGACGCACAGAGACCTCCGGGGAGACCTATCATCTCAGCCCGGAGGTCTCTGTGCGAACCTATAGCAGTGTTTCTTGACACTTACCTGCAGCCGTGCATCCAAGACACCTTCTCTTATCTTAAAGACACAGGAATGTTGTTGGAGAGATTTGCACTCATAGGACACGTTCCCAGTGAGACGTCCATGGTGACATTAGATGTCACCAGTTTGTATACATGCATTCCTCACCAAGCTGGGTTGGAGGCCATTAGACGTCTGATTACTGGGAACAGGTTATATGAGGGTCCAGATGTCGGTTTCTTTATTGATCTGCTGGCGTTCACATTGGAACATAACTTCTTTTTGTTTAACGGGAAGTTTTATAGACAGTTAATCGGTTGTTCTATGGGGTCGCCAGTGACCTCTTCATTTGCTAATTGTTACATGTGGGGGGTGGAGAGGGGACTGTTTTTTGAAGATGTGAGGATCTCTGCTGGTATATTACCGCTACATTGATGACCTCTTGATCTTTTGGAAAGATGATGTGCAGAAGTTGATAAAGCTCATCAATGAACAGAACAATTCAGTGAGTCCGATTAAGCTTACGTTGACAGTAAGATGGAAATATGCTATTTGGATGTTTTAATTCAGTTGAAAGATGTTAAAATTTGTACATCCTTATATAAGAAACCTACTGACAGGAACACCGTTCTCCGAGCAGATAGCTCCCACCCCAAGGCCATGATTCGAAGTTTGCCATACTCGCAAATGTTAAGGGTGTGTAGAAATAACACTGATTCTGCCACAGGGAAATACAACTGGATGAGATGGTGTGGTAATTTTCTGAGAGAGGATATGCTCTTACTGATTTGAAAAAAAGCACGTGAGAGAGCTCTGTGCACGTACTGGAAGAAAAATAAAAATAAAAATAAATCAAAGACATTACCGAAGGACATTGGGCCTTGGGTGACTGAATATAATGCCAGTAGTCCTGATTTGTCTAGACGGGTGAAGGGTCTGTGGTGGATGGTAACGCCCGATCCGGACCTAAAATGTTTTCAAAATAGTAAGCTCATGCCCAGCTATTCTAGAGGTAGGAACATTAAGGACCTAGTAGTAAAAACTGACATGACGGGTTTTGATTCAAAGACAACATGAAAGCACTTTCTCAGCAGAAAAAATGGCTGCTTTAGATGCTTGGGATGACAATGTGTTCATTTTTGCTAATAGGTGACACTTTCCCACATCCGCATACAGGCCAGAGATTAAAAATCATATGGCCATTGACATGCACCTCTTGGTTTGTGGTCTACGTGATAGTGTGCCCTTGTGGGCTCTATTACCTGGGCAGAACCGAGTGCCAATTGATAGTTAGCCTTACCCAACACAGATCAGCCATACGGGCAGCACTGAGCTCAGGTACTAGCGAGCAACCAGTTGCACGTCATTTTGCAACACAGAGACACAATTTAGCTAGCATGAGATATAAGGCTATAGACCATGTGCCAGCCTCTATTCGTGGAGGTGATAGGGGTAAGAAGCTGCTCCAGTTAGAAACCAAGTGGACTTTCCGCCTGGACTGTCTAGCACCCAGGGGATTAAATGAGTCCTTAGGCCTTATCATTTTTTTGTAAACGTTCTTGGATGATTGAACATGGTTATATTTTTTAGATGTAGAGGAAGGCTTTTTCACGGTAAGGACAATACGTGTTTGGAATTCCCTGCCCGAGGGAGTTGTAATGGCGGAATCTGTCAACACCTTTAAGAATGGGTTAGATAAATTCCTAATGGATAAGGATATCCAGGGGTATGGTGCATAGTCATGCATTATAGTTACTATAAATAGGGATAAAATGCAACGGCTGACAGCAGCATCAGTCAGAAATTTTAGTCAAATCATCATGCATAGGAGACCACAAATAGGTTGAACTCGATGGACAATTGTCTTTTTTCAACCTCAGATACTATGTTACTATGTTCATATGTATGACACTAGGAGGTTATGAAATGTAATGGTGATCCATGAGAAGTGATAATATACCTCCCTCCTTGTAGGATTATTCCATGTGTTGCTGGTCCTTGCCATAGATTTATTTAAAAGAAAGCACCACCTTCAGTTTTGTGGTTGGTTAATTGTATACTTTTGAATAGTTAGTCAGACTAACGTACACAGACCTGTTTTTAAGATTTTTAAGATAGTGGAGTTGTATTTTGCACTTTGGTTTGTTACAGTTTTTAGTTAGTGTCTTTTTACAGTGCACACTAGCTCTGAGTGAGTGCACTGAATTCATGTGTGCTTATGTTTTATATTTGTTACAAAATATCAGTTTTCATGACTGTTTTATATTCATGTGTGTTTATGTTTTATATTTGTTACAAAATATCAGTTTTCATGACTGTTTTATTTTTTTATGTATATTGTTGCGATAAGTGTCAATACTACTTTGATGTTATGTTTTCGCAGCTCTCGGCGCGTCTCTATGGGAACCGAGAAGCCTGAAAACGTCACTTCCTTGCTGGCTGTGACGCCGATACCGGAAGTGCGGGACAGGGGAGGCCAGGGAGCTCCGTGGTCCACGCGGCTGAGAGTCAATTGTGGGGGCAAGTGGCGCCAATGTTTAGGGTATATTGGAGAAAGAGCGCTATATAAATAAAATTATTATTAGTATAATTATTATATATATTAATGTCATTTTGCACTGTCATGTTGTCTGAGGAAGGGGATACATCCCTGAAACTTAACCTGCACGTTTAAATAAACACCTCACCAATGAGGGTGATTTTTTGCACGTTTCAAGCCTGTGAGTGCCGCCTGTATTTGTCCAATATATATATATATATATATATATATATATATGTATATATGCATATACTGTGTAAATACTATATGTATAGATAGATATATAAAAAATACATTTACTGTAGACTTCACTTAAAACAAATGTTTCTGTTGGATCCTTGGCAGTTTTATTTTTATCTGATCAAGCAAGTGTCATATAACAAAAGTTAAAAATAGAACCTCTTCACTGCTTCTCCCAGCATTACCTCCTACGCAAGATATCATACTGTCCCACGCTGTCTGACAGGCATCCTGCAGTCACTTTTCTTTGGATTATTCGAATTTGCTGATTTTAGCTATTTTGTTCATAATTAAAATATTATTGCTAATAAACATTAATTTCAAAAATACAAGTTAATTTAGGTTGATTAAGCTTACTTCCAAAAAACAAAGCAAAGGAAATTCAGCACCCATTGCCATGCGTACCATTGCAGACCAGAGGCGGATTTAGCCTTCATGGGACCCTAAGCAAGATACTGAGTTAGGGCCCTCCTCCTTCAAACAATCCATAGCACTATAGTTTTATTCCTGATTTATGCCCCTTGCATTAGGTGTTGTTTTTCCTTCTTATATTCTATTACACTATATTACTTTCCCTCTTCACTGATTGCACCATGTGCTCTCACCTATAATTTCCATTATTACACCACTCTGTTACTGCATTTTAGATCAGTGCTCCCCTCACTGAATGTAGCAGGTCCCCATACCCCATTATTACACCTAGAGATGTAACTAGACATTTTGGTGCCCTGTTCCAGAAAGAGAATTGGTCCCCCCCCCCCCCCCATATTTAACATAGGTACAGTACACGGCAAAAATATAGGGGCGTGGCTTCATAAGGATGTGGCATGGTCACAAAATAATACCAATTCATATTACGCCACACAGTAGTCTCCATTATTCAAGAGAGAGTGTGTGTGTTATACTTACAGTACATTTGGATTTGGAGCAGCAGCATCCACTAGCTGACTGTCTATGCCCTCTTCTCCTTCCCGCTCTAACGCCACAGCTCTTCACGGCGCAGGTCACTGTGGATGGGCTGAGGGCGGGCTGGGAGAGACGTCATCTTTCCCAGAAGGTGGAAGGAGGAGCCATCTGGGGGGGAGCGTGAAGATGAGCTGCAGCATTGCATGGCTGTCTATGTGAGAAGAGGTAGCCAGGCAATGCAGCTGAGCAACAAGGCGGGCGGAACCCACAGTGTGGCAGCAGCGGCTGGGCAGGTGTTGGCGGCAGTTCATATGTGCTGTGTGCCAGGCACCACTGGCACGTCGCTAGTTATGGCCCTGATTACACTCTCACTCACTGACTGCATTATATATGAGTGAACCAAGCTTACTAATTGTAGCAAGCTCCATTGCCTAAAACACTCATTATTATGCTCCTAACTCACTGATTGCATTATATATAAGAGACCCAGGCTTACTGATTGTTGCAAGCCCCATTGCCTAAAACACTAATTATTATCCCCCTTCACTCACTGACCAAACATTTTTTACAGCATTTTATAATACCTAATATTATTACACACTCCAGTAAGTGACTGTATTGATTATATATCAGTGCCCCCTCCCCCCCCCCCCTTCCTCACTGATCAGTGTCAGACTGGGGCATTAAGGGCCCTCCGGGGTGTATGCTATTGTAGGGGCCCATGATTAAGGGTGTGGCCAAGCTCCACTGGGGCGTGGCCAGCCAACATAGAGGTTTGACTAACCATTACAGTGTACATGTTCTGTACCCTTGGTAAATATATAATAAACCATATTTTTGTGAAGTATAATGTAACATAAGTGTAATGCATAATTCAAGTGCACTAGGAAAGAGTCTTGAACCTGATCCATAGAGGAGGAGGAGGGCCCACATGTAGTGGGGCCCACAGGTGGTTTCCCCTGTTCCCCTGTGGGCCAATCCGACCCTGTCACTGATTACAGTGCCTGCTATAATCAGTGATGAGGGGGAGGGGCACTGATATACTCATGTAATGGAGTCACACTAAAGGCAGTGATTTATAATCAATACAGTTACTGAGTGGTGCAATAATGGGTATTATAAGGGACAGGGGAAATGATACAATCAGTGGGGTGGCACTGATATATAATGCAGGCACCCATAACTTATTATACTTATTATTACACTAGAGATGAGTGGGTTCGGGTGGTCATTCCGAGTTGTTCGCTCGCTAGCTGCTTTTAGCAGCATTGCAAACGCTAGGCCGCCGCCCTCTGGGAGTGTATCTTAGCTTAGCAGAATAGCGAACGAAAGATTAGCAGAACTGCTACTAAATAATTTTAGTAGCAGTCTAGCAGACCTACTCCTAGATTGCGATCACCTCAGTCCATTTAGTTCCTGGTTTGACGTCACAAACACGCCCTGCGTTTGGCCAGCCACTCCCCCGTTTCTCCAGCCACTCCTGCGTTTTTACCTGGCACGCCTGCTTTTTTTTAGCACACTCCCTGAAAACGGCCAGTTTACGCCCAGAAACACCCACTTCCTGTCAATCACACTATGATTACTCGAGCGTTGAAAAAACGTTGCTCGAGCTTGTGTAAATCAACAAAGTTTTGTGTGAAAGTAATTAGCGCAGGCGCGCTGCGTACCATGCACATGCACATTTTTGCCGTTTTTTTACTTAATTGCTGCACTGCGAAAATCGGCAGCGAGCGATCAACACGGAATGACCACCTCAGTTCCGAACCCTACCGAACTTCACGTCCCAAGCCCGGATCCGAGCCCAGCTCTGGTTTTCCTGCCTGACTCAGAAACCAGAAAAAGGCAAAACTTCATCATCCCGCTGTCAAATTCTCGCGGGGTTTGGATACCATATAAGGAGCTGCACGTCAATGCTATTTTCACTCCAGTCCTGAAGAGCGCAGTGAGAGGACGTGTCTCCGACCTCAATGTCTGTGCGGTCAGGAAAATGGGGGGCGGGGGGGGGGGGGGGGGCGATTATAGTGCTGTTTTGTGATGCTCAGTCCAGTGTCATGTCTTATGCTGCATCAGTCAGTCCAGTGACCAGTCACAGTGGTGGTGTCCTCCGCTGCCATATATCCAGTGCTACTGTATAATAAGTCCCTTACATTGTTGCTGTGTTGTCCTGCATCAGACCAGTAATAGTGTCCTGTGTATCAGTAAATCCAATGATCTGTCACAGTGGTGGTGTCTTCTGCTGCCATATGTCCAGTGCTGCTGTATAATAAGTCCCTTACAGTGTTGCTGTGTTGTCCTGCATCAGACCAGTGGTAGTGTCCTGTGTATCAGTCAGTCCAGTGATCTGTCACAGTGGTGGTGTCCTCTGCTGCCATATGTCCAGTGCTGCTGTATAATACGTCCCTTACAGTGTCGCTGTGTTGTCCTGCATCAGACCAGTGGTAGGGTCCTGTGCATCAGTCAGTCCAGTGACCAGTCACAGTGGTGGTGTCTTCTGCTGCCATATGTCCAGTGCTGCTGTATAATACGTCCCTTACAGCGTCGCTGTGTTGTCCTGCATCAGACCAGTGGTAGTGTCCTGTGCATCAGTCAGTCCAGTGACCAGTCACAGTGGTGGTGTCTTCTGCTGCCATATGTCCAGTGCTGCTGTATAATACGTCCCTTACAGTGTTGCTGTGTTGTCCTGCAACAGACCAGTAATAGTGTCCTGTGTATCAGTCAGTCCAGTGATCTGTCACAGTGGTGGTGTCCTCTGCTGCCATATGTCCAGTGCTGCTGTATAATAGGTACCTTACAGTGTCGCTGTGTTGTCCTGCATCAGAACAGTGGTAGTGTCCTGTGCATCAGTCAGTCCAGTGACCAGTTACAGTGGTGGTGTCCTCTGCTGCCATATGTCCAGTGCTGCTGTATAATACGTCCTTACAGCGTTGCTGTGTTGTCCTGCATCAGACAAGTGGTAGTGTCCTGTGCATCAGTCAGTCCAGTGACCAGTCACATTGGGTGGTGTCCTCTGCTGCCATATGTCTAGTGCTGCTGTATAATAAGTCCCTTACAGTGTCGCTGTGTTGTCCTACATCAGACCAGTGGTAGTGTCCTGTGCATCAGTCAGTCCAGTGACCAGTCACAGTGGTGGTGTCCTCTGCTGCCATATGTCCAGTGCTGCTGTATAATACGTCCCTTACAGCGTTGCTGTGTTGTCCTGCATCAGACAAGTGGTAGTGTCCTGTGCATCAGTCAGTCCAGTGACCAGTCACAGTGGTGGTGTCTTCTGCTGCCATATGTCCAGTGCTGCTGTATAATAAGTCCCTTACAGTGTCGCTGTGTTGTCCTACATCAGACCAGTGGTAGTGTCCTGTGCATCAGTCAGTCCAGTGACCAGTCACAGTGGTGGTGTCCTCTGCTGCCATATGTCCAGTGCTGCTGTATAATATGTCCCTTACAGCGTTGCTGTGTTGTCCTGCATCAGACAAGTGGTAGTGTCCTGTGCATCAGTCAGTCCAGTGACCAGTCACAGTGGTGGTGTCTTCTGCTGCCATATGTCCAGTGCTGCTGTATAATAAGACCTTTACAGTGTCGCTGTGTTGTCCTGCATCAGACCAGTGGTAGTGTCCTGTGCATCAGTCAGTCCAGTAATCAGTTACAGTGGTGGTGTCCTCTGCTGCCATATGTCCAGTGCTGCTGTATAATAAGTCCATTACGGTGTCGCTGTGTTGTCCTGCATCAGACAAGTGGTAGTGTCCTGTGCATCAGTCAGTCCAGTGACCAGTCACAGTGGTGGTGTCTTCTGCTGCCATATGTCCAGTGCTGCTGTATAATACGTCCCTTACAGCGTCGCTGTGTTGTCCTGCATCAGACCAGTGGTAGTGTCCTGTGCATCAGTCAGTCCAGTGACCAGTCACAGTGGTGGTGTCTTCTGCTGCCATATGTCCAGTGCTGCTGTATAATACGTCCCTTACAGCGTCGCTGTGTTGTCCTGCATCAGACCAGTGGTAGTGTCCTGTGCATCAGTCAGTCCAGTGACCAGTCACAGTGGTGGTGTCCTCTGCTGCCATATGTCCAGTGCTGCTGTATAATACGTCCCTTACAGCGTTGCTGTGTTGTCCTGCATCAGACAAGTGGTAGTGTCCTGTGCATCAGTCAGTCCAGTGACCAGTCACAGTGGTGGTGTCTTCTGCTGCCATATGTCCAGTGCTGCTGTATAATAAGTCCTTTACAGTGGCGCTGTGTTGTCCTGCATCAGACCAGTGGTAGTGTCCTGTGCATCAGTCAGTCCAGTAATCAGTTACAGTGGTGGTGTCCTCTGCAGCCATATGTCCAGTGCTGCTGTATAATAAGTCCATTACGGTGTCGCTGTGTTGTCCTGCATCAGACAAGTGGTAGTGTCCTGTGCATCAGTCAGTCCAGTGACCAGTCACAGTGGTGGTGTCCTCTGCTGCCATATGTCCAGTGCGTCTGTATAATAAGTCCCTAACAGTGTCGCTGTGTTGTCCTGCATCAGACCAGTGGTAGTTTCCTGTGCATCAGTCAATCCAGTAACCAGTTACAGTGGTGGTGTCCTCTGCTGCCATATGTCCAGTGCTGCTGTATAATAAGTCCCTTACAGTGTTGCTGTGTTGTCCTGCATCAGACCAGTGGTAGTGTCCTGTGTATCAGTCAGTCCAGTGATCTGTCACAGTGGTGGTGTCCTCTGCTGCCATATGTCCAGTGCTGCTGTATAATAGGTACCTTACAGTGTCGCTGTGTTGTCCTGCATCAGACCAGTGGTAGTGTCCTGTGCATCAGTCAGTCCAGTGACCAGTCACAGTGGTGGTGTCCTCTGCTGCCATATGTCCAGTGCTGCTGTATAATACGTCCCTTACAGCGTCGCTGTGTTGTCCTGCATCAGACCAGTGGTAGTGTCCTGTGCATCAGTCAGTCCAGTGACCAGTCACAGTGGTGGTGTCTTCTGCTGCCATAGGTCCAGTGCTGCTGTATAATACGTCCCTTACAGTGTTGCTGTGTTGTCCTGCAACAGACCAGTAATAGTGTCCTGTGTATCAGTCGAGTGTGGTATTGAAAGTCGACAGTAACTAGGTCGACAATGTCTAGGTCGACCACTATTGGTCGACAGTAACTAGATCGACAGGGTGTCTAGGTCGACAGGGTCTTTAGGTCGACATGTTCTAGGTCGACAGGTCAAAAGGTCGACATGAGTTTTTAATGTTATTTTGGTGTTGTTTTCTTCGTAGAGTGACCGGGAACCCCAATTAGTGCACCGCGTCCCCTCGCATGGCTCGCTTCGCTCGCCATGCTTCGGGCATGGTGCCTTCGCTCCGCTACCGCTTCGCTCGGCACAGATTACCGTTCCAATCGTAGTCCACGTGGATCGTTAAGTATGAAAAGGTTAAAAAAAAAGAAAAAATTGTGAAAAACTCATGTCGACCTTTTGACCTGTCGACCTAGAACATGTCGACCTAAAGACCCTGTCAACCTAGACACCCTGTCGACCTAGTTACTGTCGACCAATAGTGGTCGACCTAGACATTGTCGACCTAGTTACTGTCGACTTTCAGTCCGGATCCCGTATCAGTCAGTCCAGTGATCTGTCACAGTGGTGGTGTCCTCTGCTGCCATATATCCAGTGCTGCTGTATAATAGGTACCTTACAGTGTCGCTGTGTTGTCCTGCATCAGACCAGTGGTAGTGTCCTGTGCATCAGTCAGTCCAGTGACTAGTCACAGTGGTGCTGTCCTCTGCTGCCATATGTCCAGTGCTGCTGTATAATACGTCCCTTACAGCGTTGCTGTGTTGTCCTGCATCAGACAAGTGGTAGTGTCCTGTGCATCAGTCAGTCCAGTGACCAGTCACATTGGGTGGTGTCCTCTGCTGCCATATGTCCAGTGCTGCTGTATAATAAGTCCCTTACAGTGTCGCTGTGTTGTCCTACATCAGACCAGTGGTAGTGTCCTGTGCATCAGTCAGTCCAGTGACCAGTCACAGTGGTGGTGTCCTCTGCTGCCATATGTCCAGTGCTGATGTATAATACGTCCCTTACAGCGTTGCTGTGTTGTCCTGCATCAGACAAGTGGTAGTGTCCTGTGCATCAGTCAGTCCAGTAATCAGTTACAGTGGTGGTGTCCTCTGCTGCCATATGTCCAGTGCTGCTGTATAATAAGTCCCTTACAGTGTCGCTGTGTTGTCCTACATCAGACCAGTGGTAGTGTCCTGTGCATCACTCAGTCCAGTGACCAGTCACAGTGGTGGTGTCTTCTGCTGCCATATGTCCAGTGCTGCTGTATAATAAGTCCTTTACAGTGTTGCTGTGTTGTCCTGCATCAGACCAGTGGTAGTGTCCTGTGCATTAGTCAGTCCAGTAATCAGTTACAGTGGTGGTGTCCTCTGCTGCCATATGTCCAGTGCTGCTGTATAATAAGTCCATTACGGTGTCGCTGTGTTGTCCTGCATCAGACAAGTGGTAGTGTCCTGTGCATCAGTCAGTCCAGTGACCAGTCACAGTGGTGGTGTCCTCTGCTGCCATATGTCCAGTGCGTCTGTATAATAAGTCCCAAACAGTGTCGCTGTGTTGTCCTGCATCAGACCAGTGTTAGTTTCCTGTGCATCAGTCAATCCAGTAACCAGTTACAGTGGTGGTGTCCTCTGCTGCCATATGTCCAGTGCTGCTGTATAATAAGTCCCTTACGGTGTCGCTGTGTTGTCCTGCATCAGACCAGTGATAGTTTCCTATGCATCATTCAGTCCAGTGACCAGTCACAGTGGTGGTGTCCTCTGCTGCCATATGTCCACTGCTGCTGTATAATAAGTCCATTACGGTGTCGCTGTGTTGTCCTGCATCAGACCAGTGATAGTGTCCTATGCATCAGTCAGTCCAGTGACCAGTCACAGTGGTGGTGTCCTCTGCTGCCATATGTCCAGTGCTGCTGTATAATACGTCCCTTACAGAGTCGCTGTGTTGTCCTGCATCAGACTAGTGGTAATGTCCTGTGCATCAGTCAGTCCAGTGACCAGTTACAGTGGTGGTGTCCACTGCTGCCATATGTCCAGTGCTGCTGTATAATAAGTCCCTTACAGTGTCGCTGTGTTCAGGGGTGTATCTAGGGGTCCGAGCGCCCCTGGCAAAAATAGGGCCTGGCACCCCCCCCCCCCCCCCCCCCCCCCCCTGACCTCCAGAGAGAGAGCACAGCAAGCCAGTGGCAGTTGCAGGGGTTGAGCTGCAGTGGAGACCACATTTGAAATAGAGGGGGCTGCACCAACTGCGCACCCCAAACACTGCCAAACATTGCTGTTCGGGACTCACTGTCAATGGGAACTGGCCAGTAGCAGCAGCAAACAGGAAACCGAGCAGCAATGGATCTTGAACAGCCCAGTGTGGTGCAGTGAGGTCAGTGGCTGAGGAGGCATGGGCTAGCATCAGAGCCAGAGTTACATACACATATATGAACGGGTGTGTTAGGAAATGCTGGCATTCAGGATACTGGCAGTCACATGACCAACTGCGACATCATGATATTTAGAATGCAGACAGGGTAATTAATTTACCCCTCCTCTGCCCCCTACCCTAACCCCCCTGGGGTGGTGGCTAGGGCTAAAGCTCAGGGGGGCAGCTATAGCTAATCGCAGGGGGTGACTGCTAAGACTCTGCTAACCCCTCTTGTAGTGTTGACCGCATCCCATATGAACCGTAGGGTTCATGTGGGCATTATACAAGGTTGTACATATTTTGTTACCCTACATAGTTATAAATATCTTTTTTGTATTATTCTATTAATTTTTATAGTAAAAAAAAAACTGGGGTACAGTTACACTCGATATAACAGTTGAGGCTCTGCCTCCCCTGCCTACCCTTACTGCAAGTCACTGGATCAGTCCAGCCCCCAACCTCCGCTATCAACATATTTCTATAGGCTAGCTAACCTGCCCGCCCCAGACTATGTGATCACGGCTAGTTGTCCAGAGCGAAATTTTTCCTTGGTGTCCCCAACCCCCATATTAAAAATTTACATCTCAGTTTAACATAATGCTATGTGGCGCAAGGCATCGCGCTGGTCACTCGTATTAACCTCTGACCTTTGCCTTTTTTCTTTGAGCCAGATTGCATACTTTTTCCTGCAGTTTGTGTTTTCACTCAATAAGTGTAGTAAGTACCTGGGATTAGTATCTTTACTGACCCCTCTATAATCTACACTACATCACTGACCCCTCTACACCCTACGCTATATCGCTGGTCTATCTATACCCTACTCTACATCACTGACCCCCCTACACTCTACGCTACATCACTGACCCCTCTACACCCTACGCTACATCACTGACCCCCCTACACCCTACGCTACATCACTGACCCCTCTACACCCTACGCTACATCACTGACCCCTCTACACCCTTCGCTACATCACTGACCCCTCTACAACCTACGCTACATCACTGACCCCTCTACACCCTACACTACATCACTGACCCCTCTACACCCTACACTACATCACTGACACCTCTTATCACTGGCCCATCTATACTCTACACTACATCACTGACCCCTCTGCACTACATCACTGACCGCTCTGCACCCAACGATACATCTCTGTCATCGCTACACCCTACACTAAATTACTTACCCCTCTATGCCGTACACTACATTACTGACACCTCTATACCCTACACTACATTGCTGACCCTTCTATAGGTTACACTACACTGTAAAACATTACTGTACTACCTCTCCGCACTACATCAGAGAAAGGAAATACTGTGAAAAATAAGACATAGGGCAAAGTGGACAACAGACACTGACGCTTTAGACCAGTGGTTCCCAAACTCGATCCTCAAGGATACCTAACTGGTCATGTTTTCCATCTCACACGGCAGCTGCACTGTGTTATCACCAACTGCCACATTTTTAAAATCCACAGGCGACCTGGAAAACATGAACTGTCGAGGACCGAGTTTGGGAACCATTGCAGTCTAGACAGAGGAGAGAGTCTAAGAACAGCAAAGCACCAGGGAAAGTGGCCAATTGATAAACTATAGAGGGAGGGAGGAAAGATAGAAATACCAGAAAAAGTAAAACAAATGGGAAAGTGGGCAAAGTATACTGAAAGACACACAAAAAGTGTGTGTGTGTGTGTGTGTGTGTGTGTGTGTGTGTGTGTGTGTGTGTGTGTGTGTGCGTGCGTGTGTGTGTGAGGAGGGGGGGGTAGGTGTCTAGTAGTGAGTGGTAGGATAGGGAAAAAATGCTTTAAGCAGCTTAACTGTGTTGGGAAACTGGTGCTGGCATTGTAGTGTCGACATAAGGACTGTTGACTTGCTGACTACGTTCAATTCACTATTAGTGCAGTATAACAGCTGTAACTTTCTCTCTCTAAGGATGGAGGTGGGTGCTCAACCGGCAAGCATATGCACTGGAAAAATGCAGTACTGTACAGCTCTCCCTTATTACCAGCCAGTCTTACAAGCAATGAGCGTTCTTAACTTTTTGATAAAGCTTATTAGCATCTCCAGCACGCTGCAGATGCTGGGAGATGTAGTTCTCCTTGTCAAAACACTTAATTATGAACAATGTGCCCCCCCGAAAACTCTCAAACACACGTTACCCTCATACTCACAAATCTAAACAGACACATATCTCCCCCACTGACAACTCTTCCCACTCCCACACTGACAGCTCCATCACACCAATCCACCATTCCTCCCCTCCACACCGATACCTCCATCACACCAATCCCCCCTTCCTCCCCTCCACACTGACAGCTCCATCACAACAATCCCCCCTTCCTCCCCTCCACACTGACAGCTCCATCACACCAATCCCCCATTCCTCCCCTCCACACTGATACCTCCATCACACCAATCCCCATCTTCCTCCCCTCCACACTGACAGCTCCATCACACCAATCCCCCCCTTCCTCCCCTCCACACTGACAGCTCCATCACACCAATCCCCCCTTCCCCCCCTCCACACTGACAGCTCCATCACACCAATCCCCCCTTCCTCCCCTCCACACTGACAGCTCCATCACACCAATCCCCCCTTCCTCCCCTCCACACTGACAGCTCCATCACACCCTCCCCCCTTCCTCCCCTCCACACTGACAGCTCCATCACACCAATCCCCTCTTCCTCCCCTCCACACTGACAGCTCCATCACACCAATCACCCCTTCCTCCCCTCCACACTGACAGCTCCATCACACCAATCCCCCCTTCCCCCCCCTCCACACTGACAGCTCCATCACACCAATCCCCCCTTCCTCCCCTCCACACTGACAGCTCCATCACACCAATCCCCCCTTCCTCTCCTCCACACTGACAGCTCCATCCCACTAATCCCCCCTTCCTCCCCTCCACACTGACAGCTCCATCACACCAATCCCCTCTTCCTCCCCTCCACACTGACAGCTCCATCACACCAATCCCCCCTTCCTCCCCTCCACACTGACAGCTCCATCACACCATTCCCCCCTTCCTCCCCTCCACACTGATACCTCCATCACACCAATCCCCCTCTTCCTCCCCTCCACACTGACAGCTCCATCACACCAATCCCCCCTTCCTCCCCTCCACACTGACAGCTCCATCACACCAATCCCCCCATTCCTCCCCTCCCCACTGACAGCTCCATCACACTAATCCCCCCTTCCTCCCCTCCACACTGACAGCTCCATCACACCAATCCCTCCTTCCTCCCCTCCACACTGACAGCTCTATCACACCAATCCCCTCTTCCTCCCCTCCACACTGACAGCTCCATCACACCAATCCCCCTTCCTCCCATCCACACTGACAGCTCCATCACACCAATCCCCCCTTCCTCCCCTCCACACTGGCAGCTCCATCACACCATCCCCCCTTCCTCCCCTCAACACTGATAGCTCCATCACACCAATTCCCGCCTTCCTCCCCTCCACACTGACAGCTCCATCACACCAATCCCCCCTTCCTCCCCTCCACACTGACAGGTCCATCACACCAATCCCCCCTACCTCCCCTCCACACTGACAGCTCCATCACACCAATCCCCCCCTTCCTCCCCTCCCCACTGACAGCTCCATCCCACTAATCCCCCTTCCTCCCCTCCACACTGACAGCTCCATCACACCAATCCGCTCTTCCTCCCCTCAACACTGACAGCTCCATCACACCAATCCCCCCTTCCTCCCCTCCACACTGACAGCTCCATCACACCATTCCCCCCTTCCTCCCCTCCACACTGATACCTCCATCACACCAATCCCCCCCTTCCTCCCCTCCACACTGACAGCTCCATCACACCAATCCTCCCTTCCTCCCCTCCACACTGACAGCTCCATCACACCAATCCCCCCATTCCTCCCCTCCACACTGACAGCTCCATCACACCAATCCCCCCCTTCCTCCCCTCCACACTGACAGCTCCATCACACCAATCCCCCCTTCCTCCCCTCCACACTGACAGCTCCATCCCACCAATCCTCCCTTCCTCCCCTCCACACTGACAGCTCCATCACACCAATCCCCCCATTCCTCCCCTACCCACTGACAGCTCCATCACACTAATCCCCCCTTCCTCCCCTCCACACTGACAGCTCCATCACACCAATCCCTCCTTCCTCCCCTCCACACTGACAGCTCTATCACACCAATCCCCCCTTCCTCCCCTCCACACTGACAGCTCCATCACACCAATCCCCCCTTCCTCCCATCCACACTGACAGCTCCATCACACCAATCCCCCCCTTCCTCCCCTCCACACTGACAGCTCCATCCCACTAATCCCCCCTTCCTCCCCTCCACACTGACAGCTCCATCACACCAATCCCCTCTTCCTCCCCTCCACACTGACAGCTCCATCACACCAATCCCCCCTTCCTCCCCTCCACACTGACAGCTCCATCACACCAATCCCCCCTTCCTCCCCTCCACACTGATACCTCCATCACACCAATCCCCCCCTTCCTCCCCTCCACACTGACAGCTCCATCACACCAATCCCCCCTTCCTCCCCTCCACACTGACAGCTCCATCACACCAATACCCCCATTCCTCCCCTCCCCACTGACAGCTCCATCACACTAATCCCCCCTTCCTCCCCTCCACACTGACAGCTCCATCACACCAATCCCTCCTTCCTCCCCTCCATACTGACAGCTCTATCACACCAATCCCCCCTTCCTCCCCTCCACACTGACAGCTCCCATATACACATGCCCACTCCCCAAACTGATACTGACACCCCCCCCACACACACACACACACACACACACACACACACACTAACCGCACACATACTGTAAATGTGGGATAATAGCAGGTACTGATGTACAGTAGTGTGTATGTCACCTACACAAATCACCCCTCCTCCACACAGACGGCTGTCACAAACTTCTTGGGACATGGACTCACCATGGTATCTCAGCAGGGGGCTGTCCATCAGACTCCAGCCTTACTCTCTCCTCCTTCCGCGGTGTGATTCCTTGCAGGCACCTCCTCACGCTGCCGTGGTGAGCATGGCCCTGGGCCGGATCTCCACCTCCAGGGGGGTGGGGCTAACTACGTTCAAAGGGACAGAGGAGGGAGTGACTTGGGTGTGCAGCAGCTGAGGGGAGCGTTATGCTGTAACAGGAACTGCTGCAGCCAGGACTTTAGTCAGGAGCCAGCAGCACACAGCTTCTGTCTCCTCCCCTCGCCGCTAATTAACCCCACTGTTATTAATTTGTGCAATCTGCTGCACTCCGTGCCCACTGTGGCGCTCTACCACTTGGCCGCAGGTGGCACCTCCGGGTGGCGCCCCCCTTCTACAGGCGCCCCTGGCGAGTGCCATCCTGGCCAAGTGGTAGATACGCCTCTGGCTGTGTTGTCCTGCATCAGACCACTGGTAGTGTCCTGTGCATCAGTCAATCCAGTGACCAGTTACAGTGGTGGTGTTCTCTGCTGCCGTATGTCCAGTACTGCTGTATAATAAGTCCCTAACAGTGTCGCTGTGTTGTCCTGCATCAGACCAGTGGTAGTGTCCTGTGCATCAGTCAGTCCAGTGACCAGTCACAGTGGTGGTGTCCTCTGCTGCCATATGTCCAGTGCTGCTGTACAATACATCCCTTACAGCGTCGCTGTGTTATCCTGCATCAGACCAGTGGTAGTGTCCTGTGCATCAGTCAGTCCAGTGACCAGTCACAGTGGTGGTGTCCTCTGCTGCCATATGTCCAGTGCTGCTGTACAATACATCCCTTACAGTGTCGCTGTGTTATCCTGCATCAGACCAGTGGTAGTGTCCTGTGCATCAGTCAGTCCAGTGACCATTCACAGTGGTGGTGTCCTCTGCTGCCATATGTCCAGAACTGCTGTATAATAGGTACCTTACAATGTCGCTGTGTTGTCCTGCTTCAGACCAGTGGTAGTGTCCTGTGCATCAACCAATCCAGTGACAAGTCACAGTGGTGGTGTCCTCTGCTGTTATATGTCCAGTGCTGCTGTATAATAAGTACCTTAAATGTCGCTGTGTTGTCCTGCATCAGACCAGTGGTAGTGTCTGTCAAAGTCGAAAAATATTGCAGAACACACAGCACGTATAAACTGCACACACATGCCCACTGCGCGTACACTTGTTCTGCAGTGCGTGCACATGTAGGCACTTTGCGTATGGTTGCACCCGTGGTCCTGCGCATCGGCGCGTGGTATGGGTATTTACGGCAGAGTTTGTGTACGCATGGAGGGCCATCAGAACACATTACATATTTAATCCAAATAGTGCACAATGGGGGTCATTCCGAGTTGTTCGCTCGTTATTTTTTTCTCGCAACGGAGCGATTAGTCGCTAATGCGCATGCGCAATGTCCGCAGTGCGACTGCGCCAAGTAAATTTGCTATGCAGTTAGGAATTTTACTCACGGCATTACGTGGTTTTTTCTTCGTTCTGGTGATTGTAATGTGATTGACAGGAAGTGGGTGTTTCTGGGCGGAAACTGGCCGTTTTATGGTAGTGGGTGAAAAAACGCTACCACTTCTGGGAAAAACGCGGGAGTGGCTGGAGAAACGGAGGAGTGTCTGGGCGAACGCTGGGTGTGTTTGTGACGTCAAACCAGGAATGACAAGCACTGAACTGATCGCACTGGCAGAGTAAGTCTCCAGCTACTCAGAAACTGCACAGAGAAGTCTTTTCGCAAAATTGCGAATCTTTCGTTCACTATTTTGATAAGCTAAGATTCACTCCCAGTAGGCGGCGGCTTAGCGTGTGCAAAGCTGCTAAAAGCAGCTTGCGAGCGAACAACTCGGAATGACCCCAATGTACACATAGTCTCCTTGCACCACATCAGAAAGTTATAGCTGTTTAAATGGTTACAGAACAAAGGGATTCACCTTTACAGGATTAGATGGGGCAGACTAAGATTATAAGGTGGTATTTGGTATCCAGCTGTAGGGTATTTTAAGGGAAACATTCCGGTGTTGGTCTGCGGAAGATCGCATGTTCCTACGGATAGTTATGCGCAGTAGCAGAATATAGATATAAACTGTATTTACTGTATATTATGTATGCGGCGGGAATCCAGAGGAGACCACCCACAAGAGCAGTTGAGAAAGACATCGCCTACCTTTTCAAATCAACCTATGACCTCTCCTGTACTGTAAAGGTGCATCCCTGTGTCCAATGGACAAAGGGATTACAGTATCCATTGTATTGCTTTTGGAAGACTTGTATAAATAAAGCCTGCTGCAGAGCGGCCAGTCACAAGACTCACAACGTTATCTATTTGATTACGGAGAACTGGACCAGGAAGCGCACGCGAATATTCTCACGTATGTACATTGACCTGTAGCCATTATTCTGTTATATATATATTGTTTGTATTGTAGTGTATAATTTGTATTGTAAACCCCCTTTCAGAAATAATCCACCGTGGTGTCGAAACCCAGCGGTTAATCACAATTGGTGTCGTGTGCTCATTGCCCTGCTAAGGTTTCAAGTGTATTATTATTGTTATTATTGCATTGCATTGCTGTAAAAGGTTTTAAGTGTATCTCTGGGTGTGTACGCGCTGAGAGTACTTTGTACCGTCAGCACGGCGTGTGTACGCAAAGTCCGTACATTGTACGGGACTCTGTCCGCAAATAGCGTAAAAGGTGCGTAGAGTGTGAACTAAGTATAGCGGCCGCAGCGGCTAAAGGTTTAAAGTGTATTGATGGTGTGTTTAAGGTATAGCTTTTATTCCTGTAAAGATAATCGACATTATCATGTCCTGTGCATCAGTCAGTCCAGTGACCAGTCACAGTGGTGGCGTCCTCTGCTGCCATATGTCCAGTGCTGCTGTATATAATAAGTCCCTTACAGTGTCGCTGTGTTGTCCTGCATTAGACCAGTGGTAGTGTCCTGTGCATCAGTCAGTCCAGTGACCAGTCATAGTGGTGGTGTCCTCTGCTGCCATATGTCCAATGCTGCTGTATAATAAGTCCCTTACAGTGTCGCTGTGTTGTCCTACATCAGACCAGTGGTAGTGTCCTGTGCTGTATATTATTTACTCCAAATAAAGGGGTTAACATTTAATCCAAATATAATTTTTACAGGGTTTGCCCTGTGTTGTAGGGGTACGCTCTCCTGTGCTGCATATTGTGTTATATAACTCCAGAAAAATCATGGAGAACAAAAATTAGGAGGATAAAATAGGGAAAGATCAAGAACCACTTCCTCCTAGTGCTGAAGCTGCTGCCACTAGTCATGACATAGACGATGAAATGCCATCAACGTCGTCTGCCAAGGCCGATGCCCAATGTCATAGTAGAGGGCAGGTCAAATCCAAAAAGCAAAAGTTCAATAAATTGACCCAAAAAAATAAATTTAAATGGTCTGAAGAGAAACGTAAACTTGCCAATATGCCATTTACGACATGGAGTGGCAAGGAACAGCTAAGGCACTGGCCTATGTTCATGACTAGTGGTTCAACTTCACATGACGATGGAAGCCCTCAAACTCCCGCTAGAAAAATTAAAAGAGTTAAGCAAAAGCACAGCAAAGAACTGTGCGTTCTAAGATGGTATCACATATCCCCAAGGAGAGTGCAAGGAGAGTCCAAGTGTGTCGACGGTTGAGATGCCTGACCTTCCCAACACTGGACGGGAAGAGGTGGCTCCTTCCACCATTTGCACGCCCTCTTCAAGTGCTGGAAGGAGCACCCACAATCAAGTTTCTGATATTCAAATTGAAGATATCACTGTTGAAGTACACAAGGATGAGGATATGGGTGTTGCTGGTGCTGAGGGAGAGGTTGATGAGGAGGATTCTGATGGTGATGTGGTTTGTTTAAATCAGGCATCGGGGGAGACACCTGTTGTCCATGGGATGAATAGGCCCATTGTGATGCCTGGGCAAAACTCCAAAAAAGCCACCTCTTTGGTGTGGAATTATTTCTCCACAAATCCGGATAACAGGTGTGAAACCCTGTGTTATCTCTGTCATTCTGAAATAAGTAGGGATAAGGAAATTAACCACCTAGGAACATCCTCCCTTATACATCATCAGAAGTCAGTGTCAAGTTGTGAAACTTTGGGTAAGAGCATAAGCAGTCCACTGACACCTAAATCCCTTCTTCCTCTTGTACCCAAGCACCTGCAAGACACACCACCAATTCCCTCAACGTCAACTTCCTCCTCAGTCGGGAATGTCAGTAGTCCTGAAGGCCATGTCACTGGCAAGACTGAGGAGTCTTCTCCTTAACAGGATTCCTCCGGAGGATCCTTGAGGGGAATGCCTACTGCTACTGTTGCTGTCGCTGCTGCTGTTGTTGCTGCTGGGAGTTGATTGTCATCCCAGAGGGGAAGTCGGAAGACCATTTTTACTACTTCAGCTAAGCAATTGACTGTCCAACAGTC
Source organism: Pseudophryne corroboree (assembly GCF_028390025.1). Classification (NCBI taxonomy): domain Eukaryota; kingdom Metazoa; phylum Chordata; class Amphibia; order Anura; family Myobatrachidae; genus Pseudophryne; species Pseudophryne corroboree. Next base: position 121,736,373 of record NC_086451.1, on the reverse strand, counting down.
CTTTGTGAGGAAATGAAATATGACAGCAGTCATCCTGTTGCAAAGCGAATAACTGAGGCCTTGATAGCTATGTTGGTGTTAAACATGCGTCCGGTATCCTCCATTAGTTCAGTGGGACTTACAGAATTGTTTGAGGTAGTGTGTCCCCGGTACCAAATCCCATCTAGGTTCCACTTCACTAGGCAGGCGATACCGAGAATGTAAAGAGACGTCAGAAAAAGTGTCCTCAGTGTCCTAAAAATTGCAGTTGTACCCACTGTCCACTTAACCATGGACATGTGGAAAAGTGGAACAGGCCAGATTAAGGACTATATGACTGTGACAGCCCACTGGGTAGATGTATTGCCTCCCACAGCAACAACATGCAGCGGCACCAGTAGCAGCATCTCGCAAACGCAAACTCATTCCTAAACAGGCTACGCTATGTATCACCACTTTCCATAAGAAGCACACTGCTGACAACCTCTTACGGAAACTGAGGGACATCATCGCACAATGGCTTACCCCAATTAAACTCTCCTGGGGATATGTGATATCGGATAATACCACAAATATTGTGCGTGCTTTACATCTGGGCAAATTCCAGCACGTCCCATGTTTTGCACATACAATTTATTTGGTGGTGCAGAATTATTTAGAAATGACAGGGGCATTCAGGAGATGCCTTCGGTGGCCCGAAAAATTGTGGGCCACTTTCGACATTCAGCCACCGCATGCCGAAGACTGGAATGCCAGCAAACACTCCTGAACCTGCCCTGCCTGAAGCAAGAGGTGGTAACGAGGTGGAATTCAACACTCTATATGCTTCAGAGGATGGAGGAGCAGCAAAAGGCCATTCAAGCCTATACATCTGCCTACGATATAGGCAAAGGAGGGGGAATGTACCTGACTCAACCGCAGTGGAGAATAATTTCCGTCCTGTGCAAGGTTCTCCAACCCTTCAAACTTGCCACACGTGAAGTCAGTTCACACACTGCCAGCTTGAGTCAGGTCATTCCCCTCATCAGATTTTTGCAGAAGCAGCTGGAGAAATTGAAGGAGGAGCAAAGATAGAGCGATACCGCAAAGTATGTGGAACTTGTGGATGGAGCCCTTCATTCGCTTTGCCAGGATTCAAGGGTGGTCAATCTGTTGAAATCAGAGCACTACATTTTGACCACCATGCTCGATCCTAGCTTTAAAGCCTATGTTATATCTCTTTTTCCGACAGACACAAGTCTGCAGAGGTTCAAAGACCTGATGGTGAGAAAATTGTCAACTAAAGCTGAACGTGACCCGTCAACAGCTCCTCCTTCATTTTCTCCTGCCACTGGGGCTGCGAGGAAAAGGATAAGATTTCCGAGCCCTCCCACTGGTGGTGATGCAGGGCTGTCAGGAGCGATAGCTGACATCTGGTCCGGACTGAAGGACCTGCCAACGATTACAGACATGTCTACTGTCACTGCATATGGGGGGTCATTCCGAGTTGTTCGCTCGTTGCCGATTTTCGCAACGGAGCGATTAAGGCAAAAACGCGCATGCGCATGGTACGCAGTGCGCATGCGGTAAGTATTTTAGCACAAAACTTAGTAGATTTACTCACGTCCGAATGAAAAATTTTCATCGTTGAAGTGATCGGAGTGTGATTGACAGGAAGTGGGTATTTCTGGGCGGAAACTGGCCGTTTTCTGGGAGTGTGCAGAAAAACGCAGGCGTGTCAGGGAAAAACGTGGGAGTGGCTGGCCGAACGCAGGGCGTGTTTGTGACGTCAGACCAGGAACGAAACGGCCTGAGCTGATCGCAATCTGTGAGTAGGTCTGGAGCTACTCAGAAACTGCTAAGAATTTTCTATTCGCTATTCTGCTAAGCTAAGATACACTCCCAGAGGGCGGCGGCCTAGCGTGTGCAATGCTGCTAAAAACTGCTATCGAGCGAACAACTCGGAATGACCCCATGATTCTGTCACCATTGAAAGAATGGTGGAGGATTATATGAGTGACAGCATCCAAGTAGGCATGTCAGACAGTCCGTATGTATACTGGCAGGAAAAAGGCAATTTGGATGCCCTTGCACAAACTGGCTTTATTTTACCTAAGTTGCCCACCCTCCAGTGTGTACTCCGAAAGAGTGTTCAGTGCAGCCGATAACCTTGTCAGCAATCGGCGTAGGAGGTTACTTCCACAAAATGTGGAGAAGATGATGTTCATCAAAATGAATTATAGATTCCTCCGGGAAGACCTTTACCAGCAATTGCCCCCAGAAAGTACACAGTGACCTGTGATAGTGGATTCCAGTGGGAATGAACTAGTACTCTGTGAGTAGGAGGATGTACACACTGAAAGGGGTGAGTAATCGGAGGATGAGGATGAGGTCGACATCTCGCCTCTGTAGAGCCAGTTTGTGCAAGGAGAGATTGCTTCTTTTTTGGTGGGGGCCCAAACAATCAAGTAATTTCAGCCACAGTCGTGTGGCAGACCCTGTTGCTGAAATGATTAGTTTGTTAAAGTGTGCGTGTCTTGTTTTTTACAGCATAAGTGTGGGTGGAAGGGCCCAAGGACAATTCCATCTTGCACCTCTTTTTTTTCTTTGCATCATGTGCTGTTTTGGGACTATTTTTTTTAAGTGCCATCCTGTTTGACACTGCCGTACAACTCCAGGGGTACTGCCGTATAAGTCCAACCCAGTGGTGCTGTCTTGTGCTGCATCAGTTCAGTGGTGGTGTCTTGTGCTCCCATAAGTCCAGTGGTGGTGTCCTGTGCTGTATATTATTTACTACAAATAAAAGGGTTATATACATTAATTATATTATTATCCAAATCATTTTTACAGGGTTTGCCCTGTGTGGTGTAGGGGTACGCTCACCTGTGCTGCATATTATTATAATAGCTCCAAATAAAAGGTTTATTATTATCCAAATTAAGTTTACAGGCTTTGCCGTGTGTGTGTGTGTGTGTGTGTGTGTGTGTGTGTGTGTGTGTGTGTGGTTTAGGGGTACGCTCTCCTGTGCCACCAATATTGTGCGTGTATTACATCTGTGCAAATTCCAGCACGTCAGTCCCATGATGTGCCGCACACTTGTGTCGCTTAGCTTAGTCATACAGCTACCTCATTGCACCTCTTTTTCTTCTTTGCAGGATGTGCTGTTTGGGGCCTAGTTTTTAAAAGTGCCATCCTGTCTGTCATTGCAGTGCCACTCCTAGATGGGCCAGGTGTATGTGCCGCACACTTGTGTCGCTTAGCTTAGTCATCCATCCACCTCGGTATTGAGGTTAATAATACCGTATGATCAAAATTACACTCAAATTATGTGATTTTAGCTGTTTTAATTTTTTTCCCCAAAAACCATCCAGATCCAAAACCAAAACACGAAAGGGTGGGGGCCGGGGGGGTTTGGAAAAACTAAACCAGATCCAAAACACGAGCATGGAACCAGAACCAAAACCAAACCACAAAACACGAAAAGTGCCTGCCGCACATCTCTATATTACACCCACTCACATTAGCGTTGACTGCATTAGAAATCAGTGCCCCCCCACAGCCCCCTTACTGATTGTAGCAGCCTAGCATGTCCCCCATCCCTTAAAGTACCCATTGTTACACCCCTCAATCAGTGTGACTGTATTGATTATACTGTATATCAGTACCTCACTAATAATAAGAGGTATCTCCTATACTGTATATAGTAGTACTGTATCTAAAAATAGGATTTTAATTACCTACCGGTAAATCCTTTTCTCGTAGTCCGTAGAGGATGCTGGGGTCCACATTAGTACCATGGGTTATAGACGGGTCCACTAGGAGCCACTGGCACTTTAAGAGTTTAATAGTGTGGGCTGGCTCCTCCCTCTATGCCCCTCCTACCAGACTCTCTTCGAGAGAAGGATTTAACACAGATAGTGGCGAGATTCATACCAGCTCACACATACAAAGCAAACCAAGCTACAGTAACTAGATTGAAAAATCAGCAACAGCTGAATAACATTACTAAACAAGTAATAACGCAGTACTTAACTAAGAACAAAGCAGTACTGACCAAGTAACCACTGTAGGATCATGAAGCGCTGGGCGGGCGCCCAGCATCCTCTACGGACTACAAGAAAAGGATTTACCGGTAGGTAATTAAAATTCTATTTTCTTTTACATCCTAGAGGATGCTGGGGTCCGCATTAGTACCATGGGGATGTACCAAAGCTCCCAGAATGGGAGGGAGAGCGTGGAGGCTCCTGCAGAACTGATTGACCAAATTTTAGGTCCTCAGAAGCCAAAGTATCGAACCTGTAGAACTTAGTAACCGTGTTCGAAGTAGCCGCTCGGAAAAGCTGTAAAGCCGAGACAACCCGGGCAGCCACCGAAGGCCTTAACAGATCTTGGACACGGCAATCCTGCTGTAGAATACGCATGCTGGATAGTGAACCTGATCCAGCGAGAGATCATCTGCTTAGAAGCAGGACACCCAATTTTCATGGGATCATACAGGACAAACAGAGAGTCTGATTTTCTGTGATGAGCAGTCCTCTTCACATAGATTTTCAGAGCCCTTACAACATCAAAGGACTTTGACGGAATTGAGAAGTCAGTAGCAACAGGCACCACAATAGGTTGGTTGATTTGAAAAGCCGACACAACCTTTGGAAGGAACTGTTGACTTGTCCGGAGCTCAGCCCTATCTTCATGGAAGATCAAGTAGGATCTTTTGCAAGACAAATCCCCCAACTCCGACACACGTCTAACAGAAGCCTGCCACATGAGAAACTTGACCTCAACCTCCTGTAGAGGCTCAAACCAATCCGATTGTAGGAACTGCAACACCACGTTAAGATCTCAGGGCGCCGTAGGTGGCACAAAGGGAGGCTGGATGTGCAGAACCCCTTTCAAAACTGTCTGAACCTCAGGGAGGGCAGCCAATTGTTTCTGGGAGAAAATAGATAAGGCCGAAATCTGGACCTTTATGGATCCCAACCTCAGGCCCATATCCACACTGCTTGTAGGAAGAGGAGAAAATATCCCAGTTGAAACTCCACCATAGAAAATTTATTGGATTCACACCAAGATACATACTTTTTCCAAATGCGATGGTAATGTTTAGACGTTACTCCTTTCCTAACTTGTATTAGGGTAGGAATAATTTTGTTCGGAATGCGCTTCCGAGCTAATATCTGGCGTTCAACCTCCCTGCCATCAAACGTAGCCGCTGTAAGTCTTGATAAGCGAACGGCCCCTGTTGTAACAGGTCCTCCCGAAGAGGAAGAGCACTCGGATCTTCCAGCAGTAGATCCAGATTCGCGTACCAAGCCCTTCTTGCCCAGTCTGGAGCAATGAGGATTGCCTGAATTCTTGTTCACCTTATGAGCTTTAGAATCCTTGGGATGAGTGAAAGTGGATGAAACACCGACTGGAACACCCATGGAGATAACAGAGCGTCCGCCGCCACTGCTTGCGGGTTTCTCGACCTGAAACAGTACCTCCGAAACTTCTTGTTGAGGTGGGAGGCTATCATGTCTATTTGAGGAACCCCCCACAGATTTGTCACCTCCGTGAACACCTCTGGATGTAGGCCCCACTCTCCTGGATGGAGATCGTGTCTGCTGAGAAAGTCCGCTTCCCAATTGTCCTCTCCCGGAATGAAAATTGCTGACAGTGCCAACGCGTGTTTTTCTGCCCAGAGGATTATTCTTGTCACCTCTGACATTGCAGCTCTGCTCTTCGTTCCGCCCTGTCGGTTTATATAGGCCGCCATCGTTACATTGTCCGACTGCACATGAATGGCACGATCTTGCAGAAGATGTGTCACTTGGAGAAGACCGTTGTACACGGCTCTTAGTTCCAGAATGTTTATTGGAAGACCGGATTCCAGACTTGACCATCTTCCTTGGAAGGTTTCCCCTCGAGCGACTGCGCCCCATCCACGGAAGCTTGCATTCATGATTAGAAGGATACAGTCCTGAATCCCGAACCTGCGGCCCTCCAGAAGGTGGGACATTTGCAGCCACCAGAGGAGTGAAATCCTTGCTTTCGGCGACATACGAATCCACAGGTGCAAATGTAGATGAGACCCCGACCACTTGTCCAGGAGATCCAGTTGGAAGGATCGAGCATGAAATCTTCCGTACTGTAGAGCCTCATAGGAGGCAACCATCTTCCCCAGAAGGCGAATGCACTGATGAACAGATACCCGGGCTGGCTTCAGGACATCCCGGACTATTGTTTGAATCACCAACGCTTTCTCCTCCGGTAGAAACACCCCCTGCACTTCCATGATGAGGATCATCCCCAGGAAAGACAATCTCCTTGTCGGCTCCAAATGTGACTTTGGAAGGTTTAGGATCCAACCATGGTCCCTGAGCAGATGAGTCGTGAGAGCAATAGACTGCAAAAACTTTTCGCTGGTCGATACCTTTATCAGCGGATCATCCAGATATGGGATTATGTTCACTTCCTGTCTGCGGAGGAGAATCATCATCTCTGCCATCACCTTGGTGAACACCCTCGGTGCCATGGAGTGGCCGATGATAGTGACAGTCCAACAGAGCAAATCTGAGATAAGCCTGGTGCAGTGACCAAATCGGAATGTGGTGTACGCATCCTTGATATCCAGGGATACCAGAAACTCTCCCTCCTCCTGACCAGAGATCATCGCTCTTAGAGACTCCATTTTGAATTTGAACTCCCTCAGATAAGGGTTTAACGATTTCAAGTTCAAAATCGGTCTGACCGAACCATCTGGTTTGGTACACGAAAAGGTTTGAATAATAACCAGTGGTTTGCATATGAGGCAGAACTGGGACAATGACCTGTGACTTTTCCAATTTTTGAATGGCTTCCTGCAGGATAGCCCTGTCCGCCAGCACAGCTGGCAAGCCTGATTTGAAGAATCGTTGAGGAGGAAGTTCTTGAAACTCCAGTCTGTACCCCTGGGACACAATATCCTGTAACAAGGGATCCAGTCCGGACGACACCCAGACGTGGCTGAATGTCTAAGCTTTGCACCCACCAGCCCGTCTTCCAGGCTTTGTGGTCCCCTGTCATGCTGAGGATTTTGAGGAACCAGATGCAGGTTTCTGGTCATGGGAGCCTGCAAGTGCAGGCTTTTTGGATTTTGCACGACCACCTCTAAAGAAGGTGGTAGGTCCTTGGACTTTTTTGTCTTAGTGGTCCGAAAGGACTGCGATGCAGATGAAGAAAAGGGTTTCTTCGTAGAAGGCGTAGCTGAGGGAAGAAAAGGTGACTTACCTGAGGTTGCCGTGGAAATCCACACATCCAATGCTTCCCCAAATAGAGCCTGACCTGTGAAGGGTAGGCTCTCCACACTTCTCCTGGATTCTGTGTCTGCAGACCATTGGCATAGCCAGAGATCCCTGTGAGCTGAGACAGACATGGAAGATATCCATGCAGTCAGCGTACCCAGGTCCTTCATGGATCCCACCATGAACCCCACAGAATCCTGTATGTTACGTAAAAATAATTCAATGTCACTTCTATCCATTGTATCCAAATCCTCTAGTAACGTGCCTGAACACTTTACTATAGCTTTAACAATCCATGCACAGGCAATAGTGGGCCACAACGCCACTCCTGAAGCAGTGTATATGGATTTGAGCGTAGTGTCAATCTTACGATCACCCGGTTCTTTTAACACGGTAGATCCAGGGACAGGTAAAATCACCTTCTTTGACAGTCTGGTAGCAGATGCGTCAACAATGGGTGGGTTTTCCCAATTTTTCTATCCTCCTCAGGGAAAGGAAAAGCAACCAGAACCCTTTTTGGGATCTGGAATTTCTTGCTTCCCAGGATTTTTCAAATAAAGCATTTAACTCTTTAGATGCAGGGAAGGTTAGCGAGGCTTTCTTATTGCCTGTAAAGTAAGCCTCCTCAACCTGCTCAGGTGGTGTGTCAGTAATGTTTAACACATCTCTAATGGCCTCACTCATGAGCTGCACCCCCTTTGTAAGGGATGCCGCCCCCCTCAGCACATCCCCATCACGGTCTGCCGTGTCAGAGTTGGTATCCGTGTCGGCTAGCATAATCTGGGCAAGTGCACGTTTCTGTGGGTATATGCTAGGGGATTTTGAAGGACTAGGAACAGAACCTGACCAAACTGCCATAGATTTCTTTAAAACCTGAGTTTCAGTCTCAGTATGAGCTACCCTAGTAGAGATCTGAGAGATCATTACCTTAATAGAGGGCAACCACTCAGGCTCATTAATAGGGATCTGAGACAAGACATTACATTCCTGTGTACATGGAATGGATTCTCCTGGAGAAGAAATGTCCTCAGCAGCATAAGACACAGAGTCCTTAGACATGGCTATGTGAGAAAACAAACCCCAACACACACACAGGAAAATGTCAGACACAGTTTCCCCCAAGTATGACACAGAGAAACACAGAGCTTGGAGCCAGCACACACACAGCGCTTGCCTAGGTAAATATAATATAACTACCTGGCGCTGACTGTGTACCTTAACAGACTACACAGTAAATTCACAGCCTCCCCCTCCTTCTACAACCCCCTGGGACCGCACAGGATAGCTGGAGTTGCGTGGAGGGACAGCTCTCCCTGTCAGCATCTCTGTACTGGATCTACAGGCAGGAAAATGGCACTGTACACTGCTGGGTCCGCTTTGAGGAGAAGCTCTGCCCACTGAACATGGCGCTGCTTCCCGCTCCTCACTTCTTTATACTGGCCTGAGGTATGGTGCTGGCAGCGTTATCGAGGTCCCTGACAGCCTTGGTGACCAGTGTAGGATATAGGCACTGGCTTAGGGCACCCCTCAAAGTGCCGCACTGTGTACCGCTGAGCCTCTGGAGTGCAGTTAGTACTGCGCTCCCACCCTTCAGTTAGTACTGCGCCATCTTCACACCGGCTCCCCGCTTGCCAGGTGGGTTGGTGACTCACTCGCCACCGGAATCTTCTGGCTCTGTTAAGGGGTGGCGGCATGCTGCGGGAGTGAGCGGTTATCTGGGGCGGCTAACGATCATCACCCTCATGAGCTCAGTGTCCTGTCAGTGGAGATAGTGGCTCAACACCCCTCAGTACAAACACTACTCCCCCCTAAGTCCCACAAGCAGGGAGGCTGTTGCCAGCAAACTCCCTGTGCCTAAAATACTTTTAGAAAAATAATAAAACTAAAGAAGCTCTAGGAGCTCCCCTTGCTGTGACCGGCTCCTCCGGGCACAAATTCTAAACAGAGTCTGATAGGAGGGGCATAGAGGGAGGAGCCAGCCCACACTATTAAACTCTTAAAGTGCCAGTGGCTCCTAGTGGACCTGTCTATACCCGATGGTACTAATGTGGACCCCAGCATCCTCTAGGACGTAAGAGAAATAGAGTATAATAGCATATTGATATATCACCAGTCAGTGTATTTTCCCCCGGCATGATTTTAGCAGGCGAATGTTATACGCTTCACTTAAAATAACAGTGTCCGAACAGCCTGATTGGAATTAGAAGACGGCGGATGTTATGCTACATTAAAAAAAATACTGTACTCCTCTCTCAATGCGTCTGACGTCATACACACGTGTGTCATAACTAGTTACACGCACAGCACTGTGGTACTGGAGACAAAATCAAGCACTGGAGCTGGCACCCAACAGCTGTCTAATCACTGCCAGCCTGCTGGGAGTAATCAGCCAGCCCAGCTCTTGGACAATTTTGGCGGAGGTCGTGGTCCGCAGGAAATGCCCTTTATATAGCCTTGTCAGCCGCTTTGGTTGCCTTGTGGTGCAGAGACTTACAGCAATGAATGGGGGTGGTTCTTAGGGGACGAGGGGTACCTGGTATTCACCAGCTGCATCAGTAATCTAAGCACCATATTCTGATTCCGACATCTTGAATATTGGGAGGCACAGTATAATACTGTATGCCATTCACATAATAAATGTTAACTAAAAAAAGAATGAGAAGCTACAAAGCCAGCTGTATTCCCAAACAGCGAGTAGTAGCCAGAGCCACCTTTAGTATAAATGAGGGGAAACATCAAGCATGGCACTATTTTGCTATTCAATACCATCTCCTATATAATTGCCCAGATCTGTCACTCTGTGACAGTGTGGCTAACGCTGGGCGTGGCTAGGAGCTCTCATTGGGTTAGCAGCAGGTCTATCACTTCCAGTCCACAGCTGATTGGGCGAGAAATGCCCTCCCAAACAGGTTACATCCAATGGGAGGCTCTGCCCTTTGGCTGCTGTGTGTTCCCAGAGCAGGAATAACAATGGGGCTGATGGAGCTGCATTTCCAGCTCCACACCCCAAAATAGGTCCACTGCATCTGCAGCAACATACCCTCCAACAATTTACATATAAAAATCGGGACAAATTCTAAAAGGGGGCGTGGCCACGGGTACAGTGGCGTGGTCACGCCCCTTTTCCTATACTTTCAATGGAAGTTTGGAGAGCCAAAAATCAGTACAGACCATAAAAAAAGGTACTGTACCTGCCAAAAAGGTACAGCTGAAGGGTATACCACTGCATCTGCAACAAGTCTCTGTGCTGTAGATAGGGAAGAAAAAAACCTTTTACTGTTGCGTCCTATGGGGGTCATTCTGACCTAATCGCTCGCTCCAGTTCATCGCAGCGCAGCGATCAGGTCAGAACTACGCGTGCCCCGGCACCGCAGTGTGCTGGCGCATGCCTGACAGCCGACGGCCTTCGTTGCCTAGCGATCGTCTCTGCCTCTGTCTCTGACCCAGTCCTGTATGCCGAATCTGCGACCCCTAGAAGATGAGCACTCTGCATCCACCACAACAGCGACACCCTGGCCCTTGGAGACAGGGTTATCCGCCGATGCATCTGAAGATGCGACAAGGACCACTTGTCCAACAGATCCCACTGGAAGATCCTTGCATGGGACCTGGCGAATGGAATTTCTTCGTAAGAAGCTACCATCTTTCCCAGGGCTCGCGTGCATTGATGCACCGACACCTGTATTTGTATTAGGAGGTCTCTGTCTAGAGACGACAACTCCTTGGACTTCTCCTCCGGGAGAAACCCTTTTTATCCTGTTCTGTGTCCAGAACCATACCCAGGAACAGTAGACGCGTCGTAGGAACCAGCTGCGACTTTGGAATATTCAGAATCCAGCCGTGCTGTTGTAGCACTTCCCGAGATAGTGCTACTCCGACGAACAACTGCTCCCTGGACCTCGCCTTTATAAGGAGATCGTCCAAGTACGGGATAATTATTTCGGCCATTACCTTGGTAAATACCTCGGTGCCGGGGACAGACCAACGACAACGTCTGGAATTGGTAATGACAATCCTGTACCACAATTTTGAGGTACTCCTGGTGAAGAGGGTAAATCGGGACATGCAGGTAAGCATCCTTGATGTCCAGTGATACCATGAAATTCTCCAGGCTTGCAATAATTGCCCTGAGCGATTCCATTTTGAACTTGAACCTTCGTATATGTGTTCAATGATTTCAATTTTAGAATGGGTCTCACCGAACCGTCTGGTTTCGGTACCACAACATTTTGGAATAGTAACCCCGGCCTTGTTGAAGGAGGGGTACCTTGATTTCACCTGCTGGAAGTACAGCTTGTGAATTGCCGCCAGTACTACCTTTCTCCGAGGGCAGCAGGCAAGGCTGATGTGAGGTAACGGCGAGGGGGAGTCGCCTCGAACTCCAGCCTGTATCCCTGTGATACTACTTGCAGAACCTAGGGATCCACCTGTGGGCAAGCCCACTGGTCCCTGAAGTTCCCGAGACGCGCCCCCACCGCACCTGTCTCCACCTGTGGAGCCCCAGCGTCATGTGGTGGACTCAGAGGAAGCGGGGGAAGATTTTTGATCCTGGGAACTGGCTGTCTGGTGCAGCTTTTTCCCTCTACCCTTGTCTATGTGCAGAAAGGAAGCGCCTTTGACCCGCTTGCTTTTCTGAAGCCGAAAGGACTGTACCTGAAAATACGGTGCTTTCTTAGGCTGTGAGGAAACCTGAGGTAAAAAATTTTCTTCCCAGCTGTTGCTGTGGATACGAGGTCCCAGAGACCATCCCCAAACAATTCCTCACCCTTATAAGGCAGAATCCCCATGTGCCTTTTAAAGGCAGCATCACCTGTCCACTGCCGGGTTTCTAATACCCTCCTGGCAGAATGGACATTGCATTAATTCTGGATGCCAGCCGGCAAATATCCCTCTGTGCATCCTTCATATATAAGACGACGTCTTTAATATGCTCTATGTTAGCAAAATATTATCCCTGTCTAGGGTATTAATATTATCTGACAGAGTATCAGACCACGCTGCAGCAGCACTATTTATGCTGAGGCAATTGCAGGTCTCAGTATAGAACCTGAGTGTGTATATACAGACTTCAGGATAGCCTCCTGCTTTTTATCAGCAGGCACCTTTAAGGTGGCCGTATCCTAAGATGGCAGTGCCACCTTTTTTGACAAACGTGTGAGCGCCTTACCCACCCTAGGGGATATCTCCCAACGTGACCTATCCTCTGGCGGGAAAGGGTACGCCATCAGTAACTTTTTAGAAATTACCAGTTTCTTTACACACTTCATTCACTCATCTGATGGGGGAACAAAACACTGGCTGCTTTTTCTCCCCAAAAATAAAACCCCTTTTATGTGGTACTTGGGTTCATGTCAGAAATGTGTAACACATTTTTCATTGCCGAGATCATGTAACGGATGTTCCTAGTGGATTGTGTATATATCTCAACCTCGTCGACACTGGAGTCAGACTCCGTGTCGACATCTGTGTCTGCCATCTGAGGTAACGGGCGTTTTTTGAGCCCCTGATGGCCTTTGAGACGCCTGGGCAGGCGCGGGCTGAGAAGCCGGCTGTCCCACAGCTGTTACGTCATCCAGCCTTTTATGTAAGGAGTTGACATTGTCGGTTAATACCTTCCACCTATCCATCCACTCTGGTGTCGGCCCCACAGGGGACGACATCCCATTTATCGGCCTCTGCTCCACCTCCACGTAACCTTCCTCATCCAACATGTCGACACAGCCGTACCGACACACCGCACACACACAGGGAATGCTCTGACTGAAGACAGGACCCCACAAAGTCCTTTGGGGAGACAGAGAGAGAGTATGCCAGCACACACCAGAGCGCTATATAATGCAGGGATTAACACTATAACTGAGTGATTTTTCCCCCAATAGCTGCTTGTATACATATATTGCGCCTAAATTTAGTGCCCCCCCCTCTCTTTTTAACCCTTTGAGCCTGAAAACTACAGGGGAGAGCCTGGGGAGCTGTCTTCCAGCTGCACTGTGAAGAAAAAATGGCGCCAGTGTGCCGAGGGAGATAGCCCCGCCCCTTTTTCGGCTGACTTTTCTCCCGCTTTTTTCATGGATTCTGGCAGGGGTAATTTATCACATATATAGCCCTGGGACTATATATTGTGATGATTTGCCAGCCAAGGTGTCTTATATTGCCCTCAGGGCGCCCCCCCCCAGCACCCTGCACCCATCAGTGACCGGAGTGTGAGGTGTGCATGAGGAGCAATGGCGCACAGCTGCAGTGCTGTGCGCTACCTTGTTGAAGACAGAAGTCTTCTGCCGCCGATTTTCCAGAACACTACTTGCTTCTGGCTCTGTAAGGGGGCCGGCGGCGCGGCTCCGGGAACGAACACCAAGGTCGGGTCCTGCGGTCGATCCCTCTGGAGCTAATGGTGTCTAGTAGCCTAAGAAGCCCAAACTACCACCTGTTAGGTAGGTTCGCTTCTTCTCCCCTTAGTCCCTCGCTGCATTGAGTCTGTTGCCAGCAGATCTCACTGTAAAATAAAAAACCTAAATATACTTTCTTTATAGGAGCTCAGGAGAGCCCCTAGTGTGCATCCAGCTCAGCCGGGCACAAGATTCTAACTGAGGTCTGGAGGAGGGTCATAGTGGGAGGAGCCAGTGCACACCAGGTAGTCCTAAAGCTTTCTTTAGTTGTGCCCAGTCTCCTGCGGAGCCGCTATTCCCCATGGTCCTTACGGAGTCCCAGCATCCACTTAGGACGTCAGAGAAATGGTGCTTCACCAATTCACCACAATAATAACACAGTAACAAGAAAATACTTTCTCCCACAATGGCGCTTATTACATAAATAATAAAAAGTCCTTACTCCAATAAGTTTTGAGAATGAGAGAAGTCCAGAGTCCCTTTTGTCATAACATGAATTATTTCTTATCCACAAATCATGTTCGGTCCATCAGTGTAGTCACAGCAATATTTCCAATCTCAAAAGGAAAAAAGAAGAATCTAGTGCAATATTGTCTGAACCAACAAACAGAATAAGTTTTATTTCATTAGACTCACAATAAAAACATAGAAAACAAGCATATCACCACAATTTGTGGATAGGGATCATCACAAATGGCAAATTCCACTCTAATTACCAGACCCAGATCGAATAGGGTTTAGAGACCGAAAGCCCGGGATTCTTGCAACTACTATGGCAATTAGTGGATCAGGTGAAGTTATCCCTCGAATTGATTCTCACCAGCAGCCTAAAGCTTTTCGGACAAACATGTCCTTCTTCAGAAGCATGGTGAGAAATAATGAGCTCCTATACATATACTCCCTCTAATTAGGTGAGTTATGATTAGTTTTCCCGCCGGAGCGTCATACGTGACGTAACCGGAAGTGTTGTCAGTCCGTTACATCATAAACTTCCTGCCCTCCTGTTAAGACCCTTCGTCTAAGCGTCCTTCAACTTGTTGCCGCTCTCTGCGGCCGGGCACACTCCGATGCGTTTCCGGCGGAAGTTACGTCTTTCAACATCCGATGGAACTATCGGAAGTTGTAGATGCATTCCAACGGTTATTATCGGAAGTTGTTAATGTATTCCGGCAGACTTTACTTCTTCCTCAAAGTGCGGTGCTTTAATTCCTCCCACAGAAATGACGTCAAATACGGAAATTCCCATTGCGTTCCAATACATTTTACAAATAATAAATGCTTAAATGTGCAATAAGTACAAAAAGAGAAAATGTCCACAAGAGTCCATAAATAGTCCATAAATACATAAAAGAAAGAGAAGACAAGATGTAATTAACAATAATTATAAAAACTATAAAAACCATTTCATTTCAAAATCACCATTCAGTCCATTTGGGATCAATGTCTTTAATTTAAAAATCCATCGCATTTCTGTTTTAGCGAGCCTAGACTCAAGATCCCTATCTTTCCAATTCGTTAAAACTGTTTGTATGCCTAAAAAAGATTTTATTTCATTAGGGTTACAATTATGTTTAGTTATGTTTAGTTTTGAAGTGCATGGAAAAAATATGAGTCTCTAATCCTTTTTTTACATTATATATATATATGTTCGGCAAGACGTGTTTTTAAACTCCTTTTACCAACATAAAACATCCCACATTTGCACTCCATCAAATACACTACGTTTTTAGAATTGCATGTGATTAAATCACGTATTGGGTGTTTAATTCCATTAACCTCAAACTCCTTCATTTTACTGACCCCTTTTACATTTTGGCACATAACACATATTCCACATCTGTGGAATTCTTGGGTCCTGGTGCTTGTTCTTTTATAGCTTTCTATTGCACTATGCACCAATGAATCTTTCAGAGTTTTGTCTCGTCTATAAATAAAAGATGGTTTTTCAGGTATTTGGTTACATAAAATGGGATCTTCTTTTAAAATATACCAATGTTTTTTAAAAACAGATTTGATTTCTTTGTGTTGGTTATTAAAATTACATAAAAATGACCATTGGTGGGTATTTTTTGATCCTCTCGCCTGTTTCTCCTCCAATAATTTACTTCTATCCACCATATCTGCTTTATCCCGTGCCGTTTTAACTATCTTCATATCATACCCTTTATCCTTGAACCTGAGCTCCATTTCATTCAATTGTTGGGAACAGAATTCACTATCCGTACAGTTCCTCTAAATGCATAGGAACTGTCCATATGGCACCCCATCTAACCAATTGTCATGGTGCATGCTTGTCCTATCTATATATGCATTAGAGTCTGTGCTCTTTCTAAAAGTTCTTATTTGTAATTTACCATTGTGATTGCAAATGGATAGGTCCAAGAAAGTGATCTCAACAGGACTAATGGAGAAAGTTAATTTTATATTTACATCATTCTTATTCAGGGAATCACAAAAATCAATAAGACCATCCTCTGTATCTTTCCATATAAACAGAAAATTGTCTATTTATCTATTCCATGACACCAGGCCCGGACCCAGCTAGTCATCCTTCCAGATGACAGAATCTTCCCAAATTGGCATATCTGGGGGCGAACCTGGTGCCCACGGCCGTCCCAACATTCTGAACATAGTAAGTTCCATTAAAATAAAAATAATTATTTTTAAGAATGAATTTAATACCACCTAAGATAAAATCCTTAATCTCCTTGGACAGATCGGACTTCTCCAAAAAATATGTTCCAGCACGTAGACCAAAATTCATCTCTATAATTGTATACAAGGTGGACACATCTCCACTGACCAAAAAATAGCCTTCCTTCCAGTCCACTTTTTCAACAATATTCAAAACATCTCTAGTATCTTTCAAGAATGCTTTGGTTTGTCTCACTAACGGTTGAAGGTAAAAATCAATTACCGCAGACAAATTAGACGTTAGACTATTGACACCGGCTATGATGGGTCTGCCGGGAGGGTGGAGGGGGTCCTTATGGATTTATGGATGGAGATTTAATATTCATGAATTCAAACTCTGACTTAGTGATAGCCCCATTTTGTAACGCATCACTAAGAAATTCCTGTAATTATTTCATGATCCTTAAGGTGGGGTCACTTTTAAGTTTCCTATAAGTTTCTCCATTTTCTAATTGTTTCATAATCTCTATCATATATGCCTCTTTGTCCATTAGGACCACCCCTCCATCCTTATCCAAAGGTTTAATGATCAGATCTTTATCCTCTCTAAGTGAATTAAGTGCTAAAAAATCCTTTTTAGTAAGATCACATCTCTTACTCTTCTTCTGTAAAACCTGACCGACTTCCTTATTCACCACTCTGCTGAAACATTCAATAAAACTCCCTCTTTGATGTATGGGAAAGAACGTTGATTTAGGTTTAAATTTAGAACATGAGGGAACCCTTGTATCACTCTCATTGTCCTCTTTATTGGCAAAAAATCTTTTGATATTTAATTTTCGCTCGAATTTATTTATATCATTATAGAAATCACATTAGATCCAACTGACTAGTTGGAGAAAATTTTAATCCCTTTTTAAGAACCATTAATTCACTATCTATCTGAGAGTTCTATTTTGCTTAAATTAAATATCTTTGTAACTTCCTTTTCTCTTATCGTATTAGCTGCTAAATTATCTTTTCTATTTTGGTACTTTTTACCTCCCCTCTCACCCCTCTTTCTTTTTTTGATGATACCAGATTTTTTAGGTTTATTATCTTTGGTCAGAACCTCTTTCTTGTCCTGTGACCTATATCTAAAAAAGGGGATTGTGCTCCATCCTCACAATATAAACATTCATATATATTTCTCATAGTGGGTAAACCTACATTCCTTGACCTATATTCCCTTTGTGTATCATTAGCTCTCTCCCTCCAATTCTCATGTCTTTTATAATTGGACCTATTTGGACGAAAGTTATCCTGTTTGTAATTTTAATGAGTTTGATAAGTAGGTTTGGAATTGTTAAATCTTTCTCGTCTATTTCTTACTACTTTTGTCCAATGATTACATTTTGTTGATTATATATTCCTCTGTTTGCCTCAGTAAATGGAATCTGTCTGTCCATTGCTTCTTTTGGTTTTCTGATCTTATGTGGTGTTTTTTCTCTTTCTCTTACTTTATGTACTCTATCCTTATTTTGTTCCTCTCTTTCACTAATATCTCTATTATATTTCTTTTGCTTTCTTTCCTTCAGTTCTCTTGTCTCCTTATTTAATTTGCGGACTATTTCTATTTCTGCTTCTTTGAAATCCTCTAGATCTTTTGCTGGATCTACTTAAGTCTGTAACCTCTCTATTTCTTCTGTAAGTGATTGTAGATTTTTCCTATGTTCCTTTAATATAAGACCTATTAATTTCACTGAACATTGATTCAAAACAGAATCCCATACTTTTAAGAAATTTTCGTAAAAAGAATGGGATTCTGTTTTGAATCAATGTTCAATGAAAATAATAGGTCTTATATTAAGGGAACGTAGGAAAAATCTACAGGATAACTTTCGTTCAAATAGGTCCAATTATAAAAGACATGAGAATTGGAGGGAGAGAGCTAATGATACACAAAGGGAATATAGGTCAAGGAATGAAGGTTTACCCACTATGAGAAGTAGATATGAAAGTTTATATTGTGAGGATGGAGCACAATCCCCTTTTTTAGATATAGGTCACAGGACAAGAAAGAGGTTCTGACCAAAGATAATAAACCTAAAAAATCTGGTATCATCAAAAAAAAAGAAAGAGGGGTAAGAGGGGAGGTAAAAACTACCAAAATAGAAAAGGTAATTTAGCAGCTACTACGTTAAGAGAAAAGGAAGTTACTAAAATATTTAATTTAAGCAAAAGAGAAATCACAGATAGTGAATTAATTGTTCTTAAAAAGGAATTAAATTTTTTTCCGACTAGTCAGTTGGAGCCATTTGATTTCTATATTGATTTAAATAAATTCGAGCGAAAATTATCGATCAAAAGATTTTTGCCAATAAAGGACAACGAGAGTGATACAAAGGTTCCCTCATGTTCTAAATTTAAACCTAAATCAACGTTCTTTCCTATACATCAAAGAGGGAGTTTTATTGAATTTTTCAGCAGAGTGGTGAATAAGGAAGTCGGTCAGGTTTTACAGAAGAAGAGTAAGAGAAGATGTATTCTTACTAAAAAGGAATTTTTAGCACTTAATTCACTTAGAGAGGATAAAGATCTGATCATTAAACCTTCGCATAAGGGTGGAGGGGTGGTCCTAATGGACAAAGAGGGATATATGATGGAGATTATAAAACAATTAGAAAATGGAGAAACTTATAGGAAACTTAAAAGTGACCCCACCTTAAGGATCATGAAAGAATTACAGGAATTTCTTAGTGATGCGTTACAAAATGGGGCTATCACTAAGTCAGAGTTTGAATTCATGAATATTAAATCTCCATCCACACCCACCATATATGTTCTCCCAAAAATCCATAAGGACCCCCTCCACCCTCCCGGCAGACCCATCATAGCCGGTGTCAATAGCCTAACGTCTAATTTATCTGCGGTAATTGATTTTTACCTTCAACCGTTAGTGAGACAAACCAAAGCATTCTTGAAAGATACTAGATATGTTTTGAATATTGTTGAAAAAGTGGACTGGAAGGAAGGCTATTTTTTGGTCAGTGGAGATGTGTCCACCTTGTATACAATTATAGAGATGAATTTTGGTCTACGTGCTGTAACATATTTTTTGAAGAAGTCCGATCTGTCCAAGGAGATTAAGGATTTTATCTTAGGTGGTATTAAATTCATTCTTAAAAATAATTATTTTTATTTTAATGGAACTTACTATGTTCAGAATGTTGGGACGGCCATGGGCACCAGGTTCGCCCCCAGCTATGCCAATTTATTTATGGCATTTTGGGAAGATTCTGTCATCTGGAAGGATGACCAGCTGGGGGGCGGGCCTGGTGTCATGGAATAGATATATAGACAATGTTCTGTTTATATGTAAAGATACAGAGGATGGTCTTATTGATTTTTGTGATTCCCTGAATAAGAATGATGTAAATATAAAATTAACTTTCTCCTTTAGTCCTGTTGAGATCACTTTCTTGGACCTATCCATTTACAATCACAATGGTAAATTACAAATAATATCTTTTAGAAAGAGCACAGACTCTAATGCATATATAGATTGGACAAGCATGCACAATGACAATTGGTTAGATGGAGTGCCATATGGACAGTTCCTACGCATTAAGAGGAACTGAATGGATAGTGAAGACTGTTCCCAACAATTGAATGAATGGAGCTCAGTTTCAAGGATAAAAGGTATGATATGAAGATAGTTAAAACGGCACGGGATGAAGCAGATATTGTGGATAGAAGTAAATTATTGGAGGAGAAACAGGCGAGAGGATCAAAAAATACCCACCAATGGTCATTTTTTATGTAATTTTAATAACCAACACAAAGAAATCGAATCTGTTTTTAAAAAACATTGGTATATTTTAAAAGAAGATCCCATTTTATGTAACAAAATACCTGAAAAACCATCTTTTATTTATTGACGAGACAAAACTCTGAAAGATTCATTGGTGCATAGTGCAATAGAAAGCTATAAAAGAACAAGCACCAGGACCCAAGAATTCCACAGATGTGGAATATGTGTTATGTGCCAAAATGTAAAAGGGGTCAGTAAAATCAAGGAGTTTGAGGTTAATGGAATTAAACACCCAATACGTGATTTTATCACATGCAATTCTAAAAATGTAGTGTATTTGATGGAGTGCAAATGTAGGATGTTTTATGTTGGTAAAACAACGAAAAGTTTGAAAACACGTCTTGCCGAACATATATATATATATATATATATATATATAATGTAAAAAAGGATTAGAGACTCATATTTTTTTCATACACTTCAAAACTAAACATAATTGTAGCCCTAGTGAAATTAAATCTTTTTTAGGCATACAAACAGTTTTAACGAATTGGAAAGATAGGGATCTTGAGACTAGGCTCGCTAAAACAGAAATGCGATGGATTTTTAAATTAATGACATTGGCCCCAAATGGACTGAATGGTGATTTTGAAATGAAATGGTTTTTATAGTTTTTATAATTATTGTTAATTACATCTTGTCTTCTCTTTCTTTTATGTATTTATGGACTATTTATGGACTCTTGTGGATATTTTCTCTTTTTGGACTTATTGCACCTTTAAGCATTTATTATTTGTAAAATGTATTGGAACGCAATGGGAATTTCCGTATTTGACGTAATTTCCGTGGGAGGAATGAAAGCACCGCACTTTGAGGAAGAAGTAAAGTCTGCCGGAATACATTAACAACTTCCGGTAATAACCGTTGGAACGCAACTACAACTTCCGGTAGTTCCATCAGATGTTGAAAGACGTCACATCCGCCGGAAACGCATCGAAGTGTGCCCGGCCGCAGTGAGCGGCAACAAGCTGAAGGACGCTTAGACGAAGGGTCTTAACAGGAGGGCAGGAAGTTTATGATGTAACGGACTGACAACACTTCCGGTTACGTCACGTATGACGCTACGGCGGGAAAACTAATCATAATTCACCTAATTAGAGGGGGTATAAGTATAGGAGCTCATTATTTCTCACCATGCTTCTGAAGGACATGTTTTTCTGAAAAGCTTTAGGCTGCTGGTGAGAATCAATTTGAGGGATAACTTCACCTGATCCACTAATTGCCATAGTAGTTGCAAGAATCCCGGGCTTTCGGTCTCTAAACCCTATTCGATCTGGGTCTGGTAATTAGAGTGGAATTTGCCATTTGTGATGATCCCTATCCACAAATTGTGGTGATATGCTTGTTTTCTATGTTTTTATTGTGAGTCTAATGAAATAAAACTTATTCTGTTCGTTGGTTCAGACAATATTGCACTAGATTCTTCTTTTTTCCTTTTGAGATTGGAAATATTGCTGTGACTACACTGATGGACCGAACATGATCTATGTATAAGAAATAATTCATGTTATGACAAAAGGGACCCTGGACTTCTCTCATTCTCAAAACTTATTGGAGTAAGGACTATTTATTATTTATGTGATAAGCGCCATTGTGGGAGAAAGTATTTTCTTGCTACTTCGCCATGGCAGGCCCAGCAGAAGGGGGCGCCGTGGGCCAGGGCATCGTACCTGCTTGCCCGCTCCCGCCTCCATTAATGTGCTGCTGCTGCCGCCGGGAACCTGCTGTGTGAGAACGAGGAGCAGCAGCAGCTCAGCAGCAGCAGAGAGTAACATGAGACAGTGGGGTCAGAGGAGCATGTGCTGAGCCCAGCACATGCTCATCTGACCCGAGCAGGGGGCGGGGCTACATCGGGATCTTCTACAGCTCTTCTCCTGGGCCCTGGCTGGCAGCGTGGAAGAGGAGAAAGGAGCTGCTGGAGGCTGCAAGTCATCAAGGTGAGGGCACCTCTGTGTGTGTGTGTGTGTGTGTGTGTGTGTGTGTGTGTGTCTGAGAGTCTCCATGCCCCCCATCAGCAGTGTGTGTGTGTCTCCATGCCCCCTCCCCCCATCAGCAGTGTGTGGCTCCATGCCCCCTACCCTCCATCAGCAGTGTGTGTGTGTCTCCATGCCCCCTACCCATCAGCAGTGTGTGTCTCCATGCCCCCTACCCTCCATCAGCAGTGTGTGTCTCCATGCCCCCTACCCATCAGCAGTGTGTGTGTGTCTCCATGCCCCCTACCCCCCATAAGCAGTGTGTATGTTTCTCCATGCCCCCCTACCCCCATCAGCAGTGTGTGTGTGTCTCCATGTGCGCCTCCCCCCATCAGCAGTGTGTGTCTCCATGCCCCCCAACAGCAGTGTGTGTGTGTGTCTCCATGTCCCCCCATCAGCAGTGTGTGTCTCCATGTCCCTCTCCCCACACCAGTGTGTCTCCATGCACCCTCCCCGCCAGCAGTGTATCTCCATGCCCCATCCCCGCCAGCTGTGTGAGTATCTCTATTCAACATCACAGGGGGGTTTGTCTACCGCATTGCGATGTTAATCGCATATGTTAGCATCACTGCGGTACGTGGCGAGGGGCGGCAATGTATGTTAATACATCCGGCCCTCTCTGACAGAATGCCAGCACAGGGTGCTCAGGTGCGGTTCAGTCTCCCTGAAAGCAGCAGCATGGGCTCCCAGCGCATGGGACACACACAGAGACACAGAGTGCGATGGCGTGTGCTGAATGACAACGCATGGGGAGGTGATGGTGTGCTGAATGATGACGCAGGGGGAGGTGATGGTGTGCTGAATGATGACGCAGGGGGAGGTGATGGTGTGCTGAGTGACGACACAGGGGGAGGTGATGGTGTGCTGAGTGACGACGCAGGGGGAGGTGATGGTGTGCTGAGTGATGACGCAGGGGGAGGTGATGGTGTGCTGAGTGGTGACGCAGGGGGAGGTGATGGTGTGCTGAGTGGTGACGCAGGGGGAGGTGATGGTGTGCTGAGAGACGTCGCAGTAGGAGGTGATGGTGTGGCTGAGAGATGATGCAGGGGGTGGTGATGGTGTGACTGAGAGATGACACGAGAGGGAGATGATCGTGTGGCTGAGAGACGCAGGGGGCAGGATGTAACACAGGGACAGTATGTGAGTCTTGTTGAACCACTGTTGCATGATACTGACCTTGTTAATATTCCTACACAAACAGGCATTTTCCCAGATTAATGGATCTCCTACATGAATAGTGAATACCGACTGAAGACGCCATCTGCCTCAGAGAATACAGTTCTTCAGAGGTTCCTTATTGTGAAAAACCATCATACAGGTAAAGTGCATGTTTTATTGAAAAGAATGTTCCCAGTGGGACGTGAAACAGGTGGTGTGTCATGTTTTTATGCCCCATTTTCTGTGACCATGCCCCTTTTGGTACGTGACCATGCCCATTTTTCGGTGCGCGCCTGCGTCGTGCGCACACAATTTCTCAATTTGTTTCTAAGGCTTTTCGTTCCTTCTTTTTTTTTTTTTTTAGGTGGTCCTTTTTTTTTTTTAGGTGGTGGTGGAGGGGGGCGCCATTCCTAACCTTGCCCTGGGCTCCAAAAACCCTAGTTACGCCTCTGGGGAGTGGTGAGAGCACAGCATCTGTTAACAAGTCTGAAGGTTAAAGTATACCAAGCTGTTAGTTGGATCGCTGTTTTATGGGTGAACTTAGGGGGTCATTCCGAGTTGATCGCTAGCTGTCGTTGTTCTCAGCGATCAGGTTAAAAATCTGCATTTCTGCGCATGCGTATGCTCTACAATGCGCACGCCTGACGTACGGATACAAATCCCTTTGTGGTTGTGCACAGGTTCAAGCGAAGTTTTCAGTCACACTGACGGCCGCAAGAAGATTGACAGGAAGAGGGCGTTTCTGGGAGTGGTTGCAAAAATGCAGGCGTGTCTGAAAAAAACGCAGGCGTGGCTGGGCATTCGCTGGGCGGGTGTAGGACGTCAAATCCGGACACGAATAGGCTGAAGTGATCGCAAGCGCTGAGTAGGTTCAGAGCTACTCAGAAACTGCATAAACTGTTTTTGCCGTGCTCGGCTGCACATGCATTCACACTTCTGCTAAACTAAAATACACTCCCCAGTGAGCAGCGGCATAGCGTTTGCACGGCTGCTAAAACTAGCTAGCGAGCGTTCAACTCGGAATGACCCCCTTAGTCTCAAATGATAAGTTAAGGATATAATGGAGCCATATGGAGAAGAATTTATCTTTTCTGCCCTCTTTGTCTATGGAAATTTCTGTCCAATCCATGTGAAAAAGGTGGGATATGCTGTACGAGACAAGAGGAGAGGTAAACCAGGCACATCTGGGAAGAACCATTGGGAAAGAATGGTTTTCTTTGCATCTGGAGCCACTTCAGTAAGGAAAAGTAAAATTTCCATATGTCAGGGTAGGAGAATGGGAAGAGAGATATAAACTCCATAAAGCCCATGCATTCGTCTGATTTGAATAATGGAAAAGGATATCAGAATCATTCTGAATGTACAGGACAGTCATCCAGATCAACTGCACCTTAGTACAAGATCACATGCAATGCATTAATTAACCCTTCGTTACTGTACATTTAAAACAATGTCAGAGGAGGCTCCAACATTGGCGTATCTATAATGGGTGCAAGGTGTGCGATGCACATGGGCCTCTGGATTAATAAGAATTTCCCTGAATTAATTTGGAGGGTCAAGCTTTAGCTTTGCATCTCAGACTCTTGGGACTCACTTCTTTGTACAGTTTGAATCCTTCAAAAATACACTCAAGACATATACTTACTCACGCATTTCACTAATTTCACTTTAGTTTCTAAAACTATACAACCCAAATGCTTAATTCTTTTTTTTTTTTGTTAAGCTTATTTTGTGTGTTTTTTAAATGCAAATGTAAAAACTTAGAGGGCTATAGGGGGAAAAGTACTATATAAAATTATTATTATTATTATTATTATTATTATTATTATTATTTTGTAATAATGAAAAACAAAGATTTTTACTATGTGGTACTATACAAACAATACTGACATTCTATGCTTACGGGAGGTTGTTAATGTACATCCTTACAGGCAATGGTGTATCTATAATGAGGGCAGGATGTACACGGGGCCCTGGGTCCAGTGGGGCCAACACACAGCGCATCCTACACTTATATATAATTATAATTTACGTCTATACTCTCTCCAAAGTCCAGCAGAGCAGCAGAAATCACTGGGGAAATGATACAGCATGATTTGCACATGCGCTGTCAGAGAGGGGGCCTGCGCGGTGCCTGGACAGGGCCCCCTCCTCTCTTAAACCTCCCCTGCTTACAGTTTTAGTGAGGGTGAAACAAGGCACAAGTAATTCCAGTACAACCATAGGCATCTCTGTAATGGCTGCAGTGTATGCGGTGCATGCGGGCCCCTGGATCTAGGGGGCCCGACACCGCACACCCCGCACCCATAGTTAATTGCTTACCTTTTTGGAGTCTTATGTTGGCAATGCTGATGCCGGAGAAGTCACTCAGAAAATGGCGGCATGGACATTTTTTTCCTGTGATTTGCTCATGTGCAGTAAAGATTTGTCTCTGGGAACATGGCGGCGAGAGGAGTCTGCACACAGGTCCCTGTCTCTCTTAAGTTGCCCCTGAGTACAACATTGTATTAATTTCCAGTTGTGTTTATCTAGACTCAGAAGGCAAGACAAAACGCCAGAAATATTTATTTACTCTTGTCGAATACTGTGACTGAGGCAACCTGCTGAAGGCCTAACAGTTATGTGTGTGCACTACGGGATAGTACGTATATTATGTATACATCCAATAAGATTATGTATACATCCAATAAGCAAAGGGTTCTCATATTCACTAGTATAATATGAAAGCATAACAGAATCCATTTTGATTCTAGCTAGATGATATAGCAAATTCATCTTGAACTTTATACACACCCTGAGAGAAAAACAACTTTGTTGGCTGAGTATTAATTCCACATACGCACTTTCTAAAAGCTCAGAGTCCAGATGTAATTCCTAATATGGACACAGTTGACGATCACGAGTATCATTTTAGTATTCTTGATAATTGTCCCAATATTGCATAACTCTATTGCCTAACATTGTATTCCTGAGGTATGAAATCATATGGGGGGATATACAAAAGGGGCGTTACTTTGTATTATATAAAACTCATTGTTGATACGTGTATGTGGTTGTTAAATGATTTGACACAGGACGAGAGGATGCTACCTCTCCCCTGTATACGGGCGTGGCCCTTTGAATAAATAATAATTGATTTTTATACATCCTTTTCAATTCATTAATTTTACCTAACAACCCAAACAGCAACAAGGTGGTTAATTTAGTTAACCTCACATAGGAGAATTCAACAAGATGGGGGCTATGTCCTTGGAACTATAGATCTCGATCTCTTCATCAAATTCTCAAAGGGGTGTGCCAGCCAGCAGCTGATGATGGAAGGAACATCCAAAGTCATTACAGCACTGGTAAGTATAGAATACCATGGTATGTGCTGTATTCCAGTACATGCTGTTTCTATACCTGCCAGCTGTCTGTGTGATTGTATTTTTTATAATATGAGAATAGGAGTGGAGAGATTGGCAAAACTAGTAAAATAACTCAGGGACCTGTTTGTTGTTGCTTGTTTGTAAAATTAATACCAAAATTATGTCCAAATCGGTTGAAGGACCAAGTAACTCGGAAATGATGATTGACAGATGCTGTTGCATGTAAATAAGAATACCAAAATTAATTCAAAGATTTGAGCAAAGAAACAGTGACCTGTGTTTTTCACTCTATGAATGATTGCGTGAATAAGTGCTTTGGACCAAGAGCCAAATA
Organism: Pseudophryne corroboree; assembly: GCF_028390025.1. Classification (NCBI taxonomy): domain Eukaryota; kingdom Metazoa; phylum Chordata; class Amphibia; order Anura; family Myobatrachidae; genus Pseudophryne; species Pseudophryne corroboree. Next base: position 121,709,444 of record NC_086451.1, on the reverse strand, counting down.
AAATAAAGTAAAAAGCACATAGATCACCTCCCCTTGTTAGTCAGCTATACGTGTAAGAAGGATACATGAAATAAATAGACTGAACAACCCGAGGTTATAGGGATTATATGTAATTGAGTGTAATAATACATTGCAATACTGAGCTACTAAGAGCTGCTGGTTGTTTTAAGCATAACCTAAGCATGTTGCGTTGTGATTGTAGTCTGTGATAAGAGGATCTACTGCAGCTTCCCAGATGACAGACGTGTCGCGTGTGTGAAAAATTGCAGGGATTGCGAATTTTTCCAGCGTATGGGAAGGGCAGGGAGGATTAACCCTAAGTGTGCATATCATGTATGGAAGAAATATTCCATAGAAGCACAAATTTTGTATAGTACTGTGACAAAGGGTACAGTCTATGTTTTGCATTTCAATCATGCTGTATAATATTGGCCTGATCAACCAATACTAAGCGTATTTTGAAATCGGCAAAACTGTTGAAATCTGTAAGAAATTGAAGTTTGCAAACTATATTTAAAAAAAAATTTGTGTTATGGATTTTGTGTGTGGGACATAATGTTCAGTTAAGTATATTCTCAGATCTGTGTCTAATGGAGTATATTCTCAGATCTGTGTCTAATAGAAACCTTATGTCTGTGATTGGCATGGTTACAAGTTTTGAAATAATAAAGTTTATATATATATATATATATATATATTTGTGAACGGAGGAAACAAAAAAAAGTTGATGTCCGTGTTCAAATGGCTTGTGGCAGATCTGTAGTTAAAATATGTGTTTATCTAATGTTACTATCTAACTATGAAGTGAAGTTTCCATATGGTATTGTTTAACACGTAAATATTCTTTAATGCAATATATTGTGAGAAGGTCTGCCAGCAGAAAGAAAAAAAAGAAAAGAAAACCCCTTCAGTTTCCAATGCTGTTTAAAAGCACAGAGAGCTGTGTAACAGCGCAGAAACGTGCCCCCTCCTTTCCAGCAGCAGTGTAAGCCATGACGCAGTAAAGAAAAAAAAAGTGTTCAGTGAGCTTTAATTTTTTTCATCTAACAAGATGGATCATAATAAGAATAAGTCAGTGGTTCCCAATTTTTTTTTAATCATGTAGCCCTAGAATATCAGAATTTTTTTCACAACACCCCTAGGAAAAAAAAAAAAAAAAAAAAAGGAGTAGATGGCGTTTATATGTCATCCTTAGAGTCAGTTGTGTGGTGAGGGATATTTGCTTCTGTTTGGCCACATATTTTATGACTGGCAGCCACCAGCACTGAATAATTTGAATTGGTACTAGACCATCAACCCAGGGCACCCCTACAAGTGTCCTAGGCACCCCAGGTAGCTACGGCACACAGTTTGGGAACCTCTGCATAAGCAATACTCTAGAAATGTTTGTTATACAAACTATCTACTCCAGTTTAATATAAGAACTAATATCTTTACCAGATAATCTGTAGAAAATGCTGCCAATTTCTTTCTACAGCATAACTGTAATCAGAAAATATAAGAACAAAAAAATCCCAGCAACAGATATGGGCTAGAGATGTCAGCGCTAACAGCGTTAACGCTGACAGATCTGCATCTGGCAGACAGTCAAGAAGACAACGCCCTATCTCTGGTGAGCTAAAGTTTTCAAAGCAGCAGCTAAAATCATAGGGAAAGATAAAGGAATACGCATTCTTTAATGTATATGTAAATCAAAGATTGCAACAAGCAATTAATCACTACGATTCCAGTATTAACATACTTTTAGACAATTCTTCAAAGTTATTTGGAAGAATCCTAATGTAAAAGTTACCCTGGGTATTTCTAAAGATTCCAGGAAGAATAAAGTAGGAACAGATTAAGTTGGATGCATAGCATATCTATATATCACTTACCCTGGGTTCGTGAGGTAAAAAAATATGCTTGCTAAAATCCATCTAATTGTATAGGCATCGATATAATACATTGCAAAAGTTCTTAGTGGACTGCACAATATGCAGTGATGAACCAGGTTCCGTAGCCAGGAAGTGTGGGGATATAATCGTATACAAAAATACAGATAGAAATGCGAGCAGGAGCGTTGTTAAGTTTGTAAGTGATTTTTCAGTGAATATGTATATGTGCCAAAACATCCATGGATGGACACAGTCCAAGAAAAGTTTGCTTGGAAGCAAATAAGAGTGTGCATGAAAAAAAAACGTACAGTTTGTGTGGACTGGCCAGTCTGAATGATATGTTGAGAAATGTAACCAGTATGTGGATGATATACCTTTGTGCTATAAATTATTTGAAGTATTGGTGTCAGATACTAAACAGTTGTGTTTTTTTACAGAAAAGACCACAAGGTGGCGCAAGACAAAAGTCAACGGTGTGCTGACATAGTTAACTACCTAGACATGATTTGGCGCTAGGCCAAAGATAGTTAAAACCCTTAGAGGGTGGAGCCTTGGTATACATTTATTGATAGATAGATATGTATGACCAGATGATAAATCTCTAGATACAGTAATTTTTTTTGGAAATGCTATATGCATACATTCAAGTTCATAACCAAAGAAAATATAGAAGGTAATACAAGATTACACTTTATCATGAATGAAACATTATAGATACACAGTCAGAGCCAAACCATCCACTTATGCATAAGCAAGAACTGAGTATATAGGTTTAATACTGAGGTTAAGCAGTAGATTTTATATGATGTGTACATTTTACCTATAACAGTATACAACTCAGATATAATATAGCAATAGTGTAGCTTACGGAGGGATTTCAGATTTAAAGATATATCCCTTCACTCAATAGGGGATATATGAACCAACAGGGAAATTGTAACACATGATTTGTTCCATGAAAAATGTGTTTATTAGGACACATAAACTCACTGACATACTACATACATAAAGTGCATGGGTGAATCTGGACCAGTTAAAGTGACCGTGCAATAGATGTAAACTTCTCACCATATAATGGGATTGCGTTGGGCTAGCTTAAAGAAACAACTTGGGTCCGAGGCTGAAGATAGCCTAGGCACCACCGCAGATGGTTTATTCAGCGTATCAGTCCTTTTACTTGCTTCACTGACCCTCGTCACCCGATTCCCCTGTCCAAGAACCTATCCTGGTAGGGTTTCCTCTGGTGGCACAGTGATGCCCAGCTCAGAGTGTTTCCCGATTCACAGGATCCACCACAACTTAGATACAGCTGCATACTTGTCTTCCTCACCCCCAAAAGTGGGGAGTATAAGGAATATAATGTGGATGAGTAAGAAAATTATAATGATTACATCGCATTTTACATTGCATTTAAAGGAATTGAAAAAAAAAAAAAAAAAGCATCTCGAGCATCCATAGGGGATAATGGGATGGTGAATTGGTGAATTAGTATTATTAATAATAAAGTGTTGTTGCCAATTTTCATTAAGGGGAAATGTCATGAAATAGATTCACAAGCTTTCTATAGTGGGATGAAGTTTAATGGAGAAGTGTACATTGTGTTTTGGCATGGGACCAAAATAATTTATGTGATAATAAGAGGGATCGTGATGGTGATAAAGAAAGTTATAGCATGTTTACTGCAGATGGTTGGGTTGATTAAAAACAACATTGTTTTAATACAACATAGTGTAATGCTAAAAAGGAACTATAGTATGTGTAACAGGTGTTAAGGGGTTATTTGAGAAATGAATAATAAGGCCAGAGGTGTGAGATAGTGTTTCAAAGACAGTAAAGTTTCTTTACTGATAGAAAGAGTTTATAGGAGTTTGAAAAAATATTTTGTGTTTAATATGTGTAATGTTGAGAATAAAAAGTCATAATGTGACAAGGAAAGTTTAAAGAATTAAGCATTATTAATCTACAAAAGAGACAGGAAAGGCAGAATTTGAATCATGGCATGGTCCAATCGTTGGTTCAATAGTGGTAGAATTACACCTAAGCCTCTGCTTTGTCTCTCTTCTATATCATTTTTTTGTTATTCTTTTTGGAATCCAGCAAAGATATGTTATCCAGCAAAGATATATTATCCAGAGACTGATTCAAAACTACTAAATGATTTGACGATTCAAATGTGTCACACAAATTATTTAAACAGTTACAAGAATATCAAAAGCTGCAAGAACCTTGGAAAGATATTTAACCAACACGAAAACACACAGTCCGGCACAGGACAATCACTAAAGAGAGTGAAGACGGTGTTATGTTGAGAAGTTGCTTATGTTTTGGTTCCATTACAGATCGCATAGGATGGTCCTTGGCAAGTACCGCTGACTCTGATACAGCCGTTGCAAAGGCTGCAGAAGAAGGACACCTAGATCCATGAGCTTGCAATGAAATGAAAAGGTCAGAGACCAGAGCTTAAAGGAACCTAACACTAAAAACAATTGTATGGAGATACAATACAGAGACTGTTACTACTGTTACTACCACAGAGTTGTATTTGAATGAACCCTTCAATCAAGATAGAGATGATTATGATCATTGATAATAGACTATGTGCTTATAAGCTAATATCCTACAGAACTTTTAACTTTTTTGAAAGTATACGGGAGCGACGTTATTTATAACAGCATTAGGACTTAATTTATTTATTTTTCTTTGAAGAGAGAGCGAGCAAACGTGTGGTGTAGGTATGAGTACTCATCCATTATTGTGGATGGGAATTATTTCAATAAGACCCTTCCTTCCTCTTTTCTTTTTTAAGCAGGAAATCCAGAGGGATTTATGACCGGTGTAACGAACACACACTTTGAAAAACGTGGTTGTGAGTATTATACTCCACTTGAAGACAGATGTATAGATTAATGCATGGATAATTTAAATAATTTAGGATATTATTCTGAGGAGTATCCAGTCCAGCAATACTATTAATTGTTGGGAAGATTTTAAGTACTGCAGCTATATAAATTGTATTGCTAATAATTATTTAAGACTATTATAATTGTTAGATATGTATAGATAGACACTAGCAGGCCAAAGTTCTCTATGCAATTTACATTTGATGTGATTACCAAAACTTTATAGAGTCGTGATAATAGTGAAACACGGTACATGTTGTCAAAGTCAGAAAAATGTCTCAATGCACGTTGCCATATTTGCACCGCACACTGGTCCGCGCTGCGCATGCGTACGCTCTCCCGTGAAGACGCATACCCGCAATAGCGTGCACTCGCAGGCGCGGTATGCGTATTTACGGTAGAGTTTATATAGTCGTAGCGTGCGACTCATTCGTTACAAATGTTCACAATTAATGTAGTTTATAGATCATGGTCCCTTTGATAGATTCTGAAAGTTTGGTTAAAATACAATGTCCCAGAGCTGAGGAATCCCTCTTTATATCGTACGAAGGGTCTAACAGGAATCATACAGCAGTATTTGGTACCCATCGGAAGAGTATTTAATTAGCAATATTCCGGTGTTGGTTTGGAGCGTATTAATCGCTCGTGCGAATAGTTATGGACATAAGAAGTTTATGTCCATTTCTATTATTTACACATACTCAGGTATGCGGCGGGAAACCCAGTTTCCCACCCACCTGAGCTGTTGGAAATCGTCACAGCCCACCTGTATGAATCACCCTATGACCTTTTGTTATGATGCAGGGCCGAATTCCTTCGGCCAATGGACAATGGGATTGTAGGACCAGGAGATTGCATTGTGTGTGGGGCATAAATAGGCAGGCCGACCACATCCAGCTCTCACTCTTCAACGGTTCTCATTGCTGAAAATCGGGTGCTGGATGTCCAGGCGCATGCGATCGTTTCCCCTTGTGCGTAAGTTTCTCTCCGTAATCATTGTCTTTCTGTGAGCAAATTTCTCTCATCTCATCTCTCTCTCTCTCTCTCTCTCTCTCTCTGTTCTGTTCTCTCATATCTCCCCTAGACTAGGCTAGTATTGTATTGTATTAGATAGTATTGTATTGTATTGCATTTAGGTCAGTGTAGTATTGTCTTTTTGTATTTATTGTTTAGTTCTGTGGTTAGGAAGTCTCTGTTATATTGTAGTGTATCATTTGTACTGTTATCCCCTTTTACAAGTATATTAGATATAATACAGTTAATAGGCTTTGGAACCTAAACCAGTATCTGTGTGTTTTCTATAGTGTTAAGTGTTCACTTGAGCGTCGGTGACGCTCAAGCAGCTTTGTAGTTAGTCAGGTTACACAAGGTTGCACTTACACCCTGTACTCACATTAAGGTATTCTTTGTATTTCTTTGGTATAAGGTTTAAACATTAAGGTATAGCGTTGTGAGCGTCTGCGCCGCTGGTGATCTCCTCGTGGTCTCGAGCGTCCGCTACGCCATAGCGAATCATTACTCTAGTCATAGCCAATAACGTGTCCTGTGATCACTGGGCCGTGAGCGAACGTGACGCTTGAGCGTCTCGCCTACGGCTGAGCGATCGCTACGCCAATAGCGTACCATTACGGTACTTCTTAAGCAAACAGCGTACAGTGTTCTTAGCTTCATAAAGGGTTGTTATACGACAAAGGAATTTAGCATTGTCAATTGGGGACTCGTCCTATCCTTCTCATATCTGCACTAGGTAGATCAGCAGACATTATCCCCCAGCAAAGGGTGGGAGATTGTCTCATAGTGCTGGCGGGATAAGCGTCTGCTTCGCTTAGATAAAGAGTGCTGAAGGAATCCGGGAACCGGAAGTAAGAACAAAACGCTTGTGTCTTTTAAAACTGTTTATTTCTCTTCTGTCTTGCGTATACACGCACGCATACATATATCTGCATTTTCTGTTTCATTTTCGTATATCACTATTCCTGTTTGCCAAATTTTATAGTTGATAGAAAGTGCTAAAAAGAGATTTGCTGTTATTTCATAGTAGAGGTGATAGTTAAAGTATAGAACAAACACACGGTTTGTCTGAGATACAAGGCAGTCAGTGTGGATTGCGGTAGATGATCAGGGATCATTTACATTGATAAAAATAGAAATTGTGTTACGGTGGATCTTTATATTGCGTACACGTGTCGCTAACAAAGACTAGCGTACGCAATCCAAAGGCAGACGCACGCAGCGTACATTACGCAACGTAGCGTCCGGTTACGCCCACGTAGCTCAAGCTGTGATAAAGTGAAGTAACGCAAAGGCGATAATTAACGCACAGCGGTAGATAACGCGACGCGGTAAATAACGCAAATCTATTTTTGGAAAAATCTGAAATTTAGTTTAACAGATCCTGCTCCTAATTGGTAACACTTTTGGCCTAAAGACAATTTCTGCGCAGAAATAGATATAGAAACAAAAGTGTACATGTGTTGAGTGAGTGTGTTTTGTATACAAAAGTTTATATAACTTTAAGGTGGAACCAAAAGGAAAGCCGGGTACTCGTCAAGGGACATACGTGTAAGTGACATATACGGTGGCTAGGGAGGCATCCCTGGTTAAATAATATTTGAGCATTAGAGTATAGCGGACCATAAGGTAACAAGACCAGGAGGTCATAAGGTAACAAGACCAGGAGGTCATAAGGTAACAGACCAGGAGGTCATAAGGTAACAGGTAAAATAGACAAAGAGGTCCGCTATAAAAGTCCAGTGGCACAACGCCTGGGGTGTTGGTGCAGAACCCATATAGGCCATACAAGCTCTTGCTGAAGGAATCGCGGCCGGAAACATCGATTCCATTGATCTTTCAGTACATGACAAGTAGTGCTCGTGTACTGAACGATTGGACCGCACGTAATTGTGTGCAGTAGTTAGTAATCTGACCTAATACCATTAGAGTAAAGTGGTCACAAACGCTATTTGTACATTCTGACGTGATTTGTGTAATTTTTTATTTTTGGAAGGGAAGTTCGCTGGTCACTCAGGAACTATCCAACAACCGATACTTGCGGGGGAACGCGCCCCAGTAAATAAAGGTTCACAGGGGCCCTAGGTTGGGTACAGCAGCTCTGGTTACAGTGATTGCAGTACTGGCCAACGTGGGCGAGAAGTAAGTGGGGTACTTGATAAACCACCACCGCCGGCCTGCCCAAGAACATCTTGGTTTGTTTGTAAGGGTTCGCTGAAAACCTTGAGATAAAGATCCAAGGAGGAATAAGCAACGCCTGCAGATTATGGGGGCCATTTGTTCAGGTAGGGGGCGATCAACCTCGGTTCGGGTTGATTCAGAGAACCGACCAGTTGGGTCGGCACGATATGTAATGTGTGAAAAATACGGTAGTCACACAGAGGTTTTATGTGATGAATGGGAGAGAATGACTGTACAAGACAGGGACAAATTCCCAAGAATAGGTAGCTTCAGTCCAGAAGTGTTACAAAATTTAAGGAGGAGGATATGTCTCGTAAAATCAACAAAGAGACGAATTCAACATCATGATTGTTTACAGTTATGGCACCAGGAAGGTGAGATACAGAGAGGTTTGGCTCTGGCGGCAGGATCTGGGGCAGTCAGGAAGTTGATTGCCACAGCTCCTCCTCCACCATACATTGCAGGAGAGAAGTTGATTGCGGAGAGAAACGCACTGGGTTGTAAAACACAAACTCTTAGTAACCCTGTAAATGTTAATGACGTTAACCAAATAACTCATGCAAGTATTAACCCGTGCAAGATGTACCCTGTTTTGAACCTTCCTCAGGAGTGTGATCAAGAAGACGATTCAGCAACAATTTCAGCTCTCTCTCTTGCAGCCACCATAGCAGAGACCACAGTAGGCACAGCGACACCCACGAGATTAGTGAAAGCCCCTAGCGGAGGGATAGGTGAGGTCGTGTCAACGGGTAAGTACGGCACCATGCACTACACTGAAACAATTGTACCACAACAAGCAGTAGAATCTACACAGGAAGAGGCTGTTAGAATTGCTCCTGTAAGGGTAATAGCAGTTCCCAATGGAAAAACAGATGTGTCTGGAGCCACTCCCATAAGGAACATTGCCATGTACACTCCATTTTCCAGAATGGAATTAAGAACAATAGTGTCCGAATTTCCTGACCCCAGGAAGGATTTAGTTGCTAGCCAAAAATACATCAGGGATCTAGGTAACACTGTAGAACCCAACAACAAGGATTGGCAGATACTGCTAAGAGCTTGTTTACCTTCCAATGTTGACGCAACTCAATTTTTAGCTGATTGTGCATTGGATAAAGATGTACCGCTTACAGACGTGTACAACAAGGATAATGTAAAAAGGATAAATTTACAGCTAAAAGAGTATTTCCCAGCCGTTGTTAAATGGAATAAAATATTTTCCATTAAGCAAAAGGAGTCCGAAACGGCAATAGAATATTTTCACCGGGCACTATTAGAAATGGCAAAGTACACGGGTATAGAAGACATAAAGACCAACCCAAACCATCGGGAAGTAGCAGTATCTGTACTGATGGATGGTTTAAAGGAAACATTAAAGACTAGGGTTCAGACCACGCAACCATGCTGGCGAGGTCTGTCAGTGTCCGGCTTGAGAGAGGCTGCTATTGATCACGACAGAAACATCACTAGGCACAGAGAGTCGCAAAGTGATAAGTTGATGTCCGTAAGTATACAGGCGCTGACCACAAGGCAGCCTGCGTATGTACCACCGAATCCTGTGGGTAAGGCAAGTGTAATAACATGTTTTTCTTGTAACAGACCGGGACACTATGCACGAGAATGTAGAACAAAGAATGTACAAAGATCTTTTCAACCCCCTAGACAACAACACAACACACGACATTGGGAGCAGGGTCCACAGAGGCGGAGTTTTGAGCCACATACAGGGGAAACAAAAAGATATCCCCCGAACAGAGATTGGCATGCCTCTGGTAGTTCCCAGCTAACTCCCCCACAAGTAGTTGCTGCCAATGGGATTCAGGGAGGTCAGCATACCCAATAGGGGTATGGCCATACCTGTAATCTGCAGCCAGTTAAGTTGATTGCCAGTCTTGGAAGCGAACCAGAGATTGCAATCAATGTGGCTGGTAAAACTTTAAACTTTCTTGTAGACACAGGGGCGGCCAAGTCAGTGATAAATTCGACAGTGGGCATGAGAACCACTGGTAGGACAATTCCAGCCATGGGAGTAACAGGAGTAGTCCAGCACTACCCTGTTAGCAAACCAGCCGAGATTACAATAGGGCCTTTGCATACCAAGCATTCCTTTTTGCTGGCTGCATCTGCACCAACTAATCTCCTGGGAAGAGACTTACTATGTAAAATGGGTTGCGTCATTTATTGTACTCCTGAAGGTGTATTCTTGGACATTCCTGAGAATCACGCTCAGGAAGTACGAGACATGCTAGACTCCCCATCAAAATTAATGTCACATTCCATTATGACAAATAGGAATCCATCCCAAGTAGAAGAGATGACATCTCAGATACCAGAGTCACTTTGGACAAAAGATGGACAGGACACTGGATTAATGGCAAACGTAGCTCCAGTAGTTGTACAAGTAAAAGATGGTAGGATAGCTCCAAAAATCCCACAGTATCCTCTGAAGCCAGAGGTGGAGCTAGGAGTTTTTCCCGTAATAGAGCGCTTGCTACAACAGGGCATTCTAGTAAGAACGTCCAGCACCGCAAATAGTCCCATCTTCCCTGTTAAAAAGAGTGGGGGGAGGGGTTACAGGCTAGTGCAGGATCTAAGGGGGATTAACAAAATAGTTGAGAGTCAGTTCCCCGTAGTGCCTAATCCAGCTGTCATCCTAATGCAAATTCCTCCCACTGCCAAATTTTTCACTGTTATTGACCTCTGCTCCGCTTTCTTTTCGGTACCTCTGCACCCTGACAGCCAATATTTGTTTGCATTCACATACAGAGGAGTCCAATACACGTGGACTCGGTTACCCCAAGGTTTCATAGACAGTCCAAGTATATTTTCTCAGGCTTTGCATGATTGTTTACAGTCTTTCCAACCGGAGAGTGGATCAGTGTTGATACAGTACGTGGATGATCTACTACTGTGTTCTGATTCATTGGAAGCTTCCCTGAAGGATACGAAACAGCTCCTGTTTCATCTTTCAGACACAGGTCACAAGGTTTCCAAAGACAAGTTGCAATTATGCCAAGCTAAGGTAAAATATTTGGGACACTGTCTAACACAAGGACTGAGACACCTGACCGCTGATAGAATCCAAGCCATTAGAGACATGACACTGCCACAAACCCAGCAACAGATCAGGACGTTTTTAGGAATGTGTGGGTATTGCCGTAATTGGATCCCAGGGTTTTCCATATTGGCGCTACCTCTGCAGGAAATGGTCTCTTCAAACAAACCTGATCGGATTTCGCATACAGACGAATCCGAAACAGCATTTGAGAGACTCAAACAGTGTCTAACGCAGGCACCAGCACTAGGTATGCCAGACTATGGGAAACCCTTTGAACTATACGGAACAGAAAGTGCTGGGTGCGCAGCAGGTGTACTAACACAAAAACACGGTGATGCCAGCAGGCCAATTGCATACTACAGCGCTCAGCTAGATACGGTAGCGCGATCCCTCCCCACATGCTTGCGTAGCGTTGCGGCGATAGCATTGCTAGTGACAAAAAGCGAAGATGTTGTGCTAGGCCACAACCTCACAATCCATACACCGCATGCGGTATCTGCCTTATTGAATTCTGCCCAAACCAGACACGTCTCATCAGCAAGGTTTACAAGATGGGAATTGGCATTAATGGCCCCCGTAAACATCACCATAAGAAGATGCAGTGCATTAAACCCTGCAACATTTCTCCCAGGTGTGCCTGGTCAGACACAAAGGGTGGAAGGTGAGAGTGATGGGGAAGGAGGATTTAATGCAAAGGAAGATACACATGATTGTATGGAATATTTGACCCAAAATTTTACCGCAAGGCCTGACATCAGTGACAATCCACTGGAAGATGCAGAACTCACGTTCTACACGGACGGTAGTTGTCACAGACAGTCAGACTCGGGAGACTTGTGTACTGGATACGCAGTCGTAGATGACCAAGACACCATAGAAGCGGAACCGCTAGGCCCACCTCACTCAGCCCAGGTTGCTGAACTGGTCGCCCTAACCAGAGCATGTGAATTGGCTAAGGGTAAGTCTGCCAATATCTACACCGATTCCAGATACGCGTTCGGGGTAGTACATGATTTCGGAGCGCTATGGCGTCTCAGAAATTTCATGACGGCAGCTGGTACACCGATAGCGCATGCAGCTCACATAAAAAGGCTTCTAACAGCGATACAGGAACCCGACAGAGTGGCTGTTATCAAATGTAAAGCACATACATATAGCCAAGACCCAGTATCCCTTGGTAACAGCCGAGCAGACGAAGCCGCAAAGCTTGCAGCTGCTACCCCCACACGGACAAACACCACACAGTTGATGGTATTTAATACCATCAACACACAGAAGTTGTGTAAGATGCAGAATTTGTGTTCCACACAGGAAAGAGCAGTCTGGAAGGCAAAGGGATATGGCCAGGAGTCCTCAGGGCTCTGGACGGATGGACATGGTAAACCAGTGGCCCCCAGGGCATACCTTCCATGTCTGGCTGAAGCAGCTCACGGGCTGACTCATCTAGGCAAGGAGGGGATGTGCAAATTGGTAAGAGCATACTGGTGCGCCCCAGGATTCTCCTCTCATGCGGGTAAAAGAGCAATGTCATGCCTTACCTGTCTGAGAAAGAATATTGGAAAAGCAATACCTACAGAACCATCCCATATCCCACCTGCCGGCGGCCCTTTCCAGGTAATACAAATTGACTTCATTCAATTACCCCCATGTAGAAATTTGAAATATGTACTTGTCTGTATAGATGTTTTCTCGAATTGGGTCGAAGCTTTTCCAGCAGCTACAAATACCGCTATGTTTACAGCTAAGAAAATTGTGCAGGAATTTGTATGTAGATATGGTATCCCTAGAATCATTGAAAGTGATAGGGGTACCCATTTTACAGGTGATGTCTTTCAAGGAATGTGTAAGTTGATGGGAATTGATAGTAAGCTGCACACTCCGTACCGTCCACAGGCGAGTGCGAAGGTCGAAAGAGTGAACAGCACTATTAAAAATAAATTGAGTAAAGTAATGGCAGAGACAGGATTGACGTGGCCAGAAGCTTTACCCATTGTTTTGTATAGCATCGGAACCACTCCCAGGTCCCCTCTTAACCTGTCCCCTTTTGAAATTCTGTTTGGTCGACAACCGCATGTCATGATTAACCCTCAGGATGATTTGAAATGTAACAATGAAGTAACTGTAAAGTACTTGATTAACATGAGTAAGCAGTTGAGGAATCAAAATGATAATCTGAAGTTGGTGATTCCTGATTTACCAGATAGTAATTGTCATGACATTGAACCTGGGGATTATGTAATGATACGAAATTTTCTACGCTCAGGTTGTCTTATTGATAGATGGGAAGGACCATACCAGGTCTTATTGACTAGCACCACAGCATTGAAGGTGGCTGAGAGAGAGACTTGGGTCCATTCATCCCACTGCAAAAAGGTTGCCGATCCAGAGAAGTCCCGTGATAAGGAACAGACGGTAGAGGTTGTATCACTGGAGTGTCTGTTCCAGGAGGACTGAGGCGGCACCTGAGCCTTGAAGATCGAAAGCAGCTGTCGACTCCCCTCTCCCTTTTATTGTTTTTCTCCACTTCCCATCCCCTCTCCTTTAAAATTTCTTTTTCCCCCTTCTCATTCTTTTCTATTTCCTCCTCAAAGATGGACTTGCCCCAAGAGACTGTGATCCGGATTTTGATGTTAACCATGATGTTGACCAGAGCAGTCTGTTCCGGCGAGAGTACCATAGAGGTCGAGAGAGGTTCTGGAATGGGTTCCGATTATGATGATGGAGGCGTAGTTTTCCAAGATCAACCAAACCAACAAGCAAAGGCGAGTATCAGAAAACGATCCGATAGAAGAAATTGTGATGGATTGTTAGCTGAAGAAAATTGTATCTGTAGGCTCTGTGATAATCTGGTTGAAGATGGATGCATAAAGAAATGCCAATCTAGTTTTAATATCCATATGGACCGGCATCCATTGAGTGACTATCACTCTCTAGTGGGTAACGTGTTAAACCAAACAGATTGTTGGGTATGCTCTCAAGTACCTCAGGGTCACAGTAAATCAGGGCTAGTACCATTTCCTTTAACGTTAGGGGAGGTACTTGAGCTAAGTGGTGGGAGACCGGTGGACCGGAGGTTTAACATCTCCAGCCCTCCTAGTTTGAAGCTCCACCAATACCATGTGGATAGGTCCCTCTTATGTTTTAACATCTCCAATCCCAGAAAACCGGGAAATTGGGAAGTGTCATGGAGCAACCTTACCATGACCTTTTCACACAGAGCAGATAGAATGCCTACAGATACAGAGCTCGTACGCCATATAGCCAGTAGAGGAAAATCTTTTCGGTATCGATATACCTTAGGAAATAGGATTACTAGAGTTGGAGAGGTATCACCAGGATACTGTGCACATATCGTACAAACCGATACGTGCATTAGGCAGATGGAAGAATTAGGGTCAGGAGATTTCACCTGGAAGGTTTGTAACATGGTCATGTCCTTCTCCGTCCCATATGTTCTCCCCGATGATGCATATTTCATATGCGGGAGAAAGGCGTACAAGTGGCTTGCCCCAAACTCTGAAGGATTGTGTTATATTGGAAAAGTATTGCCTGAAGTGATGACTGTTACACATGACAAAATGAAGGACATACACCGTGGTGCCCAAGCTCCTTATACTCACACTCATTACGAGCACCGAGTTAAAAGACAACTGTCAGAAAGGTTAGAGCATCCGGCCTCTGATCTTATCCATGAATCCACCGGGATTCAGGTTCTGGTAGCGTTAGATTTCACTCGCACCGCTCGAGGTGTGATGAATTATAGATACATTTCCGCACTCGCCAATTTGTTAGATAATATCACTGAAATGTATGATGACACGTTTAGATACACTGGAAGATAACTTCAAGCTTACAAAACAGAACTAGTTCAGCATAGGATGGTTCTTAATTATCTTACAGCAGTAACAGGCGGATATTGTGTTACATTGGCAACACAGTACGGCATAAAGTGTTGCACGTATATCACAAATAGCACCGAGGATCCGGTAGAGGTCATAGACCAAAAGATGGACGATATTCTCCAATTGAAGTGGGAATTTCGTCGAAAACACAATCTCACCCTTGCTGCTGTAGGTAATGAGCTGACTGGTTGGGTGTCATGGTTGAACCCGCGAAATTGGTTCTCCGGTTTAGGAGACTGGGCTCAAGGAGTCATAATGGATGTTGGAAAGTTTCTCCTATGTATCTTGGGTGTTGTTATATCGATTGGATTGATATTTAGATGCGGGCAGGCTTTAATGAGGTGCAAACAAAGTACAAGAGTGATGAGCTTGAGGAGTGAGGAAACCGTAATTAACCTGGATTTGATTTATGACCCAATGATAGAAACCAGGATGTGATGAAAATGCGATTATACGGTCCGTTTCTTTCACCTGTTTTTCTGCTTTTTCTCCAAGATACAAAGACCCCCTTGGACGAGGAAGCTGACGAGACGAGATGTATACAGACAACGGATTGACCAAAGAAGAAGATTTGACAACTTTAAATATGGACACTTGATGAACTTTGCCATGGATCCCCAGTTTCCCTAGTACTTTTAAACTCACGCTAGCCCAACATTTTTGTAAATCTGATGGCACTGACAAAGCTTGTTGCTCATGCCTAAGGAGCAAAACAGCGCAAAGAAGACGACTCTCAACAGATACCGAACACAACTTCAACAACAGATGTACATTTCCCTGACATAGAATATCATTGCATTTTTCGTAAGTGTTCTTTATCTTCATCTCTACAACCCTCAGGTAACGACACACATAGTCGATAGGGAATACAGGCACAGATATCAGCAACCACATACCTCCCCCATTCATGTATCATCAACTAAAATGTGCATCCCCATTTTGTTACAACCACAGCCGAAATGAGCTCGGTAGAGTTTGACAGCCCATCCACAGACCTGTACCACAGGATAAGAAGGAATTCAAATGTATACTTCGCAATACCTCGAAGCTTGATTTACAACACGTACGGCACGATGATACATGACCCCCCAAACATGGATTCATACACACATGCTTCTGCTATCTCACTAGGTCATACCCTCTTCACACCTTCTCCTCTCTCCTCCCTTACCCAACCATGGAAATCAATTAACCCCTGACTTGCATTTTTCTCCTTAAATGTTTTGTGGCAGTTATTATTGACTGCCAAAGGGTGGACTGTCAAAGTCAGAAAAATGTCTCAATGCACGTTGCCATATTTGCACCGCACACTGGTCCGCGCTGCGCATGCGTACGCTCTCCCGTGAAGACGCATACCCGCAATAGCGTGCACTCGCAGGCGCGGTATGCGTATTTACGGTAGAGTTTATATAGTCGTAGCGTGCGACTCATTCGTTACAAATGTTCACAATTAATGTAGTTTATAGATCATGGTCCCTTTGATAGATTCTGAAAGTTTGGTTAAAATACAATGTCCCAGAGCTGAGGAATCCCTCTTTATATCGTACGAAGGGTCTAACAGGAATCATACAGCAGTGTTTGGTACCCATCGGAAGAGTATTTAATTAGCAATATTCCGGTGTTGGTTTGGAGCGTATTAATCGCTCGTGCGAATAGTTATGGACATAAGAAGTTTATGTCCATTTCTATTATTTACACATACTCAGGTATGCGGCGGGAAACCCAGTTTCCCACCCACCTGAGCTGTTGGAAATCGTCACAGCCCACCTGTATGAATCACCCTATGACCTTTTGTTATGATGCAGGGCCGAATTCCTTCGGCCAATGGACAATGGGATTGTAGGACCAGGAGATTGCATTGTGTGTGGGGCATAAATAGGCAGGCCGACCACATCCAGCTCTCACTCTTCAACGGTTCTCATTGCTGAAAATCGGGTGCTGGATGTCCAGGCGCATGCGATCGTTTCCCCTTGTGCGTAAGTTTCTCTCCGTAATCATTGTCTTTCTGTGAGCAAATTTCTCTCATCTCATCTCTCTCTCTCTCTCTCTCTCTCTCTCTGTTCTGTTCTCTCATATCTCCCCTAGACTAGGCTAGTATTGTATTGTATTAGATAGTATTGTATTGTATTGCATTTAGGTCAGTGTAGTATTGTCTTTTTGTATTTATTGTTTAGTTCTGTGGTTAGGAAGTCTCTGTTATATTGTAGTGTATCATTTGTACTGTTATCCCCTTTTACAAGTATATTAGATATAATACAGTTAATAGGCTTTGGAACCTAAACCAGTATCTGTGTGTTTTCTATAGTGTTAAGTGTTCACTTGAGCGTCGGTGACGCTCAAGCAGCTTTGTAGTTAGTCAGGTTACACAAGGTTGCACTTACACCCTGTACTCACATTAAGGTATTCTTTGTATTTCTTTGGTATAAGGTTTAAACATTAAGGTATAGCGTTGTGAGCGTCTGCGCCGCTGGTGATCTCCTCGTGGTCTCGAGCGTCCGCTACGCCATAGCGAATCATTACTCTAGTCATAGCCAATAACGTGTCCTGTGATCACTGGGCCGTGAGCGAACGTGACGCTTGAGCGTCTCGCCTACGGCTGAGCGATCGCTACGCCAATAGCGTACCATTACGGTACTTCTTAAGCAAACAGCGTACAGTGTTCTTAGCTTCATAAAGGGTTGTTATACGACAAAGGAATTTAGCATTGTCAATGTGTATAGATACAACAGTATCTCAAGAAAGAACCACTGGTGATAATATTAGCTACACATATCGGGTGTATTTCAGTTAGTGGAAATAAAATAGGTCAATAATACACGGAAAAAAAAATTATCTTATGTAGATAGAAAAGGTTGATTTAAGGGAATGTGAAATGATTGTTACAATATACTAACCTAAGGTTTCTAGATGTGCTAGATATAATGAGTTAGGTATATAAATAGTAATGGTTACATAGGATGTTCATTAAAGTTTATGATTTAATAAATGTATTTTACCAGTAGTAGATTCAAAGGTTAAAAGAAGATATCATACATAACGGGGAATGGTAGTTGCCACCATGTCCTTAGGATATGATATATATAATCGATTACCTATTAATTCTAAAGATGTTTGTTATTTAAGAAGAATGATTTAGCAATTTTATACAAAAACATATATTAACTTGAGAAAAGTTTTCTTGCAGGATGAACTATTCCTAAAAAGAGTAATTGACTCAGTAATCAGGAAACATGTTCCTGCCACCAGAGTATCAATAAAACCTCGAAGTGGTAAAGGTGGCTGATAAGTTCTCCTATGGCTAATGAAGTCGTATGATTAATCAACTGGAAGTTGACGTTTTATTTCAATTAAATTATTGATAACATGATTGAACTTTATGATAGGATATTCCAGAACTGTGGACATTTATGATGATTCCAGGACATTGGACATGAACTATTACGATACCATATTGTTATACAGTTTTTTTTAATACCACAAATTGGAGGATATTGTTGATTTCCGGAAACAGCACTTTGAGCTCACTGCTGTGCTTTTTTGACCAAAGACATTATGGATCCTGATACGTGTAATGCCAAGTATATAAAGGAGGCCCATGATATAAAAGAACTTTAACCAAGGCATTATGATATGGACTGGAAAAGATAAATGTTTAAATCCTAGTATTCAATTTTCAGGATTAGGAAAATGTTTTTTAAGTATATTGTATGTGATTGTATGTGATGATGTATTCTGTGATGAGGTTTATTCTTTGGTAACCCCGATGTGATTATAGACATTCATTTGATGTTCACCGCATACAGGTGCGGCCTATGTTGTATTTAGAAGGCTACTGTCAAACGCAGAATAGCAATACTACATGAAATGATTATTAGCGAACTATACGTTCCCAGAAATTCTCCTGAGATGACAGGGCACATGGATAATGTCCCTGATCAAAGGGTGGAGCTGTCGAATACTGTGACTGAGGCAACCTGCTGAAGGCCTAACAGTTATGTGTGTGCACTACGGGATAGTACGTATATTATGTATCCATCCAATAAGCAAAGGGTTCTCATATTCACTAGTATAATATGAAAGCATAACAGAATCCATTTTGATTCTAGCTAGATGATATAGCAAATTCATCTTGAACTTTATACACACCCTGAGAGAAAAACAACTTTGTTGGCTGAGTATTAATTCCACATACGCACTTTCTAAAAGCTCAGAGTCCAGATGTAATTCCTAATATGGACACAGTTGACGATCACGAGTATCATTTTAGTATTCTTGATAATTGTCCCAATATTGCATAACTCTATTGCCTAACATTGTATTCCTGAGGTATGAAATCATATGGGGGGATATACAAAAGGGGCGTTACTTTGTATTATATAAAACTCATTGTTGATACGTGTATGTGGTTGTTAAATGATTTGACACAGGACGAGAGGATGCTACCTCTCCCCTGTATACGGGCGTGGCCCTTTGAATAAATAATAATTGATTTTTATACATCCTTTTCAATTCATTAATTTTACCTAACAACCCAAACAGCAACAAGGTGGTTAATTTAGTTAACCTCACATAGGAGAATTCAACACTCTATAAATGGCAATTAGCTTAATTGTCCTTATGAATCTTAGCAATGAAGCTATCTGCTAATTATAGCTACAGACACCATTTTTTGTAAGAAAGTCGTCCAAGCTATTTTTAAATCTAATAATTAAAATAACAGCACTATTCTAAGTAGAGAATGCCACAGTCTGAAGCCCCTAACAGCGGAGAACCGCTTTCTATAATGATGTGAAGCCATTTACCTCTGGCTGAAGTGAATGCCTCTTGTTCTTGTTGCATTGTACTCAGCATGTAATGTTTCCCATAGAGAGCTCTTTATTGGGCTTTGATTCATTGCAAGACATCTCCAATGTAATATTGGCCTCACTAGTAGCTTCTACATACTGTATGCAGTATTTGCAGTATTTGCAGTGCACGCATTATAGCCATTTACTGGCCTACTGCGAGGTCTTAACTGTGTTCTCTTCAGAATGCAGTCTTAGGGTGTGTACACACAGTGAGATTTTTTCTTACGATTTTGACTATATAGTCAAAATTGTAAGAAAAATGAGTGCAGATCGCAAGGTGAAAGTTACCTTGAGATCCCGATTCGATGCTGATGCGCGGTCCCATGCGGTCGGCATCACAAGAATAAATAGACTGTGCAGGCAAGTCAATTTTGACTATCTCTATAGAAGAGATAGTAAAAATTGACACATCCAAAATCGCACATAGTCAGTATCGCAATCACATACTGAGTGTGCTTGAGATACTGACTATGTGCCGACCTAGCCCGTCGCATAGTGAGAATCGGGCATAGCCCGAATCTCACCGTGTCTATGGGCCTTAAGACCTGGATGGGGGTGGGTATGTGGCGTTGACGCCGTGTTTTGTGGACTTCAACGCTCCATTAATGGGGTGCAGTCCGTGACATCACACGCGGCTGCAGTGATCAAAAGATGGTGGGTAGCTGTCTGCCTTCGCAGCTAAGCTGCGTAGGCAGGGGGCAACACTAATCATGCCAACGCATCCCTGTATAGCGATGCGCTTGCATGTTTGCGGGGGGCAGGATCCGGCATGCGGGACAGCCTTGCCCTGTGCTGGGCGGTCCCCCGCATGCTAGCTAAAAGATTTGTAGTTTTGCTACTTTTAGCAGAACTACAGTACAACTCATGCTGAATCGGGCCCTATATCAAAAAGTGAACAACCCACACACCAGGCATCTTAAACAGTCCAGCAAAATCACAGCTTTTTGCAATAAAGGCAAATTAACCATAAAACCTTGATTTTAAAACAGGAGTCATGGAGAAAAGGCATTGAGAGAAGTACAGTATGGATGTGTTTGTATACAGTTGACGCAAGTTATGCAGATGCTCCTGCACTGACCTTGAATGTCTAACAAAATATTAATTGAGAATGTATTGTGGTCAAACAAGACACTATCAAAGAAGTTAGTTGAATATTTATAGTATATACTCCTATTTTTATTGCACGCTCTAAGCATGAGACATGTAGACCTACTTATATATAATGACATATAAGGAAAATCCACCTCATAATGTTATAGTTTTTTTTTTTTTTTCTAAGTAGTTTAATCCAAAATTTGCAGAGCTGTCCATACTGAGAGCTGATGTAGACACATTAGAACCATTCCTTTGTTCTCAGGCTTTGACTGGAATTATCTGTGAAGAATACATTGTGTTCAGACAAACAGAATATTTATCCTGCAGTGGCGAAGGGGGCTCCTCAGCTTTTGAAAAGAATTTAGATGACACCTTTAAAATATAAAACCTAAAGCTAAGTATGTCCATTTGATTGCATGATATTGTCATCACTAATCATTTGTACTAAATAAACTGTATTTTCACTTTTTTGCACCTTTTATTAGCAGATTTTTATTGACACCAGATCATTCTAGTGAGTTGCACTACATTTGGTACCAGCAGTGTGGGTGTCACTAAATTAATAGTTTTGATGGACAAAAAGACTGTAATTATATGGGTACATTATTGCTATTTTGTTTTTGATAATCAGAAATGTTTGTATAAAAAGGGATTTTAGTTTTACTGTTTAAGTGACTAGCACTGTGATTATTATTGTAGTACTAGAGTCTCAAACTTTTCATAGGGGGTGATAGCCAAAAGTCAGGCCCATTGCTTTTTTGGATATATAAAGCCAGACACTTTGTGCCCATCCCCAGATCTTACTCGCTTCACCTAACTAAATTTGGATTTGGCTCAGTATTCATCAGAGCAGAAGGCTAGAGCTAGTGTGGAATGGTTCCTATTGCTTAACGCTTAACTGTGATAGTAGCTAGTATTTACATGGAATTTGACCAGGTCAAACAACATAGCAGTACAGACGATGAAGGCAGTACAGATGGAGTAGGGCAGTACACATGGTGTAATGGTTATATGGTTAGCATTTCTACCTCACAGCACTGAGTTCATGAGTGTGATTTCCACCATGGACCAAACTGTGCGGAGTTTGTATACTCTAACTGTTCTTGCGTGGGTTTCCTCCAGGTACTCTGGTTTTCTCCCACAATCCAAAAATATACTGGTAGGTTAATTTGCGCCAAACAAAAATGAATCCTAGTGTGTGTGTGTGTGTGTGTGTGTGTGTGTGTGTGTACTTGGGAAGACAAGAGGGGCCAAGTGGTTCTTCTCTGTTGTCAAATTCTATATTTCTATGTAAAAGCTGTTTTTTTTATAGGCATGTTTGCGAAATGTAGATTCAATATAGACAGAAGACTGATCATTCTGTTTAAGTTGGTATACTGACACAAGAGAATAATTTCTATTCAGAATGTTTAGGAACATATTGTAATGTAGATGTCTAATTTGAGAATGATGACACTGAACTGTGTATAGTAGAAAATCAAGAAATTCAACCAGTAGTCAAAAGCAATGACATGAAACTACAATTGTGTATGGAAAATAATCCCTCCGTTATTCCTCCTGCAATGATTAATGACATCATAACAGGGAATGCAGTGGAAGGAGGGGAGAGAGATTTGAATTAAACAGAATATAGATTTATTAGAAGTGTTGCTAGTGAGTATCTAGCAGACACAAAGGGGGGAGGGGACAACATGCTATAACAGAGGGATTATTAGCATCTAAGTTAAAATCAGATGCTGATATGTTGTACTGAAAGATAAACTAATGACACAGGCATGGGTGCGATTAAGGTAATTGTGCCTGCATTTTTATGCAATTTACGTTTATTGAAAACCAAGAATAAAATTGACAAGTCATAACTTATACAGACACCTCAAATAGTCAAAATGGGTAGTCTTCAGGTTGCCGATGGCCGGGCTCCCGATGACCACCATACCGGTGCCAGAATCCCGACAACTTTTTCCCTCTTGGGCGGTCCACGACCCCCCTGGAAGGAGAATAGATAGCGGGGCGCGCATAGCGTGCCACTGTGCCAGCAGCATGGCGAGCGCAGTGAGCACGCAAGTGGCTCATTTGCGGTCGCCCAGCTGTCGGGATTCCGGTGGTCGGATTTCCGGCGCCGGTATGCTGGTCGCCGGGAGCCCGACCGCTGGCAACATATACTACACCCGTCAAAACAGAATATAGAATAACATAATACAGCAAAGGTATCAGAGGACATTGGACCATATTTTACACTTAGTTACAAACCAAACGGAACAAAAATCAAGCACAAAACAAATAGAAAGAGGTGGGGAGTAGTGAAGAAAAAAAGAGAGGAAGCAAGGGGAAGAAAACAGCTGCAGAGGAGTGAGAAGTATACATGTAGACAAGGCCGGATTAAAGGCCACATGGACCTGGAGCTGAAAATGTTCAATGTTGTCCTCTAAGATGTGGAGGAGCTTTGATCAATGTGAGTGTGGGTGGGGCAAGAGCCACATGGGTACACACTGTATATACCTCCTACACTATCAGCTCCACTGTTTCCCTAAATACATAAAAATGTAAAAGTGCTAGAAAAACTATTTTAATACTAATGATTTATGGTTGACTGTGTGGCCAGCTGGGTGGCTGGTCATCATCATGCTGCCATTATGATGGGCCTATTTTTATGTGGAGGCCTGGAGCTGAAGCTCTATCTGCCCCATTGTTAATCTGGCCCTGCATGTAGACTATGTAGCCTTGGGGTGTTCTTAAGGAGGCAAATACGCACGATCGGGACCACAACACACAGCTCCCTGCAAAGCGGCCAGTAATGAGCAAATTCCTTAAATAAGAGACGAGTACCTAATGATTGAATACCCATCAGGACCAGGGCTCTTGTCGTTTGTGGTTGATTTGATGACCCCTTCTCGTTCAGTAAGTGTAAACGGCTCATCAAAGGTCAATGTATCTGTCTCGGAGAGTGTAGTGAAACCCACCTCCTCAAGATAAGCCTGAATTTCTGCCCTTTTAGATGTCACGTCTACCCCAGCTCCTGATCCAATCAGGTTATAGAACTGGGAATAGTACGTCTGAAAAGCAGCGGCTATGTCTTTGCTGGAGTTACAGAATGTCCCAGACTGAGAGTTCAATGAATGTGGATGCTCACCGAGAACAAAGCAGAGCAGAAAAATGGCAAAACACTGTTTCACCAATAGGCCCAGGGCCAGAAACTGGCAGTGAAGTGGGCAAAAGGGGATAAGCGGCAGTGAAAACCAACATAAAGTCTAGTGATAAAACATGTTTGATAATATAGCTCCAGACCGTGACAAAAGAGCAGTCGGAACCTAAAATTCCCACAGAGAGTGAGTTCTCAGCAAAATCAGGGAGTCTCAAACATCAACATAAACCCATAAAGAGAATGCAAGGCACTAAACTCCAACAAACCAACAGTGGGGGGTGCCACTCGTCAAGCAGCCTCCTCCATTCTCCCACCCATCTAGAGGAAGGTGAGGTTCAGAGGCTTGAACAGTAAGTCCCACCTAACAGAAAACAAAGAACAAATTTCACTACCAGGCCACAGGTAGTGGAGTCAGGCGACAGGAGTCAGAAGCACCAGTGCGTGACAAGGCTAAGCAGGGTAACTTAACTCACGTGTCCCTGCACGGGACCCCTCGCAGGGAAGGCCAGGAGCAGCTAAGGAACACACAGAAGTTCCCCTAGGAAGGGTCCAAGTGCACATGGTATGACTTTAAGGTATGTCCCGTGCAAATGTTCATGGTATTTACACACCTCAGACATATTCAAGACCAGATTACTAGCAACATGCTCAAGATCCATCTACCTAAGAAGCTGGAGGAGATGCAGAAGCAGGGTGGTGATACCTCTGAGTCCAGGAGAAGTTCCAACAGTCTGGAAGGGGCCTAATCTGCTGGGAGCTGAAGGTGGGAGAAGAAGCTTCTCGGAAACCTGCCAATCTGGAACAGAGACCTCAGCAATACAGAGAGTCAACCAGAAAGAGACAATGCCCTCCAGGGCATGAAGAGTGACTGGCTTGCCACCATTACTAACTGTGAGAATGAATGGATAACCCCAGCAGTACTTGATACTGTGAGAACACAGACTATCTGTCAGGGGTTTCAGCTGGTGTCGCATTTGAAGGGTGTGCCAGGAGATGTCTTCAAACATCTGTACCACATGACCATTGGACTCTGTGGCTGCGAAGTCATCTATGAATCTTATCTTTCTGTGTGAAGTATTGGAGTGGCAGATCATATCCCTTTGGGCGATCGGACTGTAGACCCTTGGGACGTAATGCCCTGAGGCGCTATCTAATACAAAATATTCGTTAGGATCATGTCCCAAGATTTTGTTGAACAACATGGTTAGAACATCCTAGAGGCCGAAGGGAGGGATATTATCTGGAATGCCAGGTACACTTTAAGTTGTTGCAAAAACTTATTTTATCTAAATCATTGAATGAACCCATGACCTAAGTGCTGTGAGGCAGTAATACTAATCATTACACCATCTGTGCTGTCCTAAGATAACAGAATACAAGTGACAGATAAACAGCAGTCAATATGATAAGGTATTAATTTCTCTTGGGATAAGTACTGTACGGTTGTACCGCACTGTAATGCTTCAATAACACAGTGACAGGCTTAGGCATATTCAGATTCCTTTATAGAGCCAAGTAAACAGCATGCAACTGCAGTTATATCTAGAGATGAGCGGGTTCGGTTTCTCTGAATCCGAACCCGCCCGAACTTCATGTTTTTTTTCACGGGTCCGAGCGACTCGGATCTTCCCGCCTTGCTCAGTTAACCCGAGCGCGCCCGAACGTCATCATGACGCTGTCGGATTCTCGCGAGGCTCGGATTCTATCGCGAGACTCGGATTCTATATAAGGAGCCGCGCGTCGCCGCCATTTTCACACGTGCATTGAGATTGATAGGGAGAGGACGTGGCTGGCGTCCTCTCCATTTAGATTAGGGTTGAGAGAGAGAGAGAGAGATTGACCTGAGGCTGTGATACTGTAGAAGAGAGTGCAGAGTTTAGTGACTGACGACCACAGTGACCACCAGACAGTGCAGTTGTTTGTTTTATTTAATATATCCGTTCTCTGCCTGAAAAAAACGATACACACAGTGACTCAGTCACATACCATATCTGTGTGCACTGCTCAGCCCAGTGTGCTGCATCAATGTATATATATATCTGACTGTGCTCAGCTCACACAGCTTATAATTGTGGGGGAGACTGGGGAGCACTGCAGTGCCAGTTATAGGTTATAGCAGGAGCCAGGAGTACATAATATTATATTAAAATTAAACAGTGCACACTTTTGCTGCAGGAGTGCCACTGCCAGTGTGACTAGTGACCAGTGACCTGACCACCAGTATATATAATATTAGTAGTATACTATCTCTTTATCAACCAGTCTATATTAGCAGCAGACACAGTACAGTGCGGTAGTTCACGGCTGTGGCTACCTCTGTGTCGGCACTCGGCAGCCCGTCCATAATTGTATATACCACCTAACCGTGGTTTTTTTTTCTTTCTTTATACATACATACTAGTTACGAGTATACTATCTCTTTATCAACCAGTCTATATATTAGCAGCAGACACAGTACAGTGCGGTAGTTCACGGCTGTGGCTACCTCTGTGTCGGCACTCGGCAGCCCGTCCATAATTGTATATACCACCTAACCGTGGTTTTTTTTTCTTTCTTTATACATACATACTAGTTACGAGTATACTATCTCTTTATCAACCAGTCTATATATTAGCAGCAGACACAGTACAGTGCGGTAGTTCACGGCTGTGGCTACCTCTGTGTCGGCACTCGGCAGCCCGTCCATAATTGTATATACCACCTAACCGTGGTTTTTTTTTCTTTCTTTATACATACATACTAGTTACGAGTATACTATCTCTTTATCAACCAGTCTATATTAGCAGCAGACACAGTACAGTGCGGTAGTTCACGGCTGTGGCTACCTCTGTGTCGGCACTCGGCAGCCCGTCCATAATTGTATATACCACCTAACCGTGGTTTTTTTTTCTTTCTTTATACATACATACTAGTTACGAGTATACTATCTCTTTATCAACCAGTCTATATATTAGCAGCAGACACAGTACAGTGCGGTAGTTCACGGCTGTGGCTACCTCTGTGTCGGCACTCGGCAGCCCGTCCATAATTGTATATACCACCTAACCGTGGTTTTTTTTTCTTTCTTTATACATACATACCAGTTACGAGTATACTATCTCTTTATCAACCAGTCTATATATTAGCAGCAGACACAGTACAGTGCGGTAGTTCACGGCTGTGGCTACCTCTGTGTCGGCACTCGGCAGGCAGTCCGTCCATAATTGTATACCACCTAACCGTGGTTTTTTTTTCTTTCTTCTTTATACATACATAGTTACATAGACATCTCTTTATCAACCAGTCTATATTAGCAGCAGACACAGTACAGTACGGTAGTTCACGGCTGTGGCTACCTCTGTGTCTGCACTCGGCAGGCAGTCCATAATTGTATACTAGTATCCATCTCCATTGTTTACCTGAGGTGCCTTTTAGTTGTGCCTATTAAAATATGGAGAACAAAAATGTTGAGGTTCCAAAATTAGGGAAAGATCAAGATCCACTTCCACCTCGTGCTGAAGCTGCTGCCACTAGTCATGGCCGAGACGATGAAATGCCAGCAACGTCGTCTGCCAAGGCCGATGCCCAATGTCATAGTACAGAGCATGTCAAATCCAAAACACCAAATATCAGAAAAAAAAGGACTCCAAAACCTAAAATAAAATTGTCGGAGGAGAAGCGTAAACTTGCCAATATGCCATTTACGACACGGAGTGGCAAGGAACGGCTGAGGCCCTGGCCTATGTTCATGGCTAGTGGTTCAGCTTCACATGAGGATGGAAGCACTCAGCCTCTCGCTAGAAAAATGAAAAGACTCAAGCTGGCAAAAGCAGCACAGCAAAGAACTGTGCATTCTTCGAAATCCCAAATCCACAAGGAGAGTCCAATTGTGTCGGTTGCGATGCCTGACCTTCCCAACACTGGACGTGAAGAGCATGCGCCTTCCACCATTTGCACGCCCCCTGCAAGTGCTGGAAGGAGCACCCGCAGTCCAGTTCCTGATAGTCAGATTGAAGATGTCAGTGTTGAAGTACACCAGGATGAGGAGGATATGGGTGTTGCTGGCGCTGGGGAGGAAATTGACCAGGAGGATTCTGATGGTGAGGTGGTTTGTTTAAGTCAGGCACCCGGGGAGACACCTGTTGTCCGTGGGAGGAATATGGCCGTTGACATGCCAGGTGAAAATACCAAAAAAATCAGCTCTTCGGTGTGGAGGTATTTCACCAGAAATGCGGACAACAGGTGTCAAGCCGTGTGTTCCCTTTGTCAAGCTGTAATAAGTAGGGGTAAGGACGTTAACCACCTCGGAACATCCTCCCTTATACGTCACCTGCAGCGCATTCATAATAAGTCAGTGACAAGTTCAAAAACTTTGGGTGACAGCGGAAGCAGTCCACTGACCAGTAAATCCCTTCCTCTTGTAACCAAGCTCACGCAAACCACCCCACCAACTCCCTCAGTGTCAATTTCCTCCTTCCCCAGGAATGCCAATAGTCCTGCAGGCCATGTCACTGGCAATTCTGACGAGTCCTCTCCTGCCTGGGATTCCTCCGATGCATCCTTGCGTGTAACGCCTACTGCTGCTGGCGCTGCTGTTGTTGCCGCTGGGAGTCGATGGTCATCCCAGAGGGGAAGTCGTAAGCCCACTTGTACTACTTCCAGTAAGCAATTGACTGTTCAACAGTCCTTTGCGAGGAAGATGAAATATCACAGCAGTCATCCTACTGCAAAGCGGATAACTGAGGCCTTGGCATCCTGGGTGGTGAGAAACGTGGTTCCGGTATCCATCATTACTGCAGAGCCAACTAGAGACTTGTTGGAGGTACTGTGTCCCCGGTACCAAATACCATCTAGGTTCCATTTCTCTAGGCAGGCGATACCGAAAATGTACACAGACCTCAGAAAAAGAGTCACCAGTGTCCTAAAAAATGCAGCTGTACCCAATGTCCACTTAACCACGGACATGTGGACAAGTGGAGCAGGGCAGGGTCAGGACTATATGACTGTGACAGCCCACTGGGTAGATGTATGGACTCCCGCCGCAAGAACAGCAGCGGCGGCACCAGTAGCAGCATCTCGCAAACGCCAACTCTTTCCTAGGCAGGCTACGCTTTGTATCACCGCTTTCCAGAATACGCACACAGCTAAAAACCTCTTACGGCAACTGAGGAAGATCATCGCGGAATGGCTTACCCCAATTGGACTCTCCTGTGGATTTGTGGCATCGGACAACGCCAGCAATATTGTGTGTGCATTAAATATGGGCAAATTCCAGCACGTCCCATGTTTTGCACATACCTTGAATTTGGTGGTGCAGAATTTTTTTAAAAACGACAGGGGCGTGCAAGAGATGCTGTCGGTGGCCAGAAGAATTGCGGACACTTTCGGCGTACAGGCACCACGTACAGAAGACTGGAGCACCACCAAAAACTACTGAACCTGCCCTGCCATCATCTGAAGCAAGAAGTGGTAACGAGGTGGAATTCAACCCTCTATATGCTTCAGAGGTTGGAGGAGCAGCAAAAGGCCATTCAAGCCTATACAATTGAGCACGATATAGTAGGTGGAATGCACCTGTCTCAAGCGCAGTGGAGAATGATTTCAACGTTGTGCAAGGTTCTGATGCCCTTTGAACTTGCCACACGTGAACTCAGTTCAGACACTGCCAGCCTGAGTCAGGTCATTCCCCTCATCAGGCTTTTGCAGAAGAAGCTGGAGACATTGAAGGAGGAGCTAACACGGAGCGATTCCGCTAGGCATGTGGGACTTGTGGATGGAGCCCTTAATTCGCTTAACAAGGATTCACGGGTGGTCAATCTGTTGAAATCAGAGCACTACATTTTGGCCACCGTGCTCGATCCTAGATTTAAAGCCTACCTTGGATCTCTCTTTCCGGCAGACACAAGTCTGCTGGGGTTGAAAGACCTGCTGGTGACAAAATTGTCAAGTCAAGCGGAACGCGACCTGTCAACATCTCCTCCTTCACATTCTCCCGCAACTGGGGGTGCGAGGAAAAGGCTCAGAATTCCGAGCCCACCCGCTGGCGGTGATGCAGGGCAGTCTGGAGCGACTGCTGATGCTGACATCTGGTCCGGACTGAAGGACCTGACAACGATTACGGACATGTCGTCTACTGTCACTGCATATGATTCTCTCAACATTGATAGAATGGTGGAGGATTATATGAGTGACCGCATCCAAGTAGGCACGTCACACAGTCCGTACTTATACTGGCAGGAAAAAGAGGCAATTTGGAGGCCCTTGCACAAACTGGCTTTATTCTACCTAAGTTGCCCTCCCACAAGTGTGTACTCCGAAAGAGTGTTTAGTGCCGCCGCTCACCTTGTCAGCAATCGGCGTACGAGGTTACATCCAGAAAATGTGGAGAAGATGATGTTCATTAAAATGAATTATAATCAATTCCTCCGCGGAGACATTGACCAGCAGCAATTGCCTCCACAAAGTACACAGGGAGCTGAGATGGTGGATTCCAGTGGGGACGAATTGATAATCTGTGAGGAGGGGGATGTACACGGTGATATATCGGAGGGTGATGATGAGGTGGACATCTTGCCTCTGTAGAGCCAGTTTGTGCAAGGAGAGATTAATTGCTTCTTTTTTGGGGGGGGTCCAAACCAACCCGTCATATCAGTCACAGTCGTGTGGCAGACCCTGTCACTGAAATGATGGGTTGGTTAAAGTGTGCATGTCCTGTTTTGTTTATACAACATAAGGGTGGGTGGGAGGGCCCAAGGACAATTCCATCTTGCACCTCTTTTTTCTTTTCTTTTTCTTTGCATCATGTGCTGATTGGGGAGGGTTTTTTGGAAGGGACATCCTGCGTGACACTGCAGTGCCACTCCTAAATGGGCCCGGTGTTTGTGTCGGCCACTAGGGTCGCTAATCTTACTCACACAGTCAGCTACCTCATTGCGCCTCTTTTTTTCTTTGCGTCATGTGCTGTTTGGGGAGGGTTTTTTGGAAGGGACATCCTGCGTGACACTGCAGTGCCACTCCTAGATGGGCCCGGTGTTTGTGTCGGCCACTAGGGTCGCTAATCTTACTCACACAGCTACCTCATTGCGCCTCTTTTTTTCTTTGCGTCATGTGCTGTTTGGGGAGGGTTTTTTGGAAGGGACATCCTGCGTGACACTGCAGTGCCACTCCTAGATGGGCCCGGTGTTTGTGTCGGCCACTAGGGTCGCTAATCTTACTCACACAGCTACCTCATTGCGCCTCTTTTTTTCTTTGCGTCATGTGCTGTTTGGGGAGGGTTTTTTGGAAGGGACATCCTGCGTGACACTGCAGTGCCACTCCTAGATGGGCCCGGTGTTTGTGTCGGCCACTAGGGTCGCTAATCTTACTCACACAGCTACCTCATTGCGCCTCTTTTTTTCTTTGCGTCATGTGCTGTTTGGGGAGGGTTTTTTGGAAGGGACATCCTGCGTGACACTGCAGTGCCACTCCTAGATGGGCCCGGTGTTTGTGTCGGCCACTAGGGTCGCTTATCTTACTCACACAGCGACCTCGGTGCAAATTTTAGGACTAAAAATAATATTGTGAGGTGTGAGGTATTCAGAATAGACTGAAAATGAGTGTAAATTATGGTTTTTGAGGTTAATAATACTTTGGGATCAAAATGACCCCCAAATTCTATGATTTAAGCTGTTTTTTAGTGTTTTTTGAAAAAAACACCCGAATCCAAAACACACCCGAATCCGACAAAAAAAATTCGGTGAGGTTTTGCCAAAACGCGTTCGAACCCAAAACACGGCCGCGGAACCGAACCCAAAACCAAAACACAAAACCCGAAAAATTTCAGGCGCTCATCTCTAGTATATCAGGCTGGCCTTTAAGTCTGATGTCCCAGACATGTGATGTTATTGTGGTTGATAAGTCATCTACAATATTTGAAATATGTGATTTCTCCTGCAGGGTCGACAGGTTATCCACAGGATAAACATTGGGATATGAGGTAGCGACAGTGGATTGGCACCAATGATCAAAGCTTCCGGCCTCCCTTTTTATTATTTTATTTTTACAGTGTTACTCTTTTTTATAGCGATCTTTCTAAAAAGCATCTTATATGTACCTTAGAAAGAGTCACTCCAACAACTCCACGCCGGATCGTGACAACGCTTACCAATGTGTACAGTGCTGTTTCGGTGGGCATCTGCGTAGGATGTACTAGCAAGCCCAGCAGACATTACCAGGCTGTAGCCAGAGCACGGGGAGAAGGTAAGGCATCGGTTCTACTTAGCAGGGGAAACGCGAGACACAGCCACACTGTTTCGGGATGGAGACTACCGAACGGTTGCTGACGCGGCTGCCACCTCAGGTGCACCAGCGCTAGGCCTCAGGGATGGTAGGCTCCAAGGGTAGTATGAGGCCACGATCCCTGGGGTTGATGTCAGCAGTGGGGAGTAAGATGCTCCCCTGGTCACCCCTCCTCCAGTTCATGACCAGTTTCCTCCAAGTTTCCCGCCATGAACTGATTTCCCGCTTCCATCTGAGACGCTGTGAATCTAAAAGGACCTAGTCGCAGCATAGGCGGCTGTATGACTGGTGCATCGGTGTTCACTTGGGCATCTGTGTTCACTGTAGGTTCACGGGGTGTTTGTGTACACTAATTAGATGCACTCAGTGTTTACTAATGTTTTGATCGATCTTGGAAGCAGGGTGAAGTCACCCTGTATCCCACTCTCCTGAGCTGGGTGATATAGCACTAAGGGGTTAATTCAGACCTTATTGTAACAGCAAATTTGTTAGCAGTTGGACAAAACCATGTGCACTGCAGGTGTGGCAGATATAACATTTGTAGAGAGAGTTAGATTTGGGTGGGTTATTTTGTTTCTCTGCAGAGTAAATACTGGCTGCTTTATCTTTACACTGCAATTTAGGTTTCAATTTGAACACACCCCACCCAAATCTAACTCTCTCTGCACATGTTATATGTGCCACACCTGCAGTGCACATGGTTTTGCCCAACTGCTAACAAATTTGCTGCTATAATCAGGTCTGAATTACCCCCATAGTCTCTATCTATCACTGAGTATGAATAGTTGGATAAGTGCCTGATGCATATGAGTCTGTAAACTATTGCTGCTGTTTTTTTCGCTGTATGACTGAATATGTTTAAAGTCTTATATAAGGTAATGCAGTAATATGTTTCTCCTACATACTTGAAATGTATCTGTAGTTGAATATGTGCTCATATTGTTTTTTTATACTAATGTATAACCTGTGAATGATTGCTAGTGTGATTCCTGACTTTACTATTTTCTGTCAGTTTTTTGTCTATTTCGATCCTCAATGCTGGTGCAAAGCAGGGAGGGGTCAGATTGTATGTCACTTTAACTAGTTTTAAAGTGATTTAAGTCACAAATTGTGTAGTTAGTATTGAACAGGTGTGTGATTTGTTTATCATGTCTAAGAGGCAAGGGTGAGGAGAATACACTCTGCACAACAGCACCAACACTCATTTCATGTTTGTCTTGCAAAGCTGGGTTAACCTCTCAGGATCTGGTTCAAAATGGATTATGCGCAAACTGTTTTAATTTTCACCAAAACCTCCTGAATAATCTAAGGCAGACACAGGTTCAAATGGGCCCCCATAGGCTACGTTTGCACAGACATTGAGGGTAATTTCGAGTTGATCGCTCGCTAGCTAGTTTTAGCAGCCATGCAAACGCTATACCGCCGCCCACTTGGGAGTGTATTTTAGCTTAGCAGAAGTGCGAACGCTTGTGCAGCCGAGCTCTGCAAAAACAGTTTATGCAGTTTCAGAGTAGCTCTGAACCTACTCAGCACTTGCGATCACTTCAGCCTATTCGTGTCCGGATTTGACGTCATACACCCGCCCAGCGAACGCCCAGCTACGCCTGCATTTTTCAGACACACCTGCTTTTTGCGAACACTCCCTGAAAACAATCAGTTGACACCCAGAAACGCCCCCTTCCTGTCAATCTTCTTGCGGCCATCAGTGCGAAGAAAAACTTAGCTAGAACCTGAGCACAACCACAAAGGGCTCTGTACCCATACGTCGTGTGTGTGCATTGCGGGGCATACACATACGCATAAATGACGTTTTTCACCTGATCGCTGTGCTGCGAAAATTGTCAGTGAGCGATCAACTCGGAAAGACCCCCATTATCCAGTATAGCTGAGCGGATAATGCCAGCTCCTATACCAGGGATAGGTTACCCTATTAACACTTACATGCAACATTCCATCTGGGGTTTATCACTTTCAGTACATGAATCTGCATTCTTTCAACAAAAACGGTCTGAAAGGCGATGGAAAGTAAATCACATAGACATGAAACAACATCTTCACAATCTACACGTTTCAGATGGGGACTTGACGGAAAATGAGGACTCATCACACTCCGGGTCTGCATATAGAGATGAGGATGAAGGTCTCAGCTCAGTGGTCATACCTGAGCTAATTTAGTGCTATCAAAGCCATTCTATCCTTAGAGGAAGCAGCAGAGCCTTTGATAAAATCTAAGGCACCTGTGTTTAAACGTCCCAAAACAGTTACAACTGAATTTCCTGGGTCAGAACACTGACGGAAATTATGCAAGAGGCTTGGGTAACACCCAGTAAGAAGTTTAGAATTCCAAAGAAATGGAATTTCCATTATCTTCTTCCGGCGGGGGACTGTTTAAAAAGGGAGGTGCAGGTCATTCGATTGGTGCGAAAATCTACATTACTTCTGCCTTCAACATCATTAAATGATGTCACGGATAGGAAAATAGATGGTTTTCTTAAAACCATTTTCTCCTTGTTTGGGCCAATCATAAGACCAGGAATGGCTTCAGCCTGGATGGCAAAAGCAGTGGCAGCCTGGGCTGATGCATTGGAGGATAATCTTTCAATGGCATCTAAAGAGCAAAAATCCCATATTGCACATATCAAACATGCAGCTATTTTTGTGGAAGAAGCAGCTTTGGGTATGGGTACAATTGCCTCTCAGGCATCAGTAGCAGCTCGCAGAGTGGTTTGGCTACGTACATGGAAAGCTGATTCAGAATCCAAGTAGGTTCTGGAGTTTTTGCCTTTTACTGGAGATATTATTTTTGGTAAAGAATTAAACAGTATTTTGGAGTCAGAAGTAGACTCCAAGAAAGTGAAGTTTCCTTCTACACGCAAATCCAAACTTGGATTTCCAGCTTTTCGTCCCTTTCAGACTCCGGGAAAAGCAAAAGGAAAGGGTTATGGCAAACAACCTCAATCTGACAAGTCTGGTAAGACTAAAAAGCATTGGGCTACCAGAGGGCCGGCTTCCAAGTCAGAAGATAAGCCTGATGGTGCGGCCTCGACCTGGGGGACCCCAGGGTGGGAGGCCGACTTCTTCAGTTTGCACAGATCTGGCAGCAGTCTACCACAGATGCCTGGGTGCAAGAAGCGGTATCTCACAGTTATGTACAGTATTATCTTTCAAGAAACACCCTCCTCAAAGGTTTCCATCTTCAGTGGAAACAAAGGCCAGGGCTTTGCAAGAGACAGATCAGAAGTTGCTTAAGTCAGGAATAATAATTCCAGTTCCTCCTGCACAAGGAGTACAAGGTTTTTATTCCAACCTGTTTCTAGTCCAGAAGCCAAATGGATCATTCCGGCCCATCCTAAATCTCAAAGAGCTTTACGTACCATTAATTTGTCCATGGAGCCGGAGGAGTTTATGGTATCCCTGGATATCCAGGATGCTTACCTATATGTTCCTATAGCACTGTCCCATCAGCGCTATCTCAAGTTCGCTATCCTCAAGCAACATTTTCAGTTTCAGGCCCTACCATTTGGACTGGCCACAGCTCCCAGAGTATTTACCAAAATTATGGTGGTAATGCAGCTTATCTTCGCCAGCAGGGGATAAGAATTTTTCCATGCTTTGACGACTTATTAATCCTTGCACAATCTCGGGAATTGCTTCAATGTCATCTGCAACAGACAATAGCTTGTTTTCAGAGACACGGTTGGCTCATAAATTGGGCAAAATTGTCCCTGGTTCCGTCACAACGGATGACTCATTTGGGGGTTGTGTTGGATTCGGGTCTTTAGAAAGTAATTTTACCTCTGAACAAAATATCCAAAATTCAGTCAAGGATTCAGGAGTCAAAGGGTATCCATTCACGCAGCAATGCGCGTGATGGGATTGATTGTGTCAACATTTGACATGGTGGAGTATGCTCAGTTCCACTCCAGGCCTCTGCAATGTCTGATCCTTTCCAAATGGAATGGTTTTCATCAGACAATAAAAATGCAGACTAAAGTCCTTCCTCTGGAAGTAAGGAGGTCATTAGCCTGGTGGCTGCAGACATCTCATCTGGACAAAGGGAGACCCTTTTGGATATCAGATTGGGAAATTCTGACAACAGATGCCAGTCTTCATGGCTGGGGAGCAGTGTCAGGAAGAAGTTGCTTCCAAGGACAGTGGACCAAGGAAGAACGTTGCCTGACAAAATATATTGAAACTTTGGTCCATTTATATGGCACTCATTCAGGCAAAGGCAATTCTTCAGGGGAAACCAGTTAAAATTCGCTCGGACAATGCAACAGCAGTAGCGTACCTCAATCATAAAGGAGGAACTCGCAGCCAAAAAGCAATGAAGGAGGTAAGCCGCATGTTAAGGTGGGCAGAACTTCATCATCCAGCCTTGTCCGCAGTGTTTATTTCTGGAGTCCTAAACTGGGAAGCTGATTTTCTCAGTCGACATGCCATTCATGCAAACGAATGGGCTTTACACCCCGAGGTCTTCCAGACTCTGGTAGACAAGTGGGGGTTACCGGAGATAGATCTCATGACGTCCCGTCAGAACAACAAAGTTCCCACATACGGGTCAAGGAGGTCATTCAGACCAGATCGTACGCTAGCTTTATTTGCAGCAGTGTGACTGGGTCTGAACTGCGCATGCATATGCTCCGCAATGCGCAGGTGCGTCGGCCGCCGGCAACGGGGATCGCTGGACTGCGACGGCTTTAACAAAGAAAGCAATCGCACCGGTGATCGCAAGAAGATTGACAAGAAGAGGCCTTTGTGGGTGTCAACTGACCATTTCTAGGGAGTGTACGGAAAAAACGCAGGCGTGCCCAGCCGTTTGGAGGGAGGATTCCTGATGTCAGCTCCTAGCTGGATCATCGCAGCGGCTGAGTAAGTCCTGAGCTATGCAGAGACTGCACAAACTTTTGTTTGTGCAGCTCTCTGCACAAGTGATCACACCCCTGCACAGCGATTACCCCCTCCGGCTGTAGGTGGCAGCTAGCTGATCACAGCACTGCAAAAAAAACGCCTGCGTGCTATCATGTCTGAATCACCCCCCAAGAACGAAGGATCCCAGAGCAACGTTTGTGGATGCCCTGTCAGTGAGATGGGAATTTCGTCTGGCCTATGTGTTTCCACCGATCGCCCTGTTGCCCAGGGTGATGCGAGAGGTAAAACAAGGAAAAAGCTCTGTGACACTAATAGCCCCGGCTTGGCCCAGAAGACACAGATCTACAGAGGATGTTGATAGATGCTCCATTTCTACTCCCTCAACGTCCAGATCTACTGTCACAGGGTACTTGCTATTACAAGCACCTGGATTGACTGTCTTTGATGTTGTGGCTCTTGAGACTTCCATTCTGAAAGCAAGAGGATTCTCACAACAGGTAATTCAAACAATGCTCAGACCAAAGGAAACCTTCCTCAGCTCGCATTTATCACCGAATATGGCAAGCCTGTATTCAGTGGTGCAGTGACCGGAAATTTGACCCTAGGTCCTTCAGAGTTTCCAGAGTCCTAGCATTCCTTCAGGCAGGAATGGACAAAGGTCTATGGGTGGCTTCCTTGAGAGTGCATGTGTCAGCATTGACTGTATGGTTCCAAAAGAAAATTGCTAACCTACAGGATGTTCGCACTTTCTTCCAGGGAATGCTTCACATCCAACCTCACTTTGTTTCTCCTGCAGTGCCTTGGGATTTAAGTTTAGTCCTAAAGGAGCTTCAAGTTGCTCCACTTGAACCACTAAAGCAAGTGGATCTTAAATGGTTGACAGCTAAAGCTTTCTTTCTACTGGCTACTGCTTCAGCTAGAAGAGTTTCAGATTTAGAGGCATTGTTATGTTGCCCTCCTTTTCTGATTTTTCATCCAGATAGAGCGGTTTTTAGAACCACATCTGTTTATCTTCCTAAGGTGGTGTCTATATTCGGCCTTAATGAAGAAATTGTTGTCCCGGCCTTCCAAGGGACGGACCTTTCTGCGAGAGATGCATCACTGGACGTAGTCCATGTATTAAGGATCTACGTGGATCGTACCAGTGCCATCAGAAAGACAGACACTCTTTTGTTCTCTACGGATTTCACAAGAGAGGATGGCCTGCTGACAAGCAGACACTTGCGAGGTGGCTTTGGATGACGATTTCAGAAGCATGCTCAAGCTGATCTGCTTATTCCGGCTAATGTCTCTGCTCACTCTACTCGTAAGGTAGGTCCGTCATGGGCAGCACAATGTGGTGCTTCAACTGAACAGATATGTAAGGCAGCCACATGGTCTTTTATTAAAACATTCATTAGAGATTGTGCCTTTGATACCTTTTCCTCTCAGGACACTAAATTGGGCATCCGCACCACTAAATTTGCTTTGGGACATCCAATGATTATCCTGTGGATAACCTGTGGACCCTGCAGGAGAAATAATAGTTATGGTAGACTTACCGTTGATAAATCTATTTGTCCTAAGTCCACAGTATCCACAGGGATCCCACCCTGACACACCTGATTTGAGGATCCTTTCACCTACTAACCTCTTCCTTCTTGTACGGAAGGGTGTGCACAGCGATGGACTGGGGCTCTAATTCGGCCTGGGCACCCGTGAGCGCTCGCGCTCATCATGGGGGGTGCGCCGCTACGATGTACGGGGCGTGCCCCGAGTCATGGGGGCATGGATTCGTGGCACGACCCCATTTCCATGGAGACCGGTGGGGGGCGGCTGAACTGGAGAGCAGGAGACTGCACTGCGCGCGGCCTTCCCGGCTCTCTGAGGGACCGGATTGGCCCACCTGCCCATCGGCCCTTCTGGCATGTGCCAGAAGTGCCAGATGGCCAGTCCGGCCCTGGGTGTGCATGTGTGTTCTTCTCACCTGATTAGGGCTCTCTATGATGCTTCTGCCTTGAGCTTTGGAAAACAACTGAATTGCATGAGCAAGGAGGCGGGGATATAGGTGACTGGCCCGTTGGATTCTGGGAGGCTGAAAGCTTTGATCGTTGGTACCAATCCGCTGTCGCTACCTCATATCCCAATGTTTGTCTTTTGGATACTGTGAACTTAGGAGAAACAGAGTTATCAACAGTAAGTCTACCATAGCTATAATTTTATTGTGGCTGAGTCATGCACAATAGCACATAGTTAAGAGACAGCATGTAGTGTTTAACTAAATGTCAACAGCTTTGCTGGTAGGTAAATCC
Source organism: Pseudophryne corroboree (assembly GCF_028390025.1). Lineage (NCBI taxonomy): Eukaryota > Metazoa > Chordata > Amphibia > Anura > Myobatrachidae > Pseudophryne > Pseudophryne corroboree. The sequence goes on along the minus strand of NC_086451.1, from coordinate 121,670,015 downwards.
ACCCCTGTTTATTTCTCTGGCCATGAAATGATTTCTCTCACAGTCAAAAGAAAACATGAGTTGACTTTACTAGTAGAGATGAGCGGGTTCGGTTCCTCGGAATCCGAACCCGCCCGAACTTCATGTTTTTTTTCACGGGTCCGAGCGACTCGGATCTTCCCGCCTTGCTCGGTTAACCCGAGCGCGCCCGAACGTCATCATGACGCTGTCGGATTCTCGCGAGACTCGGATTCTATATAAGGAGCCGCGCGTCGCCGCCATTTTCACACGTGCATTGAGATTGATAGGGAGAGGACGTGGCTGGCGTCCTCTCCATTTAGATTAGAAGAGAGAGAGTGAGATTGATTTGAGACAGAGACACTTGATTTACTGGAGCTTAGGAGTACTGTAGAGAGTGCAGAGTTTAGTAGTGACTGACCACAGTGACCACCAGACAGTGCAGTTTTATTTAATATAATCCGTTCTCTGCCTGAAAAAAACGATACACAGTGACTCAGTCACATACCATATCTGTGTGCACTGCTCAGCCCAGTGTGCTGCATCATCTATGTATATATCTGACTGTGCTCACACAGCTTATAATTGTGGGGGAGACTGGGGAGCAGTGCCAGTTATAGGTTATAGCAGGAGCCAGGAGTACATATTATTAAAATTAAACAGTGCACACTTTTGCTGCAGGAGTGCCACTGCCAGTGTGACTGACCAGTGACCTGACCACACTGACCACCAGTATAGTTAGTAGTATACTATATTGTGATTGCCTGAAAAAGTTAAACACTCGTCGTGTGACTTGTGTGGTGTTTTTTTTTTTTTATTCTATAAAAAACTCATTCTGCTGACAGACAGTGTCCAGCAGGTCCGTCATTATATAATATATACCTGTCCGGCTGCAGTAGTGATATATATATATTTTTTATATCATTATTTATCATCCAGTCGCAGCAGACACAGTACGGTAGTTCACGGCTGTAGCTACCTCTGTGTCGGCACTCGGCAGTCCATCCATAATTGTATACCACCTACCCGTGGTTTTTTTTTCTTTCTTCTTTATACATACATACTACATCTCTTTATCAACCAGTCTATATTAGCAGCAGACACAGTACAGTAGTCCACGGCTGTAGCTACCTCTGTGTCGGCACTCGGCAGTCCATCCATAATTGTATACCACCTACCCGTGGTTTTTTTTTCTTTCTTCTTTATACATACATACTACATCTCTTTATCAACCAGTCTATATTAGCAGCAGACACAGTACAGTACGGTAGTCCACGGCTGTAGCTACCTCTGTGTCGGCACTCGGCAGTCAGTCCATAATTGTATACCACCTACCCGTGGTTTTTTTTTCTTTCTTCTTTATACATACATACTACATCTCTTTATCAACCAGTCTATATTAGCAGCAGACACAGTACAGTAGTCCACGGCTGTAGCTACCTCTGTGTCGGCACTCGGCAGTCCATCCATAATTGTATACCACCTACCCGTGGTTTTTTTTTCTTTCTTCTTTATACATACATACTACATCTCTTTATCAACCAGTCTATATTAGCAGCAGACACAGTACAGTACGGTAGTCCACGGCTGTAGCTACCTCTGTGTCGGCACTCGGCAGTCCGTCCATAATTGTATACCACCTACCCGTGGTTTTTTTTTTCTTTCTTCTTTATACATACATACTACATCTCTTTATCAACCAGTCTATATTAGCAGCAGACACAGTACAGTAGTCCACGGCTGTAGCTACCTCTGTGTCGGCACTCGGCAGTCCATCCATAATTGTATACCACCTACCCGTGTTTTTTTTTTCTTTCTTCTTTATACATACATACTACATCTCTTTATCAACCAGTCTATATTAGCAGCAGACACAGTACAGTACGGTAGTCCACGGCTGTAGCTACCTCTGTGTCGGCACTCGGCAGTCCGTCCATAATTGTATACCACCTACCCGTGGTTTTTTTTTCTTTCTTCTTTATACATACATACTACATCTCTTTATCAACCAGTCTATATTAGCAGCAGACACAGTACAGTAGTCCACGGCTGTAGCTACCTCTGTGTCGGCACTCGGCAGTCCATCCATAATTGTATACCACCTACCCGTGGTTTTTTTTTTCTTTCTTCTTTATACATACTACATCTCATTATCAACCAGTCTATATTAGCAGCAGACACAGTACGGTAGTCCACGGCTGTAGCTACCTCTGTGTCGGCACTCGGCAGTCCGTCCATAATTGTATACCACCTACCCGTGGTTTTTTTTTCTTTCTTCTTTATACATACTACATCTCATTATCAACCAGTCTATATTAGCAGCAGACACAGTACGGTAGTCCACGGCTGTAGCTACCTCTGTGTCGGCACTCGGCAGTCCATCCATAATTGTATACCACCTACCCGTGGTTTTTTTTTCTTTCTTCTTTATACATACATACTACATCTCTTTATCAACCAGTCTATATTAGCAGCAGACACAGTACAGTACAATAGTCCACGGCTGTAGCTACCTCTGTGTCGGCACTCGGCAGTCCATCCATAATTGTATACTAGTATCCATCCATCTCCATTGTTTACCTGAGGTGCCTTTTAGTTGTGCCTATTAAAATATGGAGAACAAAAATGTTGAGGTTCCAAAATTAGGGAAAGATCAAGATCCACTTCCACCTCGTGCTGAAGCTGCTGCCACTAGACATGGCCGAGACGATGAAATGCCAGCAACGTCGTCTGCCAAGGCCGATGCCCAATGTCATAGTACAGAGCATGTCAAATCCAAAACACCAAATATCAGTAAAAAAAGGACTCCAAAACCTAAAATAAAATTGTCGGAGGAGAAGCGTAAACTTGCCAATATGCCATTTACCACACGGAGTGGCAAGGAACGGCTGAGGCCCTGGCCTATGTTCATGGCTAGTGGTTCAGCTTCACATGAGGATGGAAGCACTCAGCCTCTCGCTAGAAAAATGAAAAGACTCAAGCTGGCAAAAGCACCGCAAAGAACTGTGCGTTCTTCGAAATCCCAAATCCACAAGGAGAGTCCAATTGTGTCGGTTGCGATGCCTGACCTTCCCAACACTGGACGTGAAGAGCATGCACCTTCCACCATTTGCACGCCCCCTGCAAGTGCTGGAAGGAGCACCCGCAGTCCAGTTCCTGATAGTCAGATTGAAGATGTCAGTGTTGAAGTACACCAGGATGAGGAGGATATGGGTGTTGCTGGCGCTGGGGAGGAAATTGACCAGGAGGATTCTGATGGTGAGGTGGTTTGTTTAAGTCAGGCACCCGGGGAGACACCTGTTGTCCGTGGGAGGAATATGGCCGTTGACATGCCTGGTGAAAATACCAAAAAAATCAGCTCTTCGGTGTGGAAGTATTTCACCAGAAATGCGGACAACATTTGTCAAGCCGTGTGTTCCCTTTGTCAAGCTGTAATAAGTAGGGGTAAGGACGTTAACCACCTCGGAACATCCTCCCTTATACGTCACCTGCAGCGCATTCATAATAAGTCAGTGACAAGTTCAAAAACTTTGGGCGACAGCGGAAGCAGTCCACTGACCAGTAAATCCCTTCCTCTTGTAACCAAGCTCACGCAAACCACCCCACCAACTCCCTCAGTGTCAATTTCCTCCTTCCCCAGGAATGCCAATAGTCCTGCAGGCCATGTCACTGGCAATTCAGACGAGTCCTCTCCTGCCTGGGATTCCTCCGATGCATCCTTGCGTGTAACGCCTACTGCTGCTGGCGCTGCTGTTGTTGCTGCTGGGAGTCGATGGTCATCCCAGAGGGGAAGTCGTAAGCCCACTTGTACTACTTCCAGTAAGCAATTGACTGTCCAACAGTCCTTTGCGAGGAAGATGAAATATCACAGCAGTCATCCTGCTGCAAAGCGGATAACTGAGGCCTTGACAACTATGTTGGTGTTAGACGTGCGTCCGGTATCCGCCGTTAGTTCACAGGGAACGAGACAATTTATTGAGGCAGTGTGCCCCCGTTACCAAATACCATCTAGGTTCCACTTCTGTAGGCAGGCGATACCGAGAATGTACACGGACGTCAGAAAAAGACTCACCAGTGTCCTAAAAAATGCAGTTGTACCCAATGTCCACTTAACCACGGACATGTGGACAAGTGGAGCAGGGCAGGGTCAGGACTATATGACTGTGACAGCCCACTGGGTAGATGTATGGACTCCCGCCGCAAGAACAGCAGCGGCGGCACCAGTAGCAGCATCTCGCAAACGCCAACTCTTTCCTAGGCAGGCTACGCTTTGTATCACCGCTTTCCAGAATACGCACACAGCTAAAAACCTCTTACGGCAACTGAGGAAGATCATCGCAGAATGGCTTACCCCAATTGGACTCTCCTGTGGATTTGTGGCATCGGACAACGCCAGCAATATTGTGTGTGCATTAAATATGGGCAAATTCCAGCACGTCCCATGTTTTGCACATACCTTGAATTTGGTGGTGCAGAATTTTTTAAAAAACGACAGGGGCGTGCAAGAGATGCTGTCGGTGGCCAGAAGAATTGCGGGACACTTTTGGCGTACAGGCACCACGTACAGAAGACTGGAGCACCACCAAAAACTACTGAACCTGCCCTGCCATCATCTGAAGCAAGAAGTGGTAACGAGGTGGAATTCAACCCTCTATATGCTTCAGAGGTTGGAGGAGCAGCAAAAGGCCATTCAAGCCTATACAATTGAGCACGATATAGGAGGTGGAATGCACCTGTCTCAAGTGCAGTGGAGAATGATTTCAACGTTGTGCAAGGTTCTGATGCCCTTTGAACTTGCCACACGTGAAGTCAGTTCAGACACTGCCAGCCTGAGTCAGGTCATTCCCCTCATCAGGCTTTTGCAGAAGAAGCTGGAGGCATTGAAGGAGGAGCTAACACGGAGCGATTCCGCTAGGCATGTGGGACTTGTGGATGGAGCCCTTAATTTGCTTAACAAGGATTCACGGGTGGTCAATCTGTTGAAATCAGAGCACTACATTTTGGCCACCGTGCTCGATCCTAGATTTAAAACCTACCTTGGATCTCTCTTTCCGGCAGACACAAGTCTGCTGTGGTTGAAAGACCTGCTGGTGAGAAAATTGTCAAGTCAAGCGGAACGCGACCTGTCAACATCTCCTCCTTCACATTCTCCCGCAACTGGGGGTGCGAGGAAAAGGCTCAGAATTCCGAGCCCACACGCTGGCGGTGATGCAGGGCAGTCTGGAGCGACTGCTGATGCTGACATCTGGTCCGGACTGAAGGACCTGACAACGATTACGGACATGTCGTCTACTGTCACTGCATATGATTCTCTCAACATTGAAAGAATGGTGGAGGATTATATGAGTGACCGCATCCAAGTAGGCACGTCACACAGTCCGTACTTATACTGGCAGGAAAAAGAGGCAATTTGGAGGCCCTTGCACAAACTGGCTTTATTCTACCTAAGTTGCCCTCCCACAAGTGTGTACTCCGAAAGAGTGTTTAGTGCCGCCGCTCACCTTGTCAGCAATCGGCGTACGAGGTTACATCCAGAAAATGTGGAGAAGATGATGTTCATTAAAATGAATTATAATCAATTCCTCCGCGGAGACATTGACCAGCAGCAATTGCCTCCACAAAGTACACAGGGAGCTGAGATGGTGGATTCCAGTGGGGACGAATTGATAATCTGTGAGGAGGGGGATGTACACGGTGATATATCGGAGGATGATGATGAGGTGGACATCTTGCCTCTGTAGAGCCAGTTTGTGCAAGGAGAGATTAATTGCTTCTTTTTTGGGGGGGGTCCAAACCAACCCGTCATATCAGTCACAGTCGTGTGGCAGACCCTGTCACTGAAATGATGGGTTGGTTAAAGTGTGCATGTCCTGTTTATACAACATAAGGGTGGGTGGGAGGGCCCAAGGACAATTCCATCTTGCACCTCTTTTTTCTTTTATTTTTCTTTGCGTCATGTGCTGTTTGGGGAGGGTTTTTTGGAAGGGCCATCCTGCGTGACACTGCAGTGCCACTCCTAGATGGGCCCGGTGTTTGTGTCGGCCACTAGGGTCGCTTATCTTACTCACACAGTCAGCTACCTCATTGCGCCTCTTTTTTTCTTTGCGTCATGTGCTGTTTGGGGAGGGTTTTTTGGAAGGGCCATCCTGCGTGACACTGCAGTGCCACTCCTAGATGGGCCCGGTGTTTGTGTCGGCCACTAGGGTCGCTTATCTTACTCACACAGTCAGCTACCTCATTGCGCCTCTTTTTTTCTTTGCGTCATGTGCTGTTTGGGGAGGGTTTTTTGGAAGGGCCATCCTGTGTGACACTGCAGTGCCACTCCAAGATGGGCCCGGTGTTTGTGTCGGCCACTAGGGTCGCTTATCTTACTCACACAGTCAGCTACCTCATTGCGCCTCTTTTTTTCTTTGCGTCATGTGCTGTTTGGGGAGGGTTTTTTGGAAGGGCCATCCTGCGTGACACTGCAGTGCCACTCCTAGATGGGCCCGGTGTTTGTGTCGGCCACTAGGGTCGCTTATCTTACTCACACAGTCAGCTACCTCATTGCGCCTCTTTTTTTCTTTGCGTCATGTGCTGTTTGGGGAGGGTTTTTTGGAAGGGACATCCTGCGTGACACTGCAGTGCCACTCCAAGATGGGCCCGGTGTTTGTGTCGGCCACTAGGGTCGCTTATCTTACTCACACAGCTACCTCATTGCGCCTCTTTTTTTCTTTGCGTCATGTGCTGTTTGGGGAGGGTTTTTTGGAAGGGACATCCTGCGTGACACTGCAGTGCCACTCCTAGATGGGCCCGGTGTTTGTGTCGGCCACTAGGGTCGCTTATCTTACTCACACAGCGACCTCGGTGCAAATTTTAGGACTAAAAATAATATTGTGAGGTGTGAGGTATTCAGAATAGACTGAAAATGAGTGTAAATTATGGTTTTTGAGGTTAATAATACTTTGGGATCAAAATGACCCCCAAATTCTATGATTTAAGCTGTTTTTTAGGGTTTTTTGAAAAAAACACCCGAATCCAAAACACACCCGAATCCGACAAAAAAAATTCGGTGAGGTTTTGCCAAAACGCGGTCGAACCCAAAACACGGCCGCGGAACCGAACCCAAAACCAAAACACAAAACCCGAAAAATTTCCGGCGCTCATCTCTATTTACTAGGTGTGTGCTCAGAGGTGGCTTAGGACATGTACAGGCTCTAATTAGGCCCCCTCCTCTCTGGCGGTGCAGTAGAATATGGCACAGTGCCAGAGTCTACTGCACATGTGCAGGTCTCAGGAAATATAGAGCCCATGCCTTGTTCCCAGGCAACATCTCTACTGCGCATGCAACCAGGCCGACGGAGCAGTAAGTATAATTACTATACATAGGTGCAGGGTGTGCAGTTTGTGGGCACCACACACCTTGTACCCATTATAGATAAGCCAGTGAGTGTGACTGACAATAATGGTGGCCTGGAAATAGTTTCTCATACAAGAGAAGGAATCCAGTAAAACATGAGGGTTCTACAAGACCAATGACACAACTATTACACCTACTGTATACATCTAGCTAAATTTGGGTCCTATAACACTTGTATATTGGATATGCATAAACTTCTCAATGTTTTCATTGACTGAAATGTAATAACATTAGAGTTGCTTCATATGTAACTAATGAAATTTAGAATATATACCAGAAATATAATCATATATTACTCACTATTATTAATATAATAAGGCATGCATAAAGAAAGTCAGTGAGGCGAGACAAGAATTCAGTGAGGCAGGATGATGCAAGATTGCAGAGTGGTTAAGTAAGTTCATATGTTCTCAAACTCGGTCCTCAGGACCCCACACAGTGCATGTTTTGCAGGTCTCACAGAATCACAAGTGAAATAATTAGCTCCACCTGTGGACTTTTTAAAATGTGTCAGTGAGTAATGAGTACACCTGTGCACCTGCTAGGGTAACCTGCAAAACATGCACCGTGTGTGGTCCTGAGGACCGAGTTAGAGAACCTATGAGTTAGTTGAAGCCTGTTAATTAGTTCCCTAAGTGAGGAGGTTTGTTCAGTTGGATATTATATGTCATGTTATATACAGTATAATCATAGTGCTGATATTGCGATATTTAACAGTTAACACTGTTGTCTCCTGAGTAAGGACATGTTGTGAAAGAATATTATCTTTGAAATATACAGTATGGGTATCATGTTTACAATTTATAATATGTAGAATCAAGTGCAGAATGTTACTATAGGAATAACAGAATAGATTCTACATTTACATTTGGCAAAAAAAATCAAGAGAAAAGTTCCTGAGAAAAGTATGGTATTCAGATACTGCTGCATTGATCTGGAACATCTAACAAGACATTAATACCCCTTTCAGACTGCCAGCACGTAACCCAGGTTATTGTACATGAACTGTGCGGTCTGAAAGGGCCCAGTTGAAATAATCCAGGTCGAGCAACCCAAGATTTCAACCCTGGTAGCATCCACGGTCACATGCAGCGTCTTCCAGTCTGCCATGCTGTGTGGCCAACCAGAAGGTCTTCTGTACGATGCCGTGCTGCTAAATGCAGCATGGCATACTGCACGGCATCATCGTCCCCTGCATCTTGCAAGAGTGTATGCACTTGCCGATGAATGGTCCCCTCACCTGTCGGATCAGGTGAGTAGACATCGTTCTAGTGTGTACCCAGCCTAAGGTTGGCACTACCCAGAATAGAGGTGCTGAGTTTAATGCATCATTGGTTTTCTCTAGGGAGCCCATCTTCACTGCACCTGATGTGTAGGTTGCAGCCCCCTGTCTGGGTTGGTAACAATATGAAGAATGGTTAAACTAGCCGGGGTCTGGTAAACGGAGCTGATGTGGTAGAGCCAAGGTTAAAAAGGCAAAATGGTCACAGAAATGTCTGGGTTAGAACCGGAAAACACAATGGGGGTAATTCCAAGTTGATCGCAGCAGGATTTTTGTTAGCAATTGGGCAAAACCATGTGCACTGCAGGGGAGGCAGATATAACATGTGCAGAAAGAGTTAGATTTGGATGGGTTATTTTGTTTCTGTGCAGGGTAAAAACTGGCTGCTTTATTTTTACACTGCAAATTAGATTGCAGATTGAACACACCACACCCAAATCTAACTCTCTCTGCACATGTTATATCTGCCTCCCCTGCAGTGCACATGGTTTTGCCCAATTGCTAACAAAAATCCTGCTGCGATCAACTTGGAATTACCCCCATTACTCAGTACAAATTCAGGAAGCAGGTGAGTAGTCAGGTCAAGCTGGGTCAGTATACAAGTTCAGACACAATACATGTAGCATGTATGGAGAATTAAGGAGAAAGACCCAATTATTTGATGACTTCCTGGATCCAGACAGGTGTTTATAGACTGAGCATGCTTGAATCTGGAGCCTTTGGCATAAGCAGTCACAGTGGTGTAACTAGAAATTTTTCTCCCTCAAGCCAAAACATTCTCTGGTGCCACCCCTCCCCCCCAATAATTGGCACTAGTAAAGAGATGAATGTGCGCGCCCCGCAAAAAGGGGCACGGCCTTGCTGAAATGGGCGAGGCTTTGCATAAAGGAGCGTGACATTGCAGGAAAAAACTACCTTATACCCCAGTTTTGCAACCTGCACGCCCAGACGTTAGCCACCACAGGAAACAAAATAATCCTGATTCATGCTCCTTACATTATTTGTCATTTTTCCTCCGTATAGTAATGCCCAGTATACATTATGCCACATACTGCAATGGCCCTTAGACATTATGTCACATACAATAATGCCCATGACACAATATGCCACACACCATAATGCCCCTGAGACATTATGCCACACACCGTAATGCCTGTGACACATTATGACACGCATCGCAATGCCCGTTATACATTATGCCACACACTGCAATGACCCCGAGACATTATACCATATACCACAATGCCCGTGATACAGTATACCACACACCGTAATGCCTGTGACACATACCGTAATGCCCATTATACCCTATGCCACACACTGCAATGCCCGTGATATAGTATGCCACACACCAAAATGCCTGTGACACATTATGACACACACCGTAATGTCCGTGATACATTATGCCACACACCGCAATGCCAATTACACATTAAGTCCTACAGTAAGGCTTCTAATTACTTTTAAATTACCTGCTTGTTGCCAGGGGTTTCATGCTCTTGGTTCCATGTACGGTGCCAGGGGTTTTCATGCTCAGGGTGTCATGCTCATTGCCAGGGGTTTCATGTGGTAGGTGTTATATACATGTTACCAGAGGTATCATGTGTGGGTTTCAAGCTTGTTGCCAGGGTGTAATATCCGTTGCCAGGGGTTTCATGCACTGGGTGTCATGCTCGTTGCTAGGGGGTAATGCTTGTTGCCAGGGATTTCATGAGCTGGGTGTTGTGCTTGTAAGCAGGGGGTAATGCTTGTTGCTAGGGCTGTGCTCCCAGTGCCACATATGCCCCGAGTGCCAGATATTCCCCCACAGTGCCAGGTACACATATGCCCCCAGTGCCCCATATGCCCCCCCAGTGCCAGGTACACATATACCCCCAGCGCCAAATATGCCCCCCCTCCAGTACCAGGTACACATATACCCCATTGCCAAATATGCTCCCCCAGTGCCAAATATGCTCCCCCCATGCCAAAACTGCCCACCCAGTGCCAAATATGCTCCCCCAGTGCCAAATATGCCCCCCCCCCGTGCAAATATGCTCCCCCAGTGCCAAATATGCTCCCCCCAGTGCCAAATTTGCCCCCTCCGGCGCTAAATGTGCTCCCCCAGTGCCAGGTACACTCCATATCCCCCCCCCCGGGCTACCCGGCGGCTGTGTGTTTTGTGAAGGAGGACACGGAGGGCACAGCGCGCGCCTCTCCTGTGTGTCCCTCCTGGGTCTCCGGCGGCGGCGGCGTGTCTATCAAATGCGGTGCCAGTTCGTGAGCCAATCAGAGCTCACGAACGGGCACTTAATTTAATAGACACGCTGCTGCCGCCGGAGACCCAGAAGGGACACACAGGAGAGGTGCACACTGTGCCCTCCGTGTCCTCCTTCACAAAACATCCTCAATCAGTGGCAGAGGGGGCACCCCCGCAGCCCTGTGCGCCTCCAAGCGACCGCAGTGGCTGCGGCACCCTAGTTACACCACTGAGCTGTCACATGACTGCAACTACAAACAACATATGATAAAATGCACCCACGGTTATAGTGCAACATGACAGAATGGCAGCTTACAACCTCCCAGAACAGATAGGAAGTGAGGGACCTGTGGAGGCCGCCAGCGGTAGGTACATCACCAGACCTGGTAAGAACTTGATTTAGAGATAGAAGTTGTCAGGATTCTGATTTGCTGATCACTCAGGTAAACAATTCAGTAAAATGTCAAATGCCCTTTGTTGAAAATATACACACATAGGGGGCTATTCAGAGATGGATGAAGCCACTGCATTCACATCCATTAGCCGTGTCCATCTGCATACCTCCCAACATGACCCTCTCCAGGAGGGACAGAATGCTCTGCTCCTGGACTTCCCTCTTAATTTATGATTGCCATCACCTGTGCTGAAACACCTTTCTTACCCATTAACCTGTTCAACAAAGGTGCTGGTAATCATAAATTAAGAAAAAAGTCCAGAAGCAGAGCAATCTGTCCCTCCTGGAGAGGGACATGTTGGGAGGTATGCATCTGGCCTGCACACGTGCACTGGCAATAGTGCGTGTGCGCAACCCTTCACCATACGGATGCATCCCAGAAAAAATAAGATTTTACTCACCGGTAAATCTATTTCTCGTAGTCCGTAGTGGATGCTGGGAACTCCGAAAGGACCATGGGGAATAGCGGCTCCGCAGGAGACTGGGCACAACTAAAGAAAGCTTTTAGGTCACCTGGTGTGCACTGGCTCCTCCCACTATGACCCTCCTCCAAGCCTCAGTTAGGACACTGTGCCCGGACGAGCAGACATAATAAGGAAGGATTTTGAATCCCGGGTAAGACTCTTACCAGCCACACCAATCACACTGTATAACTCGTGATACAATACCCAGTTTAACAGTATGAAAAACAACTGAGCCTCTCAACAGATGGCTCAACAATAACCCTTTAGTTAACAGTAACTATGTACAAGTATTGCAGACAATCCGCACTTGGGACGGGCGCCCAGCATCCACTACGGACTACGAGAAATAGATTTACCGGTGAGTAAAATCTTATTTTCTCTGATGTCCTAGTGGATGCTGGGAACTCCGAAAGGACCATGGGGATTATACCAAAGCTCCCAAACGGGCGGGAGAGTGCGGATGACTCTGCAGCATCGAATGAGAGAACTCAAGGTCCTCCTCAGCCAGGGTATCAAATCTGTAGAATTTTGCAAACGTGTTTGCCCCTGACCAAGTAGCAGCTCGGCAAAGTTGTAATGCCGAGTCCCCTCGGGCAGCCGCCCAAGATGAGCCCACCTTCCTTGTGGAATGGGCTTTTACTGATTTAGGATGCGGCAGTCCAGCCGCAGAATGCGCCTGCTGAATTGTGCTACAAATCCAGCGAGCAATAATCTGCTTAGAAGCAGGAGCACCCAGCTTGTTGGGTGCATACAGGATAAATAGCGAGTCAGTTTACCTGACTCCAGCCGTCCTGGAAACATAAATTTTCAAGGCCCTGACTACGTCCAGCAACTTGGAATCCTCCAAGTCCCTAGTAGCCGCAGGCACCACAATAGGTTGGTTCAAGTGAAATGCTGATACCACCTTAGGGAGAAACTGAGGACGAGTCCTCAATTCTGCCCTATCCATATGGAAAATCAGATAAGGGCTTTTACATGACAAAGCTGCCAATTCTGACACACGCCTGGCCGAAGCCAAGGCCAATAACATGACCACTTTCCACGTGACATATTTTAGATCCACGGTTTTAAGTGGCTCAAACCAATGTGATTTTAAGAAACTCAACACCACGTTGAGATCCCAAGGTGCCACTGGAGGCACAAACGGGGGCTGAATATGTAGCACTCCCTTCACAAACGTCTGAACTTCAGGTAGTGAAGCCAGTTCTTTCTGGAAGAGAATCGACAGAGCCGAGATCTGTACCTTAATGGAGCCTAATTTCAGGCCCATAGTCACTCCTGCTTGTAGGAAATGCAGAAATCGACCTAGTTGAAATTCCTCTGTTGGGGCCTTTTTGGCCTCACACCAAGCAACATATTTCCGCCATATGCGGTGATAATGCTTTGCAGTTACATCTTTCCTGGCTTTAATCAGCGTAGGAATGACCTCTTCCGGAATGCCCTTTTCCTTCAGGATCCGGCGTTCAACCGCCATGCCGTCAAACGCAGCCGCGGTAAGTCTTGGAACAGACAGGGCCCCTGCTGCAGCAGGTCCTGTCTGAGCGGCAGAGGCCATGGGTCCTCTGAGATCATCTCTTGAAGTTCCGGGTACCACGCTCGTCTTGGCCAATCCGGAACCACGAGTATTGTTCTTACTTCTCGTTTTCTTATTATTCTCAGTACCCTTGGTATGAGAGGCAGAGGAGGGAACACATAAACTGACTGGTACACCCACGGTGTCACCAGAGCGTCCACAGCTATCGCCTGAGGGTCCCTTGACCTGGCGCAATATCTCTCTAGTTTTTTGTTTAGGCGGGACGCCATCATGTCCACTTGTGGACGTTCCCATCGATTTACAATCAGCGTGAAGACTTCTGGATGAAGTCCCGACTCTCCCGGGTGGAGGTGCCTGCTGAGAAAGTCTGCTTCCCAGTTGTCCACTCCCGGAATGAACACTGCTGACAGTGCTAGTACGTGATTTTCCGCCCATCGGAGAATCCTTGTGGCTTCCGCCATTGCCATCCTGCTTCTTGTGCCGCCCTGTCGATTTACATGGGCGACTGCCGTGATGTTGTCTGACTGGATCAGTACTGGCTGGTGTAGAAGCAGGGATTTTGCCTGACTTAGGGCGTTGTAAATGGCCCTTAGTTCCAGAATATTTATGTGTAGGGAAGTCTCCTGACTCGACCATAGTCCTTGGAAGTTTCTTCCCTGTGTGACTGCCCCCCAGCCCCGAAGGCTGGCATCCGTGGTCACCAGGACCCAGTCCTGTATGCCAAATATGCGGCCCTCTAGAAGATGAGCACTCTGCAGCCACCACAGCAGAGACACCCTGGTTCTTGGAGACAGGGTTATTAGGCGATGCATCTGAAGATGCGATCCAGACCATTGGTCCAACAGGTCCCACTGAAAGATTCTGGAATGGAATCTGCCGAAAGGAATTGCTTCGTAAGAAGCCACCATCTTTCCCAGGACCCGCGTGCAGTGATGCACCGATACCTGTTTTGGTTTCAGGAGGTCTCTGACTAGAGATGACAGCTCCTTGGCTTTCTCCTCCGGGAGAAACACTTTTTTCTGGACTGTGTCCAGGATCATACCCAGGAACAGTAGACGTGTCGTCGGAACCAGCTGTGATTTTGGAATATTCAGAATCCAACCGTGCTGGTGTAGCACCTCCTGAGATAGTGCTACTCCTACCAACAACTGCTCCTTGGACCTCGCCTTTATTAGGAGATCGTCCAAGTACGGGATAATTAAAACTCCCTTTCTTCGAAGGAGTATCATCATTTCCGCCATTACTTTGGTAAACACCCTCGGTGCCGTGGAGAGTCCAAACGGCAGCGTCTGGAATTGGTAATGGCAATCCTGTACCACAAATCTGAGGTACTCCTGGTGAGGATAGTAAATGGGGACATGCAGGTAAGCATCCTTGATGTCCAGGGATACCATGTAATCCCCCTCGTCCAGGCTTGCAATAACCGCCCTGAGCGATTCCATCTTGAACTTGAATTTTTTTATGTATGTGTTCAAGGATTTCAAATTTAAAATGGGTCTCACCGAACCGTCCGGTTTTGGTACCACAAATAGTGTGGAATAGTAACCCCGTCCTTGTTGAAGTAGGGGCACCTTGACTATCACCTGCTGGGAATACAGCTTGTGAATTGCCTCTAGCACAGCCTCCCTGCCTGAGGGAGTTGTCGGCAAGGCAGATTTTAGGAACCGGTGGGGTGGAGACGCCTCGAATTCCAGTTTGTACCCTTGAGATACTATTTGCAGGATCCAGGGATCCACCTGTGAGCGAGCCCACTGATCGCTGAAATTTTTGAGGCGGCCCCCCACCGTACCTGGCTCCGCCTGTGGAGCCCCACCATCATGCGGCGGACTTGGAAGAAGCGGGGAAGGACTTTTGCTCCTGGGAACCTGCTGTTTGTTGCAGCCTTTTTCCCCTACCTCTGCCTCTGGACAGAAAGGACCCGCCTTTTCCACGCCTGTTTTTCTGAGTCCGAAAGGACTGTACCTGATAAAACGGCGCCTTTTTAGGCTGTGAGGGAACATGGGGTAAAAATGCTGACTTCCCAGCAGTTGCGGTGGAAACTAGGTCCGAGAGACCATCCCCGAATAACTCCTCACCCTTATAAGGCAAAACTTCCATGTGCCTTTTTGAATCTGCATCCCCTGTCCACTGGCGAGTCCATAAGCCTCTCCTAGCAGAAATGGACAGTGCACTTATTTTAGATGCCAGCCGGCAGATCTCCCTCTGTGCATCTCTCATGTATAAGACTGAGTCTTTTATATGCTCTATGGTTAGCAGAATAGTGTCCCTGTCTAGGGTGTCAATATTTTCTGACAGGGAATCTGACCACGCAGCGGCAGCACTGCACATCCATGCTGACGCAATAGCAGGTCTAAGTATAATGCCTGAGTGTGTATATACAGACTTCAGGATAGCCTCCTGCTTTCTATCAGCAGGTTCCTTGAGGGCGGCCGTATCCGGAGACGGTAGTGCCACCTTTTTAGACAAACGTGTGAGCGCTTTATCCACCCTAGGTGGTGTCTCCCAACTTGACCTATCCTCTGGCGGGAAAGGGAACGCCATTAGTAACTTCTTAGAGATTACCAATCTTTTATCAGGGAAAGCCCACGCTTCTTCACACACTTCATTTAATTCTTCTGATGGAGGAAAGACTACGGGTAGTTTTTTCTCCCCAAACATAATACCCTTTTTAGTGGTACCTGGGTTTATATCAGAAATTTGTAACACCTCTTTCATTGCTTCAATCATGCAACGAATGGCCTTAGTGGACATTAGACTAGACTCATCGTCGTCGACGCTCGTGTCACTATCCGTGTCGACATCCGCGTCTGCCATCTGAGGTAGCGGGCGTTTTAGAGCCCCCGATGGCCTTTGAGACGCCTGGACAGGCACGAGCTAAGAAGCCTGCTGTCCCGCATTTGGCATGTCGTCAAATTTTTTGTGTAAGGAGTCGACACGTGCACGCAATTCCTTCCATAAGTCCATCCACTCAGGTGTCTGCCCCGCAGGGGGTGACATCCCTTCTATAGGCATCTGCTCCGCTTCCACATCATTATCCTCATCAAACATGTCGACACAGCCGTACCGACACACCGCACACACACAGGGAATGCTCTAACAGAGGACAGGACCCACAAAAGCCCTTTGGGGAGACAGAGTGAAAGTATGCCAGCACACACCAGAGCGCTATATAATGCAGGGACTAACTGAATTATGTCCCCTATAGCTGCTGTTATATATACTGCGCCTAAATTTAGTGCCCCCCCCTCTCTTTTTTACCCTTTTCTGTAGTGTAGACTGCAGGGGAGAGCCAGGGAGCTTCCTTCCAGCGGAGCTGTGAGGGAAAAATGGCGCCAGTGTGGTGAAGGAGATAGCTCCGCCCCTTTTTCGCGGACTATTTTCCCGCTTTTTAATGGATTCTGGCAGGGGTAATTATCACATATATAGCCTCTGGGGCTATATATTGTGGTATTTTTGCCAGCCAAGGTCTTTTTATTGCTGCTCAGGGCGCCCCTCCCTAGCGCCCTGCACCCTCAGTGACCGGAGTGTGAAGTGTGTATGAGGAGCAATGGCGCACAGCTGCAGTGCTGTGCGCTACCTTGGTGAAGACTGATGTCTTCTGCCGCCGATTTTCCGGACCTCTTCTTACTTCTGGCTCTGTAAGGGGGACGGCGGCGCGGCTCCGGGACCGAACACCAAGGCCAATTCCATGCGGTCAGTCCCTCTGGAGCTAATGGTGTCCAGTAGCCTAAGAAGCCCAAGCTAGCTGCAAGCAGGTAGGTTCGCTTCTTCTCCCCTTAGTCCCTCGCTGCAGTGAGCCTGTTGCCAGCAGTTCTCACTGTAAAATAAAAAACCTAATTATATACTTTCTTTCTAGAAGCTCAGGAGAGCCCCTAGTGTGCATCCAACCTCGGCCGGGCACAAAATCTAACTGAGGCTTGGAGGAGGGTCATAGTGGGAGGAGCCAGTGCACACCAGGTGACCTAAAAGCTTTCTTTAGTTGTGCCCAGTCTCCTGCGGAGCCGCTATTCCCCATGGTCCTTTCGGAGTTCCCAGCATCCACTAGGACGTCAGAGAAATGGGGCCGCAAGGTGATTGACAGCGGCGGCTGTCGGGGAAGGGGAGGTATGGGTGGCATCGACATGGCGTTTCATGTGCAGCTGCGTGACATCACACTCAACCAGCTCAAGAAAAAAAGGCTGCGCAGGCAAGGAATGACCTCAAATCAATGCCCTCACAATTAAATTGCAAACGCATTGCGGGGCCACACCACACACATACTGGTCGGCCTTGCCCTGTGCTGGGCGGCCCCCAACATGTGAGTAGATGGGCGCAGATCTTGCTGTGGAAGCAAGAACTGTGTCCATCTCTGAATAACCTCCAAAGTACACTAACACTTTAGCAATTACAAGCTATAATGATAGTCCCCACAGTAGTATGTGATGACAGACGCCTGGGGTCTCCTGATGTTTCATTCTGGCAGTATTCCTGTGTCTGCTGGCCTGGGATACCAGCTCACACAGTGCCTTTCACCATGAATTCTCCCCATTGATAGCACCGCAATGCCTAGTCAGCGCCTGCACTTCAGTACAACTATTTCTTTCTAGAGTAGACCTTCTCTGCAGATATTCACCTACAAGTAAAACTCACTGCTCCATTTCAAAGTCTCACATTCCCACAGGGGTAGACCTGCCTTCCATAGCTGTCCATGTGTGGTGCTCTCTGCTTATTGGAGCAGCAGAAATAGGGGATGGAGATGGGTGGGAGAAAGGCCAGATTTAGTGCAGTTTAAAACCTGCTGACCCCCTGCCGCATGTCTAGAGAGAACAATAGATGCTTATCACGTTAACCTTTCTCCAAATCACAGACATTGTAGCATTCAGTCACTACCAGAATTAACCCCTTACATGCCTTTATGACATGCAAGGAATTTCAGATTAAAATTTACACACAACGAACACAGTATACCACAATTAACTACATATTCCAAATATATCAGATACAATATAACTATACAATATAATAAACCTGTAACATATTAAAGTTTGTTATGAGGACCAGGGATACAAAGTAGTCACTCATCTTTGTGCAAAACAAGGTACAGCATGGATGTGCAGTAAGGGAAAATATGAATAAGCCCCCCTTCTGCCCTTTCAGCAGCAGGCCCGGAGGTGGAGATAGGGAAGGGGGGGTGGGGGGGGGGGGGGGGGAATTTGGGGACAAACATGCTCCCAGTATGGGTATTTGTTTAAATATCCTTTAAGTTTGGTGTGACTGCATCCAAGCCCATCTGACTTTTTCAGGCTTTGATAAGTTATCACTTTTTTATTATTATTTATTATTTTTGTCTGTATAATATTGTGGCAGTATGAAAGTAAATCACTACTGACACTCGGATTCAGTGTGGAGCTGGAGGGATCCTCCCATTGGGAACAAAAGTGGTATGTGAGGCTGCCCTGTTGAGACAGGTGGTCTTCAGTATGCCAACTGTCGGGATCCCGGCGCACAGTATACCGGCGCCGGAATCCCGACAGCCGGCATACCAACACTTTTTCTCCCACGACCCCCCTGGAGGGAGAATAAAATAGCGTGGCACGCGTAGCGCGCCACCGTGCACGCAGCATGGCGAGCACAGCGAGCCCGCAAGAGGCTCATTTGCGCTCGCCACGCTGTCAGTATGCCGGCGGTCGGGCTCCCGGCACCGGTATGCTGGTCGCCGGGAGCCCAGCTGCCGGCATACCATACTACACCCGTTGAGACAGAGCCCAGGTGGGTTTGGAACAGTCAGACAGTACAGGTCGGGACTGCAGTAAAAGTCCAGTGTGTCTAGGGACTAGGAAACTGGGGGTCTTACCTACAGGAGGTAGGGAGAACCCTGAAAACTGAAAAGACTGTGAGACTGTTGAGAAGCTGTGGCAGCCAACCAAGCCAGGCAGGAGCCTGTGTTATACCTGCAGGTAGCATGTAAGGCTGAGAAGTGAGAAGCCAGAGGTTAAGCCAGGCCAGCTACACCTATGAGAGACAGGACTGGAAAGACTTTTGAGACTTGGTGATGCAGACTAGCTGTTCTGTCAGATAGATGTCAAGCAGTGAGCTAGTGCCCTAAGAAAGGGCTAGGTTGTTTTCTATTTTCTGTTAATTTGTGTTGAATGCTGCCAGGAAAGTTTTGTTTTCATTTAATAACGAGAAAAGTGGTCTTAAGATCCCGATTAAGCATCTATATACTGCACCAATATACACCTTCTACTGAGCTACTTACCCCATATCACCTCCCAACATGACACTCTCCAGGAGGGACAAAGGGCTTTGCTTCTGGATTTTTCTCTTTATTTATGATTTCCGACACCTGTTTTGAACAGGTCGATGGATAAGAAAGGTGTTTCAGCACATGTGATGGCAATCATAAATTAAGAGGGAAGTCCACGAGCAGATCATTCTGTCCCTCCTGGAGAGGGTCATGTTGGGAGGTATGCTATATACTGTATACAGTATATATGTTTTTGAGTGTTTATTTTTTAGTTTGCCATTGATGGTAATACTGTATTTCAGTCTGATTTCACTTTGCTACTTGGATATTCCACTTTGTACCACCTGTTTTAATACTCTCTGCTATACACTGATGAAATAAAGTGTTTTCATTTACTATTTTTTTCTTTTGAAACTATGTTGATATTGCCTGATGTGATGAAATTACACCTTCTCAATTTGATGAAACTTTATTGTCATTAACAACAAATCCTTCTGAGCTCTTGCTCAGCTTTGATGAGAAGGGTCTGTTATGTATGATGGTGAGCACATATTAATAGTGGCGTCACTATGGGGTTGCGGGCGCATCAAAATGCTGGCTTCTCTGCAGTGATAGGAGCCCGGTGCTGCAGTGTGATATTCTCCTGTAGTACTCGACTCCTGTCACAGATGAGTTGCTGAAAGTGCAGGCAGTAGTCTCCAAGGACTGTCCAGCATCTCCGGGGATGCTGGTCACGCCCCTGGAGTGATGCAAACAGGATTTCCTGTGAGATCACACCACCTTTATGTTAGGCCATACCCCCATTTTGGGTGCACGTGCACTGGGTGTCACCAGACCTGGTGACAGTGTTGGACTGGCCCACAGGGGTATAGGGGAAACCCCCTGCTGCCTGGGGACCCACCTCCTCCTCTAGGGTTCAGGTTCCAGACTGTGCACTTGAATTACACATTATACACGTGTTGCCTTATACTGCACAGGACTATGGTGTATTTCCACAGTGCATTTCTGGTATTATTCTGGTACATTATCATGCATGCCCTAGCAGTATATATTTATCAAGAGGCCCACCCCATACACCCCAACTAGAGACTGGCCACACTCCTAAAAATGGTTCCCTACTACTGCATTCCCCCAGGTGGCCCTATATACCCCAGTTTACTACTTTATGGAAATTTCCGATCATATTTTCATAGTGGTCTAGTCAATAAGGAGAGTGAGTTCCCAGCCAGTCTGTCTGTCTATTTATCTTCAAAATATTAATTGACTGCAGCAGGCTTTTTTGGACAGACACTGTGATAGTTAAAGCCAGAATGATTTAATTTAAAAGTATTCACACCATTTGAAACTGTATGCTCATGCGCGTACAGGTAACATGTAAGAGATCTACAGTTATACAGGCGGTAATTCAGACCTGACCGCTGCTGTGCGTTTTCACACAGCAGGCATCAGGACTGAATTGCGCATGTGTATGCACTACAATGCGCAGGCGCGACGGAACGCAGCAACGGGGATCGCCGGTCAGTGACAGGATGGTGCAAAAATTGCAAACGCACGGGTGAACGCAAGGAGATTGACAGGAATAGCTCGTTTGTGGGTGGCAACTGACCGTTTTCTAGGAGTGTCCGGGAAAACGCAGGAGGGACCAGGCGTTTGGAGGGAGGGATTCTAACATCAGCTCCGGCTCCGATCATCGCTGCGGCTGAGTAAGTCCTGGGCTGAGCAGAGACTGCAAAAACTCATGTTTGTGCTGCTCTGCTGCAAATGCGATCGCACGCCTGCACACACACAATACCCTCCCCCTGTAGGCAGCGACTACCTGATCGCAGGGATGCAAAAAATGCACCCTAGCGATCAGGTCTGAATTACCCCCACAGTTTGTCACTCTGCTAATGTAAGATATTAGTTTAAAAATATTAATAAATTAATATCCATCTCTCTCTGTGGTGCTCCAACATGTTACACAAATTAAAGACATAATTTTAAAGAGGCATACATTTGGAGAATGGTACATTTAATATCCTTCTTAGTGCTCAGTGTAATCCATGGTATAGAATTGGAAAAAGTATGAGCCTACACCCACACTGCTTATATTAGGATATCCACCTAAACTTAGCTGTCATACAAAATGCATTTCGCAGAGAAGCTGCGGAAATTGTGACACTGAAAGAATTTGAGAAGTCTCTGGCTAGAATACTTAAGAAGACAGTATCCATTGTCTACAATTATCAAGGTGACTACATACATGTACTATGTACTGTACTGTACGTTTTGTAGACAGTGAATGTCAGTCTGTCGTTGGGAGAAGGGTGATGGCATAAGGCAAACACGGTTGAAATGGTTTAATCATTTTAACCATGTTGGCATTATAATGTTAAATATTATAATAATGCATCATATTTAAAGTTAAAATGTCAACACTGTTAAAATGACTGAACTAAGATTACAACCATGTCTGTATTATTTGAACCTTAAGCATTCTACTGACTAAATGTTGACAGTCAACATACTGACTACTTCCCCACCAAGGTAAAGAGAACATAAAAGAGAGGGTCATTATAAATTCTGTATTTGATGAACAGCATTTATAGAAACAAACACAATCAAGTAATATACTGCAATATCTGCAGCGGAGTGGTATCTTCCATTGCCATATAGAAATGTAGTCTATTAAACTATATCTCAAACGAAGACTGGGGGTGTGGTATAGAGGTTAGACAGTTTAAAGATAGACAGTCATTATTTCGACACCAAATGGTTGACAGTTAAAAGGTCGACATGGTCAAAAGGTTGATAGTAAAAAGATTGACGATCAAAAGGTCAACAGTCAAAAGGTCGACAGGGTCAAAAGGTTCACACTTTTTTCGTGTGTTATTTTATGTTGTAAAAAAATTTTTAAACAAATTTGTTGAAATGCGTCCCCTCACAGGCTGGCTCAGCTCGACACGCTTCGGGCTTGGTGTCTCACTCCACTCGCCACAAGGTTACTACAGTGCATCCGGATAGTATTTACAGCTCTTCACGTTTTCCACATTTTGTTATGTTATAGCCCTATTCCAAAATGGAATACATTTATTTTTTCCCTGAAAATTCTACACACAATACCCCATAATGACAATGTGAAAAAAGTTTTCTTGAGATTTTTGCAACTTTATTCAAAATAAAAAACTAAGAAATCACATGTACATAAGTATTCACATCCTTTTCCATGAAGCTTAAAATTGAGCTCAGGTGCATCCTGTTTCCACTGATCATCCTTGAGATGTTCCTACAGCTTAATTGGAGTCCACCTGTGGTAAAATCAGTTGATTGGACATGATTTGGAAAGGCACACACCTATCTATATAAGGTCCCACACTTGACAGTGCATGTCTGAGCACAAACCAAGGATGAAGTCAAAGGAATTGTCTGTAGACCTCCGAGACAGGATTGTGTTGAAGCACAAATCTGGGGAGGGGTACAGAAAAATATCTGCTGCTTTGAAAGTCCCAGTGGCCCCCATCATCCATAAATGGAAGAATTTTGGAACCACCAGGATTCTTCTTCTTATTATTATCCTTTATTTATATGGCGCCACAAGGGATCCGCAGCGCCCATTATACAGTACATAATAAAATGAGCAAACAAGAAAACAGCACTTACAGTACATGACAAAATAGGACAGGTATAGAAAACCCGGGGTTAGGTGCCATCAAAGGGAATATGGAGTATAAGATAGTGTAAGTAAGAAAAGGAAAGGCACATGAGGAAAGAAGTCCCTGCTCTTGTGAGCTTACAATCTAAAAGGTGAGGGAGCCGGCCATCCGTCCAAACTGAGATAGGGGGAGAAGGGCCCTAGTCAGGGAGGTGACCAAGAACCCGATGGTCACCCTGTCAGAGCTACAGCATTCCTCTGTGGAGAGAGGAGAACATTCCAGAAGGACAACCATCTCTGCAGCAATCCACCAATCAGGCCTGTATGTTAGAATGGGCAGACGGAAGCCACTGCTTAGTAAAAAGCACATGGCAGACTACCTGGAGTTTGCCAAAATGCACCTGAAGGACTCGCAGACAATGAGAAACAAAATTCTCTGGTCTGATGAGACAAAGATTGAACTACTTGGCGTGAATGCCAGGCATCATATTTGGAGGAAACCAGGCACCGCTCATCACCAGGCCAATACCATCCCTATAGTGAAGCATGGTGGTGGCAGCATCATGCTGTGGGGATGTTTTTCAGCTGCAGGAACTGGGATACTAGTCAGGATAGAGGGAAAGATGAATGCAGCAATGAACAGAGACATCAGGATAGAGGGAAAGATAAATGCAGCAATGTACAGAGACATCCTGGATGAAAACCTGATCCAGAGCGCTCTTGACCTCAGACTGGGGCGACGGTTCATCTTTCAGCAGGACAAAGACCCTAAGCACACAGCCAAGATATCAAAGGAGTTTCTTCAGGACAACTCTGTGAATGTCCTTGAGTGGCCCAGCCAGAGACCAGACTTGAATCCGATTGAACGTCTCTGGAGATATCTGAAAATGGCTGTGCACTGACGCTTCCCATCCAACCTGATGGAGCTTGAGAGGTGCTGCAAAGAGTAATGGGTGAAACTGCCCAAAGATAGGTGTGCCAAGCTTGTGGCATCATACTCAAATAGGCTTGAGGCTGTAATTGCTGCCAAAGGGTGACATGGACAGTAAATGAGGCAGAAGGTGTAAAAAAGCATGAAAAACCCCTAAAAAACATTTCAACCTTTGACTGTTGACCTTTTCACTCTGTTGATCTTTTCACTCTGTCAACCTTTTGACTGTTGACCATATGGTGTCGACCTAATGACTGTTTATCTTTTTACTGCCTATTTATACATTGGAACCCGTGTGACAGCAATGCACAGGCAGAATGAACCTAGCTGCATTATTCATGTGCTAGAGCAGAGACTTCTACTAACGAGACACAGCATTTCTGAGTATGATAGCTACCAAAATGCAAACTGGGGACCGAAGACCCAAGGATCTCTTCCACTAAATCCAACCAGAATTGGCAATAGGAAAGCATTCCCACCGAATATGGTAGACCAAAACTACAGTTCCAAGACATCTCCAGCACGGGATGTAGCCCTAAAAATTTGTGGATCATATCTGGCCATCTATACCACCTAGTTAAAACTTTTAATTGTGTCTCAAGCATCTTGATGTTACCATTATCTTTGTTTAAAACAACATTTGTATAGTTGTGGTATGAAAAGAAAAAAGTGAAACCTTTTGGTCTAAATGATAAGTGGTACAGCATGTACAGTACTATTCACACAAACCAAATACTGCAATGGTTCTGTGTAAGATATTGTAGAAGGTCTTAAAACATAGAAATTCTAAAAAAAAAGACAGATTATAAAATTAAAAT
Source organism: Pseudophryne corroboree (assembly GCF_028390025.1). NCBI lineage: Eukaryota > Metazoa > Chordata > Amphibia > Anura > Myobatrachidae > Pseudophryne > Pseudophryne corroboree. Next base: position 121,645,040 of record NC_086451.1, on the reverse strand, counting down.
ACTGCTATTTTGTGATATTATCATATACAAAGACATCATAACCAAGTGTTTATTGCTATTAATTACAGTAATTATACTCTTCTAAACAGTTCAATAAACAGAAGAAAGCAAGAGGTGTGGAAAGAGAAGAGTAATATTTAAAATAAATGTGTTAAATAGATTTAAGCATGGTGCTACAATTTCTGGAAAAACATCTCACTGTAGCTATAAAAACCCTCCATTCCCAAGTATTTGTGTAATATATGTCATACCTACAGTATATTAGAGCCTCAGGTCGAATCTTAAACAGTACTTTATGCATAGTTTAATCTAATCCACATTATTAACACCCATTTTTATTTCATAATGCTTGTCAGATTTTCTGCTGAATACAGGTCAGTTTAGCCTAATTTAAGACAAATTTACCACATGGCTGGAGGGCCACTGGGATGACCTTATGTAAATGTACAAAGCATGCCTAGAAATGTGCTTATCTGGCTACATGCAGGTCTAAAAAAAAGACTCATTAAACATACATTATATAACAAGACCACATCTTCATCAGCAAATCACTTCGTATACTATGCAGAAAGGAGCACCAAAGAAAACCTCCCTCTACACCTCAGTTTCTCAGTAATTTTTCAGTAATCTTGCACACACCACAAAAATAAATTAATTCATTGTTCTACTGGTGTTCCTACTCTGTACTTTGCAATGAACACCCTCCCTCTACTCAACCTCTCCCATTGGTCAACGCAAATCTCTGCTTCTTCTAGGTGGCACCATCTTGTTATACGAGGCCATTAATATTTATTTACACGAGAGGCTTATTACACAGTGCCTTATGGAAAATGTTTCATCATTCTATTCCCACGGAAGACTATGGTTCAAATTTTCCAGTATGTTTTTGAGGGTGCATACATACGAACTCGACACAGATACTGAAATAGTAGGGATAGAACCCATGCCATCTATAGTGCTAATAACTGTGCCGCCATGTTGCACCATTGACTTTTGTATGTAACCAAATATGATTATGCACCACCTTGGTAAATGATGTTCATTATCTAGATTAAATAAGGTTAATTGGGGGCTAGTACTTTTTTTGCACTTCTTGCCTGTTAGTATAAATAACAAATTCACAAAATAACTTTTTTATGTAATTATTGTATGCAGTATATAGATTGTGGTCACTCACCTCTATTTTGTGCATTTCTTTTTTCTTCTCTTTCCAGTGTCACGTGCTTTTTGTACTTCAGCTGAGTTCCTCGTTCTCTACACCTTGGGGTTTCTTCCTCATCACAGTCATAATCATCCAAAATTGGTGTCTCTCGTATGGACATTCTCAAAACTGAGCTGTGAGGTTGTAACTTGGATGAGCGGAAATCCCGTGAGGGAGGTCCAAGCAGTACAGAGGGAATGTAGTGAATTTCATGCGTGGCTTCAGTGCTGGCACTCTTTTGGGGAATCCTGCTCCGCTTGTGCCAACGTCGTTGAGCAAACAATGCAACTGAGAAAATGAGCAGCAGCAAAAGCAATGCAATCAGGCCACCCTGCAGAGAGAATAACAGTCCTTGTCTATAAATACACCAACAAATATAGTTTAATCAAATCAATTTCTACAACATTCAAGATCAACTAAAATCAACATGTCTATTAAATATTAGATGCTTTCTTTGAAATTCTATTACACATTGCTTAGAAAAAGAAATATACAGTAATTCAGTTACACAATACACGTTAAAAATCTTAACATATTTCGGAATCACCAGTTTTCATGCAATTAATTAATTTAACAAGGGAGTTTTTTGGTAGCAAGGAACATAAAAATACACAAAAATAAGAGAGTTAAAATGTCATCACCATAACTTTTCAAAATGTCCTGAATTTTTCCCACAGTTATTTTCTACCATTGTCACTAGCTATCATTTCTCTATTGTATCCTAGAAAGTTATATACAAAAATATAATTGGTTGCTACGGGCAACACAATTACTTTCCATTTTTTTTAAGCTTTATCAAATCTACTCCTACAGTAGGACTATTTTTCTATTAAATGTATCACATTTTAAATGTGCTTTACTATACAGCCTTCATCTTAAAGTATCTAATCTCATGTATCACCTGTCACCTACTTCGCACCATATGAAATCATGTAAAATTTCAGATAAAACAGAAATGCTGCCTACAATACATGCACCCACTCCATCCTTGGAATCTCATTTAAATAATCTTCTCCTGAAAGTCAGAATCTCATTTTATTTACAAACAATCACAAGCTACATGTGGCAAGTAGCAATTTGTATCTATAGCAAAGTTAAACCCTGCTGGTCTCCCCTGTGGTTAATGTTGTCACATTATTCACTTAGATACAAATGTAAAGTAACACCACAGTCCTTGAAATATATTTCTTCTTTATTATATATTAATAAGGTTCAGCTGTGTGGGGGGAAAAATCATTAAAATATAAAATTAATAAAGAGAACATACAACCATTAGATTGGCACACACCCCTATCAGGCTATATTACATACGGACAAGTTACATTGATTTATTATTAATGAAACGTATTTGCATTTATGATTTTAGAATGTGACTATATTATATAGAAGCTAGACTTAATGAATTTACCAGAATACAGATATACATTCATCTTTGCTTTGTATGGATTTAATGTCCCCCTGATTCATACTGTAGGTATATGATTGAACTCTGGAATTTTGTTTTCACCATACTGTAGTTATCCTATGTATTATTTATATATTTTTATGTAACAGTGGGGCAGATGTATTAACCTGGAGAAGGGATAAAGAAGTGATAAGTGCAAGGTGATAACTCACCAGCAAATCAGCTCCTAACTGTCATTTTTCAAATCCGTAATGATTGGCTGGTGCGTTATCACCTTGCGCTTATCACTGCTTTATCATTTATTTATCTTATGATGCCACTATCAATAAAAGACAATAATAATCATCATCTTTATCATTGTCGTCATCATCATCATCATCATCATCATAACAATGCCGTTTTACCCTGGGTCTATCCACTTTGACTGCTTTCCCTAATATGGGATAATCAATCTAGGAGAAAGGGAAAAAAAATAAAGGAATAACCTCCTAACTTATCTAAAGAACCATTTTTCACCTTTGCACAAGACTGTAAATGGTGATTTTCTGATGTAGCTTCAGTACAATGCAGAATTTGTGTTTGAGTAGACCAGTGATGGCTAACCTTGACACTCCAGCTGTTGTTGAACTACACATCCCAGCATGCCCTGCTAGAGTTTTGCTATTTGGCCTTGCTAAAACTGGTGCAGGGCATGCTGGGATGTGTAGTTCAACAACAGCTGGAGTGTCAAGGTTAGCCATCACTGGAGTAGACAAATCTTTCATCTAACAATGAACTGGAGCATTGAGAGGAAATGGTGCAATAGGAGAGAAGCCACCTCTTTCGGTATACTGCACTTCTGCAGTGTTTGGTATTGGAGTGGCTGCTAGCAATGTTAAGACACAGAAGAAATTGTGAACCTGTGCTATAGCTGCTCTAAGGCTCAGTTAGAGTTGGACATATGTCAACTATTATGCAACATACTGTACAAGTCAGTATATAGATTTCTGCATAGCACTGACTTGCATATATTTACACTTTGGAGAGATGGTTTGGGGGCAGGTAAGGGGTAGCCAAGAGTAGGTTGAGCAATGAAAGGTTGTGTTAATATAATTATGAAACAATTAGACATTGATGCATACGACTTTTTCCCTGACACGGGCTGAAGGGCTGCTGAAATACTATGCAATGCAAATGATATCAGCATCACTGTCTAGCCACATCTGCTTGGGTTATTGTTTGTGGACACTTTCAGCAGTCGGTACTTAAATCATTAGTATCTCAGCTATTATTATATGTGTGTCACAGCCTATACATATTACTTCATTGACATTTCCACTTGGCTACTGTAGAAAACAAGATTCCCATTTGAACATGGAAAATGTGATTCACATTTATTAATAACTGTCAGGACAATATTCTTTATGGAAATATAACCTTATATTACATTACTACTGTATATTGTATAAAAATAGGCTATTTCAACTCCTAATTCTATAAAGCTAAATTTCTATGCTAACCTTGGGCATTAGTCTACATACTTATATGCCTGATGTACATACAGTATGTTTTTGAACTGGACATCACTTAACCTACTGTATGCATTTAAGAAACATTTTTGCAAATTGCAAAAGTCCACCCTATTATACTATGCAGGATACTAGTTTTGGTTGCTACTCTATGGTTGCCTGTTCTATTTAAAACCAGGTGATTTTGCAGCATGGCATCAGCTATACAGTAGGTGCTGAATTCTGCACACCTGGTTCCTGCTTATTTGCCTACCTAGTCTTGTTATTGGCACTGTGCCTGGATTTTGACCTCTCTCGCTATTTGCTTCCTTGGGCCAGGATATGGATGACTCTTTCTGTCGTTCTCCCACTTGGTATCTTGTCTTAGAGCTCCGCTTGGGCCCCCAGGCTTTGGTCCGTCTAGAACATAACTGAATGTTAACTGTAAATCTGCCATTCTACACTTACATTTATATCAGGCTCTATGGGAAAAGAGGCCTGGTTCTAATGTTCATTTCCTAATACTAATCATTAATCTCACACATACACATCTGTCAAAGCCCAGTTTTTATACCTCTGAAATATACAGTTTTTGCTAATATAGTTTTATTTTTAACTTGTAGTTTCTTACAGTCTACCTCTGTGTCTTTTCAGGATTTTCACTGGATTTCACTTCATTGACTTGAAAAATTTAAATGTTCTAAAACTTTTGACCAGCAGTGTAAATCTACAACTATTCTTTTATGTCATTCCAAAAATCTGACCTTGAATACCATTTAAGAGCATAACATAAAATGGCATTATACAGCCAGGAAATTAATCTGTGGCCCTCGAATACATGTGAGATATTCAATTGGTACTTTATTTGAGGATTATCTTCCCTTATCTTGTAGTAAGTCTGTAAAATGTATAACATGGTGTATAGTGTAGCTGAGTTACCAGTATGTGTTGAGATTATCTAATTGTACCAATATGGTCATCAGATTATCTAGATTTCCCATACAAAGTCAATGTCATTTTCTGCTGCAAAAAACAGCTAAAAATACTTAAATAGTTACAAAAAACCTTCGATATTCCAACCAAGCAGATGCATTTAATTCTGGAAGTGTATTTTTAATCTGTGAATGTGCAGTTTAATAATTCAGAGATACACCTTCAGAATAAGATTTAATATAATACAAATCCCAGAACCACATGCTGATAAGGGCATAGCTGCAGTTGGCTTTTGGGTAGATTCCAGTTAAATTGGCCAGAACCCAGGTGCTCATAAACTTAACGAGATATGGGAGAACAGCTGTCCAAGAACATAAGTGTATTACACAGCCAGAACTAGTCCTATTTGTAGAGAAATCAAATTATAGAATATGTGATGCTGGGCCAATCTAAGCCAGCCTTGACTTATTTTTCACATAGTGCAAAATATAGCAAATAAAGTGCTAGTGTGAAATAGGTGAGTTTTACAATAGTGAACACGTACTTAAAAAACTGTGCAGACAGCAATACTCACTCAATAACCACAATAAAGTATACTGACAAGATGCATATTCCAGCTATTTCAATTGTGCCTGTTTTAAAAGTTTGTGCATCTCAAGGTTTGGGCATACTTTATTAGGGCTGGCAACAGTTATCTTGGGACCCGGTCGGTACACAGGTGTTTCTGGGCGCAGCCTCACCTCAACCGCGCAGCCACACATCCCTCCCAAGTGTGCCAATACGCGTAGCACCACAAATAAGATACTAAGGGGGGGGGGGGGGGGGGGATCCAATTACAGATGAAGATACATCGCACAATAAATTTACGTTTTTCCCTGATTTTTCCAGATGATTCGACAATATTTTTTTACAGGCTATCCAATTTGGTCGGTAGCGAAAGGGTTGTGAAACCGCACTGGACCTAATTTATCAAAGAGTGATTGGATAATTGATTGTATACCAACGTGCTGGCCATATTTTTGTGCAAATCTATATTGGCTCTTAGTTGGTGGTGCTCCAAGATAACAAGTCCAAACAGACTGAACAAAAGAAAGTTTTTGCGTAGAAAGGCACACTTATAAATTCATATAGTAATATGTAGTTGAAATTTAACTTTTAATTTATAATTTGTAAAAAGATTAGGTTAAATATATAAATGCTTACACCAGGTTATAGTGTGGCATATCCCTGCTGTTTTGAAAAAGTATAAATTGCAACTTAACATAAGTCAATAAGCATTTGTAGCAAAAAATATAAATGCTTATTCACTTATAATAAGTTGCAATTATACTTTTTCAAAACAGCAGGCCACTGCTGTACAGTGGCCAAAAATGGCCACTGTCCAGACGCAAATGCGTTGGGTGTGCTCAAGCTGATGATGATCATCAGCTTGAATGATATTTTTTTACAAAACAAAAGCATGTTTTCTACTCCATTTGGGAACAATGTTTTTTACTGTGGATTTTTAGTGAAAAAGTAAAAATGTTAAATTTGTGTCTTGTTTCCTTTATTTTTTACTAGGCTCCATGCAGCTTGGGAATCTATTATCTACACTTTGGGGTCTACTCAGACCAGAAATGCAACCGCGTATCTGTATACAGCAGCTACATTCAGGGGGTCTGCACTCGCACACTGGCCACAGTGCTCGTGCGTGACCCTTCTCTTGCTGCAAGGTGATTGACATTGGCAGCCAACAGGGAGGAGGCATCAACACGGCGTTATGGGTAAAATGTTGATGGGGCAGGAGCGTTTTCGGGGCGGCTGTGTGTAACGCCACGAAGCTGCCCTGAAAATGCTCCTGACACGATCCGATAAAAAAAATGGTGCCGGACCGCCTTCCAAAGCCATTGTGGGGTGGTGCCACACACATGCTGGGTGACCTTACCCTGTGCTGGGTGGGTCCCAGCATGTGAGTAGATACAGTGCATCCAGAAAGTATTCACAGCCCTTCACTTCTTCCACATTTTGTTATGTTACAGGCTTATTCCAAAATGGAATAAATTCATTTTTGCCTCCAAATTGTACACACAACAACCCATAATGAAAATGTGAAAAAAGTTTGTTTTTTTTGAGATTTTTGCAAATTTATTGAAAAAACAAACAAACTAAGAACTCACATAAGTATTCAAAGCCTTTGTCACAAAGCTCAAAATTGAGCTCAGGTGCATCCTGTTTCAACTGATCATCCTTGAGATGTTCCTACAGCTTAATTGGAGTCCACCTGCGGTAAATTCAGTTGATTGGACATGATGTGGATAGGCATACACCTGTCTATACAAGGTCCCACACTTCACAATGCATGTCTGAGCACAAACCAAGCATGAAGTCAAAGGAATTGACTTTGACTTCATGCTTACCTCCGAGACAGGATTGTCATGAGGCACAAATCTGGAGAAGGGTACAGAAAAATATCTGCTGCTTTGAAAGTCCCAATGAGCACAGTGACCTCCATCATCCGTAAATGGAAGAGGTTCGGAACCACCAGGACACTTCCTAGAGCTGGCTGGCTAAAATGAATGATCGAGGGAGAAGGGCCCTAGTTAGGGAGGTGACCAAGAACCTGATGGTCACTCTGTCAGGGCTACAGAATTCCTCTGTGGAGAGTGGAGAACATTCCAGAAGGACAACCATCTCTGCAGCAATCCAACCATCAGACCTGTATGGTACAGTGTCCAGATTGAAGCCACTCCTTAGTAAAAAGCACATGGCAGCCCACGTGGAGTTTTCCAAAATGCACCTGAAGGACTCTCATAACTTGAGAAACACAATTCTCTGGTCTGATGAGACAAAGATTGAACTCTTTGGCGTAACTGCCAGGCTTCATGTTTGGAGGAAACCAGGCACCGCTCATCCCCAGGCTAATACCATCCCTACATTGAAGCATGGAGGTGGCAGCATCATGCTGTGGGGATGTTTTTCAGTGGCAGGATCTGGGAGACTAGTCAGGATAGAGGAAAAGATGAATGCAGCAACGTACAGAGACATCCTGGATGAAAACCCTGCTCCAGAGCGATCTTGACCTCAGACTGGGGCGACGGTTCATCTTTCAGCCTGAGAGTTCTGAAAATGGCTGTGCACCGATGCTTCCCATCCAACCTGATGGAGCTTGAGATGTGCTGCAAAGAGGAATGGGCAAAACTGCCCAAAGATAGGTGTGCCAAGCTTGTGGCATCATATTCAAAAAGACTTGAGGCTGTATTTGTTACCACAGGTGCATCAACAAAGTATTGAGCAAAGGCTGTGAATATTTATGTACATGTGATTTCTTAGTTTTTTATTTTTGTGTAGAATTTTGAGGGAAAAAATTAACTTATTCCATTTTGGAATAAGGCTGTAACATAACAAAATGTTGAAAAAGTGAAGCGCTGTAAATACTTTCCGGATGCACTGTAGACGCACCTCCTGGTATATTCCTGCTGTATTTCTGCAGAATATGCTCCTGTCTTTAGCGGGTGCATTTTGCTAGCCATGCCTCTGCATCTGCCATTTACAGGCAACTCTGCATAGGGTGGAAAAATTAGATTATCTTTTTTGACACGTTTCCACTGAGATGCAACTTGCGTTCAACTTAAGTTCCACAGTCTATGAAGAATCCAGTCATGCTGATTTACTAACACTGTATTCTGGTGAAAAATTTGCACTAGTTAGATGGTTGCTTTATTCATATATGTCTTTATATAGAGACAACCATTTGTTATGTTACAGTGTATTTCCATACTAATAAAAACAACCATGCTGTTGAAACGTACACTTAATAACTGTGACGGAATACATATGATTTGCTGGCAGATGGGATGCCAGCGGTCAAATGACAGACACCGGCATCCCGATGCAGAGAATCTCGAGAGGGGCTGGGTAAGTATGTTTACTCTCCCCCTTACATCCATAACCCTAACCCTCCCTTCGTGCAGCCTAACCCTAACCTCCCCTCCAGTAGCGGCTCTTGCCATGGGCAAGCAGGCTTTTTGCCCGGGGTGCGGCTACCCCGAGGGCCCCGCCGCGGCAAGAGCCGCTACTCCTGACCCCCTCTCCCCTGCTGCAGCAGGTGGCATGGGCTGTGTGGGCGCCCATTGCAGCAGGCGTTGCTGACTGATGCTAGAGGTCATAATTGACTCCTAGTGTCAGTGCGGCGCTGCCATGGGAAAGACGTCATGACGTCTCTCCAATAGAAAGAAGCCGGAAGCGGCAGCGGTCCGGAAGCAGGAGCGGGGCTGGTAAGTATTGTTTTTTTGTTTGTTTTTCTTGTTTGCAAGCGGCGCTACTACAAGGGGCACATACTGGAGGCACTACTACAGAGGGCACTGCTACGGAGGAACAGCTACTGGGGCAAATCAACTGGGGGCACAGCTTCTGGGGGTACTACTACAGGGGGCACTACTACTGGGGGCACAGCTACTGGGGGCAAATCTACAGGGGCCACAACTACTAGGGGTCCAACTGCAGGGGGCACATACTGGGGGCACTACTACAGGGTGCACTGATACAGGGGGAACAGCTACTGGGGCTAAATCTACTGGGGCCACTACTACAGGGGGCACAGCTACTGGGGCAAATCTGCTGGGGGCACAGCTGCCTGGGGTACAGCTATTGGGGGCACAACTACTTGGGGCACAGCTACAGGGGGGCACAAGTATAGGGGGATAACTGTGGCCATGCCCCTTCCCTATGGAGAAGCCACGCCCCTATTTTTGAACGCATGCCTTCGGCGCGCACCAACTCTATTTTACCATGGGGGGGGTGCCACAGGAAACTTTCGCCCAGGGTGCCAGAAGGTCTAGAACCAGCCCTTCTCCCCTCCACCCTAACCACCCTTTCCCTGCAGCCTAACCCTCCAACCCCCTCAGCCTAACCCTAACCCTCTCCCCCCCGTAGCCTAAACCTAATCCTCAACCCCCTTCCCGTGGTTTACCACGGAGGACTCCTGGTAAAGTTTGATCGGAATTCCAGAGTTTGGGAACCCAGTAGGGGTGGATTGGCCATAAGGCATACTGGGAAGATTCCCGGTGGCCCGATGTGCATGCGGGGCCTGTTTTATTTTTTTACATGTGAGGGGTGGTGCTGCCGCCATGGTTACATGAACCAATGTGTTTTATTTTTTCTTGCACAATGTTTTACATGTGCACTTGTGTCTGAGTTGCACAGCACATGCATGCACTGCAATGTTGTTAGTACAGCGTTGCAGTACGCAGTCAGACACATACACAAAGAAGTGTATTAGAAATGTGTTGGGCATTCCTTTGTGGTTACAGGGGGTTGGTGAATCAGACGCAGATGTAATGTAGTATGGGCATGTTGCTGAAAGCGGTTACATATAGAGACATTGAACTGCTCACATTGGAGGCCATACTCAGATGGATGATCGCACCTAGCATACGGCTTGAGAAAGTTACAATAGTGCGACAGATGGTGGTGTCCAAAGATGCACAAAGAATGACTGCAGTGTCTGTAGACACTAAAAATGAGCGCATCAGTCCTTGCATATTTGGATGTATGCAGGGATGGACTGGCATCCGTGAATGCGTGCCCCAATTTTTGCCTTCTCGGCTCTCTGTGGGGCTGGACTAGCCCACAAGACCATCGGCCCTTCTGGCATATGCCAGAAGTGCCAGAAGACCAGTCCGGCCGTGGATGTATGGATGTACACCAGGGAATGGCATTTTAAAGTCATTAGCATAAAGTCACAGATGCAACTGGAGCAAAAGATGCAAGGAAGTCTGTAACTGCATCCAACTCAGAATCAGACCCTATGAGGAGGATTCCCGCCCACTCAACAGACTTCACCCCCACAACAGACCCCACCCCCATTAGGGCTGCTTTCATAAATTTCCCAAGTTGGTTTTCCATCTCAATCAGCTCCTGGATCCCGGCGACGGCTTTCCGAGCAGTGTCAGGATTCCAGCATCAGTATTCCCATACCTCCCAACATGACCCTCTCCAGGAGGGACAGAATTCTCTGCTCCTGGACTTTCCTCTTTTATGATTGCTGGCACCTGTTTGGAACAGGCTAATGGATAAGAAAGGTGTTTCACCACAGATGATGGCAAGCATGCATTAAGAGGGAAGTCCAGGAGCAGAGCATTCTGTCCCTCCTAGAGAGGGTCATGTTGCGAGGTATCCCACTGGGACACCTAAACTTTATCTGTGTTTTTGTTTACTTGTCAGTTTGAGCATTTTAGTACTGTGGCACTACCATGAATTTTACAATGAATATATATGGATTTTGTTTAACCTGCCTCAAGCAGGCAAAACCAAATCCCCGGAAACATCCTGTTTTCATCTGAAAAGGGGTCTGTTTCTACCAAAAACACACAGGTTTTACTGAACCTGTTTGCTTTCACGAGAAAATAATATTTTTTACAGGTGACCAAATTGGATTGCCTGTAAAAAAAAATATCGGTGAAACATCGTGAAAAAAAATCAATGTTTCTTCTCAGGTAGTTGGATACCGCCTGTAAGGCGTGATCAGTTTATTTTTGACCTTTTGCATAACTATAAAGACAGGTTCACAAGAAAAAACACCTTAAGCAAAAACATGAACCTCTTAAGAGATTATAAAGGTTCTTGTGTTGTGACAATGGTGGCCAAAAAAATGCCTTAGAAAACCACATCTACCCTGGAATCAGTAACTCGGACAATAATTTAGAAAATGGTTACTCTTTTTGAAAATAAAGCGTTACAAATTTTAGAAATAAATGTCTTAGAGCTTTCTTTTCAGTCATGCATTAGTACAACAGCAGTGATGTGTGAGTTTCTAGTTTCTCTTTACCACTGAATTTGCTCCCCGATGTGCTTTAAAAGCCTTACTGCTAATTAGAAAGCAGGTGTAACATGCAATCAAACCCAGCAGGTGAATCAGTGAGTTAGTTTTTCTTATAACAGATGGTCTAAGATTTGAATGCACAGAAATATATAACTTATCAGGAGTTTTAATCCAGGCGTTTCAGCATTTTTGTTTAGCTTATACAGATCAAATAAATATTGTCTATTAGCCAATTCTGTACAGCTCTAAAGCGCCTATTTATTAATGGTTGCATTTTTTTTTAACTGTTAACTAGTATCTCTCTAAGGAGCATATGTACTAAAAAATCACAGAAGTGTCACAATTTTTTCATTGTACATCGCACCGGGAATAATCATATTTTACATTATCCCCAATATGATCTAAAGGCCTGATTTGAATTTGTACAGTGCATCTGGAAATTATTCACAGCGCTTCACTTTTTCCACATTTTGTTATGTTACAGCCTTATTACAAAATGGAAAAATTCATTTTTCCCTCAAAATTCTACACACAATACCCTTTAATGACGTGAAAAAAGATTTTTTGAGATTGGCAGCAATTATAGCCTCAAGTCTTTTTGAATATGATGCCACAAGCTTGGCACAACTATATTTGGCCAGTTTTGCCTATTCATCTTTGTAGCACCTCTCAAGCTCTATCAGGTTGGATGGGAAGCGTCGCTGCACACTGGGTAATAACCAACAGTCATAGAGTTAGGAAGGCACTGATCGCAATCTTATAATCTATAAAATGGGCATGTGACTGCTTGCAGACCTCCCTTAGCCCGAAGTATGACTGTCATGCTGCAGCATTTGGATGGTGTATCTGGGGTGGCGACCAGGGACGATTTACAAAGCAGGCACATGTCATCCCCCATTTTGTGGGCATGCCGAGCGCAGGGTTTGCGTTGACCCATCAGAGGAGTTCTGACAGCCAGTCTGAGTAAACTTCAGCTTTGGACGCAGCACTTGGATTGCAGATGCTGGCAAAAGGCATCTTTTTCCTACAGAAGCCTCCTGCAGCATTAGAATATTAGTTGTACTGTAACTTGCATAGACAACAGCGAGATTTCAGAGGAGTACATACCTCCCAATATGACCCTCTCCAGGAGGGACAAAATGCTTTGTTCCTGGACTTCCCTCTTAATTTATGATTGCCATCATCTGTTTTGAACAGGTTAATGGATGAGAAAAGTGTTTCACCGCAGGTGACGGCAATCATGCATTAAGAAGGTAATCCAGGAACAGAGAATTTGTCCTGTCCTGGAAGGGTCATGTTGGGAGGTATGGGAATGTTTCACATTTGTGAAAGACTCCTGAGAATCAGACACTGAGTGTGCATACAGTGTCAGATTCGAGAGCTGGACAGAGGATGCGGGTAGGGGGCCAGCCAGTTCTCCTGTACCAGTCCCAGAAAGCACATGGGGCCTGGCATGGAATTGTGGAATCATTACACTTTCACACAGAGACAGTCCTAGGCATAGGCAACCTAGGCAAGGTTTGGAGTGTTTGAATGGCGGCTCTGGCTATCAAGATTGTCGTTTCCTGCCATCCAAAGCATTGCCCACATACAAAGCCACCCCAAAAGCACCACCTGCCACTTGGGCATCCCTAAGCTCTGCCACCGGCCACCTGAAGTTCTGGCCTTGGCCATGTGAAGCTGTGTCATCAGTAGGGGAAACTCCACTCCCTGGCCATGCTAAGCTCCAGCCCCAGCCATTTGAAACAGAGTTGCCAGTGGAGTCCCTGCGTATGCTAAGCTCCACCCCCTGCCATCTGAAGCACCTATAGATGTGTCCCTTTAAGTTGTTGCCCACACTATATGTCACAGCATAGCGATTTGTAGCAGGTCCCGCTGCCAGATCAGCACAGCCCTTGGTTTGGTGTGAATCATCAGGTCTATTACAGAGGATACATCAAACGGGTGTGGTTCATCAAATCGACAGTGTCTAGGTCGACAATGTTTAGGTCGACCACTATAGGCCGACAGTCACTAGGTCGACATGGATGGAAGGTCGACAGGGTTTCTAGGTCGACATGTGCTAGGTCGACAGGTCTAAAGGTCGACATGAGGATTTATTTATTTTTGTGTCGTTTTCTTCGTAGAGTGACCGGGATCCCAAATTAGTGCACCGCGTCCCCTCGCATGGCTCGCTTCACTCGCCATGCTTCGGGCATGGTGCCTTCGCTCCGCTACCGCTTCGCTCGGCACACTTTACCGTTCCAATCGTAGTCCACGTGGATCGTTAAGTATGAAAAAAAAAATGAGAAAAACTCATGTCGACCTTTAGACCTGTCGACCTAGCACATGTCGACCTAGAAACCCTGTCGACCTTCCATCCATGTTGACCTAGTGACTGTCGACCTATAGTGGTCGACCTAAACATTGTCGACCTAGACACTGTCGATCTTCAGACCGGATCCCACATCAAACCATAGGTACAGCTCTTTTTTTGCTGGCAAAACTTTCCTAACACCCATCTGAGAGCAACAGACATCCCAGTACTGGATACTCTGGACCAAATACAGCATTAGAACACTGCAACCCAGGAGAGTTGAGTGGTACAACTGAGTTTTACTTACTTGATTGTATTTTTTCATGAAAGATACCCGATTATGCCCGACATTGCTGCCGCTACCACTGCTACCAGTCCGCCCGCCCCCCCCCCCCCTTCCAATTGTGGTGACCGCCACAAGGCATGAACCTCCTGACCATGATCATAATCACCAACCCTCAAGGACAGGAGATTGGAGATCCTGAAGTTTATTTTTTAGAGCATATCCCTCTAAAATCCTACACAATTTGCAGTTGTAGTTCTGGTATGCGCTAGGAACTTAGATTACTCTACAATGCTGATGTCTTTGGGGGTGATTCAGACCTGATCGCTGGACTACTAACTTTGCTGTCCTGCGTTCAGATAGTCGCCGCCTCCAGGGGGAGTGTAAATTTGCCGTGCAAGTGTGATATCCATGTGTACGCCGAGCTGCAAAAATTCACTGTGTGCAGTCTCTGCACAGCCCAGGACTTAGAGCCTAATTCAGACCTGATCGCTCGCTAGGGTTTTTTTGCACTGCTGCAAACAGTCGCCGCCCAAAAAAAAATTTAGTGTGTATTCGGCAGAAAGAATAGTTATTCTATTGTAGATCTATGGCAGCTGCTGCATGTTGACAGATGCAACCACATGCATAGTATGTAATGAACATACATTAATATTTTCATTGCTTATTACTGGAACTACTTTTTAAGCATGTTTCACGCTTTACCATGCAAATACATGGAAACTCACTGATATATCTAAACTCAAATGCTATGTATACTGAAGCTTTTTCTGGAATCTAGGCAGTTTAGGGGCATGAGAGAACACACTAAATTATTCAACACTATTTTGTAAGTCTGTAGCAAGAGCAGGGTGATGAACATATTGAAAACAAAGATTAAGATGCTTGGTATTACCTCTCACCTGTACTGTAATGCATGCAATGCATTGTGCTTTGAATGTCATATTTTGATGGTTTATACATTTGTTAATGTTGTCAAGTGGTTCTAAAGATGCTGCTAGGTTCTCCAATATGTAGTCTAGCATAGTTATTTTCACCTGGACTAGTCAGGGCACCCGATCACCTAGAGACAAGATGGCTAAGATTGTGAAAGACTTTCCCTGCTAGATTGTCCAAGCTGAGACAGACCTGTTTGCTCCTGGAAATCTTTTGGGTAAAACAAATGTAATCAGATGTCTATTAAGGAGGATGGGAAAGAAACTAAATTGATTCAAGCTTATACATGGCATATGTATGTCCTGTGTTCTCCAGTGCATCTAGCAAATTTCCCAGAACCACGTTCCACAGGTTGTCTGGTTCAATTTGAGGACTGAGAAACGCCCCAATGAGCATAGGTAAATGCAGAGCGGGAGGAGCACAATAATAATAATACCCCTTTTACACCGCCTGAGGCGGGTCGCACCCGGGAGTCTGACACAAGAGCTCCAAGCTCCGCCCATAAACACACATTGAATGGGAAACGGGTCGCATCAACACAAGTTCAACCCTGCTCGCTACCAAAGTTGAAATACTAGGTCGCTTGACCCGGTATTTTTACCCTGGCACCTTTGAGACTGCACATGATCACGGATTAGGCACGCATATGTTCCAATAACACGTGTTCATAGCTGGCATTCTGAAAGGGGTAAAACAGATTTTACTAGAGCTCCAGACACACCATGCAATATAAGAGATGGAATGGAGCTGCTGTATATGACCAATGGCCACAGCTTCTCCTACCAAGTCTACTGTGTGTGTAGGAATGAGTGCTCAATTAGTGTACTGGACCAGAGAGCAGCTGCCAGCAAGGAAAATCAGGCATCTTACCATGAGGCGGGAGAACATGAGCATAGAAATCTCAGTTCTGTCTCTACCATAATATGTTTGTATAGTTATTATGGCATGTTTAACCTTTTCCTGACTACTTAGGTTATTTAAGTGCGATAAGTACGTTTGGTACATAAAGGGGGTCATTCCGAGTTGTTCGTTCGCAAGCTGCTTTTAGCAGCTTTGCACACGCTAAGCCGCCGCCTACTGGGAGTGAATCTTAGCTTATAAAAATTGCGAACGAAAGATTCGCAATATTGCGATAAGACATCTCTGTGCAGTTTCTGAATAACTCGAGACTTACTCGGCATCTGCGATCAGTTCAGTGCTTGTCGTTCCTGGTTTGACGTCACAAACACACCCAGCGTTCGCCCAGACACACCTCCATTTCTCCAGCCACTCCCACGTTTTTCCCAGAAACGGTAGCGTTTTTTCACACACACCCATAAAACGGCCAGTTTCCGCCCAGAAACACCCACTTCCTGTCAATCACATTACGAATCGATCACCAGAACGAGGAAAAATAAGATTTTACTCACCGGTAAATCTATTTCTCGTAGTTCGTAGTGGATGCTGGGTACTCCGTAAGGACCATGGGGGGGTAGCGGCTCCGCAGGAGACTGGGCACAGCTAAGAAAGATTTAGGACTACCTGGTGTGCACTGGCTCCTCCCACTATGACCCTCCTCCAGACCTCAGTAGGGATACTGTGCCCGGAAGAGCTGACACAATAAGGAAGGATTTTGAATCCCGGGTAAGACTCATACCAGCCACACCAATCACACCGTATAACTCGTGATAACTATACCCAGTTAACAGTATGAACATAACAGAGCCTCTCAACAGATGGCTCAACAATAACCCTTTTAGTTAACGATAACTATATACAAGTATTGCAGACAGTCCGCACTTGGGACGGGCGCCCAGCATCCACTACGGACTACGAGAAATAGATTTACCGGTGAGTAAAATCTTATTTTCTCTGACGTCCTAGTGGATGCTGGGGACTCCGTAAGGACCATGGGGATTATACCAAAGCTCCCAAATGGGCGGGAGAGTGCGGATGACTCTGCAGCACCGAATGAGAGAACTCAAGGTCCTCCTCAGCCAGGGTATCAAATTTGTAGAATTTTGCAAACGTGTTTGCCCTGACCAAGTAGCAGCTCGGCAAGGTTGTAAAGCCGAGACCCCTCGGGCAGCCGCCCAAGAAGAGCCCACTTTCCTCGTGGAATGGGCTTTTACAGATTTAGGGTGCGGCAGTCCAGCCGCAGAATGTGCAAGTTGAATCGTGCTACAGATCCAGCGAGCAATCGTCTGCTTAGAAGCAGGAGCACCCAGCTTGTTGGGTGCATACAGGATAAATAGCGAGTCAGTCTTCCTGACTCCAGCTGTCCTGGAAACATATACTTTTCAGGGCCCTGACTACGTCCAGTAACTTGGAATCCTCCAAGTCCCAAGTAGCCGCAGGCACCACAATAGGTTGGTTCACATGAAAACTGATACCACCTTAGGAAGGAATTGGGAACGAGTCCTCAATTCCGCCTTTCCCATATAAAATACAGATAAGGCTTTTGTATGACAAAACCGCCAATTCTGATACACGCCTGGCCGACGCCAAGGCCCACAGAATGACCACTTTCCACGTGAGGTATTGTAGCTCCACGGATTTAAGTGGCTCAACCCAATGCGACTTCAGGAAATCCAACACCAAGTTGAGATCCCACGGTGCCACTGGAGGCACAAACGGGGGCTGACTATGCAGCACTCCCTTAACAAAAGTCTGAACTTCAGGCAGTGAAGCCAGTTCCATTTTGGAAGAAAATCGATAGAGCCGAAATCTGGACCTTAATGGAACCCAATTTTAGGCCCATAGTCACCTCTGATTGTAGGAAGTGCAGAAATCGACCTAGCTGAAATTTCTCCTTTGGGGCCTTCCTGGCCTCACAGTACGCAACATATTTCCGCCATATGCGGTGATAATGGTTAGCGTTCACTTCTTTCCTAGCTTTAAATAGCGTAGGGATAACTTCCTCCGGAATTCCCTTTTCCTTCAGGATCCGGCGTTCAACCGCCATGCCGTCCAACGCAGCCGCGGTACGTCTTGGAACAGACAGGCCCCCTGCTGCAGCAGGTCCTGTCTGAGCGGCAGAGGCCATGGGTCCTCTGAGATCATTACTTGGAGTTCTGGTTACCAAGCTCTTCTTGGCCAACCCGGAACAATGAGTATAGTTCTTACTCCTCTCCTTCTTATTATTCTCATTACCCTGGGTAAGAGAGGCAGAGAAGGGAACACATACACCGACTGGTACACCCACGGTGTTACCAGAGCGTCCACAGCTATCGCCTGAGGGTCCATGACCTGGCGCAATATCTTTGTAACTTTTAGTTGAGGCGGGACGCCATCATGTCCACCTGTGGCCTTTCCCAACGGTGTACAATCATTTGGAAGACTTCTGGATGAAGTCCCCACTCTCCCGGGTGGAGGTCGCGTCTTCTGAGAAAGTCTGCTTCTCAGTTGTCCACTCCGGGAATGAACACTGCTGACAGTGCTAACACATGATTTTCCGCCCATCGGAGAATCCTTGTGGCTTCTGCCATCGCCATCCTGCTTCTTGTGCCGCCCTGTCGTTTACATGAGCGACCGCCGTGATGTTGTCTGACTGGATCAGCACCGGCCGTGTTGAAGCAGGGGTCTAGCCTGACTTAGGGCATTGTAAATGGCCCTTAGTTCCAGAATATTTATGTGTAGGGAAGTCTTTCCATAGCCTTGAAAGTTTCTTCCCTGTGTGACTGCCCCCCAGCCTCGAAGGCTGGCATCCGTGGTCACCAGGACCCAGTCCTGTATGCCGAATCTGCGGCCGCCTAGAAGATGAGCACTCTGCAGCCACCACAACAGCGACACCCTGGCCCTTGGAGACAGGGTTATCCGCCGATGCATCTGAAGATGCGACCCGGACCACATGTCCAACAGATCCCACTGGAAAATCCTTGCATGGGACCTGGCGAATGAAATTTCTTCGTAAGAAGCTACCATCCTTCCCAGGGCTCGCGTGCATTGATGCACCGACACCTGTATACGTATTAGGAGGTCTCTGTCTAGAGACGACAACTCCTTGGACTTCTCCTCCGAGAGAAACCCTTTTTATCCTGTTCTGTGTCCAGAACCATACTCAGGAACAGTAGACGCGTCGTAGGAACCAGCTGCGACTTTGGAATATTCAGAATCCAGCCGTGCTGTTGTAGCACTTCCCGAGATAGTGCTACTCCGCCGAACAACTGCTCCCTGGACCTCGCCTTTATAAGGAGATCGTCCAAGTACGGGATAATTATTTCGGCCATTACCTTGGTAAATACCTCGGTGCCGGGGACAGACCAACGGCAACGTCTGGAATTGGTAATGACAATCCAGTACCACAATTTTGAGGTACTCCTGGTGTAGAGGGTAAATAGGGACATGCAGGTAAGCATCCTTGATGTCCAGTGATACCATGAAATTCTCCAGGCTTGCAATAATCGCCCTGAGCGATTCCATTTTGAACGTGTACCTTCGTATATAAGTGTTCAAGGCTTTCAATTTTAGAATGGGTCTC
Organism: Pseudophryne corroboree; assembly: GCF_028390025.1. Classification (NCBI taxonomy): domain Eukaryota; kingdom Metazoa; phylum Chordata; class Amphibia; order Anura; family Myobatrachidae; genus Pseudophryne; species Pseudophryne corroboree. Next base: position 121,625,241 of record NC_086451.1, on the reverse strand, counting down.
ACCGGTACCACAACATTTTGGAATAGTAACCCCGGCCTTGTTGAAGGAGGGGTACCTTGATTTCACCTGCTGGAAGTACAGCTTGTGAATTGCCGCCAGTACTACCTTTCTCCGAGGGCAGCAGGCAAGGCTGATGTGAGGTAACGGCGAGGGGGAGTCGCCTCGAACTCCAGCCTGTATCCCTGTGATACTATTTGCAGAACCTAGGGATCCACCTGTGGGCAAACCCACTGGTCCCTGAAGTTCCCGAGACGCGCCCCTACCGCACCTGTCTCCACCTGTGGAACCCCAACGTCATGCGGTGGACTCAGAGGAAGCGGGGGAAGATTTTTGATCCTGGGAACTGGCTGCTGGTGCAGCTTTTTCCTTCTTCCCTCGTCTCTGTGCAGAAAGCAAGCGCCTTTGACCCGCTTGCTGTTCTGAAGCCGAAAGGACTGTACCTGAAAATACGGTGCTTTCTTAGGCTGTGAGGAAACCTGAGGTAAAAATTTTTCTTCCCAGCTGTTGCTGTGGATACGAGGTCCCAGAGACCATCCCCAAACAATTCCTCACCCTTATAAGGCAGAATCTCCATGTGCCTTTTATAGGCAGCATCACCTGTCCACTGCCGGGTTTCTAATACCCTCCTGGCAGAATGGACATTGCATTAATTCTTGATGCCAGCCGGCAAATATCCCTCTGTGCATCCTTTATATATAAGACGACGTCTTTAATATGCTCTATGTTAGCAAACTATTATCCCTGTCTTAGAGTATTAATATTATCTGACAGGGTATCAGACCACGCTGCAGCAGCACTATTTATGCTGAGGCAATTGCAGGTCTCAGTATATAACCTGAGTGTGTATATACAGACTTCAGGATAGCCTCCTGCTTTTTATCAGCAGGCTCCTTCAAGGTGGCCGTATCCTAAGACGGCAGTGCCACCTTTTTTGACAAACGTGTGAGCGCCTTATCCACCCTAAGGGATATCTCCCAACGTGACCTATCCTCTGGCGGGAAAGGGTACGCCATCAGTAACTTTTTAGAAATTACCAGTTTCTTATTGGGGGAACCCACGCTACTTTACACACTTCATTCATTCATCTGATGGGGGAACAAAACACTGGCTGCTTTTTCTCCCCAAAAATAAAACCCCTTTTATGTGGTACTTGGGTTCATGTCAGAAATGCGTAACACATTTTTCATTGCCGAGATCATGTAACGGATGTTCCTAGTGGATTGTGTATATGTCTCAACCTCGTCGACACTGGAGTCAGACTCCGTGTCGACATCTGTCGGTTAACACCTTCCACCTATCCATCCACTCTGGTGTCGGCCCCACAGGGGACGACATCCCATTTATCGGCCTCTGCTCCACCTAAACGTAACCTTCCTCATCCCACATGTCGACACAGCCGTACCGACACACAGCACACACACAGGGAATGCTCTGACTGAGGACAGGACCCCACAAAGTCCTTTGGGGAGACAGAGAGAGAGTATGCCAGCACACACCAGAGCGCTATATAATGCAGGGATTAACACTATAACTGAGTGATTTTTCCCCCAATAGCTGCTTGTATAAACAATATTGCGCCTAAATTTTGTGCCCCCCCTCTCTTTTTAACCCTTTGAGCCTGAAAACTACTGGGGAGAGCCTGGGGAGCTGTCTTCCAGCTGCACTGTGAAGAGAAAATGGCGCCAGTGTGCTGAGGGAGATAGCTCTGCCCCTTTTTCGCAGACTTTTCTCCCGCTTTTTTATGGATTCTGGCAGGGGTATTTATCACATATATAGCCTCTGGGGCTATATATTGTGATATATTTGCCAGCCAAGGTGTTTTTATTGCTGCTCAGGGCGCCCCCCCCAGCGCCCTGTACCCTCAGTGACCGGAGTGTGAAGTGTGTATGAGGAGCAATGGCGCACAGCTGCGGTGCTGTGCGCGACCTTGGTGAAGACTGATGTCTTCTGCCGCCGATTTTCCGGACTCTTCTTGCTTCTGGCTCTGTAAGGGGGCCGGCGGCGCGGCTCTGGGACCGAACATCAATGGCCGGTTCCATGCGGTCGATCCCTCTGGAGCTAATGGTGTCCAGTAGCCTAAGAAGCCCAAGCTACCACCAGTTAGGTAGGTTCGCTTCTTCTCCCCTTAGTCCCTCGCTGCAGTGAGTCTGTTGCCAGCAGATCTCACTGTAAAATAAAAAACCTAAAATATACTTTCTCTCTAGGAGCTCAGGAGAGCCCCTAGTGTGCATCCAGCTCAGCCGGGCACAGGATTCTAACTGAGGTCTTGAGGAGGGTCATAGTGGGAGGAGCCAGTGCACACCAGGTAGTCCTAAATCTTTCTTAGCTGTGCCCAGTTTCCTGCGGAGCCGCTACCCCCCCATGGTCCTTACGGAGTCCCCAGCATCCACTAGGACGTCAGAGAAAAACCGTGAGTAAAAATCCAAACTGCATAGCAAATTTACTTGGCGCAGTCGCAGTACAGACATTGCGCATGCGCACTAAGCGGAAAATCGCTGCGATGCGAAGAAATTTACCGAGCGAACAACTCGGAATGACCCCCAAAGTGCGTTTTACAGACACTGCACTCTGTATGAGGCAAACTACAGCTCGTTAAGTGTTATTTATGCTCTATTCATGGGCTGGCTCATTTGAAATACTACGTTTACCCCTGGTGAGAAAACTAGACTGGATCTAAAACGTGGCAGCCTAGTTGTCCAAACTACTCCAGGGGGGGAAAAAAAGTGATTATAACCCATATAGGAAATTGTTATCCAGTAGGCACCCAATGTATTAAATACTTTGGCTTTTTTTGGATTCTTTTTAAAAAGCTACTATCACACTGCCCTTTCACAATTATAACTGTACTTTCAAACAAGGGTCAATTGTAAAAGAAGCAGCCTGCTTTTCGGGCAATCAAATGAGAAATAGTCATGGATACATTGTTTGCTTACCCTCTCTCACAGTGTCACATCCCACCCTGCTTCAACCTCTCTATACTGTAAAGGTGGGTAATCGGTACACACCAGAATTATGGCAAATCAGAATCGGGCTGATGTTTGGGACCATTTTCCTTCGTCCCAGGCCATCCACCATTGGCCGTACACATCAAACAATTTAATGATATGATATGTTATTCCATCCTTTATTAACATGCACAGCGCCTCGTGATATTGTATGGTTGATGTTGCATGTGGCCTGAGGGAGCGTGCAATTGAGCATATACATCAGACAATATGCATGATTTGTCTGGCCGATATTGACCTGATGTCTACCCACCCTAACTTACTTTTGCTGAACTGCCCCTAAGCGCAATACAAACTTTCCTCAAGCTTTTTCATGTAAAATGGCAACTGAGAGTGGGAAGGAGTAGTTTATATGCAATCCACGTGAGATACAAACCAGACTCAGCACCCCAAAATCAAGTTCTGTTGGATTTCTCAGAACCTGAAATGCTCATCTTTACTTATTACTAGGGTGTGATGCGAGCAGGGTGACTAACGTGAGAGAGGATGATGACTGCCCTAAGGCATCCAAGCCAGATGGCAATTGAGGAACTTTCTGCTCTTGTGCCGTTCATTTGTAGACAAACAAGGCAAGAGTACAAAGCCATTCTCTTGAAAGCTTTCTTGCTTCCAACATAGCATGCTAAGGGCTGGCATCCTGGTGTAACCCATGCTAAGGGTTGGCATCCTGGTGTAACTCTGATTCTGAACCCAGGAGACACTTAAGATCTGAAGATCTGCTTTTCAAAACTGGCTGCAAAACCTTCTCATTTTCTAAAAAGGGCTAAAGAGCATGATTTCACAGGGAATTCCCTTCATTGTTTCTCTGTACACAGTCCCTGTTGTGTTTGGATCAAGAAACTCAACCAAAGAATGTAGTTATTAAGGTAACACACTCCCCTCCCTGGGCTCAGACAAGATACTCAATTAGTATTCCATACAATGTATCACAGAGCATCCAAAACATGCTGTGGGCTGCATAAATCATAAATACATCCATGTATACAAGGTAATACAATATACTTTTTCTATGCACATGATACTATAAGAACAAAAAGAACATTATAAACATGAATGCACACATTTTTATATACGCAAATTGGAGGGGGAACACAACACATAGTTCCCAATAGATTACTAGTAATGCAAGTAATTCATCTCATAAAATAGCACAATTTCTCATTCTTTCTAAGAAAATGATATCGCAGGATCTGTCTCTCCCACCCCCTACCCACATTTCATAACTTACTGCAGACCTACAGCATGAATACTGCAAAATTGTATTCAAGGTATTTTTTTAAGCACATATGTAGATTTTTGCTTGCTATGCACCTATAAAATTTGCACAACTATGTCTAGACATTTAGCAAGTCGCAAACGTTTACAGAACACGATGGACGCATTTGTAGATCAGCAGCAGCTTGCACAGACAAACAGGACAAACATGGTGTTTGTAGTATAGTACAGTACAGTGAAGGGGCACTGATGAGCCTCGTTTTTCACAGTAGTAAAGAATGAGGTGTCATGGCTGAGATTATCGTAGTGGAATACAGTAGTGAAATAGAGATAGTGCACTTTTCAGAGTATTCATTGTGGAGCAGAGGACACACGACACTCTAGAAGCAAGTAACAAAAACTTCAACACACACAATTGCAACATATAATGTCCCTTCATTCTCCTGAGACATTTAAACCATAATAATTTGGAATATGCTGTTACATAGATGTCAATTTATTTTGAGTTGCATGTATCTTATTGGGTGTGGATCATAGGGTAGACCACACTTAGGTCAACAGTGTCTAGGTTGACCACTATTGGTCGACTATGACTAAGTCAACACATAAAATAGGTCAACACAAGCATTAAGTCGACATGAGGAGGGCTGGCATGACAAAAGGTCGACATGAGTTTTTAAAAAAAAAAAAATTATTTTTTGGTGTAGTTTTTTTTTGGTGCAAAAGATATGCCTGAAAACAGGCATATTTATGCTTATGGACAAATCAATATGGACTGCATATGTGAATATGTGAAAATCGTTCAGTATGAATGACCACTGGCCGGGATGCCAGCGGTCACAATAACAACGCCGGCATTGCGATCTGTGAAATACCGACAGGGGAGAGGTAAGTACAGGCCCGGCGCTACCCGCTCAGCGAAGGGATGCAGTGCAGGGAGGCGCTGGGAGGGATAGGCGCTTCCCCTGCTCTGCATCCCTTCCCTGCTGCGCCATCCTGTCCCCCCTCCTGCTGCTGCTGCTGCTGCCAGTGCTGTGTCAGTCACTGTATGACAGGCACTGGCAGCGGGCACCTGCAGCATGAAACGCCTCATCCCTCCCCTCATCTGTGTGACAGCGCCGAGTACGGGACATAAGGGGGTGGAAGGGGGCGTGGCTAAACGGAACAGAAGGGGCGGAGCTACACGGACCTGGCTGCTGTACAGAGGGAGACTGGCTTAAGTAAGTGGAGGGTGAGAGAGAAGTGTGTGTGTGTGTGTGTGTGTGTGTGTGTGTGTGTGTGTGTGCACTCACTTTATGGACGCTACTACTGGGGGGGGCATTACGTATAACAACGCTACTACGGGGGGGCATTACATGTAAGGACGCTACTACTACTGTGGGGGGCATTACGTATAACGACGCTACTACTACTGGTGGGGGCATTACATATAAGGATGCTAGTACTACTGGTGGGGGCATTACATATAAGGATGCTACTACTACTGGGGGGGCATTACGTATAAGGACATTATTACTACAGGGGGGCATTACGTGTAACAACGCTACTACTGGGGGGGCCATTACGTGTAAAGACTCTACTACTACTGGGGCTGGGGGCATTACGTATAAGGACGATACTACTACTGGGGTGCACTACGTATATGGACGCTACTACTACTGGGGGGCATTACGTATAAGGACGTTATTACTACAGGGGGGCATTACGTGTAACAACGCTACTACTGGGGGGGCCATTACGTGTAAAGACTCTACTACTACTGGGGCTGGGGGCACTACGTATAAGGACGATACTACTACTGGGGTGCACTACGTATAAGGACGCTACTGCTACTGGGGGGGGCATTACGTATAAGGATGATACTACTACTTGGGGGCATTATGTATAAGGACGCTACTATTACTGGGAGGGCATTACGTATAACAATGCTACTACTACTGGGGGGAGGGCATTACGTATAAGGATGCTACTACCTCGGGGGGCATTATGTATAAGGACGGTACTACTACTGGGGGCGCATTACTTATAAGAACACTACTACTACTGGGAGGGCATTACGTATAAGGACGCTACTACTACTGGGGGTGCACTACGTATAAGGATGCTACTACTACTGGGGGGCATTACGTATAAGGACACTACTACTTCTAGGGGGGAATTACGTATAAGGACGCTTCTCCTACTGGGGGGGGCATTACGTATAAGGATGATACTACTACTTGGGGGCATTATGTATAAGGACGCTACTATTACTGGGAGGGCATTACGTATAACAATGCTACTACTACTGGGGGGAGGGCATTACGTATAAGGATGCTACTACTGCGGGAGGCATTAGGTATAAGGACGGTACTACTACTGGGGGTGCATTACGTATAAGAACGCTACTACTACTGGGAGGGCATTATGTATAAGGACGCTACTACTACTGGGGAGACATTACGTATAAGGACGCTACTACTACTGGGGGTGCACTACGTATAAGGATGCTACTACTACTGGGGGGCGTAATACGTATAAGGACGCTACTACTTCTAGGGGGGAATTACGTATAAGGACGCTACTACTACTGGGGGGGGCATTACGTATAAGGACGCTACTACTTCTAGGGAGGAATTACGTATCAGGACGCTTCTACTACTGGGGGTGCACTACGTATAAGGACGCTACTACTACTGGGGGGTATTACCTATAAGGACGCGTCTACTACTGGGGGTGCACTACGTATAAGGACGCTACTACTACTGTGGGTGCATTATGTATAAAGATGCTACTACTACTGGGGGAGCATTATGTATAAGGACACTACTACTACGGGGGGGCATTATGTATAAGGATGCTACTACTACTGGGGGGGCATTATGTATAAGGATGCTACTACTACTGGGGGGGCATTATGTATAAGGATGCTACTACTACTCGGGTGCATTACATATAAGGACGCCACTACTACGGGTGGGGCATTACATATAAGATTAATAATTGGGGTTACTACTGTGTGGCCATGCCCCTTACTTGTGAGACCACACCCCTTTTACCGGCGCGCCCCAAAGGAATATGGGAGGGCGCAAATTTATAGTTTGCAGGGGGGGGCGCCGAAAACCCTAGCACCGGCCCTGGGTAAGTATCCCCCTCTCCCATAACCCTCCCTCCCCCCAGCCTAACCCTAAACTCCCCCCTTAGTGCCTAAACATAACCTCCTCCCTAGTGATGCCTAACCCCCTCTCCCCGCAGCCTAACCCTAACCGCCGCAGCCTAAACCTAAACCCCCCTGGATGGTGCTTAAACCTGACCTCCCTGTCCCTAACCCTAACCCTCCTGCTATACTTAAGGTCAGGATGCTGGGATTCCGATGTTGGTGTCCTGACCCTGTCGGGATTCCGGCAGTGGCATTTTGATGGATGTTTGGATTCTGTCATCAGTATTCTGACTGCCGGGATCTCGACAGCTGGAATCTTAATCACATCCCTTTGAGAACACACATTACAACCCAGCTTTGCCCTTTCAGTTACAAATGGAGATGCATATGAAATGAGCACAACCCTGCATAGCCCGGATCTGTGCAAACTTGATTTTGGGGAACAGGCAATGTGAAAACATGCAAGATACACTCCAAAATTGGGTATATGTTGTATACTATAACAGCCCTGGTGCAGTATGTGCAAACCAAACTACAATGTAAATATGCTGCTGCTTGCAGATATGATCTCAGCATATCTTAATGTGGCCAGATCAATCATACCAGTTATTCACATTCATTTACTAATGATTACTTTTCTATTCTTAACTTTTAAAAATTTGTATTAAAATTGTTCAATTAAGAAATTAAGTAGTCCATTCAAAATAACATTAAAATATAACATAACAACAATCCTAGCAGAACTAACACAAGGGGCGGGATGTAATGCCGGCCGAGTTTGGTGGCCAAGCGGGATGCTGGCCGAACTCGGACGTTTTTTTTAAAGAGGCAATCACTTACAAAGCAAAATCATGCCTTGTAAGTGATTGCCCCTTTAAAAAAAAAGTCAGAGTTCAGCCAGCATCCCGCACGGCCGCCAAACTCGGGCGGCGTTACATCTCGGCCAAGAAACAGTGAAGAGATTAATATGCAAACAGTAAGATGATACTAAACTGTAAGGTAATTAATTCAGAAAGCGATGTGGAGTCTATACAGAATGACTTATTTAAACTTGAAACCTGGGCGTCTAAATGGGGAATGAGGTTCAATATAGTAAAATGCTAAATTATTCATTTTGGAACAAAAAAACATACATGCATCCAACACTGTAAATGGGGAAAATATAGGGGTAACCGTGGTGGAAAAAGATTTGGAGGTGCTCATAGATAATAAGCTTAGTAACAGTTCACAATGTCAAAATGCAGCAAAAAAGGCAAATAAAGTGCTTGCGTGCATAAAACGGGGTATTGAGACAAAGGACGAGGATGTAATCCTGCCACTGTACAAATCATTGGTACGTCCGCACCTGGAAAATTGTGTTCAATTTTGGGCACCATTTTATAAAAAATATATCAAGGAACTAGAAAGGGTTCAAAGGCGAGCTACTAAATTGATTAAAGGGTTAGAGACACTGGAGTATGAGGAAAGGCTTACTAGGTTAAATATGTATACACTAGAAAAGAGGAGACTAAGAGGAGACATTATTAATATATTCAAATATGTAAAGGGTCACTACAAGGAGTTAGCAGGGGATCTGTTTATTAAAAGAACTCTGTATAGGACACATGGGCACTCGCTGAGGCTAGAGGAGAGAAAATTCCGTACACAACGTAGGAAAGGGTTCTTCACGGTAAGGGCAATAAAGATTTGCCAGAGAAGGTAATAATGGCAGACTCTGTAAATGCATTTAAAAACAGATTGGACACATTTTTAACTGGAAAACGTATCCATGGTTATAGCATTTAGCATAGTGACATTAGGGTGATTCCATGGTAACTCAGGTTACAAGTGACACTCTAAGTTGACATTTAAACCAATATTTTTACTACATAAAATTAGAGATGAGCGGGTTCGGTTTCTCTGAATCCGAACCCGGCAGAACTTCATGTTTTTTTTCACGGGTCCGAGCGACTCGGATCTTCCCGCCTTGCTCGGTTAACCCGAGCGCGCCCGAACGTCATCATGACGCTGTCGGATTCTCGCGAGGCTCGGATTCTATCGCGAGACTCGGATTCTATATAAGGAGCCGCGCGTCGCCGCCATTTTCACACGTGCATTGAGATTGATAGGGAGAGGACGTGGCTGGCGTCCTCTCCGTTTAGAATTAGAATAGATTAGAGAGACACTTGATTTACTAATTTTGGGGAGCATTAGGAGTACTCAGTAGTGTACAGTGCAGAGTTTTGCTGATAGTGACCAGTGACCACCACTTTTATTTATAATCCGTTCTCTGCCTGAAAAAAGCGATACACAGCACACAGTGACTCAGTCACATACCATATCTGTGTGCACTGCTCAGGCTCAGGCCAGTGTGCTGCATCATCTATTATCTATATATAATATTATATATATCTGTCTGACTGCTCAGCTCACACAGCTTATAATTGTGGGGGAGACTGGGGAGCACTACTGCAGTGCCAGTTATAGGTTATAGCAGGAGCCAGGAGTACATAATATAATCCGTTCTCTGCCTGAAAAAAGCGATACACAGCACACAGTGACTCAGTCACATACCATATCTGTGTGCACTGCTCAGGCTCAGGCCAGTGTGCTGCATCATCTATTATCTATATATAATATTATATATATCTGTCTGACTGCTCAGCTCACACAGCTTATAATTGTGGGGGAGACTGGGGAGCACTACTGCAGTGCCAGTTATAGGTTATAGCAGGAGCCAGGAGTACATAATATATTATATAGTGAGTGACCACCAGACACACAGTGCAGTTTATTTAATATATCCGTTCTCTGCCTGAAAAAAGCGATACACACAGTGACTCAGTCAGTCACATACCATATCTGTGTGCACTGCTCAGGCTCAGGCCAGTGTGCTGCATCATCTATATATATTATATATCTGTCTGACTGCTCAGCTCACACAGCTTATAATTGTGGGGGAGACTGGGGAGCACTACTGCAGTGCCAGTTATAGGTTATAGCAGGAGCCAGGAGTACATAATATTATATTAAAATTAAACAGTGCACACTTTTGCTGCAGGAGTGCCACTGCCAGTGTGACTAGTGACCAGTGACCTGACCACCAGTATATAATATTAGTAGTATACTATCTCTTTATCAACCAGTCTATATTAGCAGCAGACACAGTACAGTGCGGTAGTTCACGGCTGTGGCTACCTCTGTGTCGGCACTCGGCAGCCCGTCCATAATTGTATATACCACCTAACCGTGGTTTTTTTTTCTTTCTTTATACATACATACTAGTTACGAGTATACTATCTCTTTATCAACCAGTCTATATATTAGCAGCAGACACAGTACAGTGCGGTAGTTCACGGCTGTGGCTACCTCTGTGTCGGCACTCGGCAGCCCGTCCATAATTGTATATACCACCTAACCGTGGTTTTTTTTTCTTTCTTTATACATACATACTAGTTACGAGTATACTATCTCTTTATCAACCAGTCTATATATTAGCAGCAGACACAGTACAGTGCGGTAGTTCACGGCTGTGGCTACCTCTGTGTCGGCACTCGGCAGCCCGTCCATAATTGTATATACCACCTAACCGTGGTTTTTTTTTCTTTCTTTATACATACATACTAGTTACGAGTATACTATCTCTTTATCAACCAGTCTATATATTAGCAGCAGACACAGTACAGTGCGGTAGTTCACGGCTGTGGCTACCTCTGTGTCGGCACTCGGCAGCCCGTCCATAATTGTATATACCACCTAACCGTGGTTTTTTTTTCTTTCTTTATACATACATACTAGTTACGAGTATACTATCTCTTTATCAACCAGTCTATATATTAGCAGCAGACACAGTACAGTGCGGTAGTTCACGGCTGTGGCTACCTCTGTGTCGGCACTCGGCAGCCCGTCCATAATTGTATATACCACCTAACCGTGGTTTTTTTTTCTTTCTTTATACATACATACTAGTTACGAGTATACTATCTCTTTATCAACCAGTCTATATATTAGCAGCAGACACAGTACAGTGCGGTAGTTCACGGCTGTGGCTACCTCTGTGTCGGCACTCGGCAGCCCGTCCATAATTGTATATACCACCTAACCGTGGTTTTTTTTTCTTTCTTTATACATACATACTAGTTACGAGTATACTATCTCTTTATCAACCAGTCTATATATTAGCAGCAGACACAGTACAGTGCGGTAGTTCACGGCTGTGGCTACCTCTGTGTCGGCACTCGGCAGCCCGTCCATAATTGTATATACCACCTAACCGTGGTTTTTTTTTCTTTCTTTATACATACATACTAGTTACGAGTATACTATCTCTTTATCAACCAGTCTATATATTAGCAGCAGACACAGTACAGTGCGGTAGTTCACGGCTGTGGCTACCTCTGTGTCGGCACTCGGCAGCCCGTCCATAATTGTATATACCACCTAACCGTGGTTTTTTTTTCTTTCTTTATACATACATACTAGTTACGAGTATACTATCTCTTTATCAACCAGTCTATATATTAGCAGCAGACACAGTACAGTGCGGTAGTTCACGGCTGTGGCTACCTCTGTGTCGGCACTCGGCAGCCCGTCCATAATTGTATATACCACCTAACCGTGGTTTTTTTTTCTTTCTTTATACATACATACTAGTTACGAGTATACTATCTCTTTATCAACCAGTCTATATATTAGCAGCAGACACAGTACAGTGCGGTAGTTCACGGCTGTGGCTACCTCTGTGTCGGCACTCGGCAGCCCGTCCATAATTGTATATACCACCTAACCGTGGTTTTTTTTTCTTTCTTTATACATACATACTAGTTACGAGTATACTATCTCTTTATCAACCAGTCTATATATTAGCAGCAGACACAGTACAGTGCGGTAGTTCACGGCTGTGGCTACCTCTGTGTCGGCACTCGGCAGCCCGTCCATAATTGTATATACCACCTAACCGTGTTTTTTTTTTCTTTCTTTATACATACATACTAGTTACGAGTATACTATCTCTTTATCAACCAGTCTATATATTAGCAGCAGACACAGTACAGTGCGGTAGTTCACGGCTGTGGCTACCTCTGTGTCGGCACTCGGCAGCCCGTCCATAATTGTATATACCACCTAACCGTGGTTTTTTTTTCTTTCTTTATACATACATACTAGTTACGAGTATACTATCTCTTTATCAACCAGTCTATATATTAGCAGCAGACACAGTACAGTGCGGTAGTTCACGGCTGTGGCTACCTCTGTGTCGGCACTCGGCAGCCCGTCCATAATTGTATATACCACCTAACCGTGGTTTTTTTTTCTTTCTTTATACATACATACTAGTTACGAGTATACTATCTCTTTATCAACCAGTCTATATATTAGCAGCAGACACAGTACAGTGCGGTAGTTCACGGCTGTGGCTACCTCTGTGTCGGCACTCGGCAGCCCGTCCATAATTGTATACTAGTATCCAATCCATCCATCTCCATTGTTTACCTGAGGTGCCTTTTAGTTGTGCCTATTAAAATATGGAGAACAAAAATGTTGAGGTTCCAAAATTAGGGAAAGATCAAGATCCACTTCCACCTCGTGCTGAAGCTGCTGCCACTAGTCATGGCCGAGACGATGAAATGCCAGCAACGTCGTCTGCCAAGGCCGATGCCCAATGGCATAGTACAGAGCATGTCAAAACCAAAACACCAAATATCAGTAAAAAAAGGACTCCAAAACCTAAAATAAAATTGTCGGAGGAGAAGCGTAAACTTGCCAATATGCCATTTACCACACGGAGTGGCAAGGAACGGCTGAGGCCCTGGCCTATGTTCATGGCTAGTGGTTCAGCTTCACATGAGGATGGAAGCACTCAGCCTCTCGCTAGAAAACTGAAAAGACTCAAGCTGGCAAAAGGCAAAGCACCGCAAAGAACTGTGCGTTCTTTGAAATCCCAAATCCACAAGGAGAGTCCAATTGTGTCGGTTGCGATGCCTGACCTTCCCAACACTGGACGTGAAGAGCATGCGCCTTCCACCATTTGCACGCCCCCTGCAAGTGCTGGAAGGAGCACCCGCAGTCCAGTTCCTGATAGTCAGATTGAAGATGTCAGTGTTGAAGTACACCAGGATGAGGAGGATATGGGTGTTGCTGGCGCTGGGGAGGAAATTGACCAGGAGGATTCTGATGGTGAGGTGGTTTGTTTAAGTCAGGCACCCGGGGAGACACCTGTTGTCCGTGGGAGGAATATGGCCGTTGACATGCCAGGTGAAAATACCAAAAAAATCAGCTCTTCGGTGTGGAGGTATTTCACCAGAAATGCGGACAACAGGTGTCAAGCCGTGTGTTCCCTTTGTCAAGCTGTAATAAGTAGGGGTAAGGACGTTAACCACCTCGGAACATCCTCCCTTATACGTCACCTGCAGCGCATTCATAATAAGTCAGTGACAAGTTCAAAAACTTTGGGTGACAGCGGAAGCAGTCCACTGACCAGTAAATCCCTTCCTCTTGTAACCAAGCTCACGCAAACCACCCCACCAACTCCCTCAGTGTCAATTTCCTCCTTCCCCAGGAATGCCAATAGTCCTGCAGGCCATGTCACTGGCAATTCTGACGAGTCCTCTCCTGCCTGGGATTCCTCCGATGCATCCTTGCGTGTAACGCCTACTGCTGCTGGCGCTGCTGTTGTTGCCGCTGGGAGTCGATGGTCATCCCAGAGGGGAAGTCGTAAGCCCACTTGTACTACTTCCAGTAAGCAATTGACTGTTCAACAGTCCTTTGCGAGGAAGATGAAATATCACAGCAGTCATCCTACTGCAAAGCGGATAACTGAGGCCTTGGCATCCTGGGTGGTGAGAAACGTGGTTCCGGTATCCATCATTACTGCAGAGCCAACTAGAGACTTGTTGGAGGTACTGTGTCCCCGGTACCAAATACCATCTAGGTTCCATTTCTCTAGGCAGGCGATACCGAAAATGTACACAGACCTCAGAAAAAGAGTCACCAGTGTCCTAAAAAATGCAGCTGTACCCAATGTCCACTTAACCACGGACATGTGGACAAGTGGAGCAGGGCAGGGTCAGGACTATATGACTGTGACAGCCCACTGGGTAGATGTATGGACTCCCGCCGCAAGAACAGCAGCGGCGGCACCAGTAGCAGCATCTCGCAAACGCCAACTCTTTCCTAGGCAGGCTACGCTTTGTATCACCGCTTTCCAGAATACGCACACAGCTGAAAACCTCTTACGGCAACTGAGGAAGATCATCGCGGAATGGCTTACCCCAATTGGACTCTCCTGTGGATTTGTGGCATCGGACAACGCCAGCAATATTGTGTGTGCATTAAATCTGGGCCAATTCCAGCACGTCCCATGTTTTGCACATACCTTGAATTTGGTGGTGCAGAATTTTTTAAAAAACGACAGGGGCGTGCAAGAGATGCTGTCGGTGGCCAGAAGAATTGCGGGACACTTTCGGCGTACAGGCACCACGTACAGAAAACTGGAGCACCACCAAAAACTACTGAACCTGCCCTGCCATCATCTGAAGCAAGAAGTGGTAACGAGGTGGAATTCAACCCTCTATATGCTTCAGAGGTTGGAGGAGCAGCAAAAGGCCATTCAAGCCTATACAATTGAGCACGATATAGGAGGTGGAATGCACCTGTCTCAAGTGCAGTGGAGAATGATTTCAACGTTGTGCAAGGTTCTGATGCCCTTTGAACTTGCCACACGTGAAGTCAGTTCAGACACTGCCAGCCTGAGTCAGGTCATTCCCCTCATCAGGCTTTTGCAGAAGAAGCTGGAGGCATTGAAGAAGGAGCTAAAAGGGAGCGATTCCGCTGGGCATGTGGGACTTGTGGATGCAGCCCTTAATTCGCTTAACAAGGATTCACGGGTGGTCAATCTGTTGAAATCAGAGCACTACATTTTGGCCACCGTGCTCGATCCTAGATTTAAAGCCTACCTTGGATCTCTCTTTCCGGCAGACACAGGTCTGCTGGGGTTGAAAGACCTGCTGGTGACAAAATTGTCAAGTCAAGCGGAACGCGACCTGTCAACATCTCCTCCTTCACATTCTCCCGCAACTGGGGGTGCAAGGAAAAGGCTCAGAATTCCGAGCCCACCCGCTGGCGGTGATGCAGGGCAGTCTGGAGCGACTGCTGATGCTGACATCTGGTCCGGACTGAAGGACCTGACAACGATTACGGACATGTCGTCTACTGTCACTGCATATGATTCTCTCAACATTGATAGAATGGTGGAGGATTATATGAGTGACCGCATCCAAGTAGGCACGTCACACAGTCCGTACTTATACTGGCAGGAAAAAGAGGCAATTTGGAGGCCCTTGCACAAACTGGCTTTATTCTACCTAAGTTGCCCTCCCACAAGTGTGTACTCCGAAAGAGTGTTTAGTGCCGCCGCTCACCTTGTCAGCAATCGGCGTACGAGGTTACATCCAGAAAATGTGGAGA
This sequence comes from Pseudophryne corroboree, assembly GCF_028390025.1. Taxonomy (NCBI): domain Eukaryota; kingdom Metazoa; phylum Chordata; class Amphibia; order Anura; family Myobatrachidae; genus Pseudophryne; species Pseudophryne corroboree. The sequence continues at coordinate 121,609,437 of NC_086451.1, read as the reverse complement.
AGATGATGTTCATTAAAATGAATTATAATCAATTCCTCCGCGGAGACATTGACCAGCAGCAATTGCCTCCACAAAGTACACAGGGAGCTGAGATGGTGGATTCCAGTGGGGACGAATTGATAATCTGTGAGGAGGGGGATGTACACGGTGATATATCGGAGGGTGAAGATGAGGTGGACATCTTGCCTCTGTAGAGCCAGTTTGTGCAAGGAGAGATTAATTGCTTCTTTTTTGGGGGGGGTCCAAACCAACCCGTCATATCAGTCACAGTCGTGTGGCAGACCCTGTCACTGAAATGATGGGTTGGTTAAAGTGTGCATGTCCTGTTTTGTTTATACAACATAAGGGTGGGTGGGAGGGCCCAAGGACAATTCCATCTTGCACCTCTTTTTTCTTTTCTTTTTCTTTGCATCATGTGCTGATTGGGGAGGGTTTTTTGGAAGGGACATCCTGCGTGACACTGCAGTGCCACTCCTAGATGGGCCCGGTGTTTGTGTCGGCCACTAGGGTCGCTAATCTTACTCACACAGCTACCTCATTGCGCCTCTTTTTTTCTTTGCGTCATGTGCTGTTTGGGGAGGGTTTTTTGGAAGGGACATCCTGCGTGACACTGCAGTGCCACTCCTAGATGGGCCCGGTGTTTGTGTCGGCCACTAGGGTCGCTAATCTTACTCACACAGTCAGCTACCTCATTGCGCCTCTTTTTTTCTTTGCGTCATGTGCTGTTTGGGGAGGGTTTTTTGGAAGGGACATCCTGCGTGACACTGCAGTGCCACTCCTAGATGGGCCCGGTGTTTGTGTCGGCCACTAGGGTCGCTAATCTTACTCACACAGCTACCTCATTGCGCCTCTTTTTTTCTTTGCGTCATGTGCTGTTTGGGGAGGGTTTTTTGGAAGGGACATCCTGCGTGACACTGCAGTGCCACTCCTAGATGGGCCCGGTGTTTGTGTCGGCCACTAGGGTCGCTAATCTTACTCACACAGCTACCTCATTGCGCCTCTTTTTTTCTTTGCGTCATGTGCTGTTTGGGGAGGGTTTTTTGGAAGGGACATCCTGCGTGACACTGCAGTGCCACTCCTAGATGGGCCCGGTGTTTGTGTCGGCCACTAGGGTCGCTAATCTTACTCACACAGCTACCTCATTGCGCCTCTTTTTTTCTTTGCGTCATGTGCTGTTTGGGGAGGGTTTTTTGGAAGGGACATCCTGCGTGACACTGCAGTGCCACTCCTAGATGGGCCCGGTGTTTGTGTCGGCTACTAGGGTCGCTAATCTTACTCACACAGCTACCTCATTGCGCCTCTTTTTTTCTTTGCGTCATGTGCTGTTTGGGGAGGGTTTTTTGGAAGGGACATCCTGCGTGACACTGCAGTGCCACTCCTAGATGGGCCTGGTGTTTGTGTCGGCCACTAGGGTCGCTAATCTTACTCACACAGCTACCTCATTGCGCCTCTTTTTTTCTTTGCGTCATGTGCTGTTTGGGGAGGGTTTTTTGGAAGGGACATCCTGCGTGACACTGCAGTGCCACTCCTAGATGGGCCCGGTGTTTGTGTCGGCCACTAGGGTCGCTAATCTTACTCACACAGCTACCTCATTGCGCCTCTTTTTTTCTTTGCGTCATGTGCTGTTTGGGGAGGGTTTTTTGGAAGGGACATCCTGCGTGACACTGCAGTGCCACTCCTAGATGGGCCCGGTGTTTGTGTCGGCCACTAGGGTCGCTTATCTTACTCACACAGCGACCTCGGTGCAAATTTTAGGACTAAAAATAATATTGTGAGGTGTGAGGTATTCAGAATAGACTGAAAATGAGTGTAAATTATGGTTTTTGAGGTTAATAATACTTTGGGATCAAAATGACCCCCAAATTCTATGATTTAAGCTGTTTTTTAGTGTTTTTGGAAAAAAACACCCGAATCCAAAACACACCCGAATCCGACAAAAAAAATTCGGTGAGGTTTTGCCAAAACGCGTTCGAACCCAAAACACGGCCGCGGAACCGAACCCAAAACCAAAACACAAAACCCGAAAAATTTCAGGCGCTCATCTCTACATAAAATATGCTTAGGAGTACTAAATAATGATTAGCCTACTAATAATACATTCTTCTTTATTTCCAAATGTTCAAACAATTAAAAATAATTGCACATAAATTAATACAAATTGTTTTTGTGTGGTAACTCAGGTTACACTAAAAAGACACAGCTTTTTTTAAGATCATATAATGTAATATTTCTGCTCTTATTGAGGTGTGAAGTTGCTACAATTTATTTATGAAAACGCAGCTGAATCATAGATGATGATATAACACATTACACATGTTTATGATAAGAAATTAATTATTTATAAAAAAAAATCTTGGTAACTCAGGTTACAGGGTATGGTAACTCAGGTTACATGAGGCAAAAATGTTGATGGAAGTGCATTCTCTGGGTCCTAGGTCTTTTGATACACATCAATTTCAGTATCAAACTCATACACCATTCTATTTCCTTGCATTACTAGCCTTGGAGTTGGTAAAAGATACAGGATATGATCATATGACACATATGATACATCAGAATCATCCACTTTAAAACGCATGCCACTTTTGCCAACCAGACTCAGACACATGATCTTAACCTCACCATCATCTTCCATTTAACTCTGGCAGACAGCAACATATCGATATGTTTTGCGCTCTCCATCAAACTTAACAAGAACATACGTTCCAGGTTTGATTTCTTCAACCCTGGGCCTATCTGGTTCATGAACTTGGGCTTCATCCTCTGATGCAGAAGACCTGTACACCTCCTTGTAAAAGTTATTCCTGGACCTCTTGTTCACAGACTTAGCATGTTTTGTTAACATGTAGCCTTTGGGTTCAAACTCTTCTAAACTCAGGCAAGACTTTAGAAATTCCAGGAAAAGAAGGTGCATTATCAAATGTCTTCAAATGCATTTCCGCATTTCTTTCAGAAAGAGTTGCTCTGTTTTCAGTTTTTCGCTGCCTGTGTTTTGCCACCTTGATTCTGTTTTTTTCCCCGCTAATTTTATTCAAAATAGCTTCTTTTTTCCTTGCTGGAAGCGTTTTTAATGCATCTTTTCTTTTCTGACTGCTTTTTTTTTCGGCAAAGCCTATGAGCTGCTTTGTACTCATCATATTTTCCATCATCCTTCAATTTCTGTCTCCTTCTCCTCATTTTTTCCGCTGGTGTTAGTGCCATCTTACAGTAATACCCCTTTTCCACTAGCTCAAAAAACATGGGTAAATGCACGGGGGTGCGCATTTACCCGTGTTTTTTGCTAGCGGAAAAGGGTCCCCCCACAAAAACCCAGATCAAGTGACCCGTGAATCCTACCCGGGTAAATACCTGGGTAGGACACGGGAATGATCCGGGTAGGGTTGTAGGTAAACGGAAGCCATGTCGATGCGACACGGCTCCCGTTTACACTGTATGGAAGGGCGGCACTGGCAGATCATGTGATCTCCCAGCGCCGCCCCTGCCGCGTCACTAGCAGCGTCACCAACCTGGCAATATGCCGGGTTGGTGAGCGCAGTGGGAAAGGGGGCTGAGCACGGGCCGCAGCCGGGTAGCACCCGTGTCAAGCTCCCGGCTGCGACCCGTGCTGAGTAGTGGAAAAGGGGTATAATTCTTATACAAAACAGATAAAGATAGCTTAATTCTTTTTTTAAAGTTTATACTAACCCAGTTAATTCATATGTATGTTACACTAAAAAAATCCAAATATATTGCATTAAAAAAACTGGTAATAAAATGAATAGCTTGTCTTGTTACTCAGGTTACACAAGGTAACTCAGGTTACAAGGTAACTCAGGTTACAGAATTGAATTGCATTTTTCATGACTTAAATGTGAATTAATTTTTTTCTTTTTTAAAGAGATGAGTAATATGCATGACAAATGTATACAAAAACAAGTATAAACAAGCAGTATTATTATTTACCCTTATAAAAAAAAAAACAATTCCATGTTTTGGTAACTCAGGTTACATGCTAACAGTAGGCTTAAGAAACCTAATATTATGCAAAATCAAAAAGGTATTGGGATGTAGTTTTCAATTATTCCTAAACATAAAATATAAATGAATACAGCATAGCTTTTGCTTTACTGCTAACATGTTAAAATTAAAAAAAAATTTACTTCTAAATGAAAGTGAAAGAATCATATCCAACTAGCCTGAGAAACACATGGATATGTGGAAGCAGCTAATCTAGTGAAAAAAAAAGTGTTTTTGTTAAAAAAAATTAGTGCTGCCACTTACTTTAACATCTTGTGCTTCAGAATAAACTGAAATAAATAATTTTTAATTTTTAATTTTGTAGTACTTTGTTCCTGATTTCATGGAATCACCCATTAATATCTGGGAGTGGTAAGAATCATAGTTGTCATTTGGTACTAAACCATTACTTTAGCAGGTGCATTATAATATGAACAGCTTAACACAGAATACAGGTTGAACCCGATGGGCATTTTGCCTCTTTTCAACCTCACTAACTATGTAACTATGTAAAGTGGCTTGTGTCTGATTTGCTGGAATTACAGAAAACCCTAAGTCAATTAAGTTCATTCATTCCAAATATAGTTCAGCTAGGAGCCAATCTAGTTGTATTCCTAGGCTTGGAGATGGTGCTAGATGTACGCCACTACAGTCTATACTGTAACTTGCACTTGCATACCCTCAAATCCAACCTTTCCAAGCATGGGGAGAGATGTACAGTATCAAACTTCTAAATACTACAAATGGATTAGTTGTCCATGGCAATCCATTTAGCTTGGGCACCGCACACACTGCACCCATATAGTATACTTACCCCTCCGGAGTTCCACAGTGGTGGCCCTGCAGTGCGGACACAAATCACTTTGAAAATGGCTGGCGCGGCCATTTCCAAGTGATTTGTGCATGGGCACTGGAGTTGTCCCCAGGAACAAGACGCTGGCGCTATGTCCCTGAGACCTGCACATGCGCAGTAGACTGGCAGTATATCAGAGTCTGCTAGCTGCCGGAGAGGAAGTGGCCCACAATGGAGGCTGCATGTGGTCCCTCTCCTCTCCCAAAACGCGCCTGCAGAGATGGGAACAAATCTTATCGCCATCAGTATTTGAGAACAGTAAGTTCACTTCGCGAAAAAAAAGGGCATTGCAAGATACAGAAAAGGGGCCATCACAGCTACAGACACAAGATGCCAGCATTGTACGTCCTTGATATACAGCACTGTTATACAACGATGGCAACTGATTCACAGTCACTAGAACTCTGGCATAGAATATTTTTTGGTCACCCTGAATATGACAGTGTTCAAAAGCTAAAAAATGGGATGGTCACAGGAATGTCAGATTTAATAATCTCTAGTATTGTACCTAACTTTCTGGCTGCCACCTCTGGGAGAGGGCAACCAGGTTGACACAACAGGGGGCGTGACATCGGGATAGGTGAGTGGTGTGGAGGAACAATCACGTCATTATAGGCCAACCCCCACTATACAATGCCCAGATTACTGGCATTGTAGAGTGAGGGGCAGGTCTATAATGACATGGTTCAGTGCTAATCGTGTCATTGCCCCACCCACTTTTATTAAGTAAGTGGGCAGCTGTGAAGGGGGGGGGGGTTGACTTGGTGTGAGCAGTCTCCGGAAAGACTTGGCATCCTTTCAGGGGGCCGGGAGTGCCACATGATTTTCGGGAGCCTCCTAGCCATTCCAGGTAGGTATTATACAGTGTATGCTGGTCAACATCATGCTATGGACCCTATTCAGTATCAGTTGCAGATTCTGTTAAAAAGCTAACAAGCAGAATCTGCAACTGATTAAATCACATGCTGGCGGCCACCCAGCACAGGGCAAGGCTGCCCAGCATGCTAATCGGCAGCCAGCATTGCGAATGCAAAACAATTGGGATCACATCACTGATACAGGAATTAGGGTTGACCCCTGCATACACAGCTAGGCTATGTATGCAGGCAGAATGACGCCATTTCGCTGTCATTTTCTGGCTCGCAGTGGCCGCGCGTGACGTCACGCTGCCACCCCTAAAACAATCCGGACACACCTCCATTGTCTGGACCACGCCCCTTTAATGCAGTGTCAACTGCCCCCCGACGGCCACCGCTGTCAATCATAGTGTGATCGCATCCTTTCAGGAACTGTCAATAGTAGCGCATGTGCTGTGCGGCCACAGCGCATGCGCAATACTCAAAATCACCTGTTTGCGATTTTTGGAGTATTGCATCCCTTACTGAATGAGGACCTACTGTATATCAGGTTTTCTTTTTACATGCTGAATATAATCCCCAAAAGTATTTTTAATTTCGACATTCATTGATGTCCATCATTATGTACAGTATAAAGTAGTAGAGCAGAGAATCTCTATGAAAGATAAAAAAAAATTGCACTCACCAATGAGATAAGTATTATATCAGTAAATACTGTAACACCAAAATAACTATAAACTAACCAATTAAAGAAAAAACTAAAATCTTCCACCTAAAAATACAAAAGTATTTTTGAAACAAACAACAAAATATGAAGGAAAACTTGATTCTGCAATACTATATAACAGAACTGGATCACAATCTCCTTGAAAAAATGCTACTCTCTTAGCAATAAAGGTTGCAGAGAGAAGGGAGCAATACTGTAAATGTTGTCAGCTTTTAAGCCTTCCCTTTTTATCCGTTTAAATAAAGATCACTCGAGCACTGATTAGTTCCAGCCAAATAGCAGGTGACCCAGTCCATGTACTGAAAGCAAAGTCACTGCAAGGCATGATGGATCATTTATACACTGCCAGCAGCTGGCATCTAAAATCCCAGGAAAGAGAATGGCATGAAAACAAAAGCTAACAGATTTGTAGATCTGATTAAAGAGCCATGGTAGAGGAGCCAAGTACGTAGGAGGCGCTACCTTATTTTGTCTAATTAGGTTAATATTTATTTTGCAACAAATGCTCATAGTCAAGAGGACATTTGGCTAATAGTGATCACAATATGATAACATATTGGCCCTCATTCCGAGTTGTTCGCTCGGTATTTTTCATCGCATCGCAGTGAAAATCCGCTTAGTACGCATGCGCAATGTTCGCACTGCGACTGCGCCAAGTAACTTTACTATGAAGAAAGTATTTTTACTCACGGCTTTTTCATCGCTCCGGCGATCGTAATGTGATTGACAGGAAATGGGTGTTACTGGGCGGAAACACGGCGTTTCAGGGGCGTGTGGCTGAAAACGCTACCGTTTCCGGAAAAAACGCAGGAGTGGCCGGAGAAACGGTGGGAGTGCCTGGGCGAACGCTGGGTGTGTTTGTGACGTCAACCAGGAACGACAAGCACTGAACTGATCGCACAGGCAGAGTAAGTCTGGAGCTTCTCTGAAACTGCTAAGTAGTTAGTAATCGCAATATTGCGAATACATCGGTCGCAATTTTAAGAAGCTAAGATTCACTCCCAGTAGGCGGCGGCTTAGCGTGTGTAACTCTGCTAAATTCGCCTTGCGACCGATCAACTCGGAATGAGGGCCATTATTCCCAGAATAATGTTAACTCATGAGAATGGAATTGCAGAAAGACAAAATTGCTTAATTAAAGGCATTTAGCGTATATTCAAATTTCAGAATAATATATTATTTAACTTGGAAGGAAGAGTATTGTAGAAGAAGTTGGTGGTAAATAAAAGCTAACCTCATTAGTAGACTTATGGGGTCCATTTATCAAAGAATATTTGTGAGATATCCCCCCCCCCCCCCGAAACACCCATTTATTTATTTATTTTGTTGGGGGGGTACCCACAATATTAAATATGTCCTAAATGTATCTATGGATATATCTGCTGCAATTCCTCATTTTTGATTGCAAAAGCAGCCTCCATAAATTTCAATGGGGGCTGCCTCAAAACCGGAATGTGATGTATGAGGCAGTGGTGGATTTCCCATTAGGCACGTGCCTATGGGCGGCACTTGCTGGGGGGGCGGCACACCTGGCTGATGAGACCAGGTGATTTTTTTTTTGTCATTACAAGTTTATTTTTTTTACAGTATATATATTTTATTAAGCAAATGACGGGAGTGGGACTATGAACTGCAAATTGTGGTCCAGGAGGTGGTAGTAGGGTGAATTTGGAAAATGAAGAGGGCAATAAAGTGATTGGCGGAATTGGGACGGCGGCCAGGAAGGTGCGTAAGGGTGGCCTTACCCCTAAATCTGCCTCTGGTATCAGGTCTACAATCCAATATTGTCACGATCCGGGTATCTGGACGCCATTTCTTACCTATCAGATGCCTTCTAAGGCTGGCTCAGCGCTCCAGGACCGGATCCCATCTGTCATCCTGATGTGCACATTCCCGCATCCTCTCCTGTCTCTCTGGACGCAGTCACAGTAACGCCTTATACATCTGGCATGGCGTCTCCCGCGGCCTCCGCCGCCGTCCCTGAGCTTCTGCATTCAGAGTGGCGATTACGTCAGCCGCGGCCTCCGCTGTGTCCGCGTGGTCGGATGTGCATCTGTCAGCCTGACGTCTCCTGTCTCCGGTGGCCGGCGCCGCCATTACTGTTTTCCAGACCACATGGATTACAATCCAAACTTCCCTCCAAGTGTCTGCATGGGCGCAGCCATCTTGGATTATGTCAGCTGATCTTTCCTACCAATCCGTTGTCAGTATTATTAATTTGCATAATTGCCTAGCCAATGCCTTCCTTGCTGCAGGTATAAATAGGTTGTGCCTGAGCAAGGAAGGCGTCAGTGCTTTGGTTGTCAAACCTAGTTCCAGTTTGTCTCTTTACTGTGATTGTCTTCCAGGTTCCAGCTCCTGTCTCCAGACTTCTGCTATAGAGACCAGCACCAGCATTCCATCTGCGGTGTAGCCTGACTCTCCGATCCATTCTGGACTCACCTGTTTCCAGCTACAACATCACCTGCTTCCAGCTCAGCTTCCAGCAGTGTACAGCTTCTCTTAAAGGGCCGGTGTCCTTTCTGCAGTTTACCACTCTCCACCGGTATTATTATTTCTCCGCTCTCAAATTCTACATTTCATCTATATTGCATCGCTCTCAAGCTTTATTTATTATTTAACTGGTTCCAGCCAGTATCCACTCCGTGCCAACACCTGTCTGGTTCTAACCAGTACCCACAGCAGCATTTTATCTACAGCAGTCCAGCTTTCCCTGGAACACCAGCTGGTACGACCCTGGGCTTTCCTCATTGCTACAGTTGAGCCTGGTAAGGACTTTCCAACTTGCAGATAATAAGAACTGTCTCATACCACCAGAGCTCTGTGGCCCCTGCCACCCTGTAGTACCCAGGAACTGTATTATTATTTCTCTGCTGATTTTTATGTTACTTTTTACTGCTACTGTGATGCATGGAGTTTGTCATAAATAAATATCATTGACTTTTACTCAAGTTGTCGTGGTCACGCCTTCGGGCGGTTTCTCTTCATGTTACTTACATGTCCAGGGGTCTGATACAACCTCCCAGGTTCCGGTACATCTCAGCCCCTACAACTGAGGCTGCCTTCCGTCAGCTCAGGCCCTCAGTTGTGACAGTAAGCACTGACCTAATGAATCCAGCCGGAGACCAGGATCAAGCGGCCAGGCCGATGCAAGAACTGGCAGCCCGACTAGAACATCAGGAGGCTGCACAGGGCCACATCATCCGCTGTCTCCAGGATCTCTCTATTCGGCTGGATGGGATTCAGACAACTCTCCGTGGATCAGGCACATCTGGGGCGTCAACCACAGTGACTCCAACTATAACCCCACCCACCTTACCCGTTTCTGCTCCACGTCTTCATCTTCCAACGCCAGCAAAATTTTACGGATCTCCAAGATTCTGCAGGGGATTTCTCAACCAGTGTGAGATTCAGTTTGAGCTACAACCTGGCAATTTTCCCAGTGACCGTACAAAAATTGCCTACATCATCTCACTTCTCAGTGGCTCAGCCCTTGACTGGGCATCACCGTTATGGGAGAGGTCCGACACCCTGCTATCTTCTTACACTGCATTCGTGTCAACATTCAGGTGCATCTTCGACGAGCCAGGCCGGGTAACTTCAGCTTCGTCTGAGATTCTCCGTTTACGCCAGGGATCACATACTGTAGGACAATATCTTATACAGTTCCAGATCCTGGCATCTGAACTGGCATGGAACGATGAGGCCCTGTATGCTGCATTCTGGCATGGCTTATCCGAGCGTATTAAAGATGAGTTAGCTACCAGAGACTTACCCTCCAAGTTAGATGAGCTAATCTCACTTTGTACAAAAGTTGACTTACGTTTCAGAGAGAGAGCAACTGAGCGTGGAAGATCATCTGCTCCAAAATCTTCTGCTCCTCCTCCTCGCCAACTGTCACCAACTAAAGATGAACCCATGCAAATTGGCCGTTCCCGTTTAACTCCTGCTGAGCGCCGAAGACGTCTCTCTGAGTCTCTCTGTCTGTATTGTGCAGCTCCGTCTCACACTATTAATGCCTGTCCCAAACGTCCGGGAAAACTCCAAATCCTAGCTCGCCAAGGAGAGGGCCGGCTAGGAGTAATGATCTCCTCTCCATCTCCTCAAGATTGTAATCTCCCAGTCTTGCTTCAAGTTGCTCAACGTTATCAGAACGTCATTGCCCTCCTGGATTCCGGAGCAGCTGGGAACTTTATTACCGAAGCCTATGTTAAACGGTGGTCCCTACCCACCGAGAGACTTCCTTCCTCCTTTTCCTTAACTGCCGTGGATGGCAGTAAAATTTTTGATACAGTTATTGCTCTAAGGACTCTACCAGTTCGTCTGAGAGTGGGAGTTCTTCATTCCGAACTTATTTCACTTTTAGTGATTCCAAGAGCCACACATCCTGTGGTCCTGGGCCTTCCATGGCTCCGTCTTCATAATCCTACAATTGATTGGACGACTACGCAAATTCTGGCATGGGGTCCCTCCTGTGCTGAGACATGTTTGTTTAAAGTGTTGCCTGTCTGTTCTTCCTCCCCCAGGTCGTCTGATGTTCCACCTCCTCCATATCAAGATTTCACGGATGTGTTCAGTAAAGCCTCTGCTGATATCCTTCCTCCTCATAGAGAATGGGACTGCCCGATTGATCTCGTTCCAGGGAAGGTTCCACCTCGAGGCCGAACTTATCCATTGTCTCTGCCTGAGACGCATTCTATGGAGGAATACATTAAAGAGAACCTAGCAAAGGGGTTCATTCGACCTTCTTCTTCTCCAGCCGGCGCAGGCTTCTTTTTTGTAAAAAAGAAAGATGGTGGTCTGCGGCCGTGCATCGACTACAGAGGTTTGAACGACATTACCATCAAGAACCGCTATCCTTTACCCCTGATTACTGAGCTCTTTGACAGAGTTAGCGGAGCTACCATCTTTACAAAGCTGGACCTGAGAGGTGCATACAATCTCATCCGGATCCGTGAGGGTGACGAGTGGAAGACCGCATTTAACACCCGTGACGGACATTATGAGTACCTCGTCATGCCCTTCGGATTGAGCAATGCTCCAGCTGTCTTCCAGCATTTCGTCAATGAGATTTTCAGAGACATTCTATACCGTCATGTCGTGGTCTATCTAGATGATATCCTCATTTTCGCCAACAATTTAGAGGAACATCGTTTTTGGGTAAAGGAGGTTCTGTCCCGTCTCCGTGTCAATCATCTCTATTGCAAATTAGAGAAATGCGTCTTTGAAGTCAAGTCCATTCCGTTTCTAGGGTACATTGTGTCCGGTTCCGGACTAGAGATGGATCCTGAGAAACTACAAGCAATCCAGAATTGGCCGGTACCCTTAACCCTCAAAGGGGTCCAGAGGTTCTTAGGGTTCGCCAATTATTACCGAAAGTTTATACGAGACTTTTCCACCATTGTGGCGCCTATTACTGCTTTCACCAAGAAGGGTGCTAACCCGTCCAAGTGGTCTGAAGAAGCCATGCAAGCTTTTCATCTTTTAAAACAGAGGTTCATCTCTGCGCCTGTCCTGAAACAGCCTGACATCGACTCTCCTTTCATCCTAGAGGTGGATGCCTCCTCCGTTGGAGTAGGAGCGGTGTTATCTCAGAGGGCTAAAGATGGCCATTTACATCCTTGCAGTTTCTTCTCACGGAAGTTCTCCCCAGCGGAGCGCAACTATGCCATTGGCGACCAGGAGTTGCTAGCCATCAAGCTCGCTCTAGAGGAGTGGAGATATCTGTTGGAGGGAGCTTCTCATTCAATCACCATCCTTACAGACCACAAGAACCTTCTATATCTGAAAGGCGCACAATGTCTCAACCCTCGTCAGGCCAGATGGGCACTTTTCTTTTCCAGGTTCGACTTTAAACTCCAGTTCTGTCCGGGCTCTCAGAATCGCAAGGCCGATGCCCTTTCCCGCTCATGGGAGCAAGAAAATGAGTCAGAGTCTTCAGACAAGCATCCTATTATAAATCCGTTGGCATTCTCCACGGTAGGGATGGACTCTACGCCCCCATCAGGGAAAAGTTTTGTGAAGCTGACACTAAGGAAGAAGCTCATGCATTGGGCCCATGCTTCCCGCTTTGCCGGACATACAGGTATCCAAAAAACCCTGGAGTTTATCTCTAGGTCCTATTGGTGGCCAACTCTGAAAAAGGACGTTTTGGAGTTTATTGCATCTTGCCCAAAGTGTGCTCAACATAAAGTATCCCGCCAGTCGCCTGCGGGGCAACTGGTTCCACTATCTGTTCCCTGTCGACCATGGACCCATTTGTCGATGGATTTTATTACAAATTTGCCCATGTGCAACAAGTTTAATACCATCTGGGTGGTAGTTAACCGGTTCACCAAGATGGCACACTTCATTCCTCTCACCGGTCTTCCGTCAGCTTCCAAGTTGGCTCAAATATTCATACAAGAGATCTTCCGACTCCACGGTCTTCATGAAGAAATCATCTCAGATCGGGGAGTTCAATTCACAGCCAAATTCTGGCGAAGTTTATGTCAAGTCCTCCAAGTCAAGCTAAAGTTTTCCACGGCTTACCATCCTCAGACCAATGGTCAAACTGAGAGGGTGAATCAGGACTTGGAGGCCTTCCTCCGCATCTATGTGTCCTCCTCTCAAGATGACTGGGTTCAATTACTTCCCTGGGCCGAGTTCTGTCATAACAACCAGTATCATTCTTCATCTTCTTCAACACCATTCTTCACCAACTTTGGATTCCACCCTAAAGTCCCTGAGTTCCAACCGCTTCCAGCAACTTCTGTTCCCGCAGTGGATATCACCTTGCATCAGTTTGCCAATATCTGGAAGAGCGTACGATCAGCTCTGCTCAAGGCATCGTTCAGGTACAAGAAGTTTGCGGATAAGAAGCGTCGAGCAGTTCCTGCTCTCAAGGTGGGTGATCGGGTATGGTTATCCACGAAGAATTTGAGGTTAAGAGTTCTCAGTATGAAGTTTGCACCTCGCTACATCGGTCCTTTTAAAATTGATCAAGTCATCAATCCTGTTGCTTACAGACTCCAGTTGCCTCCCTTCTTAAAAATACCCAGGACATTCCATGTTTCCCTGTTGAAACCGCTAATCTTGAATCGGTTTCATTCCTCACTTCCTCCAACTCCGAAAGTCCAAACTCAACGAGGCGTTGAGTATGAAGTAGCCAAGATCCTGGACTCACGTCACCGTTACGGTCAACTTCAGTATCTTATTGACTGGAAGGGTTATGGCCCTGAGGAACGTTCTTGGACCAATGCTTCTGATGTCCATGCTCCTGCCTTGGTCCGGAGATTCCATTCCAAGTTTCCTCAAAAGCCAAAGAAGTGTCCTGGGGCCACTCCTAAAGGGGGGGGTGCTGTCACGATCCGGGTATCTGGACGCCATTTCTTACCTATCAGATGCCTTCTAAGGCTGGCTCAGCGCTCCAGGACCGGATCCCATCTGTCATCCTGATGTGCACATTCCCGCATCCTCTCCTGTCTCTCTGGACGCAGTCACAGTAACGCCTTATACATCTGGCATGGCGTCTCCCGCGGCCTCCGCCGCCGTCCCTGAGCTTCTGCATTCAGAGTGGCGATTACGTCAGCCGCGGCCTCCGCTGTGTCCGCGTGGTCGGATATGCATCTGTCAGCCTGACGTCTCCTGTCTCCGGTGGCCGGCGCCGCCATTACTGTTTTCCAGACCACATGGATTACAATCCAAACTTCCCTCCAAGTGTCTGCATGGGCGCAGCCATCTTGGATTATGTCAGCTGATCTTTCCTACCAATCGGTTGTCAGTATTATTAATTTGCATAATTGCCTAGCCAATGCCTTCCTTGCTGCAGGTATAAATAGGTTGTGCCTGAGCAAGGAAGGCGTCAGTGCTTTGGTTGTCAAACCTAGTTCCAGTTTGTCTCTTTACTGTGATTGTCTTCCAGGTTCCAGCTCCTGTCTCCAGACTTCTGCTATAGAGACCAGCACCAGCATTCCATCTGCGGTGTAGCCTGACTCTCCGATCCATTCTGGACTCACCTGTTTCCAGCTACAACATCACCTGCTTCCAGCTCAGCTTCCAGCAGTGTACAGCTTCTCTTAAAGGGCCGGTGTCCTTTCTGCAGTTTACCACTCTCCACCGGTATTATTATTTCTCCGCTCTCAAATTCTACATTTCATCTATATTGCATCGCTCTCAAGCTTTATTTATTATTTAACTGGTTCCAGCCAGTATCCACTCCGTGCCAACACCTGTCTGGTTCTAACCAGTACCCACAGCAGCATTTTATCTACAGCAGTCCAGCTTTCCCTGGAACACCAGCTGGTACGACCCTGGGCTTTCCTCATTGCTACAGTTGAGCCTGGTAAGGACTTTCCAACTTGCAGATAATAAGAACTGTCTCATACCACCAGAGCTCTGTGGCCCCTGCCACCCTGTAGCACCCAGGAACTGTATTATTATTTCTCTGCTGATTTTTATGTTACTTTTTACTGCTACTGTGATGCATGGAGTTTGTCATAAATAAATATCATTGACTTTTACTCAAGTTGTCGTGGTCACGCCTTCGGGCGGTTTCTCTTCATGTTACTTACATGTCCAGGGGTCTGATACAACCTCCCAGGTTCCGGTACATCTCAGCCCCTACAACTGAGGCTGCCTTCCGTCAGCTCAGGCCCTCAGTTGTGACAAATATTAAATGGGCCCCTTGGTGCCTTCGTGTAGATGTGTGTGACTCCTGTACTAGGACAAGCGTGTGTCTTTGTGTAGGTTTGATTTAATAAGGAATATCATTTCAGAACTAAGAATCCCCATGACTTATTGTAAGGTTCAGTAAATATAGCTATTTCTTGATATATTTGTGACTCTACTGGTAATATAAATGGGAGATTAGTAAAATTATATAATTTTTTTCTTGCAGTTCATTAAATTCTAGATGTAAATTAATTTGTTTGGTAGTAATTAGTAATTAAAAGAGTTTGAAGAATGAGTATATCAAAGACTGTTGGGTTTATTCTTCAAAAGCTCCTTTTTTTGTCTGTACTAAAACACATCTTATATCAACATTTTGTGCAGCGACACAGAATGTCCCAGCACTTAAACAGTATTTAACAAATTTACATCCACTGGAGAGGTCAGACCGACTTTGGCGATATCATTTCTGTCCCTCAGCATCCGTGTATGTCTGGTATGGAGCTTCATTGTCCTCTTCTTCAGCATAACTAGGGTGGTGCAACATATGTAACGGCACAGAGAGCTGGAAAGCAGGGGGTGCTGTTCGGCAGCACCTGTCAATTGTCTGTTTATTCATTCTCCCTCGTAGCTATCACCTCTTTTTCCTCCTGCAAACTGGACATTGTGTCCCCTTTGTAACAGGATACTAATGTGCAGTGCTATAACTAGGGTGGTGCGACATGTGCCATTGCACAGAGCACCGCAAAGCAGGTATTCACGTTCAGCAGTGCCTGTCAACTGATAAATTGAAAAAGCTAAAACATGTATTTTTTCTAAAAAATTAAACTCGATGACATACAGTGATACATATTTTATTGATTAAATGATTTCCAATTACAGTATTTCTTATCTTTGCATTGCAGGACGGAAATACTGAATCTACAGTGTTTCAAAGTTTAGGCTTAAAGGCTAATTGACTATATTGGTCACTAGGATGCTCCCTGTATTGTTTGACTATCACTAGATGCTATTTACATTGTATGGAAGTCAAAAGGATGCTCTATTTGTTGTATAGCAGTCACATAAATAATCTGTATTATATATTGGTGTCTGAAATGCTCTCTGTATAGTATATTTGTCTCTGGCATGCTCACTGTATTGTATACCAGTCTCTAGGATGCTTTCTCTGTTGGCAGTTATTAGGATGACCTTTGTAAGTCACAATATTTGATAAATAGACTTCGACATGAGTGGTTATTGCAGATGGTAACCTGATTAATAGATAAGATTAGGTAAAAACAAGCCTTTTGCTGATGAAAACACCCATTTTCAAAAGGAAAAATAATTTTGACCCTATGATATATCAGCCCCTAAGGTCTAAAACAAAATTATTAGAATGGGCCGATGCTCATGCACCAGTCCAGTGCTGTGCACTTTCATAACCCCACCCCGGCCAATATTTGGCAGCCAGACCCTTTTTTAGCTTCAAGTAGTGGAGACGTATTTCTGAGTTTTACAGAGTAGGTGAAGTGGATGGAACACAGTTTGAGATAGATAAAAAGGCTCAGTTTGGTCTAATGGAAATGCCCTGGTGACTACAGCCAGGCAGGATAGAGGGACCATTAGAAATGCAAACCAAGTCTAGTAGACAATCCTAGGTCAGGGAAGGCAAGGCAAAGTCCAGTAAACAATATGAGTTCAGTAGCAGCCAACAAGCAAGGCAAGTTTCTGTAAAGGCAGTCCGGTTCTGAACAAGGAAAATTTGTAGCTCCCCAGGTTTAGCACGATGGAGCACATTGAACTGTCACCAGCACATGTGCATAGAAGAGTGAGCTCTAAAAAGCTTAGAGAACCAATAGGATATAGTCTAACAGGTTAAGCCCCTGAATAAGATTATTAAAGAACTAAACAGCACCTGTGCTGTTTCTTGAAGCGCCAGACAAGCTGTTGCCTATCACCAAGCACAGAAGCAGCACAGGCTAGCAACAGACCCGAGTAATGCATCACCCACCATTATCTTTTATTGCTGATACTATACATTGCAAAATGCATTACTTTGAAAGGATCATGACACAAACACATTACATGCAATGGAATAAAACAGAAGTTAAGGATGGCTATGCCCAAAATAGTGTACAAACTAAGGGCCTGATTCATGTTTGTGAGTAAAGTAAATTATCAAGCAATTGGTCAAAACCAAAAAAAATGTAACTCCCCCCAAACCTAAATCTTTCTCTGCACATGTTACATTTGCCCCACATGCAGGGCAATATGGTTTTGCCCTGTTGCTTGCTAATTTACTTCCAAACATGATCAGACCCCAAGGCCGGAATTCAATTACAGTACCTGAGAAGAAACATCGGGAGTGAAAAATGGATGTTTCCAGGGATCTGTTTCCGCCTGCCGAAGGCATGTGAAACATAATCCGCAATACGCCATGGTTCATGTAGAAAAAAAGAAAAAAGTAGCAGCCAGAAGCTGTTTTCATTTATATAAAATATTATAAATTGGAATGAAAACAAACTGCTGTTATGTGCTTGTGGCTACTGTAAGGCCAATAATAAACAGCTATTGGCAACTAGCATTTACATATCTGCAGCTGCTAATGTAAATTTTTTATTTTAAGCTTTATAACACATCCTGTACATGATTGTAATAGTGACTATACAAATCCAATTATAATAGCTATATGTACATTTGTTTAATTACATGGTTTCTTTCTCTAGTATCTTATACACTTATAGACATTTGGTACAAATAGAATGTTAATATCCAATAATTGACTAGTAAGTATCTACAGAAGACCTACTAGTAGGTCAATCGGCTTCTGAGATAAAAATGCCTGTATATGTTCATATGATAGGGATTATAGATTATAAAATCCATTTCGGCAGTAACTGATATGAATGATTAAATATTTCCTGTAAAGTGCTGCATAATGTGCATGTGCTACTGTATATAAAAATTTTATTTAGAAATAAAAACAGTAATTTACAGTAGTGGATTGTACACTGAAGTGCTAAAAGTCATAACATAGGTATCTAGTATTGTGCAGTACCCCTTCTAGAGGTCCATAAAGGCTTGTAAATGGTCATCAAGCAATGCAACGTATCAGTTAACGGTCAATGACATTCTGGCAGACCAACGGACCCAACCCATGATACATGAACACACTCCACACCATTACGGAACCACCACCAACCTGCATGGTGCTGACAACTGGGGTCCATGGCCTCATGGGGTCTGTGCCACACCCAAACCTTAACATCAGCCCAAAACTACTGGAACCATGACTCATCAGACCACGTCACATGTTTCCAGTCCTCCGGGGTCCAATTTACGCAATCCCAGGTGAGTTGCTCTGTCCGGTGTCACAGTTTTAACTCTAGCACTCGTTAGCTCCCATATCCCATGGAGCTAAAGAATGCGGCACTGACATGCTGGGTATGCATCTGGTAACTCATGCTTTGAATGTGGATGTAATTTGAGACAGTGACGCATATCTGTAACCATGGACAATTCTAGCCACACGCCACTGGTTACAATCATTTAGCACCTGTGGTCTGCCACTGTGCCGTCCATGGTGGGTGGTAATGCTTTCCATTAGGTATTCCTGGTACATACATGACACGTAGATTAAAGAATGCTGAATATCCACACAACTTCTGAAATGGAATGTCCCATCCATCGAGCATCCACTGTCATGCCCTGTTCGAACTCCGATAATTCACCTCGCTTTGCCATGAGCAGCCTAGCCGTTGTTCCAACTGACTCACAAGATGTCAGATTACAACTGATGCAAGTCTGGGCATTTCCAATATGTCATAGTACGGTAGTGCCATCTACCATTTACCATTACCTTTACATACTGCTCTCCCATGACCTGCCATTCAGATGACATATGGCAAGTTAAGGGTTCTAGGTTAGAAAATCTCTAATTTCTCTTTTTTAATATTTTGGAGCTCAACAGTTTTTATCTGATTGGGCTATTCACTAAATTAATTGGGATTGATTCTAGATCTTTAACAAGGGTCTATATTTATTTAGTCATTGGCAGAAAAGTTTTAATGACACAAACGACATAGTGAATCTTTAAATAATATTGTGTGAGATTTACAACATATTCAGATCCACGGATAACAAAGGAGGAAATAGAGAAATTGCCTCAGCAACTGTGGAATGAAAATGTCTTAACTATAATATATTGCACATTTTATATCTTAATTGTAAAATATGCAATTGCCTTGCTCCATGCAGGTGTTGGTCATACAACATCTTTGGAAGAGGTGGCATGGTGGACCGCTGTCCCCAGGTTGTCACTGTGAAGATACATGTGGTATATCCATATTTAGTTCCCCCACCTTCATACACACACACTCAGACTGCACAGGTTGCCCTTGCCAGGTTCAATCACAATGCGACTCACCAGCACTGTCCAAACTCGCTGCCAGGGGCTGAGTACTGGTACAGGAGGAGACTGGATGACTGGACAATCTAGAATGGCATGGGAGAAGATGCTGCAACTGGACATGTGCAGCATCTACCCTTCAGTCATCTTCTGGTATCCAGCACCAAGAGAGCTCTGAGAAATGGTATTTTTGATTGGTCAGGAGGGTTTCTGGGTATTTAGAACACCTCAACCCCTGTGTGAGCCACTCCTTGGGACTACTATTAAAATTCATCACCTCACTATTAAGAGTTCAAAGCTACTGTTTTTATACCAGGGAATGTTCTGATATGAGCAAACAATGGAAGCACTGATCTAAACCACCTAACAGATATGATAATAAGCAGAATGACTTGAGCTATATCTATATAAAAATTTTCTGTCTTGTACCATCTCCAACATGCATGTACAGCGGGAGCCAGGGCTCGCCCCAATGCTCCCACTGCTAGAGGGATGGGATAGACCTAGCACAGGAAAAGAGGAGGACCTACCAGGCCATCTGAACATCTGAAATGGGATAAGTATGTGGGCAATGACTTACTGCTGGCTGAGTGGGGGGGGGGGCAGGATCGCTTATCGCAGCTGCTCTATTGCAGCGCCTGCAGCAATGGTCGGGTGATCCTTTTAGGATCGTCCCTCTTCTGTAGCCTGACTGGAGTTGGCAGCAGGGAGGTGGCAGCGGAGAGCTTGCTGAGGCAAACGAGAGATCAACCAGGTGGGCTGAGCCCAACCGCTGCTGAAAGATTAGCTTCCAGCAGAAGGCAGTAGGCTCCTCTGACACGGTTGCACCAGATAAAACCATGTCAGGGATAGCCCGACCTCGTGCGGTTGCATCTGATGTGACCATGGCAGCTGGCTAAAGGCTGTATTTATTTAATTAGTGTCAAGTAAAAAAAAAATTTTAGAATGCAAGTTGACGTTTCAGAATATATATTTTATCCTATCTTGTTTTTTTATTTTAGTTTATCTTTTGATCCTTAGTGAAAAAAGGAGAATTATGGTCGACTTACCATTGTTAAATCTCTTTCTGCGAGTTACACTGGGTTCCACAGGGAATACATTGGGGTGTAGAGATGGATCTTGATCCAGGCACCAACAGGTTAAAGCTTTAGCTGTCCCAAGATGCATTGGGGCCTCCTCTATAACCCCACCTCCAGGCACTGTGAGCTCATTTTAATTAACCAGTCCAATGCAGGAGCAGGTAAAAGAGAAGGCAGATGTTAGTCACACAGAACCACATTCTCACAACAGGAGAAGGGACCAGCGACTAATGCCATACAAACTCATAGAAGCTAGGTGCGTCAGGGCAGGCACCCTGTGGAATCCAGTGTACCTCACAGAAAGAGATTTAACAATGGTAAGTCTACCAAAAATCTCCTTTTCTGCAGCGGGGCACACTGGGTTTTACAGGGACTACATTGGGTATGTCCCAAAGCAGTTCCTCAAGGGAGGGGATGCGCCTTAGCGGGTATGAGAACTCGGCATCCAAAGGAAGCTTCCTGGGAGACGGAAGTATCAAAGGCATAGAACCTAATGAACGTGTTCACTGAGGACCACGTAGCTGCCTTGCACAAATTTTCTGTGGACGCATCACGGCGGGCAGCCCAAGAGGGTCCAACAGATCGAGTAGAATGGGCTTTAATAGCAGCAGGAGCTGGAGGTCCAGCCTGTGCATAAGCTTGTGCAATCACAATTCTAATCCATCTGGCCAAGGTTTGCTTAGTCGCAGGCCAGGTACGTTTGTGAAAACAAAAAAGTACAAAGAGGGAATCTAACCTCCAGATAGAGGTAGTCTTCTCCACATATATATATGGAGAGCCCGTACCACATCCAAAGACCGCTCTTTGTAGGACAAACCAGAAGAGATGAAGGCCAGAACCACAATCTCTTGGTTAAGGTGAAAAGATAACACCACCTTAGGCAAATAACCAGGGCGAGTTCTAATAACTGCCCGGTCACGGTGATATATCAGAAAGGGTGGACGACAGGACAAAGCGCCTAGGTCCAACACCCTCCTAGCAGAGGCAATAGCCAGTAGGAACATGACCTTGACCGTGAGCCATTTAAGGTCCACTGAATCAAGAGCTTCAAATGGGGACTCTTGCAGGACATTCAGAACAACAGACAGATCCCACGGAGCAACAGGAGGGACATAGGGAGGCTGAATCCGTAAAACACCCTGAGTGAAAGTATGAACGTCAGGAATAGACGCAATTTTTCTCTGAAACCATACCAATAAGGCAGGGATATGAACCTTGGGGGAGGCCAGACGAAGGCCTATGTCCAGACCTTGTTGCATAAAAGCCAGAAGTCTGGAAGTACTGAATTCGTAAACCTCGGAATTCTTAGCAGCACACCATGTGACGTAAGAATTCCAGACCCTATAATAAATCCGCGCAGATGCCGGTTTGCGGGCCTTCAGCATAGTTTGGAAGACTGACTCTGAGAATCCATTGGCCCTCAGGAGTAAAGCTTCAAGAGCCACGCTGTCAAAGCCAGTCTGGCCAGGTCTGGATAGACACAAGGGACCTGAATGAGGAGGTCTGGGCATTGAGGAAGCAGAAGAGGACGCTCTATCGATAGACCCTGCAGGTCTGAGAACCAATGCCGTCTGGGCCATGCTGGATTCCTCCTACTTGTTTGAACTTCAGTAGTACCCTGGGCAGGAGTGACACTGGAGGGAACACGTAGGGCAGCCGAAAGTTCCATGGAATTGCCAGTGCGTCCATGAATGCTGCTTGAGAATCCCTGGTTCTTGATCTGAAACCCGGAACTTTGTGATTGTGTCGAGACGCTATCAGGTCTACATCTGGTAGGCCCCACTTGTTCACTAGGAGTTGAAAGACTTCCTGATGAAGACTCCACTTTCCGGCGTGCACGTCCTGACGACTGAGGAAATCATCTTCCCAGTTGAGGACTCCCGGAATGAACACATTTCCAGCAGAAGGCGTTCTGCCCAACAAAGGATTTTTGACACTTCCAGCATTGCCATGCGGCTTTGAGTGCTGCCTTGATGGTTTATGTACACCACCATGGTGGCATTGTCTGACAGTACTTGAACAGGCCTGTTCTGTATCAGAGGCAGGGCGAGAGACAAAGCATTGAACACTGCCCGCAATTCCAGAATGTTTATCGGGAGGAGTGATTCCTCCGTGGTCCACCGACCCTGGAAAGAGTGTTGCTCCAACACCAGGCCCCAACCCCTCAGACTGGCATCCGTAGTCAGTAGGACCTAGTCAGTTGGCATCCATAGTCAGTTGAGGATCCAGAAGGGACAGCCCCTGCTCAACTGCTGGTCCTGTAGCCACCAGGTCAGCGACAGACGAACCTCCGGAGTCAAGGAGATCATGTGAGACCTGATCCGATGAGGCAGGCCATCCCACTTGGAAAGGATTAACCTATGTAGAGGGCGGGAATGGAATTCTGTGTACTCTACCATGTCGAGAGTCGACACCATGAGGCCTAGTACTTGCATCGCCGAGTGTAAGGAAGTATCTGAATCTGTCCTGAAGTTTCAGGACCTTGTCTGGAGACAGAAACAGCCATTGACTGTGTGTGTCTGGTAGTGCCCCCAGGTGCACCATGCTCCGAGCAGGGACCAGCGAGGACTTCATCCAGTTGATGAGCCACCCGTGGGCTTGTAGGAAGTTTACCGTCAGTTGTAGATGACTGAGGAGGACATCATAGGAGTTTGCCTGAATCAACAAACCGTCCAGATACGGCAGGATCCTGACTCCCTGGCAATGGAGATGAGCCGTCATCACGGCCATAACCTTGGTGAAGATCCGAGGGACCATGGCCAGTCCAAATGGCAGAGCCTGGAATTGATAGTGAAGGTTGCCAATAGCAAACCGCAGTTATTCCTGATGCGATATGGCAATAGTTATATGCAGGTAAGCATCTTGTATATCCAGGGATACAATATAGCCTCCGGCTTCCATGGCCAGTACAATTGAGCGCAATGTTTCCATATGGAACTTGGACACTGTCACAAACTTGTTCAGTGATTTGAGGTTGAGAATAGGCTGGAAAGACCCATCAGGATTCAGGACTAGAAACAGGGTCAAGTAGTATCCTCTGCCACTCTGGGACAGAGGTACTGGCACTATCACTCCTGTATGCAGGAGGGAACGCACAACCATCTGTACAGCTTGCGCCTTTAACGGATCTGAAGGGATAACCATTGTGCAGAACTGGGGAGGGGAACGTCTCTTGAAAGAGACTGCGTACCCGTGAGAGACAACTTCTCGCACCCATGCCTCTGAAGTGGTCATTAACCAGACCTGGATGAATCGCAGAAGTCGGCCCGCCACCCTTGGATCTCCCAGGGGGAGGTCTGTTCCATCATGCAGCAGGCTTGTCATGAGAAGGAGGCTGACGAGCAGCCCAGGATAGTGACCTTGGCCTTGGGCTTAGTGGTTGTTGGGAGCACGAGACAATCTCGGGTATGCCTGAACTTCGCTTTCCCTTAAGGCCAAAAGCTGGGAAAAGCGGTACCTTATGCCTTCTGTGCAGAAGGAGTAGCATTTGGGAAAAAGGCAGTCATAATAGCCACCGATTCAGACCCAATTTTTAATTAGGTCTTCCCCAAATAAGATGTCCCCAGTAAAGGGGAATATGGCCAAGGACTTTTGGAGTCCAGATCAACCTTCCATGACCTCAACCACAGAATATGGCGAGCCAGGACAGATGTATTCGATGCCTTGGCAGCCAACACACCCGCCTCAGGGGACGCCTCCTGGTGTAGAAAAAGGTGACTGTGGTATTGTGAGACAAGCAATGTCTGGAATTGTAAGATATATTCTCGGGCAGCTCTTCCTCTATTTCCTGATCCAGTCATCAATCTATTTTGCAGCCCCAAGAGGATGCAATCGTGGTCTATGTACAACACCCGTAAGGGAGTAAAAGACTCCAGGCATCCCTCCACACGCTTATCTGTCGGTTCCTACAGTGAGGGGACAGTGGTGAGAGGCAGAGTGGACGACACCCGATGGGTGACACATGAGTTCACTAACAGTGAATTACCTACATGCTATATAACTCTGCAGGGGGAGGATATCGAGCTAATGCCCGTTGTAGACAGGGGGAATGTCTTCCCTGGATTAGACCAGGGGTCTTGTCTGATGTATACTTAATGGTCAGATTGTGGTAACAGAGTTTTATTTACCCTTTGATGTGTGTACATATCAGTTTGTTTAACCACAGTAGGGGTATCCTCTTATCATCAGTGATTTGTAGGGATTGTTTCCCAGGTACCACAAGGTCAGTGGTATCATTTAGCAATGAAAAATCCTTGTCAGAAACACCTAATATAGGGACTGACAGGACAGCATGATCCCCCTCTCTTCAGATAAAATATCAGAGAGATTATTGGATAGGGAGGAGGGAGCAGCCCGCTTAGATGACCCAGAGACACGAGAGTGACCTGGAATAAGGTTTTGCCTGACTAAGGAATGAGTCATACGCTACAACCCGTGAGGTAAAGTTTTTCCGCCCAAAGCGGAGTAACCATGGAGACATCAGTGACTGTAATGTTACAGGTGGTCCCATAGGTAGCATAAAGCGCTCAACTAGAGTACCCAGTAGGTTTGAGAATGCAGCCCAGGTTGGTTCCAGATTGATTACAGGAGCTGCGGACTGACTGGGAGATGTATGAGACGTAGTATACAGACCATCACACAAAACTTCCCCCTCAGGTATATCCGTTGTGCATGCTCTGCAGGATACAGGAGTGTCCCCAGATTTACTGCCCTACATGTTAAACATTATACACAAATATAACTGAGAGCGGCTTAGTACGATGAAGCCAGACAGAGTACAATACCTGCTAATAAATCCGTTAGCATGTTGAGTACCCAGTACACAACACCTGTGAATAAATCCGGTATTATGTGACTAAGTACACAGTAGAATACACGTAATAGGTACATACTGTGACGCACTATATATTGACCCAGACTCACCTAGTCCGATAGGGTACAGTATACAGTGATAGATATATCTGGACTACACCGCAGTGAAATCATCTAGCAGATACAGGCACACACAGTCATGTTTGCAATGCAGATAATTATTTTCATGACAGCAAAATTGCATTGGATTATTATATGAACACATATAAAAAATATATATATATATATAACAATGCGCAGTCTGAGACCGGATGTATATATCAGAATACTCGTACAATATATTCTGGCACAGGTACACTTGTTTTTAACTAACGCTGTCTTAATATCGACATGTAGAATACTTAAGTGTTTGTAAAACCACGGCACTGATGTACAGGCGGGTTTAAAAGGGAGACCTTGCCCTGCAGTCCCGGAGACCAGTCGCATCTATTTTAGAAAATGTGCCCAGTGTTTCAGTCAGGGAGTGAGGGAGAGTGTGAGGCAGCTCCAGGGCGGGAACACCAGCAGTAGATGGCGCCCTGGGCCGGGGGATGGGCTACAGGTCAAGCGCCGGCTCCCCTATGCTGGACTTTACCAACTGGTACTGTGGTGTCTTATTAAAAGTGGACATTAGTATATCCGACCTGTACTCCTATGCCCTGGTATATATAGTGGGGTCTTTGCTCGGTCACAGTGTTCATGCCAGCGTTGCAGTCTGTCTCCCTAGACTGCGTTCGGAACGCGATTTAATGGTGGGTCCCACCTGGGGGACCCTCTTACCTCCTCACCGTATCAGCCATGCAAACCAAAGGAGCGTCTGCGACTGTGTGCCTAAGCCGGAGCGTCTCCGCCGCAAGTACCCAGGAACTGAGCCAGCGGGAGTATGAAGAAATTTTAAGTCAGAAAAAGCTTTTTCAGGGCTGCCCAGTGCAGCCCCCCTGTTAGGGGACCTGCTTCTGCAGGCACCAACTGAAAACTGAGCTCACAGTGCCTGGAGGCGGAGTTATAGAGGAGGCCCCAATGCATCTTGGGACAGCTAAAGCTTTAACTTGTTGGTGCCTGGATCAAGATCCATCTCTACACCCCAATGAATTCCCTGTGGAACACAGTGTACCCCGCAGCAGAAACAACAAATGATGTTTTGGGGTTAAAGAACAGGAACACAGGATACAGAGAAGACAATGGGCCTGATTCAGAGGTGGACGGAGACAAATCCAGGGCTGCATCTAATGACGTCACCCATATGCGACTTTATGCAAATATTTCTAAAAAGCCCTTCACTTGTGTACATCTGTGCATCTGAATGAGCAAGGACTGAGGCACTTACTGTCAGCGTCCGTACATGCTGAAATACCAATTGGTGCATCTATAGATAAACAATTTGACACAATGGGCGGGATGTAATGGGAGCCGATAATGCCACCTGGAAAAGTACTGCGCCGCATCAGACATTACAAATGTGCGTCTATTTACTGGAACTCGGGCAATGTAATGGCATGCATATATTTCCTGCCTTCAGTGTCTGGGAGGTGTCGCGGTATTTAGACTAGTGATGTGCACCGGAAATTTTTCGGGTTTTGTGTTTTGGTTTTGGATTCGGTTCCGCGGCCGTTTTTTGGATTCGGACGCATTTTGGCAAAACCTCCCTGAAATTTTTTTGTCGGATTCGGGTGTGTTTTGGATTCGGGTATTTTTTTACAAAAAACCCTCCAAAACAGCTTAAATCATAGAATTTGGGGGTCATTTTGATCCCATAGTATTATTAACCTCAATAACCATAATTTCCACTCATTTCCAGTCTATTCTGAACACCTCACACCTCACAGTATTATTTTTAGTCCTAAAATTTGCACCGAGGTCGCTGGATGTCTAAGCTAAGCGACACAAGTGGCCGACACAAACACCTGGCCCATCTAGGAGTGGCACTGCAGTGTCAGGCAGGATGGCAGATTTAAAAAATAGTCCCCAAACAGCACATGATGCAAAGAAAAAAGAGGTGCAATGAGGTAGCTGTGTGACTAAGCTAAGCGACACAAGTGGCCGACACAAACACCTGGCCCATCTAGGAGTGGCACTGCAGTTTTCTAGCGAGAGGATAACTGCTTCCATCCTTATGTGAATCTGAACCACTAGCCATGAATATAGGCCAGGGCCTCAGCCGTTCCTTGCCACTCCGTGTCGTAAATTTTGATTTTTGGGTCATTTTACTGAACTTTTGTAGTATACTTGACGACACAGAGGTAGAGCAGTGGACTACTGTACCGTACTGCTATATATATACTGGTGGTCACAGAAACATTCTGCACTGTCCCCTCCTACTATATACTGCGCACAACTAAAATGCAGCACAGGTATGGATGCATAGTATACTTGACGACACAGAGGTAGAGCAGTGGACTACTGTACCATACTGCTATATATATACTGGTGGTCACAGCAACATTCTGAACTGTCCCCTCCTGCTATATACTGCGCACAACTAAAAGGCAGCACAGGTATGGATGCATAGTATACTTGACGACACAGAGGTAGAGCAGTGGACTACTGTACCGTACTGCTATACATATACTGGTGGTCACAGCAACATTCTGCACTGTCCCCTCCTATTATATACTGCGCACAACTAAAATGCAGCACAGGTATGGATGCATAGTATACTTGATGACACAGAGGTAGAGCAGTGGACAACTGTACCGTACTGCTATATATATATACTGGTGGTCACAGCAACATTCTGCACTGTCCCCTACTACTATATACTGCGCACAACTAAAATGCAGCACAGGTATGGATGCATAGTATACTTGACGACACAGAGGTAGAGCAGTGGACTACTGTACTGTACTGCTATATATATATATATATACTGGTGGTCACAGCAACATTCTGCACTGTCCCCTCCTACTATATACTGCGCACAACTAAAATGCAGCACAGGTATGGATGCATAGTATACTTGACGACACAGAGGTAGAGCAGTGGACTACTGTACCGTACTGCTATATATATACTGGTGGCCAGCAAAATTCTGCACTGTCCTCCTACTATATACTACAATGCAGCACAGATATGGAGCGTTTTTCAGGCAGAGAACGTAAATTATTTCAGCACACTGAGCACAGATATTTGCAAGCACACTGAGCACAGATATTTGCAGCACAGTGAGCACAGATATTTGCAGCACACTGAACACAGAAACTGAGAGAACGCTGCACGTCCTCTCACTATCATCTCCAATGCACGAGTGAAAATGGCGGCGACGCGCGGCTCCTTATATAGAATACGAATCTCGCGAGAATCCGACAGCGGGATGATGACGTTCGGGCGCGCTCGGGTTAACCGAGCAAGGCGGGAGGATCCGAGTCTGCCTCGGAACCGTGTAAAATGGGTGAAGTTCGGGGGGGTTCGGATTCTGAGGAACCGAACCCGCTCATCACTAATTTAGACTAGAAAATGTCCGAGATTTACAGACCAACTGAAATGTGTCTTTTAGTATAGGAAGACCACAGTGTCAGAGAAAGTCACCAATTGTCCCCCCAAAAGTCCCATGATTAAAGCAACACACACTCTAAATAATTCCCGGTTCTCCAGGAAGCACAAGCAGTTTATGCTGATTTAAATGATATGCAGCATGGCTATATTCAGAGTGTAATTGCGACTGTATCTAATTATGTTACAGTGTGGGGCTGGAATGCATTGTAGCATAACATTTTGTATGCAAATATAGTTGCTATTACACACAGAATATAGGCATGTTACGTATAATTTTAAACAGCAGGAGCTGCTTGTGCGTCCTATTCAGATCATTTTGCTTCTAAAATGTACGCACAAACAGCTCCTCCTGTTTAAAATAATATGCAGCATGCCTATTTTCTTTGTGTAATAGCAACTGTATATGCATACAAAATGTTATGCTACAATGTATTCTAGCCATGCACTGTAACATAATTAGATACAGTCGCAATGACACACTGAATATATTCAAGTTTCTCATTAGTATACACAAGAAAGGATCAGATGGCGGGATTGACATATAACTTCAGCATTGAGAATGTCCCACTGCTAAGTGCTTATTTAAGTGAGGAAGTAGTCTGTGACCCATTAAAAAGAATTAAGATTAATAAGTCACCTGGTCCCAACGGAATTCACCCAAGGGTTCTCATGGAACTACACTCCGAATTAGCAAGACCTCTATATTTGATTTTCATTGACTCACTTACATCAGGCATGGTTCCCAAAGACTGGTGTATAGCAGAAGTAGTGCCAATATTTAAAAAGGGAAGTCAATCTGAAACGGGTAATTACAGACCAGTAAGTCTTACATCTATAGTGGGGAAGTACTGGAAGGTATTTTAAGGGATATAATACAGGAGTTCCTTGAAACCAATAAGGTTATTAATAGGAACCAACATGGATTTGTGAAGGATAGATCATGTCAAACAAACATAGGCTTTTATGAAACAGTTAGTTCAAATATAGATCAGGGTAAAGAGGTGGATGTTATCTTTTTAGACTTTGCTAAAGCTTTCGCTACAGTACCTCACATGAGACTAATCTACAAGTTAAGAGAACTTGGGCTAGGGAACACATTGTGCACTTGGGTGAGTAATTGGTTGGATAAAAGGGAGCAGCGAGTGGTGGTAAATGGAACTTTTTTTAAATGGACTGAGATACTCATCAGTGTGCCACAGGGGTCTGTACTTGGACAACTATTGTTCAACATTTTCATAAATGATCTATTAACAGGTCTAAAGAGCATAGTGTCAATTTTTGCAGACGATACCAAATTGTGTAAGGTTATAAATTCGGTGGAGGATGCCGAGTCTCTTCAGAACGACTTATTTAAACAGGAAGCATGGGCTTCAAAATGGAGAATGAGGTTCAATATAGAAAAATGTAAGGTAATGCACTTTGGTAGCAAAAATAAGAACACTACCTACATACTAAATGGGGAGAAACTAGGGAATTCTGTACTGGAAAAAAAATGTAGGTGTTCACATACATAACAAACCTAGCAGTAGTACCCTAAGTAGGATTGCAGCAAAGAAGGTAAACAAGGTATTAGCATGCATAAAGTGGGGTATTGATGCATGGGATGAGAGTGTTATACTCCCACTATATAAATCACTAGTGCGGCCACATCTTGAATGCTGTGTACAATTATGGGCACCATACCACAAAAAGGATATCCTGGAACTAGAAAAGGTTCAGAGACGATCAACCGTATTGATAAAAGGGATGGAGACTCTAGAATATGAAGAAAGGCTTGCTAGGCTAGGCATATTTACATTGGGAAAAAAGGAGATTAAGAGGGGACATGATTAACATTTACAAATATATAAGGGGTCAATACACAGAGCTAGCGGGGATTTGTTTTTGGTAAAATCATCAAAAAGGACACGTGGACATCCACTTAGGTTGGAGGAGAGGAGATTTCGCACAAAGAGACAGAAAGTGTTCTTCACAGTAAGGACAATATGTATATGGAGTTCCCTGCCTGAGAAAGTAGTGATGGCGGACTCGTCACTACTTTAAAAAAGGGCTTGTAAAGTGTAAAAATGTATTAAAAAGTGTTTATTTATTGCAACTGTGCTTGAAAAGTGTACTTATAATTGATTTCTAACATTTTCATGACAAACTCAGACAAAAAAAAACACCTCTAAATTCTTTGAGAATTTTAGAGCTGTTTTGTGTCTGACTTACAATATCGGACTTCATTACATTGGCCGAGTTGTATACTTAAAACGGGCAAAACATTTGGATCTGACTTTTTATCGGGCTCTCTGCTTTAGAGCCAAAAGCATCTGAAAAAGCAGCTTTGCGGGCACTATTACATTAGCCGACTTTGCAAAATGCCAGATGTTTGCGGCAATAGCCGCAAACAATGGGCATTTTGCTGTTATCGGCTCCCATTACATCTCGGCCAATATGTCATGTGCCAGGTGCAGTTTCCACGTCCTTGTATGATCTCCTATGTGTGTCCAAACACTATTACTAACATGCCTATGACACTCACATAACTCGCCCCTTAAGATGGACCCTCTCCATGCATGTATTAACCACCTTCCAGTAACTGCCCAGGAATGCCCATCACTTTTCCAAGACATTTCTGATACTTTGCATCTTGATCATAAAAGTGCCTTTCTGTATACACATGGTGTAAGGCATGCTCCATAGGTTTAAAGGTTGCTCATGCACAGTAGCAAATAAATAGCACCTTGGGTCCTATTGGAGAAAGCGGGCTATATAAATAATATTTTTTGTTATTATTAACTACGTAAACATCTGAAATTGCGCATAGCTCTGTCTCTGTCACTAGGTTCTTCAGGAATGCTTGTAACAGTGGCAATAGGATGAATAGAATTGTGTGCAGCTGGGGTATTATTGATTGGGGGAGTGGATGGAGATGAGAACACTGGTTTGGGGGATACCAGACATATCCCATTGTTGGACTTTCTAGAAATGATCTGGGCCGTAATTAGGCATGAGCGAGCGGTGCCGCCACACAGGGTGCAGTTATGGTACCCTGCAGTCTCTAACACTACTACAGAGCTACTGCAGAAAGTGATCTACTGTATGACATCACGGGCGTAGGGGGCAGGGCCGGCACAAGGAGCAAGGCCCCCTTGTTAGGGCACTGTAAATGATACAATAAAAAACCTGTCTAAATAATTCACTGGATCTTACAGGGAGAACATGAATTGTGGGTTATGAAGGAAAATAACTACTACGGCATATTGCTCACTTTCCAGTGGAGGAAGCTGTTTGTTATATTTTCTTGCTGCATGAAGCTCATGGATTCACAGAATCAATACTTAATAACTTGTTTTCTTCACACTCGGTGAGTTGCTATTCATATCCGATATATGTGTACTAAAGGGAATCCTATTTGACTTGGGTCTGATAAAAATAGCGCATTTACCTTACAATAATCAATGGACTTCAAAAGGCTTTGTATATGACATAAAGGAGGATTTCTGATTGCCAATAGAAGGTGGAATCAATGTGAGAACGGAAATAGAGAATCTTCTTCAATTATGGATTCTGTTAAAGGCATAATGCAATATATACCTTTGAAAATTTTATCTTTCCTATTCAAGATTTCTTTTAAATTTGGAAGTTGTCAGGATCAGCTTCCAATGAGAATTCTAAGTGAGTTTTATGTGTTTCATATTCTAGGAATGCTGTTATAGGGTGCATAAATTGCCTCTAGTTTGCCAGTCAATCTTAGCATCATGCCCAGAGAACATGATTCCTTGCTATCAGTGAATAGACTCTCATTTTTAAACATTGATTGAAATAGCATCATGAGCTTGCAAACTGCTGTGAACAAGAGAAGGGATCCTTGCTGATATGAATTTTTGGAGTTTTGGAGCCATATAAAGATGTTTTCTAGTGAGCTGTCTCTGAATATATATAAGCTATGCAGCACAAGATGTAATATCGGAATTTCAATTGATCATAAAACATTATATATTTGTCATTTTGTTTGAGGCACATCTCTTCTTGATAAGAATATAAACCGTCTACTGGATGAGGTGCGTCATGTGTGCAAATCACTTAAGAATTATACTCTAAGAAAAAATAAAGACACTGAGATATAGATTTGGGAAGAAAACTGTTAGTTATTCATTAAAAGAAATATTAATATTTATTTAAGGAAAAGTATGGTGGCAAAGAAAGGAGGGCCAAAAATCAGCCAATTACGAACAACATGCATTGCAGGCGGATGTTGCTCTTAGGGGGACATTTACTAAGCAGTGATAAGAGCGGAGAAGTGAGCCAGTGGAGAAGTTGCCCCATTATCCAATCAGCTGCTCTGTATCATTTTATAGTATGCAAATTATAGATGTTACTTCAGTGCTGATTGGTTGCCATGGGCAACTTCTCCACTGGCTCACTTCTCCGCTCTTATCACTGCTTAGTAAATGTCCCCCTCAGGGTCTTATTCAGAGCTGATCACTATGGCTGTGATTGCTCTGATGGACTTTTTTTGCCGTCTGCGCACGCGTAGTGGCCGCAGTGCGCAGGCTATCCCAATGTGATCGCATCCTGGAAGTATGTCATGATTGACAGGCTACAGGTGTCCGGGGGCGGCGGCACAGCGTTGGGGGAGAGCAGGAAACACAGGCATGTAGTGGCCCTTTTCAGGACTGGCCAATGACATTGCCTGCATTTCCTACAATAGGAAACATGGTGCCAGACTGCCTACAACCACAGCCATGCTGTGTAGGCCTGAGTCAACCTTTATATGAGGTTTTCGGAAATGCGATTGCAATTGAATTGCGATTGCATCACGGGGCGGTGCCACACATGCTTGGTGGCCTTGCCCTGTGCGACCCCCAGCATGTGATTTCAGTTGTCATATATTTTGCTATGATAGCAAAATCTGCGACCGTTTATGAATAACCCACTTAGTGCACAAACACAACCATAAAACCCCTATAAGCGAAAAAAAAGTATCCACTTAAGCTTCTAACCTGACTACCCATCCGTTTGGGTGATGATACTGCCTCCCATTAGGATGGTACAGCCAACTACCAGTTAACAATGGGAGTGTACAGTACCTCAAGTAAACAACTGTACCTGGGCCCTCATTCCGAGTTGTTTGCTCGTTAGTGGTTTTCGCAACAGAACGATTTGTCGCAAACTGCGCATGCGCAATGTTCGCAGTGCGCCTGCGCCAAGTAAATTTGCCAAAAAGATAGGTATTTTACTCACGGCTTAACGAAGAAATGTCATGTTCTGGTGATCGGAGTGTGATTGACAGGAAGTGGGTGTTTCTGGGTGGAAACTGGCCGTTTTATGGGTGTGTGCGGGAAAAATGCTGCCGTTTCTGGGAAAAACGCGGGAGTGGCTGGAGAAACAGGGGAGTGTCTGGGCGAACGCTGGGTGTGTTTGTGACGTCAAACCAGGAACGAAACTGACTGAACTGATCGCAGTGGCAGAGTAAGTCCCGAGCTACTCAGAAACTGCAAAGAAATTTCTATTCGCAATTATGCAAATCTTTCGTTCGCAATTCTGCAAAGCTAAGATTATCTCCCAGTAGGCGGCGGCTTAGCGTGTGCAATACTGCTAAAAGCAGCTAGCGAGCGAACAACTCGGAATGAGGGCCCTGGACTGGTGACCTGCCGTTCTTTCCCACAGCAACACGGGCCCTCATTCCGAGTTGTTCGCTCGGTATTTTTCATCGCATCGCAGTGAAAATCCGCTTAGTACGCATGCGCAATGTTCGCACTGCGACTGCGCCAAGTAACTTTACTATGAAGAAAGTAATTTTACTCACGGCTTTTTCTTCGCTCCGGCGATCGTAATGTGATTGACAGGAAATGGGTGTTACTGGGCGGAAACACGGCGTTTCAGGGGCGTGTGGCTGAAAACGCTACCGTTTCCGGAAAAAACGCAGGAGTGGCCGGGGAAACGGTGGGAGTGCCTGGGCGAACGCTGGGTGTGTTTGTGACGTCAACCAGGAACGACAAGCACTGAAATGATCGCACAGGCAGAGTAAGTCTGGAGCTACTCAGAAACTGCTAAGTAGTTAGTAATCGCAATATTGCGAATACATCGGTCGCAATTTTAAGAAGCTAAGATTCACTCCCAGTAGGCGGCGGCTTAGCGTGTGTAACTCTGCTAAATTCGCCTTGCGACCGATCAACTCGGAATGAGGGCCACAGCCAGAACTAAAAACTCCACATGAAAAACTCAAACAGAAGGGAGAGTGGGAAGACTGAAAACAAATAGGTGTTGGTCTAAAGCCCAAGCCAGTTAAAAAAAACTTTCACCAAAAGTGATTAGCCCCCATCCTAGTATCCTAGAGGTTTACTTGAAACCACTTTTTTTCTTATGTAATCATTCAGTTTCTCTTAGAAACAACATGGGCAACATTAACAGATGAGCACTGACAAAGGGATTACAGCGGGCGATCAAGTAATAACTGTGCATGTGTATGCACCGCAATGCGCACGCGTGTCGGCCAACAACAACGGGCATCGCCGGTCAGCAACAGGATAGTGGAGTTCACAAGATGATTGACAGGAAGAGGCCATTTGTGGGTGGTAACTGACCATTTACTGGGAGTGTCCGGAAAAATGCAGGTGTTACCAAGTGTTTTCAGAGAAGGTGTGTAACTTCAGCTCCTGACTCGATCAGGAAGTACTTTTAGTACTGTAGGAGTAAGTCCTGGGCTGCGCACACACTGCACACACTGAGTGAGGTGCGAACGGATTTGCAACTGCCCGCATGCAATCGC
Source organism: Pseudophryne corroboree (assembly GCF_028390025.1). Lineage (NCBI taxonomy): Eukaryota > Metazoa > Chordata > Amphibia > Anura > Myobatrachidae > Pseudophryne > Pseudophryne corroboree. The sequence continues at coordinate 121,573,786 of NC_086451.1, read as the reverse complement.
ACACTTGCACGGGTGAATTTCCACTCCCCCTTGGGCGGCGGCTATCCGATCGCAGGACAACAACATTAGCAGCACAGCTATCAGGTCTGAATCACCCCCATAGATTCAGACTCCGTCGCATACAGATATAAAAGTGTTGCATATCAAATTAATTAGCACAGTCTGCTGATGCGTCCGAGTTGCAACAACAATTATTAGTTATAAGGCATGTTAATAAGTATCAAACATGGATAACTTGTTCTTAATACTGTGGTAGAATGTGCTCAGCCTCCGCCATAGGTTCCGATATATGTTTTTGCTGGTGGGTGCTCGGCGGGAGGCAGCAGCGGGAATGAACGAGTGGCAGCGACTAATGCCCATTACACATTATGCAACACACCGTAATGCCCATTACACATTATGCAACACACCGTAATGCCCATTACACATTATGCAACACACCGTAATGCACATTACACATTATGCAACATACTGTAATGCCCATTAAACATTATGTAACACCGTAATGCCCATTACATATTATGCCACACACCGTAATGCCCATTACACATTATGCCACACATCGTAATTAGAGATGAGCGGGTTCGGTTTCTCTGAATCCGAACCCGCCCGAACTTCATGGTTTTTTTCACGGGTCCGAGCAGACTCGGATCCTCCCGCCTTGCTCGGTTAACCCGAGCGCGCCCGAACGTCATCATGACGCTGTCGGATTCTCGCGAGACTCGGATTCTATATAAGGAGCCGCGCGTCGCCGCCATTTTCACACGTGCATTGAGATTGATAGGGAGAGGACGTGGCTGGCGTCCTCTCCATTTAGATTAGAAGAGAGAGAGAGAGAGAGAGAGAGAGATTGACCTGATTTACTGGAGCTTAGGAGTACTGTAGAAGTGTAGAGAGTGCAGAGTTTACTAGTGACTGACCACAGTGACCACCAGACAGTGCAGTTTTATTTAATATATCCGTTCTCTGCCTGAAAAAAACGATACACACAGTGACTCAGTCACATACCATATCTGTGTGCACTGCTCAGCCCAGTGTGCTGCATCATCTATGTATATATATCTGACTGTGCTCAGCTCACACAGCTTATAATTGTGGGGGAGACTGGGGAGCACTGCAGTGCCAGTTATAGGTTATAGCAGGAGCCAGGAGTACATATTATATTAAAATTAAACAGTGCACACTTTTGCTGCAGGAGTGCCACTGCCAGTGTGACTGACCAGTGAGCTGACCACACTGACCACCAGTATAGTTAGTAGTATACTATATTGTGATTGCCTGAAAAAGTTAAACACTCGTCGTGTGACTTCACTTGTGTGGTGTTTTTTTTTTTATTCTATAAAAAACTCATTCTGCTGACAGACAGTGTCCAGCAGGTCCGTCATTATATAATATATACCTGTCCGGCTGCAGTAGTGATATATATATATTTTTTATATCATTATTTATCATCCAGTCGCAGCAGACACAGTACGGTAGTTCACGACTGTAGCTACCTCTGTGTCGGCACTCGGCAGTCCATCCATAATTGTATACCACCTACCCGTGGTTTTTTTTTCTTTCTTCTTTATACATACATACTACTACATCTCTTTATCAACCAGTCTATATTAGCAGCAGACACAGTACAGTACGGTAGTCCATGGCTGTAGCTACCTCTGTGTCGGCACTCGGCAGTCCGTCCATAATTGTATACCACCTACCCGTGGTTTTTTTTTCTTTCTTCTTTATACATACATACTACTACATCTCTTTATCAACCAGTCTATATTAGCAGCAGACACAGTACAGTACGGTAGTTCACGGCTGTAGCTACCTCTGTGTCGGCACTCGGCAGTCCGTCCATAATTGTATACCACCTACCCGTGGTTTTTTTTTCTTTCTTCTTTATACATACATACTACTACATCTCTTTATCAACCAGTCTATATTAGCAGCAGACACAGTACAGTACGGTAGTCCACGGCTGTAGCTACCTCTGTGTCGGCACTCGGCAGTCCGTCCATAATTGTATACCACCTACCCGTGGTTTTTTTTTCTTTCTTCTTTATACATACATACTACTACATCTCTTTATCAACCAGTCTATATTAGCAGCAGACACAGTACAGTACGGTAGTTCACGGCTGTAGCTACCTCTGTGTCGGCACTCGGCAGTCCGTCCATAATTGTATACCACCTACCCGAGGTTTTTTTTTCTTTCTTCTTTATACATACATACTACTACATCTCTTTATCAACCAGTCTATATTAGCAGCAGACACAGTACAGTACGGTAGTCCACGGCTGTAGCTACCTCTGTGTCGGCACTCGGCAGTCCGTCCATAATTGTATACCACCTACCCGTGGTTTTTTTTTCTTTCTTCTTTATACATACATACTACTACATCTCTTTATCAACCAGTCTATATTAGCAGCAGACACAGTACAGTACGGTAGTTCACGGCTGTAGCTACCTCTGTGTCGGCACTCGGCAGTCCGTCCATAATTGTATACCACCTACCCGTGGTTTTTTTTTCTTTCTTCTTTATACATACATACTACTACATCTCTTTATCAACCAGTCTATATTAGCAGCAGACACAGTACAGTACGGTAGTTCACGGCTGTAGCTACCTCTGTGTCGGCACTCGGCAGTCCGTCCATAATTGTATACCACCTACCCGTGGTTTTTTTTTCTTTCTTCTTTATACATACATACTACTACATCTCTTTATCAACCAGTCTATATTAGCAGCAGACACAGTACAGTACGGTAGTCCACGGCTGTAGCTACCTCTGTGTCGGCACTCGGCAGTCCGTCCATAATTGTATACCACCTACCCGTGGTTTTTTTTTCTTTCTTCTTTATACATACATACTACTACATCTCTTTATCAACCAGTCTATATTAGCAGCAGACACAGTACAGTACGGTAGTTCACGGCTGTAGCTACCTCTGTGTCGGCACTCGGCAGTCCGTCCATAATTGTATACCACCTACCCGAGGTTTTTTTTTCTTTCTTCTTTATACATACATACTACTACATCTCTTTATCAACCAGTCTATATTAGCAGCAGACACAGTACAGTACGGTAGTCCACGGCTGTAGCTACCTCTGTGTCGGCACTCGGCAGTCCGTCCATAATTGTATACCACCTACCCGAGGTTTTTTTTTCTTTCTTCTTTATACATACATACTACTACATCTCTTTATCAACCAGTCTATATTAGCAGCAGACACAGTACAGTACGGTAGTTCACGGCTGTAGCTACCTCTGTGTCGGCACTCGGCAGTCCGTCCATAATTGTATACCACCTACCCGTGGTTTTTTTTTCTTTCTTCTTTATACATACATACTACTACATCTCTTTATCAACCAGGCTATATTAGCAGCAGACACAGTACAGTACGGAAGTCCACGGCTGTAGCTACCTCTTTGTCGGCACTCGGCAGTCCGTCCATAATTGTATACCACCTACCCGAGGTTTTTTTTTCTTTCTTCTTTATACATACATACTACTACATCTCTTTATCAACCAGTCTATATTAGCAGCAGACACAGTACAGTACGGTAGTTCACGGCTGTAGCTACCTCTGTGTCGGCACTCGGCAGTCCGTCCATAATTGTATACCACCTACCCGTGGTTTTTTTTCTTTCTTCTTTATACATACATACTACTACATCTCTTTATCAACCAGTCTATATTAGCAGCAGACACAGTACAGTACGGTAGTCCACGGCTGTAGCTACCTCTGTGTCGGCACTCGGCAGTCCGTCCATAATTGTATACTAGTATCCATCCATCTCCATTGTTTACCTGAGGTGCCTTTTAGTTGTGCCTATTAAAATATGGAGAACAAAAATGTTGAGGTTCCAAAATTAGGGAAAGATCAAGATCCACTTCCACCTCGTGCTGAAGCTGTTGCCACTAGTCATGGCCGAGACGATGAAATGCAAGCAACGTCGTCTGCCAAGGCCGATGCCCAATGTCATAGTACAGAGCATGTCAAATCCAAAACACCAAATATCAGTAAAAAAAGGACTCCAAAACCTAAAATAAAATTGTCGGAGGAGAAGCGTAAACTTGCCAATATGCCATTTACCACACGGAGTGGCAAGGAACGGCTGAGGCCCTGGCCTATGTTCATGGCTAGTGGTTCAGCTTCACATGAGGATGGAGGCACTCAGCCTCTCGCTAGAAAAATGAAAAGACTCAAGCTGGCAAAAGCAGTAGCACCGCAAAGAACTGTGCGTTCTTCGAAATCCCAAATCCACAAGGAGAGTCCAATTGTGTCGGTTGCGATGCCTGACCTTCCCAACACTGGACGTGAAGAGCATGCGCCTTCCACCATTTGCACGCCCCCTGCAAGTGCTGGAAGGAGCACCCGCAGTCCAGTTCCTGATAGTCAGATTGAAGATGTCAGTGTTGAAGTACACCAGGATGAGGAGGATATGGGTGTTGCTGGCGCTGGGGAGGAAATTGACCAGGAGGATTCTGATGGTGAGGTGGTTTGTTTAAGTCAGGCACCCGGGGAGACACCTGTTGTCCGTGGGAGGAATATGGCCGTTGACATGCCTGGTGAAAATACCAAAAAAATCAGCTCTTCGGTGTGGAGGTATTTCAACAGAAATGCGGACAACAGGTGTCAAGCCGTGTGTTCCCTTTGTCAAGCTGTAATAAGTAGGGGTAAGGACGTTAACCACCTCGGAACATCCTCCCTTATACGTCACCTGCAGCGCATTCATAATAAGTCAGTGACAAGTTCAAAAACTTTGGGTGACAGCGGAAGCAGTCCACTGACCAGTAAATCCCTTCCTCTTGTAACCAAGCTCACGCAAACCACCCCACCAACTCCCTCAGTGTCAATTTCCTCCTTCCCCAGGAATGCCAATAGTCCTGCAGGCCATGTCACTGGCAATTCTGATGATTCCTCTCCTGCCTGGGATTCCTCCGATGCATCCTTGCGTGTAACGCCTACTGCTGCTGGCGCTGCTGTTGTTGCTGCTGGGAGTCGATGGTCATCCCAGAGGGGAAGTCGTAAGACCACTTTTACTACTTCCACCAAGCAATTGACTGTCCAACAGTCCTTTGCGAGGAAGATGAAATATCACAGCAGTCATCCTACTGCAAAGCGGATAACTGAGGCCTTGGCATCCTGGGTGGTGAGAAACGTGGTTCCGGTATCCATCATTACTGCAGAGCCAACTAGAGACTTGTTGGAGGTACTGTGTCCCCGGTACCAAATACCATCTAGGTTCCATTTCTCTAGGCAGGCGATACCGAAAATGTACACAGACCTCAGAAAAAGAGTCACCAGTGTCCTAAAAAATGCAGCTGTACCCAATGTCCACTTAACCACGGACATGTGGACAAGTGGAGCAGGGCAGGGTCAGGACTATATGACTGTGACAGCCCACTGGGTAGATGTATGGACTCCCGCCGCAAGAACAGCAGCGGCGGCACCAGTAGCAGCATCTCGCAAACGCCAACTCTTTCCTAGGCAGGCTACGCTTTGTATCACCGCTTTCCAGAATACGCACACAGCTGAAAACCTCTTACGGCAACTGAGGAAGATCATCGCGGAATGGCTTACCCCAATTGGACTCTCCTGTGGATTTGTGGCATCGGACAACGCCAGCAATATTGTGTGTGCATTAAATATGGGCAAATTCCAGCACGTCCCATGTTTTGCACATACCTTGAATTTGGTGGTGCAGAATTATTTAAAAAACGACAGGGGCGTGCAAGAGATGCTGTCGGTGGCCAGAAGAATTGCGGGACACTTTCGGCGTACAGGCACCACGTACAGAAGACTGGAGCACCACCAAAAACTACTGAACCTGCCCTGCCATCATCTGAAGCAAGAAGTGGTAACGAGGTGGAATTCAACCCTCTATATGCTTCAGAGGTTGGAGGAGCAGCAAAAGGCCATTCAAGCCTATACAATTGAGCACGATATAGGAGGTGGAATGCACCTGTCTCAAGCGCAGTGGAGAATGATTTCAACGTTGTGCAAGGTTCTGCTGCCCTTTGAACTTGCCACACGTGAAGTCAGTTCAGACACTGCCAGCCTGAGTCAGGTCATTCCCCTCATCAGGCTTTTGCAGAAGAAGCTGGAGACATTGAAGGAGGAGCTAACACGGAGCGATTCCGCTAGGCATGTGGGACTTGTGGATGGAGCCCTTAATTCGCTTAACAAGGATTCACGGGTGGTCAATCTGTTGAAATCAGAGCACTACATTTTGGCCACCATGCTCGATCCTAGATTTAAAGCCTACCTTGGATCTCTCTTTCCGGCAGACACAAGTCTGCTGGGGTTGAAAGACCTGCTGGTGAGAAAATTGTCAAGTCAAGCGGAACGCGACCTGTCAACATCTCCTCCTTCACATTCTCCCGCAACTGGGGGTGCGAGGAAAAGGCTCAGAATTCCGAGCCCACCCGCTGGCGGTGATGCAGGGCAGTCTGGAGCGACTGCTGATGCTGACATCTGGTCCGGACTGAAGGACCTGACAACGATTACGGACATGTCGTCTACTGTCACTGCATATGATTCTCTCACCATTGAAAGAATGGTGGAGGATTATATGAGTGACCGCATCCAAGTAGGCACGTCACACAGTCCATACTTATACTGGCAGGAAAAAGAGGCAATTTGGAGGCCCTTGCACAAACTGGCTTTATTCTACCTAAGTTGCCCTCCCACAAGTGTGTACTCCGAAAGAGTGTTTAGTGCCGCCGCTCACCTTGTCAGCAATCGGCGTACGAGGTTACATCCAGAAAATGTGGAGAAGATGATGTTCATTAAAATGAATTATAATCAATTCCTCCGCGGAGACATTGACCAGCAGCAATTGCCTCCACAAAGTACACAGGGAGCTGAGATGGTGGATTCCAGTGGGAACGAATTGATAATCTGTGAGGAGGGGGATGTACACGGTGATATATCGGAGGATGATGATGAGGTGGACATCTTGCCTCTGTAGAGCCAGTTTGTGCAAGGAGAGATTAATTGCTTCTTTTTTGGGGGGGGTCCAAACCAACCCGTCATATCAGTCACAGTCGTGTGGCAGACCCTGTCACTGAAATGATGGGTTGGTTAAAGTGTGCATGTCCTGTTTTGTTTATACAACATAAGGGTGGGTGGGAGGGCCCAAGGACAATTCCATCTTGCACCTCTTTTTTCTTTTATTTTTCTTTGCGTCATGTGCTGTTTGGGGAGGGTTTTTTGGAAGGGCCATCCTGCGTGACACTAGAGTGCCACTCCTAGATGGGCCCGGTGTTTGTGTCGGCCACTAGGGTCGCTAATCTTACTCACATAGCTACCTCATTGCGCCTCTTTTTTTCTTTGCGTCATGTGCTGTTTGGGGAGGGTTTTTTGGAAGGGACATCCTGCGTGACACTGCAGTGCCACTCCTAAATGGGCCCGGTGTTTGTGTCGGCCACTACGGTCGCTAATCTTACTCACACAGCTACCTCATTGCGCCTCTTTTTTTCTTTGCGTCATGTGCTGTTTGGGGAGGGTTTTTTGGAAGGGACATCCTGCGTGACACTGCAGTGCCACTCCTAAATGGGCCCGGTGTTTGTGTCGGCCACTACGGTCGCTAATCTTACTCACACAGCTACCTCATTGCGCCTCTTTTTTTCTTTGCGTCATGTGCTGTTTGGGGAGGGTTTTTTGGAAGGGACATCCTGCGTGACACTGCAGTGCCACTCCTAAATGGGCCCGGTGTTTGTGTCGGCCACTACGGTCGCTAATCTTACTCACACAGCTACCTCATTGCGCCTCTTTTTTTCTTTGCGTCATGTGCTGTTTGGGGAGGGTTTTTTGGAAGGGACATCCTGCGTGACACTGCAGTGCCACTCCTAGATGGGCCCGGTGTTTGTGTCGGCCACTAGGGTCGCTAATCTTACTCACACAGCTACCTCATTGCGCCTCTTTTTTTCTTTGCGTCATGTGCTGTTTGGGGAGGGTTTTTTGGAAGGGACATCCTGCGTGACACTGCAGTGCCACTCCTAAATGGGCCCGGTGTTTGTGTCGGCCACTACGGTCGCTAATCTTACTCACACAGCTACCTCATTGCGCCTCTTTTTTTCTTTGCGTCATGTGCTGTTTGGGGAGGGTTTTTTGGAAGGGACATCCTACGTGACACTGCAGTGCCACTCCTAGATGGGCCCGGTGTTTGTGTCGGCCACTAGGGTCGCTAATCTTACTCACACAGCTACCTCATTGCGCCTCTTTTTTTCTTTGCGTCATGTGCTGTTTGGGGAGGGTTTTTTGGAAGGGACATCCTGCGTGACACTGCAGTGCCACTCCTAAATGGGCCCGGTGTTTGTGTCGGCCACTACGGTCGCTAATCTTACTCACACAGCTACCTCATTGCGCCTCTTTTTTTCTTTGCGTCATGTGCTGTTTGGGGAGGGTTTTTTGGAAGGGACATCCTGCGTGACACTGCAGTGCCACTCCTAAATGGGCCCGGTGTTTGTGTCGGCCACTAGGGTCGCTTATCTTACTCACACAGTCAGCTACCTCATTGCGCCTCTTTTTTTCTTTGCGTCATGTGCTGTTTGGGGAGTGTTTTTTGGAAGGGCCATCCTGCGTGACACTGCAGTGCCACTCCTAGATGGGCCCGGTGTTTGTGTCGGCCACTAGGGTCGCTAATCTTACTCACACAGCTACCTCATTGCGCCTCTTTTTTTCTTTGCGTCATGTGCTGTTTGGGGAGGGTTTTTTGGAAGGGACATCCTGCGTGACACTGCAGTGCCACTCCTAAATGGGCCCGGTGTTTGTGTCGGCCACTAGGGTCGCTAATCTTACTCACACAGCTACCTCATTGCGCCTCTTTTTTTCTTTGCGTCATGTGCTGTTTGGGGAGGGTTTTTTGGAAGGGACATCCTGCGTGACACTGCAGTGCCACTCCTAGATGGGCCAGGTGTTTGTGTCGGCCACTAGGGTCGCTTAGCTTAGTCATCCAGCGACCTCGGTGCAAATTTTAGGACTAAAAATAATATTGTGAGGTGTGAGGTATTCAGAATAGACTGAAAATGAGTGGAAATTATGGTTTTTGAGGTTAATAATAATATGGGATCAAAATGACCCCCAAATTCTATGATTTAAGCTGTTTTTTAGGGTTTTTTGAAAAAAACACCCGAATCCAAAACACACCCGAATCCGACAAAAAAAATTCGGTGAGGTTTTGCCAAAACGCGGTCGAACCCAAAACACGGCCGCGGAACCGAACCCAAAACCAAAACACAAAACCCGAAAAATTTCAGGCGCTCATCACTAATCGTAATGCTCATTACACATTATGCCACACACCGTAATGCCCATTACAGATTATGCCACACACCGTAATGCCAATTACACATTATGTGTCACAATATTTATTTTTGTTCTACAGCTAACTATTTGTCTTCTATGTATAAAATGTGTACACATAGCCATATATTGTATTGTAAGACTTTCATTGTCCATCTTTGTAGAAACAAGCTGTTTGTTGTTTATAGTATGTTAATAAGAAATTGTTCTCCTTTTTAGCTTACATAATAGGCCAGACAATAGGTCTATTCGTGGTCAACAAATAGATGTTTACCTTTGATTAAGTGGCCTAGACATCTAAAATATGCAAAGGTAAAGGGCTATTTGTCCTACATTAGAATTCAATACAACAATAGATTTCCTAATATTGTACAAGTGACCAGGGACTCCAATGACATGTGGATGGAGATATGATCCCTTGACCACCTCTCAGAATTCTGGGTTAAATAGAGGGTCATGTCAGACTGAGAGCAGCCTCCATTGAGACCTGAGATTGGCAATAGGGTTCCTTTGACTGACGAGACCTAGGCGCTACGCAGCGACAGAAGGCTCCCTGGGACTACACCTTATGCTAGGACTCTGATTATCCTGTATAACTGCCTTAAGGAACGTGGATAAGTATATTTTAATTATTGTCAATGATATTGTAATTAAATGATTTGTTAAACTGTATTAGTGTTCCTGACTCTCACTATACTTCCGATATAATAGTCCCACTGGGAACAAAATTTGGTGTCAGAAGCGGGATCGGAAGAATTAATAGTTATCAGTGGACCTAATACAGTTGTTTTATGTGTGCCTCTGTCTCATTGCCGTATGAGGGAGGTATCGCATTGTATGTTTCTCTCTGATTCTTTGCTAGATGAGAGAGGTATTTTGTGATTTAGTGGAAAATCACAGTGTATGTTTGTCTGTCCTGTATGTTTCCCTCTGTCTCATCCATATGAGAGAGGTTTTGTCATTTAGTGGAAAATCACAGTGTATGTTTGTCTGTTTCCCTCTGTCTCATCCATATGAGAGAGGTTTTGTGATTTAGTGGAAAATCACAGTGTATGTTTGTCTGTTTCCCTCTGTCTCATCCACATGAGAGAGGTTTTGTAATTTAGAAGTAGGAAATCACAGTGTATGTTTGTCTGTCCTGTATGCTTCCCTCTGTCTCATCCATATGAGAGAGGTTTGTGATTTAGAAGCAGGAAATCACAGTGTATGTTTGTTTGTCCTGTATGTTTCTCTCTGTCTCATCCATATGAGAGAGGTTTTGTGATTTAGGTAAAGAAATCAGTGTATGTGTGATCAGATACAGGATCACGATATATCAGAGTGCTTATATAACAAAAAAAACCTGTTCTGTATAAATCAACAAAATGATGGCATGGTTTAAGGCTAAAACTGATAAAGTTAAGGGTGTAACTTTACCATCATGGGTGTCAAAATATGGACACTGGACCCCATGTATGCGTGAAGCATGCAAATATGTTACCTTGGTCCGTTTAGCGGACCCCAGAAATGCTGTGGTAAATATTGATTTAAGTAAAATGACAAAAGGTGAACAAGTACAATGTGCTCATACCTCCCAACTGTCCCGATTTTCGCGGGGACAGTCCCGTTTTTTGGGGACTGTCCCGCTGTCCCACCCGCGGGCCGCAGTGTCCCGCGGTGGGGGGGTCAGTTGGGAGGCTCTGTCAATCGCTGCTCTGCTTAGCAGAGCAGCGGTGAATAGACGCTCTGCGCATGCGCACAGCGTCTATTCAGTGGAGTCAGAGGGAGAGGGAGCATGCCAGCGGCTCACAGAGCGCTGGGCATGCCCCCTCAGTGACGAAAATGGGGCGTGGCTCGCGATCGCGGGTCCTCCTGTGAAGCCACGCCCCCTTTTCATAGGCCACACCCCTTTTCGGGAGAGCGCGCGGCTTCGCCGCGCAAGTGTCCCGCTCCACAGAACAGTAAAGTTGGGAGGTATGTGTGCTCATGTATTATCTATGTGTGCTCAGGCTTTGTTTACAACAGAGGAAGAAATGGTTAAGTTAACTGATGAAAACACTGTATTGAAAGAACAACTAGCTGTCTTAAGTACATGTATTAGAGATCAGGGAAAAGAGATTGAAACTGTAAAAGATAATGCCACCCAATATGTTGTAAATGTATTGAACCAGAAACAATTGAACAGGGGAAGGCAGACAGTTGACCCTTTACTGGTTAGAACTGTTGTAGAAGGAAACAATTGGGATGGACTGTGTAGAATAGACCCAGAGGAATTCACAGATGATGGTATTGAGTTTGAGGTGAATGGCGGAGAATTACGCCCGGTAACCACCTCCAAAGTAATATCACATAAGAAACAGAAAAAAGATAGAATAAATGTGTCAGGTAACACTGCATCAAACAGTGCAGAGAGTGAGGATGAGGAGTCAGAAAAAGAGGGTGATGACACCACCACAGAGACCTGTAATTATACCCCTAGTGAAATTACCGAGTTGGTTGCAAAATACAGGCAGCAAAAGGGACAGGGACTTTTTCAATGGGTCATACAGATATGGGATAATGGAGGAGACTCTATTATGCTGAACACCACTGAAGCATTGGGGTTGGGTTCCATATGTGCAGATCCACGAGTCAGACGGCAGTTACAAAATCACAAAGATGGATTACGTGTCCGTTCTTTATTGTATAGGGTGAGAGAGGCAATAGCTATTGTGTATGAACATCCCTCTGACCTAATTCCCGTTGAAACATGGCCAGATTTGTGTGCAGGGATTGAACGATTGAGAGTGCTGGCATGTATGACTGCTTTTCACAAAAATGTGGGGGGGGGAGACAGGTTGAAGTTGATTGGGAAGGTCCTGATATGACCCATGTCACACAGCATATGATGTATTTCTTTCTACAATCAGCCCCACTGCATTTGAGAATGTCTTTGTTCACTCTTTCACCTGGCACAGCTAAGCAGGTTACTGTGTTTGAAATGATTACTGTGTTAAAACAGATGAGTTTGTTGCAACCAAAGGGAGTGGCTCCAGACAAAGTAGTCCGAACTAGGGCACTGGCCACCCCCACTACCCAGTACAAAAGCAAAATGCTGTATGATAGATCCCCCAATAGATACAGACGTACACGTAATCAAATGTTTTTTGATCTGTTGAATGCCGGGGTCCCAAAAGATAAGATTGATGGCATTGGAAATGATGCTATGTTTGAAATGTGGAAAAAGATTCAGTCTAAGCTAAAAAGGGAACCAGCTAATGGACAAAATAATGAAATGGGGGAGGGATAACTGGTACAGATTACACAACCCTTTACCCCCACAGCCAAAAGCCCTTATGCAGAGGCACAGGAAATGCTAAGGGAGGTGACCCAAGGGGGTGGGAACACTGGGACTTCCCCCTGGCCAATGTCACAGCCCCTATGAAGAGGAGGCGGGTCCTGGGAAGCAAAGATCTCCTACAGTATTTGTTTAATGAAACACCAGGACCGACGCCCTTTTGCTAATGTTAGCATACAGTGGAATAAAAACACCCAAACACAGTGCGTAGCTTTGCTCGATACTGGTGCTGAGGTTTCCCTATTTCATCGTGCAGGCACCCTACATGACACCACATCAGGCAAACATACATGGGTTGCTGTAGAGGGGCTTGGAGGTACACAGACATGGGCTGCCCGGGTACAGTGCAGACTCCAAATTGGGGAAGGTCCCTACCTTGATGCTTCAGTGTTGGTTTCTGAGCTCCCCGACAACATAATTGGAATGGATATCTTGAGAGGACAGTCCATAGACACGCCCTCTGGTACTTATGTTTTCGGGTGCTCTGTAAGAGCCTTCACGGTTTCTGCACTAAAACCGGTAGTTAGAGGGAATGCAAAATGGTCTCCCATACACATACCTTCTCCTGCAGAATCAGTTAACCTGAAGCAATACAGAATACAAGGTGGTTTGAAGGAAATTGGGGAGACTGTGCAGGCTCTGCTACAAGGCGGAGTGTTCCGTGAAGCACAAAGCCCCTATAATGCTCCTGTGTACCCCGTGAAAAAACCAGATGGTTCATACAGACTGACAATTGACTATCGGGGACTATACAAAGTCACACCACCCCTAGCTGCAGCAGTACCTGACATGATAACTTTGGTGGAACAAATCTCAAACACCAGTGGACAAATACATGCTGTTGTGGATTTAGCAAATGCTTTTTTTTCTATACCCCTTGGAGCGGATAGTCAAGATCAATTTGCTTTTACTTGGGAAGGTAGACAACTTGCCCCCACCGTTTTTCCCCAGGGATACAAGCACAGTCCTACAATCTGCCATGGATTAGTTGCCAGAGACTTGGACAAATTCAAACCCTCACTCTTATGTACAATGTATCACTACATCGATGATATAATGCTGTCAGGTCCAAACAAAGACATTGTTGATATGGATCTGAAACGACTGATGACATACCTGACTGAAAGAGGGTGGGCGGTGAATATGGACAAAGTGCAGGGCCCTGCAGAGACAGTAAAATTTCTAGGTATGATTTGGAGTGGCCCCCAACGCATCATCCCTCAACCAGTTTTAGACTCAATATCCCAGCTGAAACCACCCATTACTGAAAAAGAAGCACAACAAATACTGGGAACTATGGGATACTGGCGCTCCTTTGTGCATCATTTGGGTTTAATTCTAAGGCCTATATACAACATCACCAGGAAAAAGACTGAATTTGTGTGGTCTACTGAACAAGAAGAAGCTTTTCAAACCGCAAAGCAAGCTATCCAGGCACATAATGCCCTGGGTCCTCTACAGCCAGATCAGCCATTTTTTCAAGATGTAACTACCACAGAGCATGGAATGTCTTGGGGTTTATGGCAGAAAAATGAAATCAAGGGACAAAAGAAGACAACCATTGGAATCTGGGCAAAACAGTTTTCCTCATCACAAAGGCGCTACTCCTCCCTTGAAAAGACTTTGCTCGCTGCATACACTGCTCTCCAACATGTGGAGAGCACAACCAAGCAACAATCAGTCACCATACGTACAGACCTCCCTATTGCAGGATGGGTGAGGCAAGAAGGACTTGAATCACGTTCTGCTATAGCACAAAAGCCTACCCTACAGAAATGGAAGTGGTATTTATCAGAGAGGGGAGGAGTATCTTCTCAAGAGCCATCTCAAGTCACTTCCCAACTTGCAGGAATGATTACCTTCCAATCAGACAGCACTGAACAGCTACCCCCACCTTTGAAAGAAGAATCTCCAGTTTCAACCGCTGAACATTACTGAGTTTAACAGATGAAGAGAAGAAGATTGCTTGGTTTACAGATGGCACCTCTACCCTGACACAAAGGGGCCGAACTTGGACTGCTGCAGCATTCCAACCTGTACTGGAGGAAGTTATATATGAGAATGGTGAAGGGAGATCCAGCCAATATGCAGAACTGCATGCTGTACTGATGCTTCTACAAGAGACAGATGGTCCTTTGATAATCTACACTGACAGTTGGGCCCTGTATAAAGGTCTCACTATTTGGATGCCCTCATGGAAAAAAGAAGACTGAAAAATCCATTCCAAGCCTATATGGGGTGGGCCTGAAATATGGAATCAAATTTGGAACCACAGCTCGTCCAGGTCTATTGCAATTGGTCATGTAAATGCACACACAGGTTTCTCACCTAACGACACAGCTGATGCCCTTGTACAAATTAAATCAGCCACTCAATCCCCAGTGGAGGAAGATGAAAAAATTGACATATACAACCTGGGACGGTGGGCACATGAACAATGTGGACATAGGGGAGCAGAAGGAACCTATGAATGGGCAAAGGCCAAAGGAATTCCTTTAACCCAAATAATGGGCAGAGACATTGTTTTTAAATGTATCACCTGTCAACAATTAAACTACAGAAAAACCTTATCTGGTGATATGGGATCCATTTACAGAGGACAGCAAGCAGCAAAAGTGTGGCAGTTGGATTTCATTGGCCCCCTACCTCCAGGGAAAGGGAAAACACAGTACTGTTGTACCGCTGTTGATACCTATTCTGGTGTTTTCCTTGCCCTATCTACAGTACATGCAAATCAAGAGTGTACCCTGAAAATGCTGGCCGACATCATAAGGCACTATGGAACCCCAGCAGAAATACAAACAGATAATGGTACACATTTTACTGGCAAAAAAGTAAGAGATTGGGCAAAGGAGAACCATGTGTATTGGGTGTACCATATTCCATATTATCCAAATGCAGCAGGTTTAATAGAAAGAATGAATGGCCTCCTTAAGGAACAAATACGTAAGAGAACGCCCATGCACACATTAAAGGGTTGGGACAGTGTCATACAGGAGGCAGTATGCTGTTTGAATGAAAGGGTCCTTACAGGATCCACCACTCCCTTTCAGAGATTGCTAGAGCCCCCGCCACCCAGGCCACCATACTGTATCATACTCAGAACTAAGTCCGAGCTCCTAATTGATAAAAACACCATAATAATAGTGGCACAAGAGGATGCAGTTTTCTGTGAACAAAAGCTTCATGATGACACAAGAACAGATGTCACAGAAACGGTCCAATACCCAGTAGGTATACTTGAAATGAAACATGCAGGAGTGATATACTTTTACCCCACACACCACCTGACCCCATACTGCAAGTCTTCAGAGAAACTTGTTCTAAATGATGAAGGGGAATATTGTGTAAATTTATCATTTCATGATTACTGTGTTCTAAAGAAAGGTATGGAAATAGGCACGCTGATTTTTGTACCAGACTCATTATATATTTTGACTGAGGTTGAATACCAGCTTCCTGGGGGGAGAGTGTGGATTTTACCAAGTGGCAACCAGGTTGGGAAAAAGAAGGGGGAAATAGTAGCATTAGGGCCAGGAAAAACATATTATGTTCTGGTTGAAGGTGATGCTAACCCAATATATTTTCCTGCCTGTCGTTTGTACACCAGGGAATGCTGATGAGAAAATTAACATGTTTTGTTTATGTTTATTTCCCAACAGGTTGAGAAAAGATGTATGCTGGCCTGAGAGGATCTCGCCCTGACCGAGGTGTATGGTGCTATATAACAGGCACTCCCCTGATGATAGCCGGTTTCATTTATTTCCTTTGGATCATGTTTGAAAAACACACAGCAGACCAGACATCAAATTTGAAAATAATCATGAATAGATCCAGTAGATCATTATATAAATTGGATTCAGAATGGGAAAATATTTTTTTACAAATGCAGTATGCTTTAGCGGAAGGATTGGGAGAAAAAGAATGTTGGATCTGCACTCACTCCCCAATATCATCAAAAACGTTTCCATATGTAGCTACTCCAGTTAGCTGGAAAGAGTTGAGCCAATGGGAGGAAGGATGGAAATTTCCCTCAAATTTGACTGAGAAAAAGTTTAACAATCCCAAAATGACTCTTTATATTGCTGGATGGACATTACCCCCATGGTGGAAGGCAGTACGAAATGGATCTGTCCATGGGCAGAATATGATTATACAGAAATGTTTTCATGATAATTGTATTAATACAACTATCACAGATGGTGAATTAGGTGCTATCCATTTCCCAGTAAATATGACTTTTTACCCAGAAACTGTCCCTTTGTATGACAGCCAGGGGAATATATCCCTTTATCTTCAGCAAATAAACTATAATACCACGGACCCAGTATGGAGCATAATGCTGAATTACTCCATGACATATAATACCACCAATAACAGATCACAGTGTTCTTCACCAGACAGAAGTAAGCTTGCTATCATGAAGGGTTGCCCTGTGAAAAATACCACCAAACTGCTTTGGTATATAAGAGAAATAATCAAGGGTGGCCAGATACATCTTCCTGAGGGTTATTATTTTGTCTGTGGCCACCAGGCATATAAGTTTTTACCAGTGGGTGGATATGGTAGTTGTACCCTTGCTAGATTGTCTCCTGCTACTTGGGTACAGAAGACAATCAATCTTAAGTACTCCCTCTCACATATGGTGAGGAAGAGAGCAGTGATAAATAAACTACATGCTCATGATCTAGTTTTTGTACCATGGTATGAGAAGTTTGGTATGGCTTTAACGCTCACCGGATTGTCAATTAAAAATTCCCATAATATTGAAGCTTTAGCTAAACTGTTTGATAATGTCACAGATGAAATTCTGGATGTGTTAGGGACCATGACAGACGTCCTAAGGTTCCATGTTAAGGTACTAAGACAGCATCAGCTGGTATTAGATTATCTAACTGCTGCCCAGGGTGGTATGTGCCAAATAGTAGGCCCTACCTGTTGCAACTATATTCCAGACAACTTTAGTGATCCAAAAGCTGCACATTTTAAAAAGATACATGAAAGGAAAGAGCAATTTAGAAAGGAACATAATGACCCGGATTATGATTTAGAAGGTGGATGGTTTAATTGGCTAAACCCTGCCAACTGGTTCAAAGGTATAGGAGGTGGGATAGGAGGGATTATACATACTGTAATTTATATCAGAATTTTTCTAATTATTGTTTATATTTTTATTAAAATCATATTTCTTTTATTGTTTAAATGCTGTAAGGCTATAGAACGCAAAGAAGTTTTGCCACTCAGGTTGACAGGTCGGTATGATGATATTGGACAATATCACCATAATGCTTAATAATACATAGAAGCCAAGGGTGGATTGTAACAATATTTATTTTTGTTCTACAGCTATTTGTCTTCTATGTATAAAATGTGTACACATAGCCATATATTGTATTGTAAGACTTTCATTGTCCATCTTTGTAGGAACAAGCTGTTTGTTGTTTATAGTATGTTAATAAGAAATTGTTCTCCTTTTTAGCTTACATAATAGGCCAGACAATAGGTCTATTCGTGGTCAACAAATAGATGTTTACCTTTGATTAAGTGGCCTAGACATCTAAAATATGCAAAGGTAAAGGGCTATTTGTCCTACATTAGAATTCAATACAACAATAGATTTCCTAATATTGTACAAGTGACCAGGGACTCCAATGACATGTGGATGGAGATATGATCCCTTGACCACCTCTCAGAATTCTGGGTTAAATAGAGGGTCATGTCAGGCTGATAGCAGCCTCCATTGAGACCTAAGATTGGCAATAGGGTTCCTTTGACTGACGAGACCTAGGCGCTACGCAGCGACAGGAGGCTCCCTGGGACTACACCTTATGCTAGGACTCTGATTATCCTGTATAACTGCCTTAAGGAACGTGGATAAGTATATTTTAATTATTGTCAATGATATTGTAAATAAATGATTTGTTAAACTGTATTAGTGTTCCTGACTCTCACTATACTTCCGATATAATAGTCCCACTGGGAACATTATGTCACACATCGTAATGCCTATTACGCATTATGCCACACACCCAGAGGCGTATCTAGCACGGGGCGAGCAGGGCACGTGCCCTGGGCGCCATGGCATCCCCAACAGAGGGGGGCGCCACCGGCACCTGCACGGCCCACTCGCCCCATGCTTCAGGGATTCCGCCGGCGCTACCCGCGGCGCTTTCCCTGTCTCCCCGGCTGCTGTGCCTGTCACAATAGACAGGCAGCGGCAGCCAGGAGCCTCCCCCTACTCCCCCCTGCAAAAGTGTCTGTGTGTACGCGATCGCGATCGCGACCGCGGAGGTGCGCGCATGCGCGTGCGCGACCTCGGGGGGGGGGGGCGTGCGGCCCCTGCCCTGAACAGCAGTAAGTGCAGCCTCAGGTGAGCGGGAAGGGGGTGCGGGACATTTTGTGTGTGTGTGTTAAGTGTGTGTGTGTCGGACAGTGTGCGTGTGACATTGTGTGTGGGACAGTGTGAGTGTGTTAATTGTGTGTGTGGGACAGTTTGAGTGTGTGTAAATTGTGTGTGTGTGTGTGTGACTGTGTGTGTGTGTGGGACAGTGTGCGTGTGTTAATTGTGTGTGTGTGGGACAGTGTGTGTGTGTTAAGTGTGTGTGTGTGTGAGTGTGTTAATTGTGTGTGTGGGACAGTGCGTGTTTGTTAATTGTGTGTGTGTGTGTGTGACAGTGTGAGTGTGTTAATTGTGTGTGTGGGACAGTTTTGAGTGCGTGTTAATTGTGTGTGTGTGGGACAGTGTGCGTGTGTTAATTGTGTATGTGTGGGACAGTGTGCGTGTGTTAATTGTGTATGTGTGGGACAGTGTGAGTGTGTTAATTGTGTGTGTGTGTGTGTGGGACAGTGTGAGTGTGTTAATTGTGTGTGTGTGGGACAGTTTGAGTGTGTGTTAATTGTGTGTGTGTGGGACAGTGTGCGTGTGTGTTAATTGTGTGTGTGTGGGACAGTGTGCGTGTGTATCAATTGTGTGTGTGGGACAGTGTGCATGTGTGTTAATTGTGTGTGTGTGGGACAGTGTGCGTGTGTTAAGTGTGTGTGTGTGTGGGACAGTGTGAGTGTGTTAATTGTGTGTGTGTGGGACAGTGCGTGTTTGTTAATTGTGTGTGGGACAGTGTGCGTGTGTGATATTTGTGTGTGTGGGACAGTGTGCGTGCGTGTGTGTTAATTGTGTGTGGGACAGTGTGCGTGGGTTAATTGTGTGTGTGTTAATTGTCCCGGCGGTTATTGGCGTCTGTAGTGTGCGCCCCATCCTCCTCTGCTGCCGCTGACAGGAGCGGCGGTGTGCGGCTCTCCCCCTCCTCCGCCGGCTCCGTCCTCCCGTCGTGGCCCTGCAGTGTGTGCCGGTCTCCCCGGCAGCAGCAGCAGGTTAGTCTCTTCCCCCCCCCCTCTCTCTCTCTCTCTCTCTCTCTCTCTCTCTCTCTCCTCATGTGGATTGCAGTTTGTAAGTATCATTTTAATTTTTACAGGTACCCCTATTGAATTCTACTGGACAAGTGGACGTGACCGGCGTGGGATGTAGGTAAGTAATCTGTCTCTCATTTTTACAGGTACCCCTATTGGATTCTACTGGACAAGTGGACGTGACCGGCGTGGGATGTAGGTAAGTAATCTGTCTCTCATTTTTATAGGTACCCCTATTGGATTCTACTGGACAAGTGGACGTGATCGGCGTGGGATGTAGGTAAGTAATCTCTCTCTCATTTTCACAGGTACCCCTATTGGATTCTACTGGACAAGTGGACGTGACCGGCGTGGGATGTAGGTAAGTAATCTGTCTCTCATTTTTACAGATTCCCCTATTGGGTTCTACTGGACAAGTGGACGTGACCAGCGTGGGATGTAGGTAAGTAATCTGTCTCTCATTTTTACAGATTCCCCTATTGGATTCTACTGGACAAGTGGACGTGACCAGCGTGGGATGTAGGTAAGTAATCTGTCTCTCATTTTTACAGGTAACGCTATTGGATTCTACTAGACAAGTGGACGTGACCGGCGTGGGATGTAGGTAAGTAATCTGTCTCTCATTTTACAGATTCCCCTATTGCACAGGTTCTCAAACTCGGTCCTCAGGACCCCACACAGTGCATGTTTTGCAGGTCTCCTCACAGAATCACAAGTTAAATAATTAGCTCCACCTATGGACCTTTTAAAATGTGTCAGTGAGTAATTAATACACCTGTGCACCTGCTGGGTTACCTGCAAAACATGCACTGTGTGGGGTCCTGAGGACCGAGTTTGAGAACCCCTGCCCTATTGGATTCTACTGGACAAGTGGACGTGATCGGCGTGGGATGTAGGTAAGTAATCTGTCTCTCATTTTTACAGGTAACGCTATTGGATTCTACTGGACAAGTGGACGTGATCGGCGTGGGATGTAGGTAAGTAATCTCTCTCTCATTTTTACAGATTCCCCTACTGGGTTCTACTGGACAAGTGGACGTGACCAGCGTGGGATGTAGGTAAGTAATCTGTCTCTCATTTTTACAGGTACCCCTATTGAATTCTACTGGACAAGTGGACGTGACCAGCGTGGGATGTAGGTAAGTAATCTGTCTCTCATTTTTACAGGTACCCCTATTGGATTCTACTGGACAAGTGGACGTGATCGGCGTGGGATGTAGGTAAGTAATCTCTCTCTCATTTTCACAGGTACCCCTATTGGATTCTACTGGACAAGTGGACGTGACCGGCGTGGGATGTAGGTAAGTAATCTGTCTCTCATTTTTACAGATTCCCCTACTGGATTCTACTGGACAAGTGGACGTGACCAGCGTGGGATGTAGGTAAGTAATCTGTCTCTCATTTTTACAGATTCCCCTACTGGATTCTACTGGACAAGTGGACGTGACCAGCGTGGGATGTAGGTAAGTAATCTGTCTCTCATTTTTACAGGTACCCCTATTGAATTCTACTGGACAAGTGGACGTGACCAGCGTGGGATGTAGGTAAGTAATCTGTCTCTCATTTTTACAGGTACCCCTATTGAATTCTACTGGACAAGTGGACGTGACCAGCGTGGGATGTAGGTAAGTAATCTGTCTCTCATTTTTACAGGTACCCCTATTGGATTCTACTGGACAAGTGGACGTGATCGGCGTGGGATGTAGGTAAGTAATCTGTCTCTCATTTTTACAGGTACCCCTATTGGATTCTACTGGACAAGTGGACGTGACCGGCGTGGGATGTAGGTAAGTAATCTGTCTCTCATTTTTACAGATTCCCCTACTGGATTCTACTGGACAAGTGGACGTGACCAGCGTGGGATGTAGGTAAGTAATCTGTCTCTCATTTTTACAGATTCCCCTACTGGATTCTACTGGACAAGTGGACGTGACCAGCGTGGGATGTAGGTAAGTAATCTGTCTCTCATTTTTACAGGTACCCCTATTGAATTCTACTGGACAAGTGGACGTGACCGGCGTGGGATGTAGGTAAGTAATCTGTCTCTCATTTTTACAGGTACCCCTATTGGATTCTACTGGACAAGTGGACGTGACTGGCGTGGGATGTAGGTAAGTAATCTGTCTCTCATTTTTACAGATTCCCCTACTGGATTCTACTGGACAAGTGGACGTGACCGGCGTGGGATGTAGGTAAGTAATGTGTCTCTCATTTTTACAGCTACCCCTATTGGATTCTACTGGACAAGTGGACGTGACCGGCGTGGGATATAGGTAAGTATGTGTGAGTGTGTCAGTGTGCTTTAATAAATTTTTACTGTCACGGTGTGTGAGTTGTGTTTTTATTTGGGTATTTTTTCTGTTGTAGAACTACAGGTACCGGCGGGCCCGTTATTTCCCTGCATGTTGGTACTTGAGGTTCTCCAAGTACCAGCAAGCGGGGCAGGCTTTCTGGGCCTTGTAGTTCCACAACAAAAAACAATATTCTTTTTTTACTTACATGGCTATCAGCCTCCCATCCACAGCCCACGGATGGGGGGGACAGCCTCGGGCTTCACCCCTGGCCCTTGGGTGCCTGGAGGGGGGGTGACCCCTTGATTTAAGGGGTCCCCACTCCTCCAGGGAACCCCGGCCAGTGGTGACTAGTTGGGGGGGTAATGCCACGGCCGCAGGGACCTACATAAATGTGTCCCCCGGCTGTGGCATTATGTCCCTGGCTAGTGGAGCCCGGTGCTGGTTTTAAAAATACGGGGGGACCCCTACATCTTTTGTCCCCCGTATTTTTGGAACCAGGACCGGACTAAGAGCCCGATGCTGATTGTCTAAATACGGGGAACCCCTGTCCAATTTTTTCCCAGTATTTAAACAACCAGGACCGGCTCAAAGAGCCCGAGTCTGGTTATACTTAGGAGGGGGACCTCATGCAGTTTTTTTTTACATTTTTAACCCATTCAGACCCTTCTCCATTAAGTTAATGGAAACCCTGGACAACAAAATTGCATTCATGTCCTCCTCCCACTCCCTTCCCAGTCCCAAACACTGATTATTATTTTTTTCTATAAAAATGTACAATACAACATCACAAGTATGATGAGCAGGCATGCAGCGGGCATTGGCAACTTTGGACTGAGTTGCAAATTAGTGGCGGAGGGCTGGGTCAGTTGATGGTGGGCGAGTTTGTAAGCCATTGGTGGTGGCATCGGCTCAGAGGCAGTGGCGGGCATTGGCTCGGTGGCGGTAGGGTTCATCGACAGGATTCGGCGGACATTATGGCTGTAGTGCCTCACCGCACGCCACTGACCTCACCGCACGCCACTGGTGTGTGGGACAGTGTGCGTGTGTGTTAATTGTGTGTGTGGGACAGTGTGTGTGTTAATTGTGTGTGTGTGGAACAGTGTCAGTGTGTGTAAATTTTTGCAGTCCAGTGTGTGTGTGGGGGAGAGGAAAGTATGAGAATGTGTGTGTGTGTGTGTGTGTGTGTGTGTGTGTAGTCTGAGTGGGTGTGTGTAGGATTTGGGGGTGGCCAGTCTGTGTGTGTGTAATCAGTGTGTGTGGGATGTACTAATGGCCATTTACCGAAGAGAGATATGTATTAAACCACGGGCACTGAGATGCCCTTCTTACTCACCATCCAGCTGGGTGGGCGAGCCGGGCGGGTGGAAAGCCAGCAGCAGGGGCAGCATGCCAGATATCAGCAGCCGAGGGTGGGGGCTGTAATGCACATGCGGAGCCCAAAGCCGGAGATCAGCAGCATGCTGACCGGCAATAAGCAGCTTCTGCTTCCGCGTTCAACATGCTGCTGATCTCCGGCTTTGGGCTACGCAGGGTTCGGGGGATGGGTGTCCTCTGCCGGTGTACTGCAGCTCCGGGGGTGCGGGCTCCGGAGGCTTTCAGCACTGTTGAATATCCAGCTGCCCCAAGTATGTACAGCCCGCACCCTCTGCAGCTGATATCCGGCATGCTGCTGCTGGCTGTCCCCCCGCCCGGCTCGGCCACACAGCTGTATGGTGAGAAGGGCATCTCAGTTCCTGAGGTTTAACACATATGCCTCAGAAAATGGCCTCTGCGGTAAACGATACTAATGCTTACCGTGACAGTAACAGCGGGGAGGAAGGCGCACATCGGGATCCTGCAGCATGAAACAAGAACCCCTTCGGAGCGCAGCTGGCCACACTGAAAAGGGTGCATACCCGGTGCGGTGCTCTGCATCCCGGGTGGTGCCGAAGATGTGGAGTGTCGGAGGTGGCAGAAGCGCCGCAGCTTGGGGTGAGAAACCGCTGCAGCCCTTCCGCTGCTAAACTCTGCAATTAGTCTATTAAGGGGGTGGGCTCCCCTCATCATAGTGCCCCACAGGCCATGTTAATTCTGGGGGTAGGATCCCCTAACTCTATAATGGGAATTTTGGCTCATATCATGTGCTGTAACGTGAATTTTGGCTAATACCGTGTGCTATAATGTGAATTTCGGCTCATACTATGTGGGGTAATGTGAATTTTGGCTCATTCCGTGTGCTGTAATGTGAATTTCGGCTCATACCGTGTGCTGTAATGTGAATTTCTGCTCATACCATGTGGGGAAATGTGAATTTCTGCTCATACCATGTGGGGAAATGTGAATTTTGGCTCATACCATGTGGAGTAATGTGAATTTTGGCTCATACCGTGTGCTATAATGTGAATTTCGGCTCATACCGTGTGCTATAATGTGAATTTTGGCTCATACCATGTGGGGTAATGTGAATTTCGGCTCATACTGTGTGCTATAATGTGAATTTCGGCTCATGCCGTGTGGGGCAATGTGAATTTCGGCTCATACTGTGTGCTATAATGTGAATTTCGGCTCATACCGTGTGCTATAATGTGAAAGGGGCACCAGTACTAGATAGTATAAGGGGTCCTACTATACTGAAGGACACGCCCCTTTTGAGTGACCACGCCCCTTTTCCGGAGCGCGCGCGCATAATTGCTATCTGCACTCTTTCATTCCACCTTCAAAAATTCAACTTCGACCACTGCACCTACATACACATACATACACATCCTGACATCTTTATATGCAGTGACACCGGTGGCGTCTGCACATACTTTCCTTTTGTATTTTTTTTTTCATTATCATTTTATTAATTTATTTTATTAAGAAAAAATTATTTATTTATTTATTTATTTTTTTTTGGGGGGGGGGGCGCCATTATTGATCTTGCCCTGGGCTCCAAAAACCCTAGTTACGCCTCTGCACACACCATAATGCCCATTACACAATATGCCACACACCGTAATGTCTATTACACGTCATGCTACACCGTAACACCCATTATGAATTATGTCACACACTGTAACGTCCATTACATAATATGTCACACACAGTTATGGCCCTGACACCATTTTATGCTCTACACACAAATATGCCCCTTACAAATGATGCCACACAGTAAGGCTTCTGATTACTTTTAAATTAACTGTCTGTTGTCAGGGGTCTCATGCTTGTTGCCAAGGTTTTCATGCACATTGTCAGAGGTTTCATGCTCTGGGTTCCATGCTCACCGGGTTCTTCTGCACGTTGCCAGAGGTCTCCTGCACATTGCCAGGGGTGTCATGCGAATTGTCCAGGGTCTCCTGCGCGTTGTCAGGGGTCTCCTTCGCATTGTTAGGGGTTTCATGTACGTTGCCAGGGGTTTAATACGCGTTTCCAGGGATCTTCTACGCGTTGCCAGGGCTCTCCTGGCCGCAGCCCCAGTAAAGTATGGGATGGTGGGTGCGGGCATCATTAACTATACTGCTAGCCCCCATAGCCCCTGCAGTGGATTGAGATGTGCCGGGGGCTGCGGAAGCGCCTCCTTACATTGCAGTGTAAAAAAAAAAAAAGTAAAATGCCTGCCACCGGGAGACAGGCCAGAGGTCAAATGTGACCTTTGGCGGTGCCCATTTTTGGTGGGTCTTTTTACACTGCAATGTATGGAAGCACTTTACGCAGCCCCCAGCGCGTCTCAATCTACTACGGGGCTGCGTTGGTTAGCTTTACTGGGTGGCTGGTTCCGTGGGTGCTCCTCGTTGTCCATGGGTGCTCGGGTTCGGGAGCACCCACGGAATCGGTGCCTATGGCCTCCGCATGTACAATACACCGCTAACAGCCCATCTCTTCTCTCTTTTTGCTTTCTATACACCACAATACAGTATATAATACTTCACTATACAGTATATAATACTTACTGCCAGACATTCCCCTGAAATAAGTAGTAAAGGCCACAGACATCAGAACTGTAAACATGTATTTATCAAGCACAACGAAGGACATGAGGTACTATCATTTTATCATACAGTATATCACACCTCAGGATCATTAAGTAAGGGTGAGGCTGATAAATGCACTTACCATGACTGATACATGTAGGACGTGAATCTGTTCGTCGAGCTCCGGCACAGGCTCTTGCACAGTTGGAGGGGTGCTGAGTGTAGTATGTTCCCTCATGCGCAGAAACAGGTGGAAGTAAAGAGTTCCATTTTCCAACCATTTCTGGGTCCAGTGTATAAGAGATAGGTCCTCACTGCTGCCAGACATCTCTGAAAATGCATTTAAATATTATAGACAGAAATCAGCATCATTTAAATGATATCAATATGGAAATTAAAAGCAATAATTTCTATAAATGAAACATCATGTAAGTGACCACTGACATTGTCCACGTACTTTCTAGTGAATGGCACTGTTTCTCTGGTAACAACATTATTGAATATAACCGGATTTAGGGGGTCATTCCGAGTTGTTCGCTCGTTGCCGGTACGCAGTGCGCATGCGCTAAGTATTTTAGCACAAAACTTAGTAGATTTACTCACGCCCGAACGAAGAATTTTCATTGTTGAAGTGATCGGAGTGTGATTGACAGGAAGTAGGTGTTTCTGGGCGGAAACTGGCCGTTTTCTGGGAGTGTGCGGAAAAACGCAGGCGTGTCAGGGAAAAACTCGGGAGTGTCTGGAGAAATGGGGGGAGTGGCTGGCCGAACGCGAAGGTGTGTGTGACGTCAAACCAGGAATGAAACGGCCTGAGCTGATCGCAATCTGTGAGTAAGTCTCGAGCTACTCAGAAACTGCTAAGAAATTTCTATTCGCAATTCTGCTAATCTTTCGTTCGCAATTCTGCTAAGCTAAGATACACTCCCAGAAGGCGGCGGCTTAGCGTGTGCACTGCTGCTAAAAGCAGCTAGTGAGCGAACAACTGGGAATCACCCCCTCAGAGACATACGGTACTGCAGCTGCGGCTTTTTACGCAGCAGATGTGCGACAATGGGGGTAATTCTGAGTTGATCGCAGCAGCAAGTTTGTTAGCAATTGGGCAAAACCATGTGCACTGCAGGGGGGGGGGGGCAGATATAACATTTGCAGAGAGAGTTAGATTTGGGTGGGTTATTTTGTTTCTGTGCAGGGTAAATACTGGCTGCTTTATTTTCACACT
Source organism: Pseudophryne corroboree (assembly GCF_028390025.1). Classification (NCBI taxonomy): domain Eukaryota; kingdom Metazoa; phylum Chordata; class Amphibia; order Anura; family Myobatrachidae; genus Pseudophryne; species Pseudophryne corroboree. The sequence continues at coordinate 121,546,316 of NC_086451.1, read as the reverse complement.
GCAATTTAGATTTCAGTTTGAATACACCCCACCCAAATCTAACTCTCTCTGTACTTGTTATATCTGTCCCCCCAGCAGTGCACATCATGGTTTTGCCCAACTGCTAACAAATATGCTGCTGCGATCAACTCAGAATTAGGCCCAATATGCAGATGTTGCAGCCACCAGGATATGTATTGATACACCCATTGGTGGTATCTCTAAACCACCGCTTGTGTACAAAGACATAACCATCAGACGCACATCAGCCTATTAAGTTACCCTATGGTTGTGCAGCATGGCTGCCGGCAGTAAGGGACGGGAGCCTTTGCAACTGCATACGGGATCGCAATAGCGAGTTGTGACACACCCCTAAAATACTCCCGACGCACCCCTGTAACCTTCCAAAAATGCTCCCTGCCTGTCACTCACTCTGAAAAAATTCTCAAGATCACTGCAGCACACGCGCACTGGGAGTTATACCCTCCAATACATACAAAATCGGCATTGCGTACATCTCTGAATTAGGCCCTGGGTTCTGTAGGACTGATTCAGCCATGTGCGAGGCACAGAATACACCAAAGTTTTTTGTTTTTCACTAATTGTGAACAGGGGTTAACTGTGAATTATAATTAATTGTGAACTGACCTAGCTGGGAATTGAACCTATGAACCCATCATGGGTTCATAGGTTCAATTCCCAGCATTACTGTAATTGTGAATATTCCTCCTTTGCTTGCATCAGTTCCCTCCTAGTACTCCGGTTTTCTCCCACAATCCAAAAATATACTGGTAGGTTAATTGGCTCCCAACATAAATGAACCCAAGTGTGTAAGTGTGTGTACACGTATTTAGAGTAGACTAGATGGGTCAAGCGGTTCTTATCTGCTGTCATATTCTATGCTTCTATCAGGTGGTGCCTACCTCAACCAGTGCCCCTGGTGAGTGCCATCTTCGCCAACCACTAGTTACCACCCTGACTGTGAATGAATATCAGAATATTTACAATTAAAAAAAGTTTGTAAAGTTGTAAAGTTATAGATTGATAACGTATGACTATACAGTACTCACCAACAATGGATACTGCATCAAAAATAATATTCTTCAAATACTGTGATATAGTAAAAACCTTTATTAAAAAAATTGCCACAAATTATAAAGATAGCCCCAATCTCCACTCCCATGTTTCATTTCAACCATTGGCAGCTGCTGCCCCTAGGCTGCAGCTACGACCACACATTGCAGGGGGTAGCCAGCCAGCAGCTGGGTAAGGCAAGCCAGCACATATATTACATACGTCACATGTATGTTATATGTGCTGATTGGCTCCCCCATGCAATGTGTGGTTGGAGCTGAAGCCCAGGGACAGCAGCCACCACTGATTTCAACCATAAATCGTTGCGTTACAGGAAGAACACATAAACATTAAATGTAACACATGGGGTGGTTCTAATGTGGAGGTTTGACTTTGCATAACGTGGGTGTGTTTCTGAGTCTGACTCATCCGTGAAAACGTATGCATCTCCCGATTTGGAACAGAATGGGTGTGCATCTGAAATGAAAAACATAGTGAACACATGCGCTGCATGGTGTTCCCGAAGTTGCATGTAGGTGCGAACGGAGACTATCGTGTATTAGGTATTTTGGAGTGGTCGCTGGGCGGCAAGTACCAAGATGCACGGAGTGGCTATTTCTGATGGGACTGTCATGATAGTGTATGTGGGCATTTAACTAAAGCCTCAAGTGATTCTCAGTCGTGCGCACATGGAAGGATGCAAATTTCTGATGGATCATTTGCACCTAGCATGGATCTGGTACAAGTGCTGATACTAATGACAGCTGAGTTTGTGGACAATAGAGCAGTGGATGGGATAGGCTTGCACTTTCTGATGAACGGTTTTCCGGGAGAGGGCAGCCGGGTTGGCACCGCATGGAGCAGTGGAGGGAGGCATGATGAGTCATAGGAGTGAGGATGGGGCACGCCAAGTCGAACAAGGTTTGTCCGGGGCATGGTTTTCTTGATCACATCATCGTGGCCACGCATCCCCTATACAATGCAGAGATTACGCAATTGCACAGTGGGGGAGAGGTTACGGTGAATCATGTCATTGCCGGAGGGTAAGTGGTGGGGACAGACAGAATCTGGGACACTTGTCCAGGCAGCCTTGAGGGCCACCCAATTTGTGGGAGCCTTCCAGCAGGGTAGACAAGTATGTGGTGTATACAATGCCACAACCGTAGAGAAAATCAGTAGAAGCCTCTGACTGTGTCTAACATTTTTTTTTAAGACAAAATTCTCTTTGGTGATATTTCATTTTGATTCATGCTGGTGAGCCTATAGCAAGAAGGCTACGTTTGCACAGGTGCAGAACTTTTTGAGAGCTGATGGAAGGAGTTTGGGAGAACAAAGGAGTTCCCTGCAGAGTATGAAGTGGGTGCAGGGGTGCATGGTGGAGAGCAGTGGTGTCACTACAGAGGTGCAGGCCACACCAGAGTGTCACTCGCCCGAGTGGTGACACCAAAATGTCGGATCCTCCTCAGTGACAGGAGTTGGGTGCTACACTGTAATATTATGAGCTCCTGTCACTGTGTAGGAATCGGCACTGTAGACAGTCTCTGGGGGCAGCTCAGCATCTCCAGGACCCCCAGAGTGATGAAAACAAGTTGGATTGCAAGGCCCTCCCATTTCTGCAAGGAAATGCCCCCTTTTTGACGGCGCACTGAAGTTGCATCGGGTGTCACAAAGCATAGTGACGCCCCTGGTAGAGAGGGAGAATTTTTAGGGACATTTCTTGCTCTGCAAAAAGGAATGCAGCCATTTACATTTAATCCATTTCATCCAACATAATGTCAAATATCTACAAATTAGTGATGTGCACCGGAAATTTTTCGGGTTTTGTGTTTTGGTTTTGGATTCGGTTTCGCGGCCGTGTTTTGGATTCTGACGCGTTTTGGCAAAACCTCCCTGAAAATTTTTTGTCGGATTCGAGTGTGTTTTGGATTCAGTTTTTTTTTTACAAAAAACCCTCAAAAACAACTTAAATCATAGAATTTGGGGGTCATTTTGATCCCATAGTATTATTAACCTCAATAACTATAATTTCCACTTATTTCCAGTCTATTCTGAACACCTCACAATATTATTTTTAGTCCTAAAATTTGCACCGAGGTCGCTGGATGACTAAGCTAAGCGACCCAAGTGGCCGACACAAACACCTGGCCCATCTAGGAGTGGCACTGCAGTGTCAGACAGGATGGCCGATTTAAAAAATAGTCCCAAAACAGCACATGATGCAAAGAAAAAAAGAGGTACACCAAGGTCGCTGGATGGCTAAGCTAAGCAACCCAAATGGCCGACACAAACACCTGGCCCATCTAGGAGTGGCACTGCAGTGTAAGACAGGATGGCAGATTTAAAAAATAGTCCCCAAACAGCACATGATGCAAAGAAAAAAAGAGGTGCACCAAGGTCGCTGGATGGCTTATCTAAGCGACCCAAGTGGCCGACACAAACACCTGGCCCACCTAGGAGTGGCACTGCAGTTTTCTAGCGAGAGGATGAGTGCTTCCATCCTCATGTGAATCTGAACCACTAGCCATGAACATAGGCCAGGGCCTCAGCCGTTCCTTGCCACTCCGTGTCGTAAATGGCATATTGGCAAGTTTACGCTTCTCATCAGACGCTTTTAATTTTGATTTTTGGGTCATTTTACTGAACTTTTGTTTTTTGGATTTTACATGCTCTCTACTATGACATTGGGCGTCGGCCTTGGCAGACGACGTTGATGGCATTTAATCGTCTTGGCCATGACTAGTGGCAGCAGCTTCAGCACGAGGTGGAAGTGGATCTTGATCTTTCCCTATTTTACCCTCCACGTTTTTGTTCTCCATTTTTTAATGTGTGGAATTATATGTCAGTAATATATCAATAGCAATGGCCTACTGTACCGTACTGCTATATATTATATACTGGTGGTCAGCAAAAATCTGCACTGCACTCCTACTATATATACTGCGCACAACTAAAATGCACCACAGGTATGGATGGATAGTATACTTGATGACACAGAGGTAGGTAGAGCGGTGGACTACTGTACCGTACTGCTATATATTATATACTGGTGGTCAGCAAAATTCTGCACTGTCCTCCTACTATATAATACTGCGCACAACTAAAATGCACCACAGGTATGGATGGATAGTATACTTGACGACACAGAGGTAGGTAGAGCAGTGGACTACTGTACCGTACTGCTATATATTATATACTGGTGGTCAGCAATATTCTGCACTGTCCTCCTACTATATAATACTGCGCACAACTAAAATGCACCACAGGTAGGGATGGATAGTATACTTGATGACACAGAGGTAGGTAAAGCAGTGGACTACTGTACCGTACTGCTATATAATACTGGTGGTCACTGGTCAGCAAAATTCTGCACTGTCCTCCTATACTACAATGCAGCACAGATATGGAGCGTTTTTCAGGCAGAGAAGGAAGATATTTTCAGCACACTGAGCACAGATATTTGCAGCACACTGAACACAGAAACTGAGAGAACACTGCACGTCCTCTCCTTATCATCTCCAATGCATGAGTGAAAATGGCGGCGACGCGCGGCTCCTTATTTAGAATACGAATCTCGCGAGAATCCGACAGCGGGATGATGACGTTCGGGCGCGCTCTGGTTAACCAAGCAAGGCTGGAGGATCCGAGTCTGCCTCGGAACTGTGTAAAATGGGTGAAGTTCGGGGGGGTTCGGATTACGAGAAACCGAACCCGCTCATCACTACTACACATATTATAAAACTGTAAGGTTTCTGTCTGTACTTAGCAATTATTTACAAATATACTTCCAGAGACTGTATGGAGATAAAACAAAACAATTCTGAATTTTGTCTGTTCGTTCTGGCATCATTCAAAAACTACTGGATGAATCTGGATTGTGTTTTCACTATTGCATAGCTTAGTGACCTAGAAATAAACTGAGGTATATATAATCTCGATGTGACATCAGGGAGAGGAGCAATAAGGGAAAACCCAGATGCTTGACATTCGGCACACTTGACACTTGCTTGACACTCGGTGCGTGCAGTGTGCAGGCTCCTCAAGTTCAAATGACTATATGTATGGAAAAAGCTATATATACAATATATGCATATATTGCATACCACGAAAAACGCTCAGGGTTGCTGGCGTAGATCTCCGGACTGTCTTTTTTGCATCTTATTTGCTGAAAATTAGTCTTCGTTACAACGCAATGCAACTAGGACAAGGAGGAAACTATACTGATTAATAAATCGGTGTGCGAGTGAGTCTCTGTATCTGTATACGAAGTGCTGCAGGACACACCCTGAGTGACAATAGATACACCCATAGGTGGAAATACACATGCCCCTAGGGTGGAATGTGACACACACCCCTAACAGCATGCCGTTACTTTTCAAAAGTAGACAAGTATGGTCGCACATGGGAGCGGCTACTCGCAATCACGATGCATATGCTCGTGCAACCTGTTTGCAGGACATATCTGCATTATTGTTCTTTTACTCTTTTGATTTCTCTGTGTCTGCCTCCAGCACCACCTCACACCCTTCCATCCTTCCTGTTGGTGTCCCTCAGGGTTCTGTCCTTGGACCCCTTCTGTTCTCCCTGTATACCTCTTCCCTGGGTGCGCTCATTTACTCACTTGGCCTTCAATACCACCTCTATGCTGATGACACAAGACTCTACCTCTCATCTCCTGATCTGTCCCCCTCTGTCCTCTCTCAGGTTTCCAGCTGCCTCTCCGCAATCTCCTCCTGGATGTCTGAACGCTCTCTAAAGCTCAACATGGACAAAACTGAACTCATTATCTTTCCCCCATCCAGAGCAACACCCCCGACCAATATCTCCATCATTGTTGACAACACCACCATCTCCCCCCGTTCCCCAACTCAGCTGCTTGGGCGTCACTCTTGACTCCTCCCTCTCCTTTGCACCCCACATCCAAGCTCTGGCACAATCCTGTCATTTCCAGCTACGCAACATTGCTGGTATCAGGCCATATCTCTCCCAGAGTGCAACTAAACTCATCATCCACTCACTGGTCATCTCACGACTTGACTACTGCAATGTCCTCCTCACTGGCCTCGCTTGCTCCCATCTTGCTCCCATCCAATCTGTCCTGAACTCCGCAGCTAGGCTTATCTTCCTCTCCAGCCGCACCACATCTGCCACTCCCCTTCACACTCCCTCCCGCCCCCTACGGTCGACTAATGACCGTCGCCTCTCCACCGCCCTGGTCACTGCTTCCCATGGACGAGTTCAGGATTTTGCCTGTGCTGCACCCCTTCAGTGGAACGCACTCCCCCGCTCAATTAGACTCTCTCCGAGCTTGCAAAGCTTCAAACGGGCACTAAAAACCCACCTATTCATCAAAGCATACCCTCCCGATGCATAACCCAGTGCTGAAGCCGCGCCTCCACCCCCCTGCCTCATGCCGTGAACATCTCAGCTTTTCTTGCAAACTGCCATCAGGCTACCTCCCACTTGCCTGCACCTCTTGTCATCTGTCTGTCGCCCCTCCCCACTAGATTGTTAGCTCTTCAGAGCAGGGCCCTCTTTCCTCTTGTTATCTAAGCCCTCGTCTCGACACATTTCACTCGCAGCTCTCCCCTACTCAACGACCATCTTTATCCTGCTAGTAAAGGCTCATCTCCATCTATGGCCACCAGCCTCTAGTAGTACAATGATCACTTCATCAATACTTACATCTTAGCTGTATTATGTCTTGAGAACGTGTGGTGCTCTATGTTACCTGTACTCTAGTTCTGTTATTTATTTACTGCAATGCTATGTTTTGTCACCCTGTACTGTCCTTTGTACGGCGCTGCGAAACACATGTGGCGCCTTATAAATAAAATGTAATAATAATAATAATAATAATTTCTTAATGGAAAAATAATCGTTATAAACAGCAATTTAAAAAAAATAATGAAATTAAATTGATTTAAATACAGGTAGCAATTCTTACTAGAGACAAAAACAAATAACATATAGTAACATGGTAACATAGTAATTGAGGTTGAATAGAGGCAAATTGCCCATCGTGTTCAACCTGTTTTAAGTTGTGATGATTCTAACATACCCGCTGAATAATGATTATGACAAGTTAACTACTATAACTCATGTTAACCCCCGGATTAACCACATTAATGTTTTAAATATTATAACCTTGGATATCATTTTCATTCAGAAATTTATCCATTCCTTTTTTAAATCCATTTACAGAGTCCGCCATTACCACCTTCCCTGGCAGGGAATTCCAAATCCTTATTGCCCTAACAGTGAAGAACCCTTTCCTCCGTTGCGTTCAGAACTTTCCTCCAGCCGCAGCGAGTGCCCACATGTCCTAAACTGTGTTCTTTTAATAAATAATTCCTCTGATAACTCTTTGTGATGTCCCTTTACATATTTGAAGATATTAATAATATCTCCTCTTAGGCGCCTCTTTTCTAGTGTATACATATTCAACCTAGTAAGCCTTTCCTCATAATCCAGTCCTTTTAGGCCTTTAATCATTTTAGTAGCCCTTTCGAGTTCACTGATATCTTTTTTTATACAGTGGTGCCCAAAACTGAACACAATATTCCAGGTGCGGACGTACCAATGCTTTATACAGCGTCAGGATTACATCCGAGTCCCTGACTCCCTTGTCTCAATTCCCCATTTTATACACGCTAGCACTAGTGATGAGCGGGTTCGGATCCTCACGATCCGAACCCGCCCGAACTTCACCAATTTTTTCACGGGTCTGAGCAACTCGGATCCTCCCGCCTTGCTCGGTTAACCCGAGCGCGCCCGAACGTCATCATCCCGCGGTCGGATTCTCGCGAGATTCGTATTCTATATAAGGAGCCGCGCGTCGCCGCCATTTTTCACTCGTGCATTGGAGATGATCGTGAGAGGACGTGGCAGGCGTCCTCTCAGTTTCTATGTTCAGTGGGCTGCAAATATCTGTGCTCAGTGTGCTGCAAATATCTGTGCTCAGTGTGCTGCAAGTGCAAATATCTACGTTCTCTGCCTGAAAAACGCTCCATATCTGACTGTGCTCAGTGTGCTGCAAATATCTATGCTCAGTGTGCTAATTGCTTTATTGTGGGGACTGGGGACCAGCAGTATTATATAGGAGGAGTACAGTGTAGAGTTTTGCTGACCAGTGACCACCAGTATTATACGTTCTCTGCCTGAAAAACGCTCCATATCTGTGCTGCATTGTAGTATATAGTAGGAGGACAGTGCAGAATTTTGCTGAGCACCAGTATAACTATATATATAGCAGTACGGTACAGTAGTCCACTGCTCTACCTACCTCTGTGTCGTCAAGTATACTATCCATCCATACCTGTGGTAAATTTCAGTTTTGCACAGTTTGCTGACCACCAGTATATAATATATAGCAGTACGGTACAGAAGGCCACTGCTCTACCTACCTCTGTGTCGTCAAGTATACTATCCATCCATACCTGTGGTGCATTTCAGTTTTGCAGTTTGCTGACCACCAGTATATAATATATAGCAGTACGGTACAGTAGGCCACTGCTCTACCTACCTCTGTGTCGTCAAGTATACTATTCATCCATACCTGTGGTGCATTTCAGTTTTGCACAGTTTGATGACCACCAGTATATACTATATAGCAGTACGGTACAGTAGGCCACTGCTCTAAATACCTCTGTGTTGTCAAGTACACTATCCATCCATACCTGTGGTGCATTTCAGTTTTGCAGTTTGCTGACCACCAGTATATACTATATAGCAGTACGGTACAGTAGGCCACTGCTCTACCTACCTCTGTGTCGTCAAGTATACTATCCATCCATACCTGTGGTGCATTTCAGTTTTGCACAGTTTGCTGACCACCAGTATATACTATATAGCAGTACGGTACAGTAGGCCACTGCTCTACCTACCACTGTGTCGTCAAGTATACTATCCATCCATACCTGTGGTGCACTTCAGTTTTGCACAGTTTGCTGACCACCACTATATACTATATAGCAGTACGGTACAGTAGGCCACTGCTCTACCTACCTCTGTGTCGTCAAGTATACTATCCATCCATACCTGTGGTGCATTTCAGTTTTGCACAGTTTGCTGTCCACCAGTATATAATATATAGCAGTACGGTACAGTAGGCCACTGCTCTACCTACCTCTGTGTCGTCAAGTATACTATCCATCCATACCTGTGGTGCATTTCAGTTTTGCACAGTTTGCTGACCACCAGTATATACTATATAGCAGTACGGTACAGTAGGCCACTGCTCTACCTACCTCTGTGTCGTCAAGTATACTATCCATCCATACCTGTGGTGCATTTCAGTTTTGCAGTTTGCTGTCCACCAGTATATAATATATAGCAGTACGGTACAGTAGGCCACTGCTCTACCTACCTCTGTGTCGTCAAGTATACTATCCATCCATACCTGTGGTTCATTTCAGTTTTGCACAGTTTGTTGACCACCAGTATATAATATATAGCAGTACGGTACAGTAGGCCACTGCTCTACCTACCTCTGTGTCGTCAAGTATACTATCCATCCATACTTGTGGTGCATTTCAGTTTTGCACAGTTTGCTGACCACCAGTATATACTATATAGCAGTATGGTACAGTAGGCCACTGCTCTACCTACCTCTGTGTCGTCAAGTATACTATCCATCCATACCTGTGGTGCATTTCAGTTGTGCGCAGTATATATAGTAGTAGGCCATTGCTATTGATATATTACTGACATATAATTCCACACATTAAAAAATGGAGAACAAAAATGTGGAGGGTAAAATAGGGAAAGATCAAGATCCACTTCCACCTCGTGCTGAAGCTGCTGCCACTAGTCATGGCCGAGACGATGAAATGCCATCAACGTCGTCTGCCAAGGCCGATGCCCAATGTCATAGTAGAGAGAATGTAAAATCCCAAAAAATAAAGCTCAGTAAAATGACCCAAAAATCTAAATAAAAATCGTCTGAGGAGAAGCGTAAATTTGCCAATGTGCCATTTATGACACGGAGTGGCAAGGAACGGCTGAGGGCCTGGCCTATGTTCAAGGCTAGTGGTTCAGCTTCATATGATGATGGAAGCACTCATCCTCCTGCTAGAAAACTTAAAAGAGTTAAGATGGCAAAAGCACAGCAAAGAACTGTGCGTTCTTCTAAATCACAAATCCCCAAGGAGAGTCCAATTGTGTCGGTTGCGATGCCTGCACCTCTTTTTTCTTTCATTTTTCTTTGCATCATGTGCTGTTTGGGGACTATTTTTGGAAGTGCCATCCTGTCTGACACTGCAGTGCCACTCCTAGATGGGCCAGGTGTTTGTGTCGGCCACTTGGGTCGCTTAGCTTAGTCACACAGCTTCCATCTTGCACCTCTTTTTTTCTTTGCATCATGTGCTGTTTGGGGACTATTTTTTAAATCTGCCATCCTGTCTGACACTGCAGTGCCACTCCTAGATGGGCTGGGAGTTTGTGTCGGCCACTTGGGTCGCTTAGCTTAGCCATCCAGCGACCTTGGTGCACCTCTTTTTTTCTTTGCATCATGTGCTGTTTGGGGACTATTTTTTAAATCGGCCATCCTGTCTGACACTGCAGTGCCACTCCTAGATGGGCCAGGTGTTTGTGTCGGCCACTTGGGTCGCTTAGCTTAGCCATCCAGCAACCTTGGTGCACCTCTTTTTTTCTTTGCATCATGTGCTGTTTGGGGACTATTTTTTAAATCTGCCATCCTGTCTGACACTGCAGTGCCACTCCTAGATGAGCCAAGTGTTTGTGTCGGCCACTTGGGTCACTTAGCTTAGCCATCCAGCGACCTTGGTGCACCTCTTTTTTTCTTTGCATCATGTGCTGTTTGGGGACTATTTTTTAAATCGGCCATCCTGTCTGACACTGCAGTGCCACTCCTAGATGGGCCAGGTGTTTGTGTCGGCCACTTGGGTCGCTTAGCTTAGTCACACAGCTACCTCATTGCGCCTCTTTTTTTCTTTGCATCATGTGCTGTTTGGGGACTATTTTTTTGAAGTGCCATCCTGTCTGACACTGCAGTGCCACTCCTAGATGGGCCAGGTGTTTGTGTCGGCCACTTGGGTCGCTTAGCTTAGTCATCCAGCGACCTCGATGCAAATTTTAGGACTAAAAATAATATTGTGAGGTGTGAGGTGTTCATAATAGACTGAAAATGAGTGGAAATTATGGTTATTGAGGTTAATAATAGTATGGGATCAAAATGACCCCAAATTCTATGATTTAAGCTGTTTTTAAGGGTTTTTTGTAAAAAAAACACCCGAATCCAAAACACACCCGCATCCGACAAAAAATTTTCAGGGAGGTTTTGCAAAAACGCGTCCGAATCCAAAACACGGCCGCGGAACCGAATCTAAAACCAAAACACAAAACCCGTAAAAAAATTCCGGTGCACATCACTAGCTAGCACCTTACTTGCCTTCTTTACTGCGCTTCGACATTGTGTACGGTTATTAAACCTATTATCAATGAGTACCCCCAAATCTTATTCCAATTCTGTTTCCCCTAGACGTTCCCCATTTAATATGTAGGCTGCGAGTTTGTTTTAACTCCCAAAATGCATAACCTTGCATTTGTCTGCATTGAACCTCATTTTCCATTTAGATGCCCAGAATTCAAGTTTAGATAAATCATTCTGCAAGGACTCCACATCAAATTCCGATTTAATTACTTTACACAGTTTAGCATCATCTGCAAAGATTGACACTGTGCTTTCCAGGCCTATTTCTAGGTCATTGATAAATATGTTGAACAGTAGTGTCCCGAGTACGGACCCTTATGGTATCCCGCTGACTACTGGGGACCAGGTTGAGGACTTCCTGTTGACCACTACTCGCTGTACCCTGCTATCCAGCCAGTTACTTATCCATGTGCAAATAGTTTTTCCTAGACCAAACGCCTTTAATATGATGATCAATCTCTTGTGAGGCACTGTATCGAAGGCTAGGTAGACCACATCCACTGCTTTTCCCTGATCAAGATAATTGCTCACTTCCTCGTAGAAGCTAATTAAGTTAGTTTGACATGACCTGTCCATCACAAACCCATGCTGGTTCTTGCTAATAATCGTAGCGATCTGTAGATACTCCTGTATGCTGTCCCTTAGAATTCCTTCCAATATTTTCCCCACTATAGACGTCAAACTAACCGGTCTATAGTTACCTGGATGATTTTTGGATCCCTTTTTACATAATGGCACTACCTCAGCTATACCCCAATCCTTCGGTACCATGCCTGATCTAATTGAACTATTAAAAATCAAGTATAGGAGTCGTGCTAGTTGTGAACTAAGCTCCATAAGAACCCTCGGGTGAAGTCTAGCAGGACCAGGTGATTTATTAATCCTAATTTTTCTAAGTCTTTCCCAGACTACTTCTTCACTTAAACAAGTATCTATCCATGAATCATTACTGTCACAATAGTTATGCACTACTCCCATCAGTTCTTCTCTGGTGAATACTGATGAAAAAAAATTGTTCAGTATTTCCGCTTTTACTTTGTCATCATTTATCAATTCTCCAAATTCATCTTTTAATGGACCTATATACTCCTTTTTTAACCTTTTACTGTTTATGTATTTAAAAAACTTTTTAGGATTGGTTTTACTCTCTATAGCGATTTGCTTTTCATTTTCCATTTTAGCTGCTCTTATTGCTTTTTTGCATTTTTTATTACAATCCTTGTAATACTTGAAAGACTCCTCCTTTCCATTAGATTTAAATGCTTTGAAAGCCTGCTTTTTTTATCCATTACTGCCTTAACCTTCTTGTTAAGCCACATTGGTTTGAGTTTAGTACTCCTGCGTTTACTGCCCATGGAAATAAATTTATGAAAATTGCTATCCAGCAACCCTTTTAAAACATCCCACATTTCCGAAGTGTTCTTGTTATGAAACAGAACTTCCCACTCAATGGGGGGTAATTCTGAGTTGATCGCAGCAGCAAGTTTGTTAGCAATTGGGCAAAACCATGGGCACTGCAGGGGAGGCAGATTAAACATGTGCAGAGAGAGTTAGATTTGGGTGTGGTGAGTTCAATCTGCAATCTAAATTGCAGTGTAAAAATAAAGCAGCCAGTATTTACCCTGCACAGAAACAAAATAACCCACCCAAATCTACCTCCCTCTGCAAATGTTATATCTGCCTTCCCTCCCCCCTGCAGTGCACATGGTTTTGACCAACTGCTAAAAAATTTCCTGCTGCGATAAACTTGGAATAAGGCCCAATGTCGTTAAGTGCACATCTCAGCATACTGAAATTAGTCTTCCTAAAGTTAAAATTTTTGGTAGAACCCCTGTAGCTGTGTTTCCTGAAACTGATGTAGAATGTGATCATATAGTGATCACTGTTACCCAAAGTCTCCCCAGCTTTAGTGTTTGATATAATGTCCACATTATAAGTAATTACTAGATCCAGAGTAGTTTTACCCCTAGTTGGGTCCTCGACTAATTGAGACAAGTAGTGATCCTTTAACATATTTAAGAACCTGTTGCCCCTCGCTTTAGCACATGAATCGTTACTCCAGTTTATATCCGGAAAATTAAAATCCCCAATCACAAGGATGTCCCCCAATCCCACAGCCGTTTGATTTGCTGCAAGAGTTGTTCTTCCTCATGTATGCTAATATCCGACTGTTTGTAGCACATGACTATGACTAGTATTTTTGCATCAATACCCCCACTTGAGATTTCAACCCATAGTGACTCCACATTATCGCCAGTCTCCTCATAAATAACCTCTTTTAAGTAAGGTTTAAGTGATGGTTTAACATAAAGACACACACCTCCTCCTCTTTTGCTTGCCCTGTCCCTCCTGAAAAGAGACTACCCCTCCAAACTTGCAACCCAGTCGTGGGAGTCATCCCACCATGTTTCCGTAATACCTATAATGTCATACTCAGCCTTTGATGCTAACAATTCCAATTCCCCCATTTTACCTGCTAGACTTCTTGCGTTTGCAAGCATACATTTTAGTTTAGCGGTTCCTTTATTCATTTTTAAAGATATCCTATCCTGGTTTACAAGTGCATCCCTAGAGTTACTGGTACAGACTGTCCTTCTCGCTCCCTCTAAAACCCCACCGCACTTAATATTGCCCACCTTACTCTTCTCTTTGATCGACCCAATGTTTATGTCTAAATTCTCCGCCCTTATGTTCCATACTTCATTTTCTATATGCTGTAATGATGACACATAATGTTATTAGTTAATGCTTTGGCAATACTTTTCTTAATACCCTTATTAGAACCCATGTAAATACCCTTACTGGCTTTCCCCCCTTCTCTCACTTTCGACCCCCCCTTCTCCACCCCCATTTATCTCACTACCACCATCCCTACTATTCTCATTGCATGTCCCATAGTTTCTAGCTAAACCCTCCCCCCAGGGCTCCTAGTTTAAAAGCTCCTCCAAACTACTAACCATCCTTCCCCCCAGCACCGCAGCCCCCTCTCCATTCAGGTGCAATCCATCGCGAGAAAAAAGATAGCGCCTGACTGAGAAGTCCGCCCAGTGTTCCAAGAACACAAACCCCTCTTTCCTATACCAGTCTCTAAGCCACACATTTACCTCCCTAATCTCCCTCTGTCTCCCTGGGCTAGCACGTGGCACTGGTAATATTTCAGAGAATATTACCCTAGATGTCCTTTTTTTTAGTTTCTGGCCTAAGTCCCTATAATCTTTCTTAAGGACATCCCACTTACCACTAACTTTGTCGTTGGTGCCAACGTGCACCAAGACCGCCGACTCTTTCCCAGCCTCTCCCAACAATCTATCTACCCGGTCCTCGATGTGCCATAACCGAACACCTGGGAGACAACAGATCATACGGTGATCACGATCCTGGTAGCAGATTGCCCTATCTGCCTTCCTGATGATAGAATCATTACCACCACCATCTGCCTGGGCACCTCTCTAGCTTTCATCCCATCTGAGCCAGAGGGACCACTCCTCCGGTTGCTAGAGGGAGCAGTCTCCTCCGGCTCCGTCATTTTGTCGCTATCATCCACCGAATCTTCGTCCAATCGGGCAAATTTGTTTGGGTTTGATAGATCCAAGATGTCGTGCCTCCCCCTCTTTTTCTTCCTTCTAACAGTGACCCAACTGCCTACCTGATTATCCTCATCTACCAGTGACCCCTGCTGTAACTTCGCTCGATATTGGGGTATATATTTATCACAATCCGATCACAGATTCGGATCGGATGTAACAATTTGGTCTATTCATGAAGCAGTGAAAAGAGTGGAGCAGTAAGCCAGCGGAGAAGTTGCCCATGGCAGCCAATCAGCATTGAAGTAACATTTATAATTTGCATACTATAAAATGATACAGAGCAGCTGATTGGTTGCCATGGGCAACTTCTCCACTGGGTCACTTCTTCACTCTTTTCACTGCTTCATGACCCCATAATCACCCAAACTCGCATTGCGATAATTGAATATATCACAGGGACGTATTAATTATCACAAGAAAGTTCTGTCCCTGCAAATCTGCTTCACACACATCACTGTATGTTTCTGAAAAATGCACATGCACTGCCATCGCTGCTACTGCCTGCTCCGGCTGCTTCTTCTTCTGTCTGTGCTGCCCGGCTCTCCTGTCCCCCGCTGCTGGTTCCTGTCCCTGCTGCCCGGCTAAATCTCCCAGCTGCGTGGCTCCTGTCACCCAATGCCCGACTCTCCCCTGCCGCCTCTGCCCTATCCCCAGTTGCCTCTGCACCACTCCCTGCTGCTGCCATAGCCCTCTTGCACCCGTATTTTAAAAGTATAAATAAAATATATATTACATGCACCGGAGGGGGCTGAGTGGTGGTCTCCTCTCTGGCCAGCGCATCAGCTGTGTGCAGTTAGTCGGGATGCAGTGAAAGTGCCGGCCGACACTTTACTGCATCTCAGCTGGCCACATACATCAGCTGTTCTGCTGGTGAGGAGACCACCGCTCAGCCCCTTCCAGTGCATGTAAGATATATTTTACTTATGCTTTAAAAATACAGATGCAGGGTGGCTAGGGCAGAAGCAGGGGTGTGAGGGGGGGAGGGGCAGAGGAGGGGATTCAGGCAGTGGGGAGCATTAACCAGACAGCGGGAAGCAGGAGCCAGAACAGGAGGCAGCCTGCACATAAGTGGTTAGAGCGGAGAACGGAGGCGGGAACCGGAGGCAACCTGTCAATAACATTGTCTAAGAATAGCGTTATTATTACAGGACTGCCTCTGGTATTTTTAGACATTTTTGTTTTAGTAAATTTGGTCAGATTGCATTTGCCATTACAATTATGGGAAATGCGATCTGGTTACTAAAAAATTGCGATATGAAGGGCATGGAGAATTTTACAATGCTGGAGGGGATGTGGGAAACTTGCATGCCTTTCCAGGGGGTCGGTGCGCCACCCCATTTTTCGAGACCCTCCCAGCCATTCCGGTAGGGTAGGCAAGTATAGGTGTACACCGGGAGAAAACAGAGTTTATGCCAGTTTAAAACAGTATCATATGCGCTTGGTGTACACCAGGAGAAAACAGTAGCATATGCACTTGGTGTACACCAGGAGAAAACAGTAGCATACATGCTGTGTGTACACCAGGAGTAAATAGTAGCATGTGCACTTTGTGTACACCAGGAATCAACAGTAGCATATGCACTAGGTTTATGCCAAGACAAAACAGTAAAATAATGTGCTTGGTGTACAGTACACCAGAGAGAACAGTAGCATATGCACAAGGTTTACACCAGGAGAAAACAGTAGCCTATGCACTTGGTGTACACCAGGAGAAAACAGTAGCCTATGCACTTGGTGTAAACCAGGAGAAAACAGTAGCATATGCACAAGGTTTACTCCAGGAGAAAACAGTAGCGTATGGACTTGTGTACACCAGGAGAAAATAGTAACATATGCAGCAGGCTTGTACATAGTTGTTGACTTCCTGGCTGCTCTCTGTGGGAGAGAGCAACCAGGTTGGCTCAGAGTGGGGTGGCATGGGGGTATAACATCTAAAAGGGGACGGGGTGGAGGCATGACAATTAAAAGGAGGTGGTACGGGAGGCGTGGTAGACACGATCTTGTCACTGTAACCATGCCCCCAGTATATAATGCAGAGATTACCAGCATTATACAGTACATCAGGGGGCATGGCTATGGTGACTCAAGTCAGTAAGAATTGTGTCATTAGCTACCCGGACTGCCCACTTTACTTGCTAAGTGGTCTGTTGAGCAGGGGAACAAGCTGATATCGAGAATCTTGTCTGTTCTTCTGGGGGGAGGGGAGTGCAGGAGGGGCGCCCAATTTTCAGAAGCCTCCCAGCAATTCCAGTAGACAACTATGGGTGTACACCACAGAAAACAGTAGCATATGCTCTAGGTTTATGCAAGGACAAAAAAGTAGCATGTGTGTTAGGTTTGCGCCAGGTGAATACAGTACTGTACACTACCCAGTGTGTTAACAGTATTATAATAATATAATGAAGTATCATAAAATAATGTCTGGACAGTGTTAATAACAATTGTGATTTGAATTTACCATGTAAAACGGAATTATAGACACAAATGCAAAAATAGGAATCTAGTTACCTACTGGTAATTCATTTTCTCGTAGTCTGGAGTGGATACTGGGGAATCCTAGTATTGTTAGTTATAGAGCGGTCCGCAGGAGCATCTGGCACATGTAAAACCCTGTTGTGTGCTGACTCCTCCCTCTATGCCCCTCCCCATGACCCAGTCTTAGGAAACTGTGCCTTAGGAGACGGAACATACTTCGAAGAAGGCATATATCATAATAAAAGCTGTGGTAACATAGCAACACACAATCGCATAACCAATAGATAATGACATCAACAAAACTATTCAAGAAAATGTTGATGTAAACCGGTAACTTAGCCACTGAAAACGAGAGACTGCAACAAGCAGACCCTACCAACATACAAACTAGTTAGCAGGAACGAAGCACTGAGGTGGGCGCCCAGTATCCACTCCGGACAACGAGAAAAGGAATGAGAAAAGTAGGTAACTAAATTCCTATTTTCTCTAACGACCTTCATGGATACTATTACTGTGGGGAAGTCCCAAAGCTCCCAAAACGGGTGGGAGAGTGCTGAGACCCTGTAAAACCTCCTGACCAAACTGAAGGTCATCCTCAGCCAGGGTATCAAACTTATAAAACTTAACAAAGGTGTTCGAACATGACCAAGTAACTGCTCGGCACAATTGTAAGGCCGAGACCCCCCCGGGCAGCCGACCAGGATGAACCCACCGATCTTGTCGAGTGGGCATGAACTGACATTGGAACCAGCAAAGCGGCCGAAGAATAGGCCTGTTGAATAGTCGACCGAAGCCTTCTAGCAATAGACTGTTTAGAAGCAGGTCGACCAATCTTGGTCGCATCATACAAAACAAACAGTGAGTCTGTTTTCCTGTTACGAGCAGTCCTATTAACATAAATTTTGAGCGCCCTAACCATGTCCAAAGAACGGGAGGCAGCAGAGGTGTCACCTAACACAGGAACCACTATTGGCTGATTGACGTGAAAAGCTGACACCACCTTAGGCAAAAACTGCGGGCGAATCCTAAGCTCTGACCTGTTCTCATGACATACCAAATAAGGGCTCCTACAAGGTAAAGCCCCCAACTCCGAGACACGTCTAGCCGAGGCTAGGGCCAACAATGTGACTGTCTTCCATGTAAAGTATTTCAACTCCACCTTTTGTAAAGGTTCAAACCAATCAGATTGGAGAAAGGACAACACCACATTCAGATCCCACGGAACCGTGGGAGGAACAAACGGTGTCTGCATATGCAGAACTTCCTGTAAAAAGGTCTGCACCTCAGGCAACGATGCCAGTTGTTTCTGAAAGAAAATCGAGAGAGCCAAGATTTGGACCTTGATGGAACCCAAACGAAGACCCAGGTCTACTCCTGCTTGCAGGAAGAGGAGAAACCTACTAAGGCTGAACTTACCTACTAAGGCTGAACTCAACTGGAGGGTAACCCTTATTTTCGCACCACTCCACGTACTTTTTCTAAATACGGTGGTAGTGCTTTGACATTACCCCTTTTCGGGGTTGAAACAAGGTAGCAATCACCGGGGGATCAAACCCCTTCTTCCTCAATATCGCCCTCTTAACCTCCACGCCGTCAAACACAGCCGCTGTAAGTCTGGATAAGCGAAAGGACCTAGTTGTAGCAGATCCCTGTTCAGAGGGAGTGGCCACGGATCCTCCAGAGACAGGTCTAGGAGGTCCGCATACCAGGCCCTTCTGGGCCAATCGGAGCGATTAGAATCGCTTGAACTCTCTCCTTTTTTAGTCTTTTTAGCACTCTTGGAATGAGAGGTATCGGGGGGAACAGATATACGAACTTGTACGGCCACGGAGCCGTGAGAGCGTCCACTGCCACAGCTTGTGTGTCCCTTGTTCTGGAGCAATACATGCTGAGCTTCCTGTTAAAGCGTGACGCCATCAGGTCTATATGTGGACAGCCACACTTGTGAATTACTTGCCGAACCCCACTCTCCTGGGTGGTCGTGTCTGCTTAGGAAGTCCGCTTCCCAATTATCCACTCCCTGAATGAAAATTGCTGAGATTGCTCTTGCATGAAGCTCCGCCCAACGGAGAATCTTTGACAATTCCCGCATGGCAGGTCTGCTTCTTGTTCCTCCTTGTCAGTTTATGTAGGCCACTGCTGTGGCGTTGTTCAACTGTACTTGAATTGCACGGTTTTTAAGCAATGGAAAAGCCTGAACGAGAGTATTGTAAATAGCTCTGAGTTCCACGATGTTGATTGGGAGATTCGCCTCTTGAAGAAACCACTTCCCTTGGAACTGGACCCCCTGGGTCACTGCCCCGCAGCCCCGGAGGATGGCATCCGTCGTGAGCAAAGTCCAGGGATGGACATTGAAACTCCGGACTACAGTAAGTGTGGCATCTGAAGCCACCACAGCACAGCAGTTCTTGCTCTCTGAGATAATGTTATCCGCTGATGAATCCTCAGATGCGATCCTAACCACTTGTCCATCAAGTCCAGCTGAAATGGCCTGATGTGAAACCTGCCAGATTGAATCGCTTCGTATGAGGCCACCATCTTGCCCAGCAACTTGACGCACAGGTGGATGGTCACTTTCCTTGGTCTCAGGAGTGAGCGAACCATACTCTGGATGGCCAATGCCTTGTCCCTCGGAAGGAATACCTTTTG
The DNA here is from genome assembly GCF_028390025.1 of Pseudophryne corroboree. Classification (NCBI taxonomy): domain Eukaryota; kingdom Metazoa; phylum Chordata; class Amphibia; order Anura; family Myobatrachidae; genus Pseudophryne; species Pseudophryne corroboree. Next base: position 121,526,102 of record NC_086451.1, on the reverse strand, counting down.
TTGTACCGTGTCCAGAATCATTCCCAGAAACTGGATTCTCTGAGACGGGATCAGATGAGATTTCTGGAGATTCAGAATCCATCCATGACTAGCAAGAAATTGTCCCGTTATCTCTATGCTGGGTAACAGCCTTTCCCTGGAAACTGCCTTTATCAGCAAGTCGTCCAGATAAGGTACAATGTTGACTCCCTTCAGGCGCAGCTGAAGCATCATTTCTGCCATGACCTTCATGAACACCCTCGGTGCCGTTGAAAGGCCAAATGGCAGGGCCTGAAATTGGTGTTGGTCCAGCACTGCAAAGCACAAAGACGCCTGATGAGGAGGCCAAATTGGGATATGCAGGTACGCATCCTTGATGTCTAGTGAGACTAGAAACTCCCCCTCCTCCAGATTGGATATCACCAACCAGAGGGATTCCATCTTGAACTTGAATACCCTTAAAAAAGGATTCAGATTTTTTACATTTAGAATGGGACGCAGTGAACCATCCGGTTTGGGCACCACAAACAGGCTTGAGTAAGAAACCTGCATTTGTAGCTGTGGGGTACCAGTAAAAATAAGATTTTACTTACTGATAAATCTATTTCTCGTAGTCCGTAGTGGATGCTGGGACTCCGTCAGGACCATGGGGATTAGCGGCTCCGCAGGAGACAGGGCACAAAAATAAAAGCTTTAGGACTAGGTGGTGTGCACTGGCTCCTCCCCCTATGACCCTCCTCCAAGCCTCAGTTAGGATACTGTGCCCGGACGAGCGTACACAATAAGGAAGGATTTTGAATCCCGGGTAAGACTCATACCAGCCACACCAATCACACCGTACAACCTGTGATCTGAACCCAGTTAACAGTATGACAAACGTAGGAGCCTCTGAACAGACGGCTCACAACAATAACAACCCGATTTTTTTGTAACAATAACTATGTACAAGTATTGCAGACAATCCGCACTTGGGATGGGCGCCCAGCATCCACTACGGACTACGAGAAATAGATTTATCGGTAAGTAAAATCTTATTTTCTCTGACGTCCTAGTGGATGCTGGGACTCCGTCAGGACCATGGGGATTATACCAAAGCTCCCAAACGGGCGGGAGAGTGCGGATGACTCTGCAGCACCGAATGAGAGAACTCCAGGTCCTCTTTAGCCAGGGTATCAAATTTGTAGAATTTTACAAACGTGTTCTCCCCCGACCACGTAGCTGCTCGGCAGAGTTGTAATGCCGAGACCCCTCGGGCAGCCGCCCAAGATGAGCCCACCTTCCTTGTGGAATGGGCCTTGATAGATTTAGGCTGTGGCAGGCCTGCCACAGAATGTGCAAGTTGAATTGTGCTACAAATCCAACGAGCAATCGTCTGCTTAGAAGCAGGAGCACCCAGCTTGTTGGGTGCATACAGTATAAACAGCGAGTCAGATTTTCTGACTCCAGCCGTCCTTGAAATATATATTTTCAATGCCCTGACAACGTCCAGCAACTTGGAATCCTCCAAATCGCTAGTAGCCGCAGGCACCACAATAGGCTGGTTCAGGTGAAACGCTGAAACCACCTTAGGCAGAAACTGAGGACGCGTCCGCAGTTCTGCCCTGTCCGAATGGAAAATCAGATATGGGCTTTTATACGATAAAGCCGCCAATTCTGACACTCTCCTGGCTGAAGCCAGGGCCAGTAGCATGGTTACTTTCCATGTAAGATATTTCAAATCCACCGATTTGAGTGGCTCAAACCAATGGGATTTGAGAAAATCCAAAACTACATTAAGATCCCACGGAGCCACTGGGGGCACAACCGGGGGCTGTATATGTAGTACTCCTTTTACAAAAGTCTGGACTTCAGGAACTGAAGCCAATTCTTTCTGGAAGAAAATCGACAGGGCCGAAATTTGAACCTTAATGGACCCTAATTTGAGGCCCATAGACAATCCTGTTTGCAGGAAATGTAGGAATCGACCCAGTTGAAATTCCTCCGTCGGGGCCTTCCTGGCCTCACACCACGCAACATATTTTCTCCAAATGCGGTGATAATGTTGTGCAGTCACCTCCTTCCTGGCTTTTACCAGGGTAGGGATGACCTCTTCCGGAATGCCTTTTTCCCTTAGAATTCGGCGTTCAACCGCCATGCCGTCAAACGCAGCCGCGGTAAGTCTTGGAATAGACACGGTCCCTGCTGAAGCAGGTCCCGTCTTAGAGGTAGAGGCCACGGATCTTCCGTGAGCATCTCCTGAAGTTCCGGGTACCAAGTTCTTCTTGGCCAATCCGGAGCCACGAGTATCGTTCTTACTCCCCTTTGCCGTATAATTCTCAGTACTTTTGGTATGAGAGGCAGAGGAGGAAACACATACACTGACTGGAACACCCACGGTGTTACCAGAGCGTCCACAGCTATTGCCTGAGGGTCTCTTGACCTGGCGCAATACCTGTCCAGTTTTTTGTTGAGGCGGGACGCCATCATATCCAATTTTGGTTTTTCCCAATGGTTCACAATCATGTGGAAGACTTCTGGATGAAGTCCCCACTCTCCCGGGTGTAGATCGTGTCTGCTGAGGAAGTCCGCTTCCCAGTTGTCCACTCCCGGAATGAACACTGCTGACAGTGCTATCACATGATCTTCCGCCCAGCGAAGAATCCTTGCAGCTTCTGCCATTGCCCTCCTGCTTCTTGTGCCGCCCTGTCTGTTTACGTGGGCGACTGCCGTGATGTTGTCCGACTGGATCAACACCGGCTGACCCTGAAGCAGGGGTTTTGCCAGGCTTAGAGCATTGTAAATCGCTCTTAGCTCCAGTATATTTATGTGAAGAGACATCTCCAGGCTTGACCACACTCCCTGGAAGTTTCTTCCCTGTGTGACCGCTCCCCAGCCTCTCAGACTGGCATCCGTGGTCACCAGGACCCAGTCCTGTATGCCGAATCTGCGGCCCTCTAACAGATGAGCACTCTGCAACCACCACAGAAGAGACACCCTTGTCCGTGGAGACAAAGTTATCCGCTGATGCATCTGCAGATGCGATCCGGACCATTTGTCCAGCAGATCCCACTGAAAAGTTCGTGCGTGGAATCTGCCGAATGGAATCGCTTCGTAAGAAGCCACCATTTTTCCCAGGACTCTTGTGCATTGATGCACAGACACTTTTCCTGGTTTTAGGAGGTTCCTGACAAGTTCGGATAACTCCCTGGCTTTCTCCTCCGGAAGAAACACCTTTTTCTGAACCGTGTCCAGAATCATTCCCAGGAACAGCAGACGTGTCGTCGGGGTCAATTGAGATTTTGGAAAATTCAGAATCCACCCGTGCTGTTGCAGCACTACTTGGGTTAGTGCTACTACGTCCTCCAGCTGTTCTCTGGACCTTGCCCTTATCAGGAGATCGTCCAAGTAAGGGATAATTAATACGCCTTTTCTTCGCAGAAGAAACATCATTTCGGCCATTACCTTGGTAAAGACCCGAGGTGCCGTGGACAATCCAAACGGCAGCGTCTGAAACTGATAATGACAGTTTTGCACCACGAACCTGAGGTACCCTTGATGTGAAGGGCAAATTGGGACATGCAGGTAAGCATCCTTGATGTCCAGGGACACCATAAAGTCCCCTTCTTCCAGATTCGCTATCACTGCTCTGAGTGACTCCATCTTGAACTTGAATTTTTGTATGTACAGGTTCAAAGATTTCAGATTTAGAATAGGTCTTACCGAGCCGTCCGGCTTCGGTACCACAAATAGTGTGGAATAATACCCCTTTCCCTGTTGTAGGAGGGGTACCTTGACTATCACCTGCTGAGAATACAGCTTGTGAATGGCTTCCAATACCGTCGCCCTGTCTGAGGGAGACGTTGGCAGAGCAGACTTTAGGAACCGGCGAGGGGGAGACTTCTCGAATTCCAACCTGTAACCCTGAGATACTACCTGCAGGATCCAGGGGTCCACCTGTGAGTGAGCCCACTGTGCGCTGAAATTCTTGAGTCGACCCCCCACCGCCCCTGAGTCCGCTTGTAAAGCCCCAACGTCATGCTGAGGGCTTTGCAGAAGCCGGGGAGGGCTTCTGCTCCTGGGAGGGAGCTGCTTGGTGCACTCTCTTACCCTTTCCTTTGCCTCGGGGCAGATATGACTGTCCTTTTGCCCGCTTGTTCTTATAGGAACGAAAGGACTGCGGCTGAAAAGACGGTGTCTTTTTCTGTTGGGAGGGGACCTGAGGTAAAAAGGTGGATTTCCCGGCTGTTGCCGTGGCCACCAAATCCGATAGACCGACCCCAAATAATTCCTCCCCTTTATACGGCAATACTTCCATATGCCGTTTGGAATCCGCATCACCTGACCACTGTCGCGTCCATAAACTTCTTCTGGCAGATATGGACATCGCACTTACTCTCGATGCCAGAGTGCAAATATCCCTCTGAGCATCTCGCATATAAAGAAAAGCATCCTTTAATTGCTCTATAGTCAATAAAATACTGTCCCTATCCAGGGTATCAATATTTTCAGTCAGGGAATCCGACCAAACCACCCCAGCACTGCACATCCATGCTGAGGCGATGGCTGGTCGCAGTATAACACCAGTATGAGTGTATATACTTTTCAGGGTAGTTTCCAGCCTCCTATCAGCTGGATCCTTGAGGGCGGCCGTTTCAGGAGACGGTAACGCCACTTGTTTTGATAAGCGTGTGAGTGCCTTATCCACCCTAGGGGGTGTTTCCCAGCGCGCCCTAACCTCTGACGGGAAAGGATATAATGCCAATAACTTCTTTGAAATTAGCAGTTTTCTATCGGGGTTAACCCACGCTTCATCACACACTTCATTCAATTCCTCTGATTCAGGAAAAACTACAGGTAGTTTTTTCAGACCCCACATAATACCCCTTTTTGTGGTACTTGCAGTATCAGAGATATGCAAAGCCTCCTTCATTGCCGTGATCATATAACGTGTGGCCCTACTGGAAAATACGTTTGTTTCTTCACCGTCGACACTAGATTCGGTGTCCGTGTCTGGGTCTGTGTCGACCGACTGAGGTAAAGGGCGTTTTACAGCCCCTGACGGTGTCTGAGACGCCTGGACAGGTACTAACTGGTTTGCCGGCCGTCTCATGTCGTCAACTGATTTTTGTAACGTGCTGACATTATCACGTAATTCCATAAACAAAGCCATCCATTCCGGTGTCGACTCCCTAGGGGTGACATCACCATTACCGGCAATTGCTCCGCCTCCACACCAACATCGTCCTCATACATGTCGACACACACGTACCGACACACAGCAGACACACAGGGAATGCTCTTATCGAAGACAGGACCCCACTAGCCCTTTGGGGAGACAGAGGGAGAGTTTGCCAGCACACACCCAAGCGCTATAAATATATAGGAACAACCCTACAGAAGTGTTGTTTCCTTTATAGCAGCTTAATATATCAATATCGCCAAAAAAGTGCCCCCCCTCTCTGTTTTTTTACCCTGTTTCTGTAGTGCAGTGCAGGGGAGAGTCCTGGGAGCCTTCCTCGCAGCGGAGCTGTGCAGGAAAATGGCGCTGTGTGCTGAGGAGATAGGCCCCGCCCCCTATTTCGGCGGGCTCTTCTCCCGGTGTTTGTGAGACCTGGCAGGGGTTAAATACATCCATATAGCCCCAGGGGCTATATGTGATGTATTTTTAGCCAGAACAAGGTATTATCATTGCTGCCCAGGGCGCCCCCCCCAGCGCCCTGCACCCTCAGTGACCGCTGGTGTGAAGTTTGCTGACAACAATGGCGCACAGCTGCAGTGCTGTGCGCTACCTCATGAAGACTGAAAAGTCTTCTGCCGCCGGTTTCTGGACCTCTTCACTTTTCGGCATCTGCAAGGGGGTCGGCGGCGCGGCTCCGGGACCGGACTCCATGGCTGGGCCTGTGTTCGATCCCTCTGGAGCTAATGGTGTCCAGTAGCCTAAGAAGCCAATCCATCCTGCACGCAGGTGAGTTCACTTCTTCTCCCCTAAGTCCCTCGTTGCAGTGAGCCTGTTGCCAGCAGGACTCACTGAAAATAAAAAACCTAATAACTTTTTCTAAGCAGCTCTTTAGGAGAGCCACCTAGATTGCACCCTGCTCGGACGGGCACAAAAACCTAACTGAGGCTTGGAGGAGGGTCATAGGGGGAGGAGCCAGTGCACACCACCTAGTCCTAAAGCTTTTATTTTTGTGCCCTGTCTCCTGCGGAGCCGCTAATCCCCATGGTCCTGACGGAGTCCCAGCATCCACTAGGACGTCAGAGAAATTACTTTTGATGACAGAAGTCGTTGAATGGCTTCTTGCAAGGTACTTCTTGCAGCAGGTAAAGCTGGAAAGCCTGACCTGAAGAACCTGCGAGGAGGAAGTTCTTGAAATTCCAGGCGATACCCGTGTGAGACAAGATCCCTCACCCAAGGATCTACAGACATCCGAGCCCACACTTTAGCGAAGCGGATCAACCGAGCACCCACCTGGATTTCGTCCCCCAAAGGAGGCCACCAGTCATGCAGTGGGCTTCATTGTGGTAGTGCTTGAAGGCTGTGCTGCACTGGCAGCTGCTGCTGTCTTTCTGAACCTTCCATGATTTCCTCTGGTTGCCGTGGTAGCCCCTCTGCCTTTACCTCTGTATTTGGTATGAAAGGACTGCAGATCAGGCCCCGAATAGGTATGTCTATTAGTAGTAGGGGACGCCGAAGGCAAATAAGTGGACATTCCCGCCGAGACCTGAGAAATCTACTTATTAAGCTCCTCACCAAATAAGGCCTCCCCAGTGAAAGGGAGGTTCTCCACTCCCTTCTTAGAATCCACATCTGTCGACCACTGTCTTCGCCATAAAGCTCTACGAGCTGAGACTGCCAAGGCCGATATATGACTGTGAAGGAGACTGAGCTCTTTAACAGCCTCACACATAATTGCGCTGCATCCTGAATATGGTGCATTAGCATAAGGATATCTTCCTGATGAGGAATAGAGTCAAAACTATTGATAGCAGAGTCCGACCATTTTACAATTGCTCTCGCTATCCATCCACCGACCACGCAACACTGGCTGCAGAATACAAAGATTTTTGGGTATTCTCAATCATTTGGTCAGTTGGTTCTTTTAAAGAAATGGCCCAAGGTACAGGGAGCACTAATTGCCTGGATAGTCTGGAGACAGACGTATCTACCAAAGGCAGATTCTCCCACATTCCTATTCTCTGCTGGGAAAGGAAAGGTATTTAACACCCTCTTGGGGATGAGGAATTTTTTATCAGGATTAACCCATGCCTGTTTAGCTAGGGTTTCCAGTTCATTTGACTCTGAGAATGTGGCGAAGGTTTTAGGCAACACATTAAAATGCAATTCCTCCTGAGTGTCTGCTTCCTTATCCGGCTGTTAGGGTCTCCTGCCCTGTGCTGCCACGTCGTCATGGCAACCGGGAGACAAGTGCTAGCGGAGTAACCTGAGCGCAGCTGATACTCCGGTTCGGGTCTTTTGCTGTGCAGTGGTTATAGGCTCTGTGCATGGCAGGGGATCCGGTGCTGGTTTTTGTGCTCACAGTCTGTGAGGTCTGAGTGGGGCGTGGACAGCACCTGCTTTATAAGGCCTCTTTTCAGGGTAAGCAGATGCTGCTGAATCTTTGTTGGTTAGTCAGTTTCTGAAAGTTAGCCAGTACTGTGTAGCTTTGTATTTGTTTGTTGCTTACTGCAAATAGGCCTGGGGATTTGGTATTACACTCTGCCAATCCAGACCTAGCAGTAAGACTGGAGTCAGTCGTTTAGCTTGCTGGGGTTCTGTTACTACTCTGTGAACTTAGCAAGTTTGCGGCTGTATTCTAAGACTTGCCTGTCTAATCCTGTCTCACTGTGCTAGGTGTCAGGGGTCAGTTTAGTGGCAGTAAACCGAACCTGTGCACTGCAAGTGAGAATTAGGATTGTGGAGAATCTCCTTGTGTCTATCATTCCATCTCTGACCAAGGAGTTTACTGCCACACCCGTTGGTAACCCTTTAGGGTTTTGCTGTTGCCCTTAGCAACAGCATTTCGGGTTTTCTATGTATTAAAACACAACATCTTGCTTTTCACATCTGAGCAGTTCTAATACAAGGGAGATACCCAGTTCCTTAGCCTCTGGGCTTCTCTGTTCACGTTGTGTGTATTTTGTTACCCTACCACCTTCTGTGTACGTTATGTCATATTCCCTAGTCTGTCTGTGAGTCCATTTGTTTTGCATAACAGTTCAAACACCAGTACATTCCTGCAGGCACTGGAGTGCATAACAGTCCTGACACCAGTACTTTCCTGCAGGCACTGGTGTGCATAACATATTCAGCAGCCCAATACTCCTGTTGAAATTTTGTGGGAATATGGAGCATACCCCTCAAAATACGTTGCAACAGGTGGTTGATCAGGTGCAGGTCCTGACTCAAAAATGTAATGATTTGTCCATTAAAATGCACACCTCCCAGGCTGCTGGCGGAGCTCCCGCAGCAGCAGCACCTGCAGGGGTTAAGGAGCCGAAAGTAAATCTCCCGGATCGTTTTTCTGGAGATCGCTCGCAGTTCTTTTGTTTCAAGGAGAGCTGCAAGCTATACTTCCGGCTTAGGCCTCAGTCTTCTGGGTCGGAGATTCAGCGGGTGGGCATAGTGATTTCCTTGCTACAAGGAGACCCACAGGTCTGGGCATATGGGTTGCAGCCTGACTGTCCGTCGCTTAAAAGTGTTGATGCTTTTTTTACGGCACTGGGCATGTTGTATGATGACCCTGACAAGACGGCCTCAGCCGAGGCTCAGATTTCAATCCTTAAGCAAGGGCGAAGGCCAGTTGAGGTTTACTGTACAGAGTTTCGGAGGTTGGCCCATGATACCCAGTGGAATGACCCAGCCCTGAGACACCAGTACCGAAGAGGTCTTTCTAACCAGATAAAGGACCAACTGGTACAACATCCCTTGCCTGATAGCTTGGATCAGCTCATGCAGTTATCCATCCGGGTGGATAGACGGCTGAGAGAGCGTAGGCTTGAAAGGGAGACTGAGATTTCCTTCCTTCCCAAGGGAACCTCAGACTCTGAGGAATTTTCCGAGGAGCCTATGCAGATTGGGGCTACCCGCCTCTCCTCGCGTGAGAAGATGCGGAGGAGACAGCAGGGGTTGTGTTTGTACTGTGGGAATAAAGGTCATGTGGTAGCATCATGCCCAGAAAAGCCGGAAAACTTCAGGGCCTGAGGGTGATGGGAAATATCCTGTCAGGCCAGAAGTCAGAATTTCCCAAGAAGACTTTTATCATTCCGGTGACCTTGAAGATCCTCGGTCAAACTGTCAAGACTGAGGCCTTTGTGAACAGTGGGGCCGACGGGGTTTTTATGGACCGCCAATTCGCCCTGAAACACTCTGTTCCCTTAGTACCCTTGGCATCGGAAATTGAGATTTGTGGGTTAAACGGGGAACCATTATCCCAAGGTAAAATTACCTCTTGCACTAGCCAGATTTCTTTGTTTATTGGAGCCACACACTCTGAAAAATTGTCCTTTTATGTGACTGTCTGTACTTTTGCCCCATTGGTGTTGGGGTTACCCTGGTTAAGGGCCCACAATCCTCAATTTGACTGGGTCTCTGGGGAGATTCTTAGTTGGAGTACTGATTGTTTCAGGAGTTGCTTGAGCCTTCCAGTCAGGTTCTCGCAGCTAAGTTTGCCAGGATTGCCAGGGTGTTATGCAGATTTTGCGGACGTGTTCTCCAAAAAAGTTGCAGAGGTACTACCTCCCCATCGCTCCTATGACTGTGCCATTGATTTGTTGCCAAATGCTAAGCTTCCCAAGAGCAGGTTGTACTCCCTGTCACGTCCTGAGACTCAGGCTATGGCAGAGTACATTCAGGAGAACTTGGCTAAGGGATTTATCAGACCTTCACAGTCTCCAGTTGGGTCGGGGTTCTTCTTCGTGGGTAAAAAGGACGGTTCGTTGCGACCCTGCATCGACTTCAGGGAATTGAACCGTATCACGATTAAAAACTCATACCCACTGCCTCTCATTTCGGTCTTGTTTGACCAGCTTCGTACTGCCACCATTTTTTCTAAGATTGACCTACGCGGTGCGTACAATCTAATCCGAATAAGAGAGGGGGATGAATGGAAGACTGCCTTTAATACCCACTCGGGGCATTATGAATATTTGGTGATGCCTTTTGGGCTCTGTAATGCCCCGGCAGTCTTCCAGGATTTCATGAATGATGTGCTCAAGGAATATTTGGATAGATTCTTAGTTGTATACTTAGATGACATCCTAATCTTCTCCCATTCCCTGGAGGAACATCGGAAGCATGTACGCTTAGTCCTCCAGAAACTCAGAGACCACCGGCTTGGGGCGAAGCTGGAGAAGTGTGAATTTGAAGTTCAGCAAATCGCATTTCTAGGATATATTATCTCCCCAGAAGGTTTCCAAATGGAGGGTTCCAAGGTACAGGCAGTCCTGGATTGGGTGCAGCCCACTAGTTTGAAGGCGCTTCAGCGTTTCCTGGGCTTTGCGAATTTTTATAGACGATTTATCGCTGGATTTTCGTCTATAGTGGCGCCCTTGGTGGCACTCACTAAGAAAGGGGCGGATGTTGCTCACTGGTCTTGTGAGGCTAAAGCGGCTTTTGCCCGTCTCAAAAGGGCATTTGTTTCGGCCAAGGTGCTGCGACACCCAGATCCAGAGCGTCCTTTTGTGGTGGAGGTGGATGCCTCTGAGATGGGTATTGGGGCAGTGCTTTCTCAGATGGGAGTGTCAGATAATCGCCTTCATCCCTGTGCTTACTTTTCCCGTAAATTTTCGCCTGCCGAGATGAATTATGACGTGGGTAACCGGGAATTGTTGGCTATTAAGGATGCACTCGAGGAGTGGAGACACTGGCTTGAGGGGGCTAAGTTTGTGGTCTCAATTCTCACTGACCATAAGAATCTGGCATATTTAGAGTCAGCGAAGCGTCTCAATGCCAGGCAGGCACGATGGGCTTTGTTTTTTGCTCGCTTTAATTTTTTGATAACATATCGCCCTGGGTCAAAAAACATCAAGGCTGATGCGCTCTCGCTGAGTTTTGCTCCAATCCAGGAGACCACCGAGGAGCCGTTGCCCATTGTTTCCCCATCATGTATTAAAGTGGGCATTACCCAGGACCTCTTATCATTAGTCCTTAGAGCACAGGAGCAGGCTCCTCCAGACCTTCCGGTAGGTCTTTTGTTTGTGCCTCCTAGGTTAAGACAGCGAGTGTTCCTGGAATTCCATGCCAAGAAGTCTGCAGGTCACCCGGGTATTGCCAGAACTCGGGAGTTGCTATCTAGGGCGGTGTGGTGGCCCTCGGTGGCTAAGGATGTGGATCAGTGGGTTCGGGCATGTGACATCTGTGCCCGAAATAAGACTCCTAGAGGGGTTCCTGTTGGCCCACTACATCCACTCTCTATCCCATCTAAGCCATGGACCCACATTTCAATGGATTTTGTGGTGGACTTGCCCAAATCCTCGGGGATGACAGCCATCTGGGTTGTCGTTGACAGGTTTTCGAAGATGGCGCACTTCGTTCCACTGGTTGGGCTGCCATCGGCCAGACGCCTGTCTGAATTATTTATGCTGCATGTTGTGCGTCTCCACGGGTTGCCACTTGATGTGGTCTCTGACCGCGGATCCCAGTTTGTGGCCAAATTCTGGAGGGCATTTTGTTCCGATCTCCAGATTTCTGTCAGCTTGTCGTCGGGCTACCATCCGCAGTCTAATGGGCAGACTGAAAGGGTGAACCAGTCCTTGGAGCAGTTCCTCAGGTGTTATGTCTCCAAGTGTCAGACTGACAGGGTTGCTCATCTGTCCATGGCGGAGTTTGCCTATAACAACGCGGCTCACTCTGCTACAGGGATCTCTCCCTTCTTTTGTGTGTATGGGCATCATCCTAAGGCCAATTCTTTTGACCCCCTGGACTCCACGCCTGGTGGTTCCTCTGTGGTTTCGGTCCTTAGAGGTATTTGGCGGAAAGTGAAGAAAGCCCTTGTGTCTGTGTCATTAGTGACCAAAAGGGTTTTTGATAAGCGGAAAAGACCCTGCAGCTTCAAATTAGGAGACTTCGTCTGGTTGTCTACCAAGAATTTGAAGTTGAGACAGCCATCTCATAAGTTAGGCCCCCGGTTCATCGGCCCTTATAAGATCACCAGGGTTATCAATCCGGTGGCATTTCAGTTAGATCTGCCCCGTTCTTTGGGTATCAATAAAACATTTCATTGTTCCCTTTTAAAACGGGCGATTAGTAATCCTTCTTCCAGTGGAAGACCTTCCCCTCTTCTGATACGTGGCCAGAGGGAGTTTGTTGTTGAAAGGATTCTTGACTCCAAGGTGGTTCGGGGTCGGCTGTCATTTTTGGTGCACTGGAAGGGGTATGGCCCGGAGGAGCGGTCGTGGGTGCGCAGTTGTGATCTTCATGCCCCCAGACTGATACGCTCTTTCTTCTCGCAGTTCCCCGATAAACCCGGTGGTAGGGGTTCTTTGACCCCTCGTCAGAGGGGGGGTACTGTTAGGGTCTCCTGCCCTGTGCTGCCACGTCGTCATGGCAACCGGGAGACAAGTGCTAGCGGAGTAACCTGAGCGCAGCTGATACTCCGGTTCGGGTCTTTTGCTGTGCAGTGGTTATAGGCTCTGTGCATGGCAGGGGATCCGGTGCTGGTTTTTGTGCTCACAGTCTGTGAGGTCTGAGTGGGGCGTGGACAGCACCTGCTTTATAAGGCCTCTTTTCAGGGTAAGCAGATGCTGCTGAATCTTTGTTGGTTAGTCAGTTTCTGAAAGTTAGCCAGTACTGTGTAGCTTTGTATTTGTTTGTTGCTTACTGCAAATAGGCCTGGGGATTTGGTATTACACTCTGCCAATCCAGACCTAGCAGTAAGACTGGAGTCAGTCGTTTAGCTTGCTGGGGTTCTGTTACTACTCTGTGAACTTAGCAAGTTTGCGGCTGTATTCTAAGACTTGCCTGTCTAATCCTGTCTCACTGTGCTAGGTGTCAGGGGTCAGTTTAGTGGCAGTAAACCGAACCTGTGCACTGCAAGTGAGAATTAGGATTGTGGAGAATCTCCTTGTGTCTATCATTCCATCTCTGACCAAGGAGTTTACTGCCACACCCGTTGGTAACCCTTTAGGGTTTTGCTGTTGCCCTTAGCAACAGCATTTCGGGTTTTCTATGTATTAAAACACAACATCTTGCTTTTCACATCTGAGCAGTTCTAATACAAGGGAGATACCCAGTTCCTTAGCCTCTGGGCTTCTCTGTTCACGTTGTGTGTATTTTGTTACCCTACCACCTTCTGTGTACGTTATGTCATATTCCCTAGTCTGTCTGTGAGTCCATTTGTTTTGCATAACAGTTCAAACACCAGTACATTCCTGCAGGCACTGGAGTGCATAACAGTCCTGACACCAGTACTTTCCTGCAGGCACTGGTGTGCATAACACCGGCATGTTAAGCACGTCACATATAGCGTAAATAAGGGCCTCAACCCCTGGAGTTAGGGAACCTTCCTGTTCCATTTCCACCTCTCCCTCCTCCCATTCTTGGGACTCTGAATCAGAGTCAGACTGCACAAGAGGAAGAGTACGCTTGTGGGGGATCCTCAGAGAAGCCTGAGTGGGCTGTCTGAGATCGCTAGGAGAAGACCTTCCAGGGTCAAAAGACTGTCTAAGGGCTTGACGTTCCTGCCTTGCAGTGGCTAATTCAGTCTTAATATCATCAAACATTGCTTCAAAAGACTCCACCCAATCAGGCCCACTATTTATACTCTGTGAGGGTACTGAGCACTGGGTACACTGCAGGTAATCTGGTGACGATGGTAGCATATTGCATACATTACATAGAGGCTTGCTGACAGATATGTTGCTAAGTACCACACATTGCTTTAAATAACAATCAAATACAATTACAGTATTCATGATATATAAATATATATATTTGTACCCGACTACAGCCTATTCTAGCCCCCTATAGCAGTGACCCTGGTATTAGGGAGAGTCAGGAAAGAAATGGGACCAGCACACTGACTCAGAGAGCCTATTTATAATATTAACACACTAAAGGTGCCTAAGTGCAGCTATATGCTGCTATACAGCTCTGCAGCCAGTTTACAACTCACAGCCTTAACCCCAGCGACGGCGGTGGCAGTAGTGAAGCAGGAGCCTGTGTGTGTTTGCAGCCCTGCAGCTCTAAAATGGTGCGTCCCGCTGCCTCTGGTCCCGCTCTCCGGGAAGCACCGCCCACAATATTGCGCACGGTCCCTCACTGAAGTATACTGGCCTTGAAATGCAGTTTCTGCTGCTTAAAATCCCCCTTACAGTCTGTTTTCTCCTTGAGGACCCCAGAGTGCACCTGGGGACCTCTATATGGCCAGTTATGTCAGGGCTCGGCGGGCGCCAAAATGACCGGGGGACCCGCTAACCAGGACGCCTGGTTTGTACTCACCACACCTTGGAAATGACTGTATGCTTCAGCAATGTGTCTCAGAGTGGCGGCTTGTGCTGCTGGTGTGGGCTCACACTGCCATTAGTGAGAGATCGGCACCTCAGGAGCTCTGTGTCCTGTCAGTAGGGAAACAAACCATTAACTCTCCATTAAGTTGGTTTCTCTGAGTCCCACGAAGCAGGTACACTGAATTGCCAGTCAGTGTACTGTAAAATAACAAACTAAAAGAAAGACTGAAGAAAACTTCTTGCAACTCTGAGAAAGTGCCCCCGGCTCCTTGGGCACATTTTCAAAGACTGGGTCATGGGGAGGGGTATAGAGGGAGGAGTTAGCACACAACAGAGTTTTACATGTGCCAGATGCTCCTGCGGACCACTCTATACCCTACAGTCAGGGGCGGATTGGGAACAAAAAGCGGCCCTGGAAAAAATTTGTACTAGTGGCCCCACTTGGGCAGCACCAGAGGTGTAAGGTCTAGCCATGGGCCATGGCAGCCGCACCCTCCCCCCAAGACTTTCCAGATAGTGGGGATGTCCAGCCTCAAGGTGGAAGTTAAAAGGAAATAAAATTGAATGTTATGAGCACATTATATGATACACCTTTAGAATTTAGGAAACTATATAATTCTTTAGAAAGATATATTTTCTTGCTTATTACACCAACCATATCCCAATCACTATTCACTCAATCTTATATGTCAGCCAAGCAGGCAGACAGAGCATACACTAGATCATCTGCAATCACAGGCTAAGGGGCAAAGTAATTTTCATATATGCAAATTGTTTGGCATCTTATTCATTATGTCTATAAATAGGACCACATGTCCTCAAACAAAACAGGCCCCACTGGTGCATCGGCCCACCGGGAATCTTCCCTGTAGACCCTATGGCCAATCCGCCTCTGCCTACAGTACTAGGATTCCCCAGTATCCACGAAGGACGTTAGAGAAATAAAAGAACAAATTCAATTCCTTGAAATATAATTAACTTTTGTGTTCACTTTTAAAAATCAAAAGGAAATCTTTTGCTGCTGTGAGCTCTATGCAAATGCAAATATAAATTAAGTAATGCTTATAGGGCTTTATTCAGTTTTGCTAGCAAACCAAAAAAGCACACTAATGAGCAAATCAATGTTGCACTGCAGGTGGGGCAGATATAACATGTGCAGAGAGAGTTAGATTTGGGTGGGGTGTGTTCAAACTGAGATCTAAAATGCAGTGTAAAAATAAAGCAGCCAGTACTATTTACCCTGCACAGAAACAAAATAACCCACCCAAATCTAACTCTCTCTGCACATGTTATATCTGCCCCACTTGCAGTGCACATAGGGGGTAATTCAGACTTAATCGTAGATGTGCCAAATTTAGCACATTTACGATCACTTTCACAGAGGTGCGGGGGGACTCCCAGCACAGGGCTAGTCCACCCCACATGTCTGGCTCTGAAGCTGCCCCCCCCCCCACAAAGATACAGAAGCATCGCATGGCGGCGATGCTTTTGTACCTGAAGAGCAGCTCCCTACCAGCGCAGCTCCTGCGCGCTGGCAGGGAGCCACCTGTCACTCTCCGGGTCGCAGCGGCTGCACGTGACATTGTGCAGCCACCGAGGCCCGTCCCCCGCACGGTCCGGGCACACCTGCGTTGCCCGAACCATGCCCCCCAAATGGCGGCCCAACGATGCCGCCCTATCCCCTCCCACCCAGCGAACACCTCTGCCTTTCAATCATGCGCAGTTCAGACCTGATCATCCGCTGTGCGAAAACGCACAGACGCGATCAGGTCTGAATTATCCCCATGGTTCTGCCCATTAGTGTGCTTTTTTGGTTTGCTAACAAGCCTGAATAACCCCCATAGATAGCTGTGACATCATATTAAGCCCGCAAAGAAAAAATGCTGTATTATCACCACTACATAACACGTCCATCCCCAGATAGCTCTTTACTAGGAATCAGAAGGTATGAGGTGCTGATGCTCACATAGCTGAGTGATTATTGCTACTGCTAATGTGCAAAATATTCTGGAAACCCCCATGGCACATGTGTATCCTGAGTGTACACACACGTGCAGGAGAGCTGGTACCAGAACTCGAGAGGCAAAGTGATAGGTGTTCCTGGGCTGTGCCTGGAAGGTGGCCTTGAGTTAATGCATAAAATTCTATCTCCTGGATGTGTTATGGGAGTGTTGCGATAATATCACTACAAGTGGGCTGCATTCTCAGACGCATAGCTGCTTCCACAGAGGCCATGTGTAGATGAAGACACTGCACACAGGGGCAGAGTTTCGTGGAATTATGTCATTCCACAAAACTCCCCCCCCCCCCCCCCCCCCCCCTCCGAGCAGAGTATTATGGAAGAGTGATGAGGGAGAGCAGGATATCAGAGCTGGCATCCAGCAAATATACACCCCTTTGGCAACAAGCATTACCCTTGGCAACGAGCATTGATCCGGGAGCATGAAACCCCTGCTAATGAGCATGACACCGAGCACATGAAGCACCTGGCAATGAGCATGACACCCAGCGCATGAAACCCCTGGCAACGAGCAGGTAATTGGAAGCTTTACTGTAGGACATAAGTTATCATGGTCATTGTGGTGTATGGCATAATATGGTGCAGGGGCCATAATATGGTGCAAGGGGCATTACTGTGTGGGGCTTAATATGGTGGGATGTTTTTTTCTTCCTGTGGTGGCCGAGGTCTGTTGTTGCAGGGTCAAAAACTGGGGTGTAAAGTAGTCGTTTTCTGCGAGGTCACGCCCGTTTTAGCGAGGCTACACCCATTTTAGTGAAACCACGCCCCCACACCAGAAGCGTGCGTCTAACGTGTACAATAATATTGTTTTTTTATGTCTATGGAGGGGGGGGGGGTGCATTTCTTTTTCCAATGCTCCCAGTGGGAGCCAAATTGTCTAAAAACAGCACTGGAAAGAGAATTTGATGGCAGATAAGAACCATATGGCCCATCCAGTCTGCCCTTTAGTGCTAGGGTATTAGAGTTAGGGTTTGATTATTAGGGTTAGTGAATTAGGAGTATATTAGAGGAGTAGGTTAGGGGTTAGGGTAATTGGGATAGGGTATTAGGCTTGGTTTAGTGGTATGGGTTACTTGCTCTTTCTTGCTCTGCCCCCAACTGAGAACATTATCTTCAAATACCTGGTACATGATATGTGATATGCCCATGCACCTCTCTAAAGCCAGGTACACACTAGACGATATCTGGGTGAAGTGCCCGATTCCAATACATTGTTCACAATATTGTCTAGTGTGTAAGCACTATGTCGCAGACGATGTGCGCTCTTCTCAGCGACATCCTCCATTGGATGAGCGACATCGCCAGCGAGGGCGATGTGGACCCTGCACCCCCTCCCCCCAGCCGCTGTCGTTTGTCACTGTCGGCATCGGACAATGGGCCTAATTCAGACCTGTTCGCTTGCTAGGGGTTTTTTGCAGTCCTGCGTTCGCATAGTCACCGCCCATAGGGGGGTGTATTTTTGTTTTGCAAGTGTGCGAACGCATGTGTAGCAGAGCTGTACAAACAGATTTTGTGCAGTCTCTGAGTAGTCCAGGACTTACTCAGCCGCTGCGAACACTTTAACCTGTCCGGGACCGGAATTGACGTCAGGAGCCCTCCCTGCAAATGCATGGACATGCCTGCATTTTTCCAACCACTCCCAGAAAACGGTCAGTTGCCACCCACAAATTGCTTCTTCCTGTCAATTTCCTTGCGAACACCTGTGCGAATGGATTCTTCGCACAAACCCATCGCTGAGCGGCAATCCTCTTTGTACCCGTGCAAAGGCGCCTGCGCATTGCAGTGCATACGCATGCGCAGTTTAGGCCGGCAACTAGGTGAACACAGGACTACAAAAAAAAAAACCTAGCGAGCGATCAGGTCTGAATTAGGCCCAATATCACATGGGGTACACGTCGTTTAATGTGTACCCATAATTACTCTGGTAGGACTTAAAGCATGCGGATCTTTGTTATACTTCAAGAAAGTGAACATTATATGCTTGTTTTATTTTAAATATTCTGAGCACAATCTATTAATTTTGTACGTTACTTAACCGGCTGAATATGCTTTGAGAATTCCTGGCATCACGTGCCCTGCAACCCTCTTCCCTACCTTGCTCTTTCCACCCATCCTCTTTCCTCCAACATTATATTTATACAGTACATTACATTCTAGATAAAATAAAATAAAAATATGATTTTTTTATATTATAAATGATGCAATTGCCATATTAGCATTTTATTTTATACACTATATTATCTATGTATCAGTATTAATATTTTTATTATTGTATTATTTATATCTAAAATTTGATAGTATTTATTAGCCACTTTTTGGGCAGGTTACATTCCAATATCATTATCAAATGCTTATTTCTACTCACACAGCAAAGACAATCTTCCCAACATGTCCTTAATACAGTCATTCTTTTTATTGAAATTACAAGAAAGTGTGACTGGACATGAATGAGATTGGAAGTAAACTATGGAAAATGTATAAACTGTTTATGACTACGTCAAATAAGAGTATTCAAACCAACATGCTCTATGATGTCTTACTATATAGCATCTATTGAGAACAAAGTAACTTCACACTTTTTTCTATTATTATTGGATTCCTTTCACTGGGTGTTAACACATGAGAACATTTCTATGAATGTATTACACTATTGTATCTTTTTGTTTATTTTTTTCCCATATGTACTATTCTGAATAGGAATTTTCTGTTAAGATCCGCGGAATCACAAGCCACAGCACTGAATGAAAATCACATTACTGTTTTTTCCCCCTCAACAATATGGTGTGTTAAGTGTCACCACATGGATTCATATAGTAGCATTATAAGGAGGCGCTTCTTTCTTCTTCCATGCTTAACAGAAAAAGAATCTAACATATTGTTGGTGATACAACAGGAGTCAGAATGTGGAGGAGTGAATGTGGGTGTTGTATACAAGGCATAAGAATTTTGTGAAAGAGATTTGGAGTTAATGAGATACCGGGATAAAATCAGAGTACTTTGGGAAATTGTTATGCGTTGGATTAGAGAAGAGAGAGTCTTATTAAACAACGTAGTGTATTCAAAAGCACTGACAGAGCAAGGAAATCTTAATGAATGTTTTGGGGAGAGATTATTGCTGTTATTTCTGCATCAATCCGGCCTATAATTTGGTCTATGATCCAAATATAAATTGTCTGACAAAATATACTTTTGATCCAACCATGGACAATCATTACAATAATCACAGTTCATATTTTTAAACATTCCTTCTTCATTTTTGCCAAAATTAACCACTTGTGTCGTAGAGGGGTATTTATCAACACACAGCCTGTAAAATGAGAATTAGAAGCTGATCGGTTAGCGCTTTTTATCTCTCCACTCTATCTCTTTCCATGCTTTGATAAATATACAAAGTTATCATGCAATTATACATTTTGGAGGGCAGTTGTTTAAATGTGCATACCACTCAGCCCTTTAAGCTCATGAAAACTGACTGTGAACGATGATGCATATGTATACTGTACCTTTAGGCTGGGGTGGATTTAGGGGTGAGGGTGTCCCTAGGCACAACAGTAACGACCGCCCCCTCCCCCCCCACCTGCCTAATTTTATTATTATTTATTATAGAATAATAAAAAAGCCACTAACTATGAAAGTTTAATTATGTATACATATTTACTAAGTAGGCTAACAGATGAGGTATGTGCATGTCCTACCCATTTATATTATATTTAAGAAGGCATATGGTACAGTACAGTGGAAATATTTTGTAGTTACTGGTACATTTTGGGCTGACAGTACCAACACAAGCATCCAAGTGCCGCCCCCAACAAGTTCCACCACTAGGCACGTGCCTCACGTGTCTAATGGGAAATTCCCCACTGCCCTTAAGGGGTTATTTATCGAAACTTGGAGAGAGACAAAATTGTGAGAGATATAAAGTACCAGCCAATCAGCTCCTGCTTTACATTTTAAAGGTTGTTTCTGAAAAATGATAGGGGCTGATTAGTTGCTACTTCATCTCTCACAATTATATCTCTCTCCAAACTTTGATTAATACCCCCCCTCCTTCCTTAAGGGGGGTACTGACGGGGGAGATGTGTGATGAGCGATATTAACACAGACCACTCAGCATACATCTCTCCCGCCGCTCATAATAACGCAATGTGCTGAGCGAGGGGGGCGCTCACTTCACACAGCAGTGAAGTGAGCGACCCGCTAGATTGAGCCTGCATGCAGGCTCAATCTAGCACCGGCGATAGCTATGCGCGGGGACGCGCATAACTATCGCTGGGGGGCATACACGCGACAGATCCGTGCTTAAAATCTAAGCAATCTAGTCAGATTGCTTAGATTTTAAACACCGATCTCTTCGTGTGTACCCCCCTTTAAGTCAACACATAGATTTCTTTGTGACCTCTCAAAATAATGTACAGCTCACTTTTGGAAGATCTTTATCAGGAAAATTATAGTGATTTGACATGGGTACTGTATAATTAACTACCACAAACCTGTGTTGTAAACAGCTTAGATAGACAAAAACTTTTTGATTTTTATAGGGACATTGTTATCTTTTTAATTGTTACATCTGACTTACAATACTCCCTTAATAGTGGTAATTATCCAAGAGATTCACACATTTTATGAACAAAAGCAGTGAATGCTGGGTCAATAAAACACAATTATTGTGTTATTTCTAGAGCCATCAATGATCTTTTTCTGTGCTTGCAACCACCCTGCAAAAATCTAGCACACATTGCACAGAACCCTAGAGGTTAGACCCTTACATGCCTATTTAATTAAACCAACTTAATTAAGCATGGAAACCACCAGAAGTACACCCATAAACTCACAGCGTGCTACAACACCAGCATATGTGCCAGGTTTATGTAAGAAACAACTAGTTTAGTGTAGAAATAGTATAGAGCATAGGATCTCAAACTCGGCCCGCAAACAATTCATGTTTTCAAACTCTCCTCACAGAAGTGAAATAATTAGCTCCACCTGTGGATCTGTTCAAATGTGTTAGTGGGCAATCAACACACCTGTGCTCCTGCTGGGTGACCTGGAAAACATGAACTGAAGACCGAGTTTGAGAGCAACTGGTATAGAGTTTACTAAGCATCACATCCTATCCCCCCCCCCCCAACTTTTACCTGTATTTGTATAAACCATGCCATAAATAATTATATATAAAATTAATAATTGTTTCTTCCTATTTTCCCTTCCCCAAGACAGACAAGGTGTCATTTCAATGTTACATAGAATTTTTAGGTAAGTTCCCACATCCGCTATCATTTGAACCTCTGCACTGATTAGGTTAAAATATAAACAACAACAAAACAATGGAAATATCTGTTATCTTACCCTTCAAATATAGATTTGCAGTCAAATTGGAAGTTTCAATTGAGTAATACACATGGACAACTTTGGCTTCATATAATATGGCAGTCACAATAATGATTAAGTACTATGAGCATGAGAGGTACTGTAATTCATAAATCAGTTGTTAGTTACTGTACTAGGGCCCAGGACTGTCTGTAGGGCCAGGTAAGTGAAACAGCAGTACGGATGGTGTAATGGTTAGCATTACTGCCTCACAGAACTGATGTCATGGGTTCAGTTCCCACCATGGCCCTAACTATGTGGAGTTTGTATATTCTCCCCGTACTTGCGTCGGGTTCCTCCGGGTACTCCGGTTTCCTCCCACAAACTAAAAATAAACTGGTAGGTTTATTGGCACCCAACAAAATTAACCCTAGCGTGAAAGTGTGTGCGTGTACATGTGGTAGGGAACATAGATTGTAAGCTCCACTGGGGCAGGGACTGATTAGGTTAAAATATAAACAACAACAAAACAATGGAAATATCTGTTATCTTACCCTTCAAATATAGATTTGCAGTCAAATTGGAAGTTTCAATTGAGTAATACACATGGACAACTTTGGCTTCATATAATATGGCAGTCACAATAATGATTAAGTACTATGAGCATGAGAGGTACTGTAATTCATAAATCAGTTGCTAGTTACTGTACTAGGGCCCAGGACTGTCTGTAGGGCCAGGTAAGTGAAACAGCAGTACGGATGGTGTAATGGTTAGCATTACTGCCTCACAGAACTGAGGTCATGGGTTCAGTTCCCACCATGGCCCTAACTATGTGGAGTTTGTATATTCTCCCCGTACTTGCGTCGGTTTCCTCCGGGTACTCCGGTTTCCTCCCACAAACTAAAAATAAACTGGTAGGTTTATTGGCACCCAACAAAATTAACCCTAGCGTGAAAGTGTGTGCGTGTACATGTGGTAGGGAACATAGATTGTAAGCTCCACTGGGGCAGGGACTGATGTGAATGGACAATTATTCTCTGTATAGCGCTGCGGAATATGTGTGCGCTATATAAATAACTGGTAATAACAATTCTCATTGGGATGTGTCTCATTTTAGCCTACATAAACAGTTTTGAATTGTTGTTGATGATGATGATGATGATGATGATGATGATGATGATTGGCACATATTTGCCCCAGACACATCATGAAAGATTAAAAGTGGCATATATTTTATTTTCAGTCTAACTCTTTATAGCTACCAGCACCTGAAGATATATCAGGTCTGAAACTAGGATTTTCGTCACCTGGGCACACACACACAAAAAAGACCACAAACAAACCCTGTCAGACTAAAATAAACAGATTATCAAAAATGTCATAAAAAGGGGATATTATTAGACAATATTCCCCTATTTTCCCCCCAGCAGCATGTTCCACTATCACTGCACTATATCATAACACTTCATCATTGAACTATATTCCCCTTTACACTGCACTACATCACTACACTACATGCCCCTATTCACTGCACTATATCATAAAACTTCATCATTGCACTACTGTATATTCCCCATTACACTGTACTACATCACTACACTACATGCCCCTATACACTGCACTACGTACATACCCTATATGCTACACTACATCACTACACTACATCCCCTTATATGCTCTATACAAAAAGGTTGTGCTGATCTGCGCTCCCAATTAATGCAGCTGGTTACCTGATCGGGTTACACCATACCCGGTACAAACATATAGAAAAGGGGAAATTCAGGTTACCTGCGCTATATGAAACAGTTTTATATGAGTGAGATCCAAGAAATTATACGTTTTATTATAGTATCATAAACCCTCTAATTAAAGACATTTATTACCATTATTTATACCAAAAACTGATACATAATTGGTTCCCCACACAATATGCGTCCGGAGCAGGCAGATTGATAGATACTATTACTTAAATTCCCACTGCACTCTCCGGCCAACAGCTTATGTATAATATTGGAATGTGTGGTTAAAAAAAGTATCAAAATGTTCTTCCAAACCAGATAAAAGCTTGAACTACTGCTTATACTTGTTTTCCTTCTCTTTGTGTTTTAACATATGGGCAGACACTTACTTTAGTGTTCTCACCCGCAGTCATAGAAAGGTATCTTTTCCACTGCACCGGACTTATCAATCAAGCTGTATGTTAAAAAGACAGGACTTACATTCAAATTCAGTCCCGCGTGCACCAAAAGGTTTCTTTAAAACTCCTCTCCTCTCGAGCAATACAGGAAACCCATAAATCCAACGATAAAAGGTTTATTAAACTACATGTATAAAAGTCCTGGTCCGCTGTTAAAGTCACTAACAGAATGGTAAATGGGGCGCGCTCCACCCGGTCTCCGTACGTGCTGCAGATCACGGTCGGTGTCGGGGAATCCCGTTGTTAGAGATCACTCACGCTCTCCCCTCAGTGACTTCCACGGCTTCCAGGAATGACGGCCTCAACGCGTTTCAGATAGTTCTCTATCCTTTTTCTACATCCCCTTATATGCTACACCACATCAGTGCACTACATGCCCTATATACTGCAAAACATTACTACACTATATATCCTATATGGTACACTACATCATTACACTACATCCCCCTATAAGCTACACCAGATCCCCCCATCTGGAAGGCAAAGCAGTGGTTGATACTGCTAACTGGGAGCACAGTGCCGATAATAAAGTATGTCTTTAAACTCACCACAAAGCTGCTGTAGTGATACTCAGTGAGAGTTGGAGGTTGTCCAGGCTCTTAGTTTCCACTGTCAAGTGGACAGCTAGCAAAGTGAGCTTTTGATTTCTGTAACATCGTTGACTATACCTGTTAACAAGCAAAAGCCTGTGTCCTCTCAATGGTGTGTAGCCGGCAGGTTGTTGTCTGTTGGTGCTGGGCAGGCAGCCAGGATCATAGCCTGCTGAAAAACACAGCACCAGCAGCTCGCCTCTATAGCTTGCACGGTGCACCGCATGCTAGTCACAGCACCACATGGCAAAGAAGAGAGTTTAAGACAGTAGCCAGCTTAGGAGAGATCCCAGGTACTGGAGTCCACCCACACAGTGTCAGAGCCAGCTGCGGACAGATGGGTCAGAGATGTTGCCCCGGGAGCCGTCTGCTGTCTCACTGGAGCAGTACAGCACTGCTGGTAAAAAAAAAAACCCTGCCCCTCTGTAACTCCTCGGCGCCCCCTCAAATCCTGCACCCAGGGGGCATGCCACCCTCAGGACCCCCCTAGTTGCGGCCCTGGATAGATAGCTATATATATATGGCTGTAAATTTTATATATAATGTCACAGTATTTGTAGTGGGATTCGTCCCGGCACTTGTTTTTTATTGCCTGGCAACGGTAACCACTTGACGACGTCCATGTTGGGTGCCGGTGGGCGGTTCCGATGGCGGGAGTTACACATGTGGAGAGGGGTATATAAGGTCAGTACTGTTGTATGTTTTTTTGTCTATTCCTAAAAATGGGATAATAAATCTTGAAACGTTGAAGCAAATCATGTCTCTGTGAAATTTGTTTGAGTGCCGCCTGACCAAACTGCTATATGTATATATATATATATATATATATATATATATATATACACAGAAGCAGTGTACGGCGGCACTCGGAGAAATAGACTAGTACAGCAGAGTGGTATACAACGTTTTCGGAGCTTTAATGTCCCTCCGTCATCAGGTATCAGGTGTCATACCTGATGACGGAGGGACATTAAAGCTCCGAAACGTTGTATACCACTCTGCTGTACTAGTCTATTTCTCCGAGTGCCGCCGTACACTGCTTCTATTATTTGGACCTGCCGAAGGGAGTGCTGCCCGAACGACTTCTATATATATATATATATATATACACGTATTTGTACCCCGGCACTCCTGGTGTCCACGCTGGGATTGTCTTACACCGCTTCCCTCCCCAAGCGGTAAGCCTTCAATGTAGTGGGTGAAAGAAGAGGCGGCACTCAGCGACTTTCAAACAGCAAGGTAACATGTATTACATGTGCTTCATCAGATGAACTACATGTAATACACATTACCTTGCTGTTTGAAACTCGCCGAGTGACGCCTCTTTTTTCACCCACTATATATATATATATATATATATATATATATATATAGTAGAAATAAAAACAAACACCAAATAGTGCAGTATTTTCAAATCTTATTATGTTTCAACAATAATATAATATACTCTGCATACCAGATGTTTTGATGCTTAGTGCACATCACAAGGGCCCGCTTTTTCTCATGTAGCAAAAAAGAGATAGCCAATACCAGTCAAGGGTCTCACATGTTCGTGTGTATCCTTCTTAGCCTCAAAGTAATCAAAATTATGTATGTAGATATACCAAATGAGAACATTTATTTATAAATATATATATAGGATAAATGAAGATACAAAATAAATAAAATAGCTTAACTTGGATCTCCAAAATTTTGGGTGGCGCAATGTAGTCAGAGGTCAAGTGCAAGTCCTTTGCAGTGTCTATTCTGGTAAGAGGTAGGTCACGTAAGTATATATGTGTTTTCCAATGAGTTTTGCAAGTTTTTGGCTTTCTATGGGGTGTCTTAGGGGAGCACGTAAGCAGACTTATATATCCCTTTCTATTAACATTAATTGCGGCTTCTGTTCGTGACTTCTGGTCCGCGATTCACCGACATCGGAAGTTCGTGAACATCGGAAGTACCGTGCTGTTGGTTTGCTTGTACGCATGCACCCAGTGGAATGCTGTATAACACACACCTGGAAATGTGATAGCAGTGTGTACATCTGAGAGAGGACTTATATACATCCCATTATTACATCTGGCGCGTATGCCGAATCAGAAGTCAGATTCATGACATTATACAGTAAATACCCATTTACACTATATATACATGTACAGAAAAATATATATATAAAAAAAATACTAAAATATAGTAGTAAGCAGATTAAAAAAATCATATAAAAATGTATATATAATACAACAATTCATATTGCGATTTTATTATCCATACTTCATATGTCTGTTTTAAAAATAGTTATATAATAAATAGAATGTGATAATTCACACTATACACATACTAAAGGGCAGGGACATATGTGTTAAATGGTAATATAAAAAACTACTAACTAAACTACAGTAACTCATACTATGCATAGCTTGAATGTATGAATCCAAACTCCTCATATTTAAATGAAGCATGCAGAAACCTAGGCAAAAATTATTTTTTTCAGAAATTTGTTGTACAATACTATATTAACTCACAAAAAGGGAACAATTTCATGTCTTTCATTTATGCCCGTCTGGCATCAGTGTTTTTAAAGTGACTATCCAGAACATTTCTCTTTGCGATAGTAATTTCACCAAATTTCCACCCTAGGGCCCAATTGAATGAAACCAAATCTGATATATGGTGAAGTGAGAAATGTCTAGACAAAGGATGACTTTCCCCTTTACTTTTAATATTACGTACAGGTAGATGTTCTTGCAGTCATAATTTCAAAGGTCTTCTAGTCTTACCAACATATCTCAATCCACACCCACATTCTATTTGATACAGTTTATCACTGAAGTGGTAATGCAATTTACAAAGTGTTTCATTTTGAATTCTTAAGTTATCAAAGTTATAGAAGGTTTTTCTATTGGGATTGACAAATCTACACACATTACATTGTCCGCATTTATATGTGCCTGTACATTTAGCATTGTCTGTGTATTAATTTGACTTTTTTTTTTTAATAAACTCGGAGCTAATATGTCCATAAAATTTCATGACTTTCAAAAAAAATCTCTCGATATTCCAATGTTTAGAAAATATCTGTTTAATTATTTTTTTCTTCGCAATTATATTGTGTTATGAACGCAATCTGTTCCTTTTCCTGCTTTTTTTCTCCTTTGGTTTCAACAAGTCACTCCTATTCAAATTTTCACTTTTACTGCTAGTTCTGTTAACTATTTCATAAGGGTATCACCTCTCACGAAATCTATTGGAATATGAGTCAACCTACGTGTGATAAGTATGAAGAGCATTACAGTTCCTTTTAATTCTGTAAACTGCGAAAAGGGACATTATCTTCCCATTGGGCAGTGTGACCACTCCTATAGTGTAAATAGCTATTTGTGTCAATATTTTTTATATAGATTTTTGTTATCACCTTATCCCCTTTACTGGATAATACCAGATCTAGATATTCCATATGTGAGGGGCTAATGTTGCATGTAAACTTCAGATTAAAATCATTTGCACGAATGTACGTCATAAAATCATCAAAAACGGCTACCTGTCCTTCCCATATAAGTATAATGTCATCTATATATTGTCTATAGAACCAAATGTTGTGAGCAAAAGGGTTATTGTTGTACATAAAACTTTGAACCACATATAGTAACCATTAAAATGTTCAAAAGTCACTTCAGACTGAAACACTATTGGAAAACATAAGATATAAAGTGTTTGTGTTTTAAAAAAGCTGGTGTGTGTGAATTTCATGTGTGTGTTCTAACTATTTATATAGTCTACACTTTTTTTTGTATTACAGATGACATGCAGAATGGGGATCTTAAAATATATTTTCAAGCTCATAATTCATAATTTTTCTGAAGATTTGTTAAACAAAACCTTGAACTCGAATGCACCCAGCACTTTGGTCGGGTTTAGCAGCTTTATGCAAACTGATATTATATCCTGTGAATGTGCTGAATAGATATAGGGAAGAATTCAATTAGCCGCGATAAATTACCATGGCTAACTGATCCCTGGGGGGTAATTCAATAATCCCCGATAGCCAGCACTATCAGGGATTTTGTTTCACCTGCACAGAGGCAGGAGAAACAAAATCCCCAATAAGTACCATGTTTTTGCAGCCATGATTCCAAAAACACAAAGATCAGGGAACTGATCCCAGATCCAGTATGTTTTCATGCAAAAACGGGAGCATAAAAACTGGATAATTGAATTACCGTGAAAAAATGTTGAGGTAAAACGTGAATTTACTGCAATTTTTCACAGTTGAAATGGATTGAATTCCCCACTAATAATTTTAAGGACAGCAGGTAAAGATCCTTTCAGGGTGGAAGACTAAGAGCAGCATGTTATCTACACAGAGTGCAAGTTTGCATTCCCTGGAGCCATTCCAGAGTCCTGTAAATGTTGTTCAGACATGTAAAGCTATGGCCAAAGGCTCCAGGGTTACAGCAAACAGGAGGGGGTAGGAAAGGGGGTTCACTACGATCTGGAGGCCGGCCGCCGGCTTACCGACAGTGTGGCGAGCGCAAATGAGCCCCTTGCGGGCTCGCTGCGCTCGCAACGCTACGGGCACGGTGGCGCACTACGCGCGCCACACTATTTTATTCTCCCTTCAGGGGGGTCGTGGACCTCCACGAGGGAGAATAAGTGTCGGTATGCCGGCTGTCGGGCTCCCGGCGCCGGTATGCTGAAGACCACCCAAGAAAGGGAACCCCTGCCTTGTCCTCCATTATTCCTCAAAGGATGCATGTAAATTGCCATTAGCTAAGATTGGAGCAGAGATACAAGTGCATCGGGGAATCCAAACCTCACAAGGGCCTCAAAGAGATGTTCCCATGTCACCATGTCAAAATCTTTGTCTGGGAGTAAAGATAAGTGAAGCCCGGGGAACAGATTTACTAATGTGAAGTGTTGCACTAAAGTAAGGACCTCCCAAACATTTGTCACTGACTGCTGCCCCCAGGAAAATCCAGTTTGGACTTTATGATCAACAGTTGTTACAATAAATGACAGTCTGCCTGCTACTATTTTACCAAGGATTTTATAATCTGACTTTAACAGAAATATATGCTTATAGGAGGATCGTAAATATAAGTTAATACCAGGCATGGGTATGCATTACAGTAGGAGAAGATGCTTACATTATACAAAGCTAGCCAATGCAGGACTAATTTTATTTTGGAGAATTCTGTAGAATTCTCTGCTAAGACCTTAAGGCAACATAACAAATTAGGTTGTCTCTGGTAGGGCCTAAACAAGGAGCTTGTTGGATCACAAAATGACCAAGATCATTTGGGATTTTCAATAACAAAGGTAGGGTCTCAGAAAGACATAAAGTGAGATCATCTTAATTAAAGGTTTCTGATAGTCCCACAAGTCTAGGTTATATATTGGAGCATTTTTTGAGATCATCCACTCAATTCCATAACTGTTAATTTGGTGGAGTGCTCTGTTAGAAAAAAGCAATATTGTGAAATGCTTCCCCTAGCCTCAGATCATTTGTACGGAATTCAGTAGCAGTGGTGGCTAGGTGACTGGTTGTGTTAGGGAACAATCTGCATCAGTTGCAGAAATATCATGTTGTTTAGAGTTATCACCAGAAAAGGTATCAGTCTTTCATCTATCATCTTTTACATGGGGCAGTTTTGGATTAATACATATTTCCATGGTAGTAGAGTAAAAAGATAACTGTCTGAAAATAACTGGTAATCAGAAAGATGGTTATGGAACCGAAGAAGAGTAAATGGTGGTGTTCATGGACAAAGTGGAAAATCTTTGTAACATCATAGCAGATATAGCATGGGCCCCTGTGGGACAGTCCCATACAGAAATAGAACCTGGGAAATATACAAGGAGTAAGCAGCAATATAAATTGTGTTTATAAGGCGAAGATGGTAAACAGAATTTTACTGAGTCACTATACAGGACTGCCAGGGAGAGGAAGCAAGCCAGCTTGGAGACAATGAGCTTAGGCAGAGACAGGCCCACTTAGCAGAGGGCTGAAGTGTGTGGTAGTCAATGTGGGCACAGCTGGAGCAGCAGGTAGGTTTTTCTAAATAACATTAGAGTTCTGTGGACCAGCAGCAGCCGACTGGAGGGGGATCCACAAGGTTAGGCTTATTGCAGCTTTAATGATGAAATGGACTCAGTGTGAAAAACAGGAGACCCAATACTGGTAACAGAGCCGGGAGGATGGGTACAGCAAGCCTAACAGCCTTGTTCGTGCAAAGAGGAGAGCATTGTTAAACTGCTGATAGCTATCCCCCAAGGCCACCCATGGAGGTTGCTCACAAGTGGCCAGGCAATGAGGAAAGTCTGAGGCTAATCTGGGGTGGATGGAGACTGCTGAAGAAGGTGTGACGGTTCCGGAGATCGGTTTCTATGCATACAGCACAATTGCCTTTGCAGGGACAGTGATGGTGAGCATTGCAGTCCAGCTGGTGCAGGGATCACAAACAGGGTTCAGTGTCAAGGCATCCACTGTCAAACACCTCCTGCTGATTCTCTGAGACTAGTCCAGGGATCCGGACCGCACGATGGTCTCCAAGATGACACAGGCAGACACTGACTGGGCGACAGATCTCCTCTTCTGGGAAAGAGAGGTCCAGATCAGGTCATAAAAGCTCAACGAATAGCTCTGAGTCACCATGACCACAGGGGAGCAAACTTGATAGTAAGCAGCAGAATCTTCAGGTAGGAGCAGTGGAAATAAAAGCTCTCAGGAGCAGAGCACAGTCTTTACATGTCCGCCATCTTTGGCTTGCAGGCCACAGTCCCCAGATAATCGCCTTTATCCAGCTTTCCTCACTAAACTCTGCCTAAATGAGAATGCCTAATTACTATGAAGGTCCTCCTCTAGATACAATTAAGATGTGTATAACTCTGCATCACCCTCTCTTTCATGCCCCCATTTTAGAAAATGTGAAGTGTGAATCACTTCATTTACCTACATTTCACAATTATTTTTATTTAGTGTAAAATGTATACTGTTTACAGTAACAAATCATTGGGGTATATGCAATTGCGGTCGAATTCCCGAAAATGACGAAAAACAGGAAATTTTCGCCCAAAAAAAAAATCGACAATGCAATTCAGTACTTTCCGTCACAAAACCGGACTTTCCAAATTCGACGTTTTGAAATTCGACATTTGTCAAATTCGACATTTCTGCAAAGGTACAAATGCGGCAATTCGCCAAAAGTATAATCAATTGAAGTTTGGAAATTCGACAACAGTGCTTTTAGACAGTAAATTCATCATTTTCAATCCGCCACACTTTGGTGGCGGAATCTATTAAAAAAAATGTAAAACATGTTTTTTTGGTGTTTTTTTTATTGGTAATAGCATATCTATTTATATTAGAAGGGATTAGGTACTTGGTTTGTCTATTTTGGAGGCACAAGTATTATTTATATATTTTTAAAAATATTATTATTATTATTATTATTATTATTATTATTATTTTTTTTTTTTTTTTTAAATCGAATGGTAAAAATAAAAAAAAAAAATTGCGTGGGGTCCCCCCTTCTAAGCATAACCTGCCTCGGGCTCTTCGAGCTGGTCCTGGTTCTAAAAATCCGGGGGGGGAAATGACAGGGGATCCCCCGTATTTTTAAAACCAGCACCGGGCTCTGCGCCTGGTGCTGGTGCAAAAAATACGGGGGACAAAAAGAGTAGGGGTCCCCCGTATTTTTTGCTCCAGCATCGGGCTCCACTAGCTGGACAGATAATGCCACAGCCGGGGGTCACTTTTATACAGCGCCCTGCGGCCGTGGCATTAAATATCCAACTAGTCACCCCTGGCCGGGGTACCCTGGGGGAGTGGGGACCCCTTCAATCAAGGGGTCCCCCCCAGCCACCCAAGGGCCAGGGGTGAAGCCCGAGACTGTCCCCCCCCATCCAAGGGCTGCGGATGGGGGGCTGATAGCCTTCAGAAAATTGAAAGAATATTGTTTTTTCCAGTAGTACTACAAGTCCCAGCAAGCCTCCCCCACAAGGAGAACCACAAGTACCAGCATGCAGGAGAAAAACGGGCCCGCTGGTACCTGTAGTTCTACTGGAAAAAAAATACCCAAATAAAAACAGGACACGCACACCGTGAAAGTACAACTTTATTTCACACATGTCGACACACACACATACTTACCTATGTTCACACGCCGACCTATGTCCACTTGTCCAAGTAGAATCCACGTGTACCTGTGAATAAAATTATACTCACCTGATCCAGTGTCCAGATTATAATCCACGTACTTGGCAAAAAAAAAAAAACGAACACCCGGACCAAACGGACTGAAAGACATGGGACCCCTTTCCACAAATGCCGGGACCCCACGTGACTGCTGTCACAGAAAGGTCCCTTCAGCCAATCAGGAAGCGCTACTTCGTGGCACTCACCTGATTGGCTGTATGCGCGTCTGCTGGCAGACAGCGCATCGCACAGCTCCCTCCATTAGTTTCAATGGTGGGAACTTTGCCATCAGCGGTGGGGTTACCCGCAGTCAGCCGCTGACCGCGGGTGACCTCACCGCTGACCGCAAAGTTCCCACCATTGAATATAATGGAGAGGCTTTGCGATGCGCTGTCTGACAGCTCAGACGCAAATAGCCAATCAGCAGAGTGCCAGGATGTTGCGCTCGCTGATTGGCTGAAGAGACCTTTCTGTGACAGCAGTCACGTGGGGTCTCTGCATTCGGGACCACATGGGACCCCCATCAGTCCGTTTGGTCCGGGTGTTCGTTTTTTTTTTTTTTTTGCCAAGTACGTGGATTATAATCTGGACACTGGATCAGGTGAGTATAATTTTATTCACAGGTACACGTGGATTCTACTTGGACAAGTGGACAGAGGTCGGCGTGTGAACATAGGTAAGTATGTATGTGTCGACACGTGTGAAATAAAGTTTTACTATCACGGTGTGCGTGTCCTGTTTTTATTTGGGTATTTTTTTCCAGTAGAACTACAGGTACCAGCGGGCATGTTTTTCTCCCGCATGCTGGTACTTGTGGTTCTCCAAGTACCAGCTTGCGGGGGAGGCTTGCTGGGACTTGTAGTACTACTGGAAAAAACAACATTCTTTCATTTTTCTCAAGGCTATCAGCCCCCCCATCCGCAGCCCTTGGATGGGGGGGACAGCCTCAGGCTTCACCCCTGGCCCTTGGGTGGCTGGGGGGGACCCCTTGATTGAAGGGGTCCCCACTCCCCCAGGGTACCCCGGCCAGGGGTGACTAGTTGGATATTTAATGCCACGGCCGCAGGGCGCTGTATAAAAGTGACCCCCGGCTGTGGCATTATCTGTCCAGCTAGTGGAGCCCGATGCTGGTGTAAAAAATACGGGGGACCCCTATTCTTTTTGTCCCCCGTATTTTTTGCACCAGCACCAGGCGCAGAGCCCGGTGCTGGTTTTAAAAATACGGGGGATCCCCTGTCATTTTTCCCCTCGGATTTTTAGAACCAGGACTGGCTCGAAGAGCCCGAGGCTGGTTATGCTTTGGAGGGGGGACCCCACGCAATTTTTTTTCGGGTTTTTTACCGTTTTTTCCGTTTTTTTAAAAATCGGATCAAAATCCGTCAAATCGGCCGTTTTTCGACAGCGGGACTGTCGAATCCATTTTTTATTGAATATGTTGAATTCCGGCACCCACTTGCCGGAATTCGACGGTCAAATTGTGTCGAATTAAAAAACGGGCGAAAAATTGCCGTGATTCGCCGCTAATTGCATATACCCCATTATATCTTACAGTATAAGTGTTATGTATTCACAAGAAACTTAGGGGTAAATGAAGCCTCTAAAAATAAAAAATGGTGATGTTGACTGTAACAACCAATCCGATTCTGTCATTTTCTAGGATGCAATAGAGCAATGATAGCTAAACTTTGATTGTTGCTATGGGCAACGCCACTTTTAATTTTTAGAAGCTTTAGTAAATCTACCTGTAGGACAGACTGCAATTCAGCACGATGTGCAGCTATAATCATCATCATATATTATGGTAGCCAAATATTGCTAATTTTCCTGCACACTATTTGTTGCAATGGTCATTTAGCAATAAAGCACCATCCCCTAACCATTCAGAATGCACTAGTGCCCACTGTAGACAAAATTTACAGATCAATCAATAACAAAGGCAATCTGTAATTTTGTCTATGTCACTGGTACAAAAATGCTCTGCAACTAAAATACAAACAGGTTCAACCACTCTTCAAGAGGAAGATTGAAAGCCTAGATACTGTACCTCTCTATCTGGCAGATGCGAAGGTGGATGAACTTGTACATTCCCAATGCTATGGGTATAGTTGCCAGTAATAGTCATGAAATGTTTCTTATTGTAAAGTGATTATTCTGGTTGTCGCTTGTGCAGAATTGAACAATATAAAGTCAACAGTCAACACTGAAGAACAAATTGACATTCTGTTAACATGGCTCATTTCATTAGAACACCACAGTTGTAACAATATGCAGGGCCGGCAACAGAAATCTTGGGGCCCGGTACACGGCTATCTCTGGGCCCCCCATCCCCCATATATGGCCATTATGTAATACATAGGATACAGTATAATACTGTATATGCTTCTGACAGCTATGTGACTTATGCTATAAACATCACAACTACATCAGGGTCGAAACTAGTGTTTTTGTTATCTTGATATGCCCCTCCCCCCCATATAAAATTACTACACACATTATTACACCGCACAGTAGTACACCTTATTAACATTACCCCACACAGTAGTGTCCGTTATTCACGCTACACCACACAATTCTACCCCTTATACACGTTATGCCACAGTAGGTGTATTACTGACTCCAAGTATATGGGAGGAGGAGGCGGAGTGCAAAGGTAACAGCATCACACGCACACACTACCGTAAACACAGTGTACCGGCTGCATACACACTCCTCTTGTCAAACAATATAAACTAGCGCTCTCCCTAGAATATGAAGCAGTTTTAATATCAATATGAAGTGGTGCTAAAAATAAGAATTTACTTACCGATAATTCTATTTCTCGGAGTCCGTAGTGGATGCTGGGGTTCCTGAAAGGACCAGGGGGAATAGCGGCTCCGCAGGAGACAGGGCACAAAAAGTAAAGCTTTAGGATCAGGTGGTGTGCACTGGCTCCTCCCCCTATGACCCTCCTCCAAGCCTCAGTTAGGTACTGTGCCCGGACGAGCGTACACAATAAGGAAGGATTTATGAATCCCGGGTAAGACTCATACCAGCCACACCAATCACACTGTACAACCTGTGATCTGAACCCAGTTAACAGTATGATAACAGCGGAGCCTCTGAAAAGATGGCTCACAACAATAATAACCCGATTTTTGTAACTATGTACAAGTAATGCAGATAATCCGCACTTGGGATGGGCGCCCAGCATCCACTACGGACTCCGAGAAATAGAATTATCGGTAAGTAAATTCTTATTTTCTCTATCGTCCTAGTGGATGCTGGGGTTCCTGAAAGGACCATGGGGATTATACCAAAGCTCCCAAACGGGCGGGAGAGTGCGGATGACTCTGCTGCACCGAATGAGAGAACTCCAGGTCCTCCTTAGCCAGGGTATCAAATTTGTAGGATTTTACAAACGTGTTTGCCCCTGACTAAATAGCCGCTCGGCAAAGTTGTAAAGCCGAGACCCCTAGGGCAGCCGCCCAAGATGAGCCCACCTTCCTTGTGGAATGGGCATTTACATATTTTGGCTGTGGCAGGCCTGCCACAGAATGTGCAAGCTGAATTGTATTACACATCCAACTAGCAAAAGTCTGCTTAAAAGCAAGAGCACCCAGTTTGTTGGGTGCATACAGGATAACAGCAAGTCAGTTTTCCTGACTCCAGCCGTCCTGGAACCTATATTTTCAGGGCCCTGACCACATCTAGCAACTTGGAGTCCTCCAAGTCCCTAGTAGGCGCAAGACACCACAATAAGCTGGTTCAGGTGAAACACTGACACCACCTTAGGGAGAGAACTGGGGACGAGTCCGCAGCTCTGCCCTGTCCTAATGGACAAACAGATATGGGCTTTTTTGAGAAAAAAACCACCAATTTGACACTCGCCTGGTCCAGGCCAGGTCCAAGAGCATGTTCACTTTTCATGTGAGATGCTTCAAATCCACAGATTTGACTGGTTTTAAACCAATGTGTTTTGAGGAATCCCAGAACTACGTTGAGATCCCACAGTGCCACTGGAGGCACAAAAGGGGGTTGTATATGACAAACTTCTGGACCTCAGGAACTGAAGCCAATTCTTTCTGGAAGAAAAATCGACAGGGCCGAAATTTGAACCTTAATGGACCCCAATTTGAGGCCCATAGACACTCCTGTTTGCAAGAAATGCAGGAATCGACCGAGTTGAAATTTCTTCGTGGGGCCTTCCTGGCCTCACACCACGCAACATATTTTCGCCACATGTGGTGATAATGTTGTGCGGTCACCTCCTTTCTGGCTTTGACCAGGGTAGGAATGACCTCTTCCTGAATGCCTTTTCCCTTAGGATCCGGCGTTCCACCGCCATGCCGTCAAACGCAGCAACGGTAAGTCTTGGAACAGACATGGTACTTGCTGAAACAAGTCCCTTCTTAGCGGCAGAGGCCATAAGTCCTCTGTGAGCATCTCTTGAAGTTCCGGGTACCAAGTCCTTCTTGGCCAATCCGGAGCCATGAGTATAGTTCTTACTCCTCTACGTCTTATAATTCTCAGTACCTTAGGTATGACAAGCAGAGGATGGAACACATACACCGACTGGTACACCCACGGTGTTACCAGAACGTCCACAGCTATTGCCTGAGGGTCTC
The DNA here is from genome assembly GCF_028390025.1 of Pseudophryne corroboree. Classification (NCBI taxonomy): domain Eukaryota; kingdom Metazoa; phylum Chordata; class Amphibia; order Anura; family Myobatrachidae; genus Pseudophryne; species Pseudophryne corroboree. The sequence continues at coordinate 121,488,805 of NC_086451.1, read as the reverse complement.
TTAACCTGGCGCAATACCTGTCCCGTTTTTTGTTCAGACGGGACGCCATCATGTCCACCTTTGGTAATTCCCAACGGTTTACAATTATGTGGAAAACTTCCCCATGAAGTTCCCACTCTGCCGGGTGGAGGTCGTGCCTACTGAGGAAGTCTGCTTCCCAGTTTCCATTCCCGGAATGAAACACTGCTGACAGTGCTATCACATGATTTTCCGCCCAGCGAAAAGTCCTTGCAGTTTTTGCCACTGCCCTCCTGCTTCTTGTGCCGCCCTGTCTATTTACGTGGGCGACTGCCGTGAAGTTTTATCCCACTGGATCAATACCGGCTGACCTTGAAGCAGAGGTCTTGCTAAGCTTAGAGCATTATAAATTTACCCTTAGCTATATTTATGTGGAGAAAAATCTCCAGACTTGATCACACTCCCTGGAAATTTTTTCCTTGTGTGACTGCTCCCCAGCCTCTCGGGCTGGCCTCCGTGGTCACCAACATCCAAAACTGAATGCCGAATCTGCGGCCCTCTAGAAGATGAGCACTCTGTAACCACCACAGGAGAGACACCCTTGTCCTTGGATATAGGGTTATCCGCTGATGCATCTGAAGATGCGATCCGGACCATTTGTCCAGCAGATCCCACTGAAAAGTTCTTGCATGAAATCTGCCGACTGGAATTGCTTCGAAGGAAGTCACCATTTTTTTTACCATGGCCCTTGTGCAATGATGCACTGATTTTAGGAGGTTCCTGACTAGCTCGGATAACTCCCTGGCTTTCTCTTCCGGGAGAAACACCTTTTTCTGGACTGTGTCCAGAATCATCCCTAAGCACAGGAGACTTGTTGTCGGGATCAGCTGCGATTTTGGAATATTTAGAATCCACCCCTGCTGTTGTAACAGTATCCGAGATAGTGCTACTCCGACCTCCAACTGTTCCCTGGACTTTGCCCTTATCAGGAGATCGTCCAAGTAAGGGATAATTAAGACGCCTTTTCTTCGAAGAAGAACCATCATTTCGGCCATTACCTTGGTAAAGACCCGGGGTGCCGTAGACAATCCAAACGGCAGCGTCTGAAACTGATAGTGACAGTTCTGTACCACGAACCTGAGGTACCCTTAGTGATAAGGGCAAATTTGGGACATGGAGGTAAGCATCCCTGATGTCTCGGGACACCAGATAGTCCCCTTCTTCCCGGTTCGTTATCACTGCTCTGAGTGACTCCATCTTGATTTGAACCTTTGTAAGTGTTCAAATTTTTTTAGATTTAGAATAGGTCTCACCTAGCCTTCTGGCTTCAGTACCACAATATAGTGTGGAATAATACCCCCTTTTCTTGTTGTAGGAGGGGTAATTTAATTATCACCTGCTGGGAATACAGCTCGTGAATTTTTTCCCATACTGCCTCCTTGTCGGAGGGAGACCTTGGTAAAGCAGACTTCAGGAGCCTGCGCAGGGGAAACGTCTCGACATTCCAAACTGTACCCCTGGGATACTACTTGTAGGATCCAGGGGTCCTGTACGGTCTCAGCGTCATGCTGAGAGCTTGTCAGAAGCGGTGGAACGCTTCTGTTCCTGGGAATGGGCTGCCTGCTGCAGTCTTCTTCCCCTTCCTCTATCCCTGGGCAGATATGACTCTTATAGGGACGAAAGGACTGAAGCTGAAAAGACGGTGTCTTTTTCTGCAGAGATGTGACTTAGGGTAAAAACGGTGGATTTTCCAGCAGTTGCCGTGGCCACCAGGTCCGATGGACCGACCCCAAATAACTCCTCTTCCTTTATACGGCAATACACCTTTGTGCCGTTTGGAATCTGCATCACCTGACCACTGTCGTGTCCATAAACATCTTCTGGCAGATATGGACATCGCACTTACTCTTGATGCCAGAGTGCAAATATCCCTCTGTGCATCTCGCATATATAGAAATACATCCTTTAAATGCTCTATAGTCAATAAAATACTGTCCCTGTCAAGGGTATCAATATTTTTAGTCAGGGAATCCGACCAAGCCACCCCAGCTCTGCACATCCAGGCTGAGGCGATCGCTGGTCGCAGTATAACACCAGTATGTGTGTATATACTTTTTATGATATTTTTCCAGCCTCCTGTCAGCTGGCTCCTTGAGGACGGCCCTATCTATAGACGGTACCGCCACTTGTTCTGATAAGCGTGTGAGCGCCTTATCCACCCTAAGGGGTGTTTCCCAACGCGCCCTAACTTCTGGCGGGAAAGGGTATACCGCCCATATTTTCTATCGGGGGGAACCCACGCATCATCACACACTTCATTTAATTTATCTGATTCAGGAAAAACTACGGTAGTTTTTTCACATCCCACATAATACCCTCTTTTGTGGTACTTGTAGTATCAGAAATATGTAACACCTCCTTCATTGCCCTTAACGTGTGGCCCTAATAAGGAATACGTTTGTTTATTCACCGTCGACACTGGATTCAGTGTCCCTGTCTGTGTCTGTGTCGACCGACTAAAGTAAACGGGCGTTTTAAAACCCCTGACGGTGTTTTTGAGACGTCTGGACCGGTACTAATTGTTTGTCGGCCGTCTCATGTCGTCAACCGACCTTGCCGCGTGTTGACATTATCACGTAATTCCCTAAATAAGCCATCCATTCCGGTGTCGACTCCCTAGAGAGTGACATCACCATTACAGGCAATTGCTCCGCCTCCTCACCAACATCGTCCTCATACATGTCGACACACACGTACCGACACACAGCACACACACAGGGAATGCTCTGATAGAGGACAGGACCTACTAGCCCTTTGGAGAGACAGAGGGAGAGTTTGCCAGCACACACCAAAAACGCTATCATTATATAGGGACAACCTTATATAAGTGTTTTCCCTTATAGCATCTTTTTTATATATTTCTTACGCCAAATTAGTGCCCCCCCTCTCTGTTTTAACCCTGTTTCTGTAGTGCAGTGCAGGGGAGAGCCTGGGAGCCTTCCCTCCAGCCTTTCTGTGAGGGAAAATGGCGCTGTGTGCTGAGGAGATAGGCCCCGCCCCTTTTTCGGCGGCCTCGTCTCCCGCTCTTAACGGATTCTGGCAGGGGTTAAATATCTCCATATAGCCCCCGGAGGCTATATGTGAGGTATTTTTAGCCAAAAAAGGTTTTCATTTGCCTCCCAGGGCGCCCCCCTCCCAGCGCCCTGCACCCTCAGTGACTGCCGTGTGAAGTGTGCTGAGAGGAAAATGGCGCACAGCTGCAGTGCTGTGCGCTACCTTAAGAAGACTGAGGAGTCTTCTGCCGCCGATTCTGGACCTCTTCTCGTTTCAGCATCTGCAAGGGGGCCGGCGGCGAGGCTCCGGTGACCATCCAGGCTGTACCTGTGATCGTCCCTCTGGAGCTAATGTCCAGTAGCCAAGAAGCCAATCCATCCTGCACGCTGGTGAGTTCACTTCTTCTCCCCTAAGTCCCTCGTTGCAGTGATCCTGTTGCCAGCAGGACTCACTGTAAAATAAAAAACCTAAGCTAAACTTTTCTAAGCAGCTCTTTAGGAGAGCCACCTAGATTGCACCCTTCTCGGCCGGGCACAAAAATCTAACTGAGGCTTGGAGGAGGGTCATAGGGGGAGGAGCCAGTGCACACCACCTGATCCTAAAGCTTTACTTTTTGTGCCCTGTCTCCTGCGGAGCCGCTATTCCCCCTGGTCCTTTCAGGAACCCCAGCATCCACTAGGACGATAGAGAAATAAGGTATATCTAAACAGCAGCATGAAACAGACACATAAAATATCATAAATCACACACACACACACACACACACACACACACACACACACACACACACTATGTATAGGTACTTTAGGAAGAGTTGGCAGGTGCTTCACTGTCAATATGTGGGGAAAATATCATGTGCTGCAGGCAGCTTTCCCTACCTTTCCCTACTAGCAGTGCCCGGATCCATAGAGCACAGGGCAGCGCTCACAGAGATCTAAAGCTGCTGATTGCAGAGTGTGGAGAGCCCCAAATGCACAGCGCTGGTCTGCTGTGTGGAAGCGCGGATCTCCTATAGAGCTTTTCCCCCCTGGTGTCCTTCCGTGACAGGTGCTGGGAGCCCGCACTACAGCACTGGCTTGCTCAGTCAGCGTGCCGCTCAGGTTCCTCCTGCCTTCCTTCCTCCCGGATATGGCGGACACCATGCAGTCAGTGAAAGCGGCTGCGCCAGATTCTTGGGGCCCCTCTTAACCTCGGGGCCCGGTATGGGAGTCCCCTTTGACACCCCCCCCCCCCTGTCGCCGGGCCTGACAATATGGATATTCAAAGAATTTGTAACAATTCTAAATAGCTATCTACAATACTTAAACAGTTGTCAGATTTATGTACATTTATTTTAGGTATTGAGTTTCACAAATCTGTATATTTCAATTAATCCAGTTAGTCACTTCCCAATTAATCCCACGATGCCCCACATAGGGGTATATTCAATAAGAGTCGGAAACTGCCATCTTGTCGGAAAGATGTCAGTTTCCAACTGATTGAGGTCGGAAGGGGTTCCGACCTATTCAATGTCGAGCCGTTTCCTCTGACAAGTCGGGAAATTCGACTTGTCGGAATACACACGGATCGGCGGTTTCAGCCACCAATCCACGTGTATTGCCGGAAGCGGGGCCAAACCCAACAGGTTTTAGTCCCGTTTCCGACAATGTCAATTCGACTTTAAAAAAAGTCGGATTGACACTGTCGTGAACGGGCCAAACCTGTCAGGTTTGGCCCGGCATTGAATAGAGAGCTGTCGGGTCCTTTCCGTCGGAAAGGACCCGACAGCTATTGAATACACCCCATAGCCAACCAGGTCTGTATCTGTACATAACAATCTTGGGTCAATATATTGTACATCTAGTAAATCCTTTTCTATCAGCCCTTTAGTGCTTAGACTCTCCAGTGCCCTCCTTTCTTAAAGTACCCCTGTAGGTACACATAAATTATAAATGAAGATTCCTACAGTAACTGTATCCTAGCCACAACTGGGCTATTATCTCAGCATCACCTTTATAAATAGTCTAATATTTCAAAAGTTGTCTGATTGCTATACAATGTGTTCCTAATGTTGATCAGAACAGCACAATGGCCCTCATTCTGAGTTGTTCGCTCACTAGCAGATTTTAGCAGCATTGCACACGCTAGGCCACCGCCCTCTGGGAGTGAATCTTAGCTTAGCAGAATTGCGAACGAAAGATTAGCAGAATTGCGAATAGAAATTTCTTAGCAGTTTCTGAGTAGCTCGAGACTTACTCCTACACTGCGATCAGCTCAGCCCATTTCGTTCCTGGTTTGATGTCACAAACACGCCCTGCGTTCAGCCAGCCACTCCCCCGTTTCTCCAGACACTCCCGCATTTTATTCTGGCACGCCTGCGTTTTTCCGCACACTCTCAGAAAACGGTCAGTTTCCGCCCAGAAACACCCACTTCCTGTCAATCACACTCCGATCACTTCAACTATGAAAATTATTCGTTCGGACGTGAGTAAATCTACTAAGTTTTGTGCTAAAATACTTAGCGCATGCGCACTGCGTACCATGCGCATGCGCATTTTTGCCTTAATCGCTCTGTTGCAAAAATCGGCAACGAGCGAACAACTCGGAATGACCCCCAATGTTCACTTCTGCCGTGAGTACTCATGCATTTTTTTGCCCCAAGTCACGTCTGTGACTTTATGATAATGCCGCTACATAGCCCCTTCCCCAGTGTAGCTCTGTGTATCCATTCCAAATGTATAAGGAGTCAAGGACTGAGATAGCCACTCACAGTGGGCCTTATTTAGGTTTGCTAGCAAACCAAAAAAGCACACCAATGGGCAAAACTATGTTGCACTACAGGTGGGGCAGTTGTAACATGTGCAGAGAGATTTAGATTTGGGTGTGGTCTGTTCAAACTGAAATCTAAATTGCAGTGTAAAAATAAAGCAGACAGTATTTACCATGCACAGAAACAATATAACCCACCCAAATCCAACTTTCTCTGCACATGTTACATCTGCCCCCCTGCAGCGCAACATGGTTTTGCCCATTAGTGTGTTTTTTTTTGGTTTGCTAACAAACCCGAATAACCCCCAGTGTCTATAGGGATCCGGTCTCTGCGACGACAAGACTTAGGTCGACACTGGCTAGGTCAACCCCTATTGGTAGAGAGTAAGTAGGTCGACATGGTTTCTAGGTCGACAGGGACTCTAGGTCGACATACTAGGTCGACATGACAAAAGAGTTTTTCAAATTTTTTTAATTTTTTGAACTTTTTCATACTTTACGATCCACGTGGACTACAATTGGGAACGGTAACCTTGCCCGAAGCATGGTGAGCGGATACGGTGCACTAATTGGGGTTCCCGATTATACTACGAAGAAAACAACACCAATGTTTTTTTTTAAACTCACGTTGACTTTTTCATGTCGACCTAGTACATGTCAACCTAGAGTCCCTGTCAACCTACTAACCATGTCGACCTACTTACTGTCGACCAACAGTGGTCGACCTAGACCCTGTCGACCTAAGTCTATTCTAACTAACATACCACACCCTGTCTATAGATGCTGCATTACCATCTGTTGTGTTACATTTGTTCTGTAACTCTAAACAAAATAAGGACCCAAGTGCAGTGCAACAAAAAACATTGCTCCACTGCATCTGACATCACCGCTGGGTCCAACTCAGAATCAGGCCCACAGGTTCTGCATTCCAGATATTCAGAAATAAAAGTTGCTAATCCCCAGCTAACACTGTTTTAAGGGGTTCATTCCGAGTTGATCGCTAGCTGCTTTTGTTCGCTGTGCAGCGATGAGGCAAAAAATTGGCACTTCTGGGGGCGTGGCCTGGCTGTATCCCAAGGCAGACGTGCTGCACCAGAGCTCCTGTGATTAGTCCCACTAACCTGCTTTTTAAGAGACCACACTGGGTCCTGAACGCACTTAAGCACTATATTTGCCCCTGTGAGTGCCCCGCTGTGTGATTCTGAGCGGCGACGACCTCCTGCAAGCCGCCGCGGCATTGAGGCCTACGCCGCCCACTGAAGCCGGGGCCTTGAGTTTCGGGACGGCCCGGCGGGAAGCTCCGGACCGGAGCGCGGCCGTAGCGGGACCCGGACGGCGCCCTGCGGACACACCTGGAGCCCCCCTGATAACCTGGAGACCTCCCTGGGACGCTCAGGTACTTTTTCATTAAGGGGAAATACCCCTAAGACCCGCAGGCTCCTCACACAACTCCACGTAACCCAGCCTCACACAGTAGCGGCGGCCATCTTGGATGTCAAGTCCCAGCACACAGACTACACAGAGACAAGAGCTGTTGCCCTCATACACTGGCCTAAGCTTATTGTGGCTCTGCCCTTGCTGTGCCCTGCCTGAGCCACCTCTATCATTATCTGTAGCATCCCCAGTGGGCTCTCGCCGTCTCCTGCGGACGACCGCGGCTGGCTAGCTCCGGCTGTCTGCCGGGAGACACACGGCTCCACTGCGGACCTCACCTCGGGGCTGGATACGGGTCCCGGCCCTGCCGCCACCTGGCCCCCCCGGAGGTCGTCGTTGCTGGGACACACACTGTTCCTCCCATCGCGGCCTACTCCCAGTACCGGCACCGGAGGCCCGCCTACATTGGTGTTCCTGCTAACGAGCCCTGCACCCTGCACGGTGCCGACACAGCTTACGCACTGGTGTGACCGGCTCAGCATCACCCGACCTGCGACCCCCCGACTGGGTGCTGAGACCCGCTCCCCCCCCCTCCTCCCCGGGACTGTGGGGTACAAACAGGGGACCTGAGCTGTGGTCACCTTGGCCCCCACACATGCTGGCTCATCATCTCTCTTCCCTGCATTTGCATTATATCTCTATACCGCTTCCCTCTGTGATGCCGCCGCCCAGGGGTATGCTCTGCTGAATGCCTACGGGGGCGACCCTGGGGATCTTCCTATGTTTATTCTTTACGCTCAATTCGTGATGGAACACTAACTACTTACGTTATGGCTCAGCTCTAACCTATGACCCTCTTTATCTTCGGGACTGTCACACACCATGCCTAAATCTAAATCCAAATCTAAGAAAGCCTCAGCTTCTGCGGAAATTTCATCCTTCATTTCTAAAATGAAATCTAGTGCAGCCAAATTACCAGCCGTCCCCCCCCCCTGATTTGGTTTCGGAATCTGAGGAAGACTCATCTGCTCCGGACCCCTCCATGAAAGATTGCTTCTCCTCAATTTTAACGGAAATGAAATCGCTGAAACAGGCCTTCCACTCGGAGATCCACAAAGCCATCTCCAGTCTCAAGGCGGAGATATCTGATCTTGGGGCCCGCACTAATGATGTTGAACAGAAAATCGATGAAGTCATCACTTTCCAACAGGAGCTAGAGCATTCGGTCCACGTCATGCAGGAGGATATCTACCTTCTCCAAGACCAACAAGAGGACGCTGATAATCGCGCACGACGTAATAACTTACGCATTAAACATATCCCAAAGTCGGTGGAATCAGCACAACTGGAGGATTTCCTCCTCCGGTTCTTTCAGCACCTCCTGCCGGACATTCCGAATGAACAGTTCCTCCTGGATAGGGCCCACCGCTCTCTCCGTCAGAAGCCCACAACTTCGTCCCCCCCGCGAGACGTAGTTTTACGCTGCCATTATTTCAAAACTAAAGAAAGAATTCTAGTGGCTGCCCGGAACAAGGACGTGTGCCTGTTCGAATCACACAAGCTCATGGTGTTTCAGGACTTATCCCCTACTACTCTCAAGAGGCGCTTTGACCTGAGGGAATACACCCAAATCCTCAGGGATAACCAAATCCGTTACAGATGGGGTTTTCCCTTCGCCCTAATTGTACAGCTGGATGGGAAGCGTCTGCTAGCACGATCCAAGGAGGAGGCCCACAGGCTTCTATTGAGACTGAACTTGCCCCCGCCGGAGTCCAATAAATCTTCCTCCCCACAGGATGCTCCAGATATCCGACACTCACCGAACTCTCCCCGCCCACAACGAGCACCTCGACGTCTTTGGTCGACAGTCCCGGAGAAAACCTCTACAAATCATGACCCTCCGTGAAAGTTCCTCCACAGATGCTTTAATGGGTTACTATATGTTAATTGTTACTGTTATGCAATCTGGTTTAGAGGCTTAAAAGTTCCTCTTCGAGTTGAGCTGATATAATTGAGCATATGCTCTGTCTGTTTCTTAGTTTCTACTTGTGATTCACTACGGTTGGTCGCTGCTGCGACCCCCTCGGTCGCCCCCCCCCCCCCCTGTGATTGAGTTGGTGGGCCCCTTGGTGGTCGGAGCCGCGCCCTCCACCGAGCCACTATAGTCAGGTTTGAGCATAGGGGAATTCTTATTTCCCCTAAATTCCCCATACGGGTGCTCAAACATACGGACCCGTACGCAGCGTACAATGGGTCGCTGGCTCGGTCAAAACTACATGTTCATTTTACAATGTTCTAGATGTTTCTTTTTGCCTCTTTTGTCTTCTTTCTCCACTTCCTACTCTTCCTCTCCCCCTCCTTCCCCTTGTTTCCCAGGGAGATCCTCCATGGGTCGTTAGGTCCACTCATGCTATGCTCATAATGGTAACATTATGTCTGTCAATGTAATATCCTATAATGTAAAGGGCCTCAATAGTCCTCAAAAGAGGACCAAGTTATTTCTCTTTCTGAAACAGGTGAGGGGAGATCTGGTATTCCTCCAGGAGACGCATTTTAGAGGCACTTCCCACCCTGAACTGCGCTCTAGACGCCACCCTGTTGTTATTCACACCTGCGATCGCACCCAAAAGAAAAGAGGGGTTGCCATAATGATACCCGCTCATTTACATTTGGAATCTGACCGAACCATTAAAGACAAACGCGGTAGGTTTCTTATCATAGTAGGCAAACTTAATAATGTTCCCATCACTATGGTCAATATCTACGCTCCCAATGCTAATCAGGCCTCGTTCTTCGCTTCCTTAGATTCTAAAATCGCCCAATGTAGGAAAGGTGACATTTTAATTGCAGGTGACTTTAACACCATATTGCACCATACCCTTGATCGCTCCCACCCTCTCCCATTGTCCCAGTCCCACATAAGCGCCCGCAACTCTAGAGCCTTACAGTCGCTACTTAAAAACCACCTACTATTTGACTCCTGGAGGGTTGTTGACCCCTTAGTCAAAGACTATACGTTTTTTTCCCCAGTCCACAATCTGTATACTTGAATTGATATGATTATGGTTGGAAGAGATCTGACCTCTAGAATCCAGAACTGCTGTATTTATCCAATTACGTGGTCCGACCACGCCCCGATATCTTTGACTCTGACTGGGCTGGCTCGCACCCCCTCCCCCCCTTCTTGGTCCCTTAACGACGCCCTTCTCCAACAGCATGAAGTGTTACAGCAAACTACTCAGGCATTGAATGATTATTTCAATGAGAACCAAACTCCTGGTATATCTGATATGACCCTGTGGGAGGCTCATAAAGCGGTCCTCCGGTGCCACTTCATCCAGACCGCGGCCAGGCTCAATAAACAGCGTTCCCAAAAGATTCTAGAGTTAACCAATCAGCTCCATCAAATGGAGGAAGCTCATAAGTCCTCCCTAAACCCTACTGATTTAGAAAAGGTACTTAAAACCAGGGGCGAACTAAATATGCTGTTATCGCACAAGACTGAACAGTGCCTTAGACGTCTTAACCAGATATATTATGAAAAAGGGGATAAAGCAGATAAACTTCTAGCCAGAAAGCTGAGGGCTCGGATTTCTTCCAAAAATATTCTATCCATTCGCACCAAACAAGGAGCTCTAACTCATGATCCTGACCGTATTCTGGGTGAATTCGAGGAATTTTATAAATCATTGTATAACTCGGAAGTGACTCCCTCCTCGTCTCCGAGACTTGATGGGGGGATTGACTCTCTCCTAGATAAATGTAACCTACCATCATTGAGTAGCTCGACAGTAGCCCAGTTAGGCTCAGAGATCACTACCGAGGAAATAGAGAACGCACTTAAAACTCAGAAACCAGGTAAGGCCCCCGGACCTGATGGGATGTCAAATATGTACTACAAAAAATTCAAAGGGACCTTATTACCCCACCTATGTAGGCTCTTTAATGGTTTCCTAAAGGGTAACCCTCTATCACCCCGTGCATTGGAGGCACGAATAGTTTTAATCCATAAGCCCGGGAAAGACCCCAACTCCTGTGCCAGCTACCGCCCCATTTCCTTATTAAATAACGATATTAAAATATTTGCCAAAATCCTAGCCCTAAGATTAAACCTAGTTCTCCCGCGCTTAATACACGTTGACCAGGTGGGCTTCATCCCAGGCCGACAAGCTAGAGACAATACACGCAGAACTATTAATCTGGTCCATCTTATTAACAAAACTAGACTGCCCTCCATCCTTCTCTCACTTGACGCAGAGAAGGCTTTTGATAATATACTATGGCCCTTCATGTTCGCCACCCTACGCAGGTTCGGTCTGGGGGGAAGTCTACTTCAGGGTATTCAGGCACTCTACTCCAACCCCTCTGCTAGAGTTCGGGTTAACGGCAAAGACTCTCACCTCTTTCACATCAGCAACGGTACACGCCAGGGGTGCCCCCTGTCACCACTAATTTTTGCTATGACTATCGAACCTCTGGCGTGTATGGTTAGGGCCAACCCCGACATCAAAGGAATCTCTGTTGGTGAAGAGGAATTCAAACTGTCATTATTCGCGGATGACGTTCTCTTAACTCTCTCCTCGCCCAATATATCTATCCCTAATCTATTTAAAACTTTATCATTATACTCTCACTACTCGGGATATCGTATTAATTACTCTAAATCAGAAGCCCTCCCTCTGCATCTTAACGAGAGTGCCAGATCTCTCCTCGCTGCTAATTTTAACTTTTCTTGGCGCTCCAAGAAAATCAGGTATCTAGGCGTGTATATCACAAACTCCTACGACTCTTTATACTCCGAAAACTTTCCTGCCCTTTTTAAGTGTATAGAGTCTGACCTTCGAGCTTGGGACAAACAGATTATAGCCGGGTTCGGGCGGATAGTATCAGTAAAGATGAACATCCTTCCCAGGATTTTGTATCTGATTCAAACAATTCCCGTAAGCATCCCCGCTGTGGCCTTATGTCAAATGCAGAAACTCTTTGTAAAATTTATATGGTCTGGTAAGCCTCCTAGAATCAGGACCTCCACTCTGGTACGTGACCCGTTAGCGGGAGGCAGAGGATTGCCGGATATCCGCAAATACTACCATGCAACTCACCTGAGTCAGGCTCTTGCATGGTTCTCCCCAGCCCCCCATCTGCCCTGGATTCAAATCGAACTCTTAGCGGCCGGAGTCTCCACTCTGGTTTCCCTCCTTACGCCGACTAAACCACTGCGGACAATGCATACATGTGTCCCTTCGACAAAACTCACCTGCTCCTTGTGGTTTTTCTGCATTCGGCATTATGGCCTATCCACTTTTCCATCACCCATCACGTCCATTTGGGATAATCGGGATTTCCCCCCTGGTTCCACCCTGCGATCCCACTCGTGGCTCCATTTAAACTCACGCCCGGGTCTGGTATATGATTTTATAGAAGGGTCCACATGGCGTTCCCTACAATCTTTATGTGACAGATATGATATTTCCCAACCTGTATTGTATGAATATTTACAGCTCCGCTCCTTTTTAAGCTCCCTCCCTAAACCCCAGGTTATTCGCCAGCTCACCCCCCTGGAACGTCTTTGTATTTACTCTCCTATGCGGCAGGGCATTATCTCTATACTCTACGGTTTATTACGTTCTCTGAAGACAGCAAATATACTTCCCCATGAACGTAAGTGGGAGCAGGATCTAGGCCCCCCCCGATGACGATTCTTGGGAAATCATTAGACAAAAAGTAGCCCAGTCCTTAATTTCCTCTTTAGTGAAGGAAAATTCATATAAAGTCTACACTAGATGGTACCGGGTCCCTGCCACATTACATAGGATCTTTCCCGGGTCCTCCCCACTGTGTTGGCGTGGGTGTGGCCAAACCGGAGATTTTAAACACATCTGGTGGTCATGCCCAAAAATGCGCACGTTTTGGTCTCAGGTGGAAGTTCTTATTGGTTCTATTTTCTGCTCACGGATAACCCTGGGCCCATGGTCAGCCCTGCTGGGCCTTCCCTTGCCCAACCTAGATAGCCATGCGAATAGCCTAGTACTCCAAATCTTACATGCAGCACGGTGTGTAATAGCTAAAAATTGAAAAAAACCAACACCCCCCCTAGGAGCATGCTAATAGCTAAAATATGGCATATCTCCGCGATGGAGAAAATTACAGCATCTTTACATGACAGATCGGACAAATATAGGAGGATATGGGGACCATGGTTCATCTTTACTACGCCCTCCACTCCTGGGGTGGGATCTGTATGATGTATAATGCGGTACGAGGCACTACCCTACGCCAATCAGGTCCCAATAAATAAAAGAGGTGTTAGGCCGCTCTGGGCTGCACAGTTGACATGGCTTATAGCTAGGAGGTAAGGCCTTCCCTGGCACGTCTATACCTTACTAGCCTCTCTGACGATTCATCATTCTCCCATTCCCCCCCCCCTTCCCTTTCTTTTCCCCACTCTTTTTCTCCCCTCTTCAGACTCTTTCTTCTTCTTCTTACTATCTTTCTCCACTATTCTTTTGTTTAAATACAGAAAAATTGTTGTCGATTTATATATTTGCTATTGATGACGTATTCCCTTGCTCCTGTTATATTTGGTTACTCCCCATGGGATAACATGCATGTGATTCAGTATTTATTTGGAGCTGTCATCTCCTGTTTGTTTTGTATCAGCATACTCGACTTCTCTCTAATAAAAATCTTAAATAAAAAATAAAAAAAATTGGCACTTCTGTGCATGCGTATGCGGCGCAATGCGCACACGCATCATACAATAGCAACAAACGATGTAGTTTCACACAAGGTCTAGCGAAGCTTTTCAGTCGCACTGCTACCCGGAGAGTGATTGACAGGAAGAGGGTGTTTCTGGGTGTCAACTGACCGTTTTCAGGGAGTGTTCGAAAAAAGCAGGGCATGCCAGGAAAAACGCAGGCGTGGCTGGGCGAACGCAGAGCGTGTTCGTGACGTCAAAACAGGAACTGAACAGTCTGAAGTGATCGCAAGCGCTGAGTAGGTATTGAGCTACTCTAAAACTGCACAAAAAAAGTTTGCCGCCATTCTGCGATCCTTTCGTTCGCACTTCTGCTAAGCTAAAATACACTCCCAGTGGGGGACGGCATAGCGTTTGCACGGCTGCTAAAAACTGCTAGCGAGCGATCAACTCGGAATAACTACCTAACTGTGGAGGCTCTGCATTGTTTGTTAATGGAAACTATTTGTTATTGGGACTTCAGATTTTTCAGGAAATGCTTCTAGTCTTTGACGTTAGTTCTTGCTCTGCGCTCCTGACAAAATGAAAAATAGGAATAATATGGAATAGTGTAGTCAAACACATGAATATGAATGAAAATTGAATCACAGCTATTGAGCCCATTGAGCTTTTCTTGTAACATAAGCCACATGCAAAGAAAGACAATAGAATATGTATGAGAGTGAGAGTTTAATATTTAATAACTACAGTATGCAAGTTGGTGATGATAAAGTCACAAGTACAACAATATTCTATTAGAGATGAGCGGGTTCGGTTCCTCAGGATCCGAACCCCCCCGAACTTCACCCATTTTACACGGTTCCGAGGCAGACTCGGATCCTCCCGCCTTGCTCGGTTTACCCGAGTGCGCCTGAACGTCATCATCCCGCTGTCGTATTCTCGCGAGATTCGTATTCTATATAAGGAGCCGCGCGTCGCCGCCATTTTCACTCATGCATTGGAGATGATAGGGAGAGGACGTGCAGCGTTCTCTCAGTTGTGTTCAGTGTGCTGCAAATATCTGTGCTCAGTGTGCTGCAAATATCTGTGCTCAGTGTGCTTGCAAATATCTGTGCTCAGTGTGCTGAAGTGAAAATATCTACGTTCTCTGCCTGAAAAACGCTCCATATCTGTGCTGCATTGTAGTATATAGTAGGAGGACAGTGCAGAATTTTGCTGACCAGTGACCACCAGTATTATATCAGTACGGTACAGTAGTCCACTGCTCTACCTACCTCTGTGTCGTCAAGTATACTATCCATCCATACCTGTGGTGCATTTAAGTTTTGCGCAGTATATATATAGTAGGAGGACAGTGCATAATTTTGCTGACCACCAGTATATAATATATAGCAGTACGGTACAGTAGTCCACTGCTCTACCTACCTCTGTGTCGTCAAGTATACTATCCATCCATACCTGTGGTGCATTTAAGTTTTGCGCAGTATATATATAGTAGGAGGACAGTGCATAATTTTGCTGACCACCAGTATATAATATATAGCAGTACGGTACAGTAGTCCACTGCTCTACCTACCTCTGTGTCGTCAAGTATTCTATCCATCCAGCGACCTTGGTGCACCTCTTTTTTTCTTTGCATCAAGGATGATCAGTGGAAACAGGATGCACCTGAGCTCAATTTTGCTTAGCTTAGCCATCCAGCGACATTGGTGCACCTCTTTTTTTCTTTGCATCATGTGCTGTTTGGGGACTATTTTTTAAATCTGCCATCCTGTTTGACACTGCAGTGCCACTCCTAGATAGGCCAGGTGTTTGTGTTGGCCACTTGGGTCGCTTAGCTTAGTCACACAGCTACCTCACTGCACCTCTTTTTTTCTTTGCATCATGTGCTGTTTGGGGACTATTTTATAAATTTGCCATCCTGTCTGACACTGCAGTGCCACTCCTAGATGGGCCAGGTGTTTGTGTCAGCCACTTGGGTCACTTAGCTTAGCCAACCAGCGACCTTGGTGCACCTCTTTTTTTCTTTGCATCATGTGCTGTTTGGGGACTATTTTTTGAAGTGCCATCCTGTCTGACACTGCAGTGCCACTCCTAGATGGGCCAGGTGTTTGTGTCGGCCACTTGTGTCGCTTAGCTTAGCCATCCAGCGACCTTGGTGCACCTCTTTTTTTCTTTGCATCATGTGCTGTTTGGGGACTATTTTTTAAAGTGCCATCCTGTCTGACACTGCAGTGTCACTCCTAGATAGGCCAGGTGTTTGTGTCGGCCACTTGGGTCGCTTAGCTTAGCCATCCAGCGACCTTGGTGCACCTCTTTTTTTCTTTGCATCATGTGCTGTTTAGGGACTATTTTTTGAAGTGCCATCCTGTCTGACACTGCAGTGCCACTCCTAGATGGACCAGGTGTTTCTGTCGGCCACTTGGGTCGCTTAGCTTAGTCATCCAACGACCTCGGTGCAAATTTTTGGACTAAAAATAATATTGTGAGGTGTTCAGAATAGACTGGAAATGAGTGGAAATTATGGTTATTGAGGTTAATAATAATACTATGGGATCAAAATGACCCACAAATTCTATGATTTAAGCTGTTTTTGAGGGTTTTTTGTAAAAAAAACACCAGAATCCGACAAAAAAATTTCAGGGAGGTTTTGCCAAAACGCGTCCGAATCCAAAACACGGCCGCAGAACCGAATCCAAAACCAAAACACATAACCCGAAAAATGTCCGGTGCATATCACTATATTCTATACAGTATAAATGTATACAAAAATACAGTGCAACCGGAAAGTGTTTACAGAGCTTCACTTTTTCCACATTTTGTTATGTTACAGCCTTATTCCAAAATGGAATAAATCAGTGGTCTCCAACCTTAATTCGGGTGTGAGCTACTTTCGGAAAATAAAACCTCTGAAGGAGCTACCCCCTCCCCCCAATGCGCGTGCGTTCCTGCGAAAGTGGGTGTTGCCGGATACAATTCCCCCACCAGTGCCATTTAAAATTCCCCCCGCAGTACCAGATAAAATGCCCCCCCCGCATTGTCCCATACAGTGCCCCACACAGTGCTAACCCTTGCTAGCTTCTTCTACTGCCGCTGGTGCTGCTCCTCCTGTATGAGGGACGGAAGGGGAGGAGAGCGCAGCACGTGCCTCTCCTGTGAAGTCCGGAGAGCGGCTGCGGTGAGGGTGACAGAGTCTCCAGCGGCAGCGGGCATTTGAAATATGGTGCCGGTAAGTGAGCAAATCAAAACTTGCAGTCCAGCAGCCAATCAGGTGCCGCCACTGCCAGTCCACAAGCTCTGATTGGCTGATGGCCGGCACCATATTAAAAATGAAGGGAGGAGGAGTGCCAGTGACTGGCCAAGCCCGTGCGCTCTGTGAGCTACTGAAAATACTACGGCGAGCTACCAGTAGCTCGCAAGCTACGAGTTTGAGATCACTGGAATAAATTCATTTTTTGCCTCAGAATTCTACACACAATACCCCATAATGACAACGTCAACATTTTTTTTTTTTAGATTTTTGTTAATTTATTAAAAATAAAAAACTAAGAAATCACATGCACATAAGTATTCAAAGACTTTGCCATGAAGCTCAAAATTGAGCTCAGGTGCATCCTGTTTCCACTGATCATCCTTGAGATGTTCCTATAGCTTAACTGGAGTCCAGTTGTGGTAAATTCAGTTGATTGGACATGATTAGGAAAGGCACACACCTGTCTATATAAGGTCCCACACTTGACAGTGCATGTCTGACCACAAACCAAGAATGAAGCATGAAGACTTCCGAGGCAGGATTGTCTCGAGGCACAAATCTGGGGAAGGGTACAAAAATCTGCTGCATTAAAAGTCTCAATGAGTACAGTGGCCTCCATCATCCGTAAATTGAAGAAGTTCTGAACCACCAGGAATCTCCCTAGAGCTGGCCAGCCGTCTAAACTGAGCGATCGGGGGAGAAGGGCCCTAGTCAGGAAGGTGACCAAGAACCTGATGGTCACTCTGTCAGAGCTACAGCATTCCTCTGTGGACAGAGGAGAACCTTCCAGAAGGACAACCATCTCTGCAGCAATCCACCAATCAGGCCTGTATGGTAGAGTGGGCAGACAAAAGCCATTACTTAGTAAAAAGCACATGACAGACTGCCTGGAGTTTGCCAAAATGCACCTGAAGGACTATCAGACCATGAGAAACAAAATTCTCTGGTCTAATGAGAGAAAGATTGAGCTCTTTGGCATGAATTCTAGGCGTCATGTTTGGAGGAAACTAGGCACCGCTCATCCCCAGGCCAATAGCATCCCTACAGTGAAGCATGGTGGTGGCAGCATCATGCTGTGGGGATGTTTTTCAGTGGCAGGAAGTGGGATACTAGTCAGAATAGAGGGAAAGATGAATGCAGCAATGAACAGAGACATCCTGGATGAAAACCTGCTCCAGAGCGCTCTTGACCTCAGACTGGGGTGACGGTTCATCTTTCAGCAGAACAAAGACCCTAAGCACAGAGCCAAGATGTCAAAGGAGTGGCTTCAGGACAACTCTGTGAATGTCCTTGAGTGGCCCAGCCAGAGCCCAGACTTGAATCCGATTGAACATCTCTGGAGAGATCTGAAAATGGCTGTGCACCGACGCTTCCCATCCAACTTTATGGAGAGGAATGGGTGAAACTGACGAAAGATAGGTGTGCCAAGTTGTGGCATCATATTCAAAAATACTTGAGGCAAATTGCTACCAAAGGTGCATCAATAAAGTATTAAGCAAAGGCTGTGAATACTTATGTACGTGTGATTTCTTAGTTTTTTATTTTTGAATAAATTTGCAAAAATCTCAAAAAAACTTTTTTCACGTTGTCATTATGGGGTATTGTGTGTAGAATTTTGAGGGAAAAAATGAATTTATTCCATTTTGGAATAAGGCTGTAACATAACAAAGTGTGGAAAAGGTGAAGTGTTGTGATTGATTACTTTCCGGATGCACTGTAAAAAGCTATATTGTTAAAAAGTTATCAGACTACAATTTGCAATTGCGGCAAAGAACTATAAACCCCGGGGTTTATTCAGCATGGATTGCAAATTCTGCTGGAATTTGCAATCCGTTCTTTCACATGCTGGGGGCTGCCCATTGCAGGGCAAGGCCGTCCAGAATGCTAAATGGCCTGCCCAGTTCACTATTTTTGCAAATTTATTAAAAATAAAAAAACTAAGAAATCACATGCACATAAGTATTCAAAGACTTTGCCATGAAGCTCAAAATTGAGCTCAGGTGCATCCTGTTTCCACTGATCATCCTTGAGATGTTCCTATAGCTTAATTGGAGTCCAGTTGTGGTAAATTCAGTTGATTGGAAATGATTTGGAAAGGCACACACCTGTCTATATAAGGTCCCACACTTGACAGTGCATGTCTGAGCACAAACCAAGCATGAAGCATGAAGACTTCCGAGGCAGGATTGTCTCGAGGCACAAATCTGGGGAAGGGTACAAAAATCTGCTGCTTTAAAAGTTCCAATGCGTACAGTGGCCTCCATCATCCGTAAATTGAAGAAGTTCTGAACCACCAGGAATCTCCCTAGAGCTGGCCAGCCGTCTAAACTGAGCGATCGGGGGAGAAGGGCCCTAGTCAGGAAGGTGACCAAGAACCTGATGGACACTCTGTCAGAGCTACAGCATTCCTCTGTGGACAGAGGAGAACCTTCCAGAAGGACAACCATCTCTGCAGCAATCCACCAATCAGGCCTGTATGGTAGAGTGGGCAGACAAAAGCCATTACTTAGTAAAAAGCACATGACAGACTGCCTGGAGTTTGCCAAAATGCACCTGAAGGACTATCAGACCATGAGAAACAAAATTCTCTGGTCTAATGAGAGAAAGATTGAGTTCTTTGGCATGAATTCCTGGCGTCATGTTTGGAGGAAACCAGGCACCGCTCATCCCCAGGCCAATACCATCCCTACAGTGAAGCATGGTGGTGGCAGCATCATGCTGTGGGGATGTTTTTCAGCGGCAGGAAGTGGGATACTAGTCAGAATAGAGGGAAAGATGAATGCAGCAATGAACAGAGACATCCTGGATGAAAACCTGCTCCAGAGCGCTCTTGACCTCAGACTGGGGTGACGGTTCATCTTTCAGCAGGACAAAGACCCTAAGCACAGAGCCAAGATGTCAAAGGAGTGGCTTCAGGACAACTCTGTGAATGTCCTTGAGTGGCCCAGCCAGAGCCCAGACTTGAATCCGATTGAACATCTCTGGAGAGATCTGAAAATGGCTGTGCACCGACGCTTCCCATCCAACTTTATGGAGAGGAATGGGTGAAACTGACGAAAGATAGGTGTGCCAAGCTTGTGGCATCATATTCAAAAATACTTGAGGCAAATTGCTACCAAAGGTGCATCAATAAAGTATTGAGCAAAGGCTGTGAATACTTATGTACATGTGATTTCTTATTTTTTTATTTTTGAATAAATGTGCAAAAATCTAAAAAAAACTTTTTTCACGTTGTCATTATGGGGTATTGTGTGTAGAATTTTGAGGGAAAAAATGAATTTATTCCATTTTGGAATAAGGCTGTAACATAACAAAGTGTGGAAAAAGTGAAGTGCTGTGACTGATTACTTTCCGGATGCACTGTAAAAAGCTATATTGTTAAAAAGTTATCAGACTACAATTTGCAATTGCGGCAAAGAACTACAAACCCCGGGGTTTATTCAGTATGGATTGCAAATTCTGCTGGAATTTGCAATCCGTTCTTTCACATGCTGGGGGCTGCCCATTGCAGGCCGTCCAGCATGCTAAATGGCCTGCCCAGTGGCTGCAATCACAATTTAATTGTGGTCACAACAACTGTGGATGACCCGCTGCAGCCGCAGGTAGGCTGCTTATTCTTGCATTCCGCCGCTATTTTCTTCATCGAAGTGGTTGCATGTAACATCACATAGCCAGTCACCCCAAAAAACGCCACCGACCTGCCCCCGCAATGCTCTATCACTGCCTCCCGCTTGCCACTCAAATGCCTCTGCCTGTCAATCAGGCAAAGCGGTCACAGCCAATGCGATCAGATCGCATTGATCACATTGGCTGCTAGCGCACGTGCAGGATGGGACCTGCATGTGCACACTGCCGCCACAGCTGGAGTTATTACTGTTGCATCGATTAGCGATACAACTTGAATAACCCCCCCCCCAATCTGGTTTCTTAGCAACCACACCTATTATGCTCACTTCGTAACCTAACCTATAACACTGGTCTAAAAAAGCAAACTTTTTTTCTTTCACAAGCACTAAATGAACTGATTTCAAATGTATTTTTTGTGCTGAATCTGAATATGGATTCAGATTTTTTCCATTGGGCAGGGCTTTTTTGTGACCTACGTTTAAAGTTTTATGAAATTAGTTTAAATGATAAATATGCACCTCATTCTGGCTGACCTAAAAAAGGAGATTTATGGTAAGAACTTACCTTTGTTAAATCTGTGAGGTACACTGGATTCCACAGGGAACAACATCGGTGTGTAGAGTAGGATCTTGATCCGAGGCACCAACAGGCTAAAAGCTTTGACTGTTCCCAAGATGCTCAGCACCGCCTCCTCTATAACCCCGCCTCCGTGCACAGGACCTCAGTTTTGTTAACCAGTCCAATGCAGTAGCAGGTAAAAAGAGACGACAACAGTTAGTAGCCGCAGACACCACATTCTCGCGACAGGAGAAGGTATCAGCGGCTAATGCCATACCAACCCAAAGAAGCTAAGTGCATCAGGGTGGACGCCCTGTGGAATCCAGTGTACCTCGCAGAAAGATTTAACAAAGGTAAGTTCTTACCATAAATCTCCTTTTCTGCAGCGGGGTACACTGGTATTCCACAGGGAATGTCCAAAAGCAGTTCCTTATGGGTGGGGATGCACTGTAGTGGGCATAAGAACCCGGCATCCAAAGGAATCATCCTGGGAGGCGGAAGTATCGAAGGCATAGAACCTTATGAACGTGGATCACTGAGGATCACGTAGCCACCTTGCACAATTGTTCAAGGGTTGCACCATGGCGGGCCGCCCAAGAAGGTCCAACAGACCGAATAGAATGGGCTTTGATGGTAGCAGGAGCCTGTACATAAGCATGTGCAATCACCATTCTAATCCATCTGGCCAAGGTCTGCTTGTTAGCAGGCCAGCCACGTTTGTGCAAACCAAACAGTACAAAGAGAGAATCAGACTTCCTAACAGAGGCTGTCCTCTTCACATAGATACGGAGAGCCCGTACCACATCCAAAGACCGCTCTTTGGAGGATAAATGCGGAGAGACAAAGGCCGAAACCACAATCTCCTGGTTAAGGTGGAAAGAAGACACCACTTTAGGTGAGATAACCAGGGCAAGTTCGAAGAACCGCCCGGTCACAGTGAAAAATCAGATACGGGGACCTACAAGACAAGGCACATAACCGTCTAGCAGAGGCAATAGCCAGCAGAAACAAGACCTTGAGGGAAAGCCACTTAAGGTCCACAGATTCAAGAGGTTTAAACGGAGACTCTTGGAAAGCCTCCAGAACCACCGACAAATCCCAAGGAGCCACAGGTGGGACATACGGAGGGTGAATCCGTAAAATAGCCCTGAGTGAATGTATGAACATCAGGCAGAGTCGCAATTTTTCACTGAAACCATACCGACAAGGCAGAAATATGAACCTTGAGGGAGGCCAGCCGAAGGTCCAAGTCCAAGCCTTGTTGTAGGAAGGCCAAAAGTTTGGCCGTCTAAACTTGTAAACGTCATGATTGTTAGATGCGCACCAAGCAAAGTAAGAATTCCAGACCCTATGGTAAATCCGAGCAGAAGACGGCTTACGGGCCTTCAACATAGTTTGAATGACTACCTCAGAAAATCCTTTGGTCCTCAGTACGGAAGTTTCAAGAGTCACGCCGTCAAAGCCAGTCGTGACAAATCCTGGTAAATACAAGGACCCTGATCAAGGAGGTCTGGTCATTGCGGAAGCAGAAGAAGATGCTCTAGCATCTAGGTCTGAGAACCAATGCCGTCTGGGCCACGCTGGAGCTATTAGAAGAAGGATTCCACCTTCTTGTTTGAACTTCCTCACTACTCTGGGCAAGAGTGACACTGGAGGGAACACGTATGGCAGCCGAAAGTTACATGGAATTGCCTGTGCGTCCATGAACGCCGCTTGAGGATCCCTTGTTCTTGCTCTGGATGAAGGCTCCACTCTCCGGCGTGTACGTCCTGATTACTTCCCAGTTCAGGACCCCCGGAATGAACACTGCCAATATGGCTGGCAGATGGCGTTCCGCCCATTGAAGAATCTTTGACACTTCCATCATTGCCATGCGCTTTGAGTATCGCCTTGATGATTTATGTATGCCACCGTGGTGGCGCTGTCTGACTGTACTTGAACAGGCCTGTTCAGTACCAGATGCTGGGCCAGTAACAGAGCACTGAACACTACCCGCAATTCCAGAATGTTTATCGGGAGGTGAAACTCCTCCCTAGTCCACCAACCCTGAAATGAATGTTGCTCCAACACCACGCCCCAGCCCCTCAGACTGGCATCCATTGTCAGAAGGACCCAGTTGGAGATCCAGATGGGACGACCCCTGCTCAATCGTTGGTCCTGCAGTCACCATGTCAGTGACAAACGGATCTCCAGAGACAAGGAGATCATTTGAGACCTGATCCAGTGAGGCAGGCCATTCCACTTGGCAAGAATTAGTTTCTGCAGAGGGCAGGAATGAAATTGAGCAAACTCCACCATATCGAAAGCCGACACCATGAGGCCTAGTACTTGCATCGCCGAGTGTATCGACACACGCGGACGAGAGAGGTAGCAACGTATCTTGTCCTGAAGCTTCAGGACTTTCTCCTGTGACAAAAACATCCTCAGGTTGTGGGTGTCCTACAACACTCTCAGATGCACATTGCCCTGGGCAGGGACCAGGGATGATTTCTTCCAGTTGATGAGCCACCCGTGGCCTTGCAGAAACTGGACAGTCAGATCCAAATGACGGAGGAGAACTTCTGGGGAATTGACCAGGATCAGCAGGTCGTCCAGATACAGCAGGAGCCTGATGCCTCGACCGCGGAGTGAAGCCGTCAAAACTGCCATGACCTTGGTGAAAATTTGCGGAGCCGTGGTCAGACCAAACGGAAAGGCCCAGAATTGGTAATGGAGATTGCCAATAGCAAACCGCAGGTATTGCTGATGTGACATGGCAATAGGGATATGCAGGTAACCATCCTGTATATCCAGGGATACCATATAGTCTTCTGGTTCCAAAGCCAGGACAATAGAGTGAAGGGTGTCCATACGAAACTGGAAGACCCTCATAACCTTGTTCAAAGATTTGAGGGTGAGAATGGGCCGGGAGGAACCATTCGGTTTGGGGACTAGGAACAGTGTTAAATAGTACCCCCTTCCCCTCTGAGCCAGAGGCAACGGCACTACCACTCCGGTGTCCAGGAGGGATTGTACCACTAAACGGAGAGTTGTTGCCCTCACCTGATCCAAAGGGATGTCCGTCAGGCAACAGCGAGGAGGGGGACGTGTCTTGAAGGATATAGCGTATCCGTGAGTGACAACTTCCCGTACCCAAGCATCTGAAGTGGTCTTCAACCATATCTGGGTGAACTGTAGAAGTCGGCCTCCCACCCTGGGATCCCCCAGGGGGAGGCCCGCCCCGTCATGCTGCAGGCTTGTCAGATTTGGAAGCAGGCTGATGGGCAGCCCAGGCACATTTAGGCTTGGGCTTGGTGATTTTGGAAGTTCGAGACCCTTTGCTTTACCCAGAGGGCGAAAGGAATGAAAGGAAGAACTCTTAGCCTTCGGGGCCGAAGGAGTAGTACTAGGTAGACATGTAGTCTTAGCAGACACCAAGTCAGCGACAATCTTGTTGAGATCCTCACCACAGAGGATGTTTCCTTTAAACGGGAGCACCTCCAGGGTTTTCTTAGAGTCCAAGTCCACCGACCCGGACCGTAACCAGAGAATACGGCGAGCCAAAATGGATGTCGTAGCAGCCTTGGCCGCCAGAACACCGGCATCTGAAGCTGCTTCTTTAATGTAATGAGATGCAGTGACAATATAAGAGAGACATTGTCTGGCATGTTCAGGAAAATCGGACAGAAACACAGCCTCCATTTCCTGAGTCCATGCCTCAATAGCTTCTGTGGCCCAAGTAGTCACAATGGTGGGCCTATGCACAGCTCCTGCAAGGGTATAGATAGCTTTTAAGCAGCCCTCCACACGCTTATCCGTCGGCTCCTTGAGAGAAGTGACGGTAGTGACAGGCAGAGCAGATGACACCACCAGCTGAGCAATTTGCGAGTCCACCGGCGGTGGCGTTTCCCAATTTTTACTCAATTCTGCCGCAAGGGGATAGCAGGATAGCATCTTCTTGTGCTGGGTGAATTTCTTTCCTGGGTTCTCCCAGGATTCCTGACGTATGTCAACCAAGTGGTCAGAATGAGGTAAAACCAATTTAGTAACCTTCTGATGTTTGAACCTGTCCGGTTTCTTAGATGTAGTAGCAGGCCCAGGATCATCATCAATCTGAAGAATGAGCCTGATAGCCTCTAAAAGATCAGGGACATCCATCTGTGAAACAGATTCCCCATCAGAAACGTCATGATCAGAGTCTGTGGGGTTAGTATACACGCCCTCTTCATCGGAAGAGGTATCCGGAACATGCATGGATTGAGAGGAAGTAACAGCCCGCTTAGAAGACTTCTTAGGTTTAGTCTTAGGCAGGACAGGGTCAGGAATACGCTTATCCAAAGAGTTATTCAAGTACTGTAACTGAGTGGACAGAGTATCTATCCATGGAGGATTAACGCAGGGACCATATAAGGCTGATAAGGCACAGGTGGTCCCATAGGGGGCGCAAGTCTAGTTACCAGCGTAGTCAGTAAATTAGAAAAGGCAGACCAAGGCGGGCCCTAATGTGCCTCCGTAACCTGAACCCTCCGCAGCCATGTTATACTCAAATGCATCTGGGACATCATAACCGCGCACAGCGGAATCAGTCCCAGACCCATCGCCCCCTGTAGCTGACATAATATGAAATCGTAAACCACGGGTGACACAGTACAATGTCAGGAGATAGAATACCTAACACAAACGCCCTGTGCATTAAGACAGCACAAACAGAGGATTTCTGTGGTAAAATGTGACTAAAAAACACAGAGAAAAATACAAAATATGTATATCCTGTGAAATACCTATATTATCTAATAACCCTGACGCATGGAGCCCCCTCAGGATACAGAATATAGGGATAGCAGTAGGAATGAGATACTGTAAAGATCACCCAGCAGCTATATGCACACACACACACTGGGGCAGATTTATTAAGCCTGGTGAAGTGATAAATTACACGGTGATAAAGTTCCAGCCAATCAGCTCATAACTGTCATTTCACAGACTGGGTTTAAAAAATGACAGTTAAGAGCTGACTGGCCGGTGCTTTATCACCTTCCCCTTTATCACTTCACCAAGCTTGGTAAATCTGCCCTTCAGTCACATGTACAATGCAGGAATTATGACAAACAATAAACTGCACTGGACTAGCAATACTATTACTGAGTAAGGCTATGTATATAAACAGATATATCAATGAACAGTAAAAACTGGGAGAATATCACAGGGTACTTGTACTAAATAACGCTGAAGTATGCACTTGTTCTTGACTAACATGTCTAAACGATATGTAGAATACTTAAGTGTTCTGTAAATGCACAGCACTGATGATGCAGGCGGCTTTACAGAGGAGGCATCACCCAGCAGTCCCAGAATCAGCGGAGCTGTGTGTAATGGTGCCCAAATGCTGACAGGGAGTGAGGGAGACAGAGAGATGCAGCTCCAGGGTGGGAACATTTACTCTAAATGGCGCCCAGGGGCTGGGGGAGGGGCTACAGGCCAGAGCCTTATCCCCTTGCTGGACTTTACCACCGGGTGCTGCGGGCCTTAATAAAATGGATTATAGCCTAATCCAACCTGAGCCCTTGACACGGTGGTCTAGTGGGGTCCCTGTACAGCCACAGTGTCCACGCCAGCTCGCGCGGCATGCCTCCTAATGTCACACCTGGGGGACCCTCTTACCTCCTCCCTGAGTGCGGCCACACGATCCCGGAGAACTTCGGTTAGTGTGTGTGCCCTGGGTGAAGAACCGGAGCCTCCGCTGTAAGTACCCGGCAACCAGGGATGCGGGAGTATACAGAGCCGCTGGGGGAGATGATTGAGCTGCAGCAGGAGATATCAGAATGATATCTAGCACTAGAGTGCCTCTGCTGCAGCCCTTGAAGTCTTCTATCTTCTTTAAAATAGTTCTTCTTAGGGCTGCTGGAGCAGCCCTGGCTCTTAGCTGCCTGCACTGCAGGCACCAACTTACAAACTGAGCTCCTGTGCACGGAGGCGGGGTTATAGAGGAGGCGGCGCTAAACATCTTGGCAACAGTCAAAGCTTTTAGCCTGTTGGTGCCTCGGATCAAGATCCTACTCTACACCCCAATGTTATTCCCTGTGGAATCCAGTGTACCCCGCTGCAGAAAGTTGTAGACATCGATTCTGGCATATTTTGCCTTTGGGATGTCTCCAGCGGCGGCTCCTACCTTTTTTAGGTAGGGGGGCTGCCACTATGCCAGGTGAGGACAGTCTGACTCCTGTGACCTGGCATCAGCGCAATCGAGCTGAAAGGTGCCAAGTCCCGGTAACCCAAGCGGTAACATGAGTGTGCATGCACAAACCCTGGCTTCTATGGACTACATCAGCTGTAGTCCATAGAAGCTGTCTAGGCAGGGAGTGGCTTCCTACAGGAAGCCAGTTCTCTGCCAATCGCAGCCCAGTTTGGCAGTCCCGGATGGAGGAAGCACCTCCCAATGCGACTGCCTATTCTGCTGGTGACTGGCAGGTATGACTTTCAATAGGAAGTCATTGCCACTCACAATGAAGCCAGTGCAGTCTCACGGACTGCATCTGGCTCACTGAGCTGAGGTAGTGGATTTTACCTGGGGGGCTGCAGCCCATAGGTAGAATCTGCCACTGGATATCTCTCTCTATCAGTGCCATTTCTAGCGGCAGGCACGCCATGCGTTCTTGCCGGCTCTCTTATACTTCTCCAACTCCTCCATTCCATAGTACTCCGCTTGAGGATCTGGGTTTCGTGGCGCCCACCAGCGAGTGCACACCCCTGGCAATGAGCATTACCCTTGGCAAAGAGCATGACAACCAGCACATGAAACCCCTGGCAATGAGCGTGACACCCAGTGCATTAAACCCCTGGCAACGAGCATTACCTTTGGCAATGAGCATGACACCCGGCGCATGAAACCCCTGGCAATGAGCAGGTAATGTAAAAGTAATTAGAAGCTTAACTATAGAGCCTAATGTATTACAGGTATTGCGGTATATGACATAATATGGTGCAGGGAGCATAATATGTTGCAAGGTGCATTACTGTGTGGGGCTTAATATGGTGGAATGTTGTTGTTTTTTTCCTGTGGTGTAAGGTAGTCACCCAATTATCGGGAGCCTCCTGGTTAATCTGGGAGAGTAGGAAAGTATGGTATGACATGCCACACTAAAATATAAAAAAAGAAAAGTAACTGTCAGAAATTCACTATGCCTGATGGAAAAATTCTGATCACATAATTGAATTCAGAATTGAAAACTGCACTAGAGTCACTATTCCGTTTTCTTGTGAAAAAAATCACATTGATAGTGAAATTATTCCATTGCCATTCCTCCCTTATATTATATAATTGTGAGATATTGCATGTATTTCTAACTTGCTGATACTTCGCTATGTAAAGAGCAAAGCACAATCCCTGTGTATTTTGATACAGCTGATGATTTGGGGAGCATCTCAAATGCATAGCTTACATGAAATCCCTTGTCATAAAAAGGACTTTGTATTGCTAATTATTGATTAAGAGTTATTTACACAGCACTTTCCAGAGAATATGTCACTCACTCACATCTGTCCGTGCCCAAGTTCATCTTACAATCTAAACTCACTATCACATGGACACACATATACACTAAGGTTAATTTTTCTGACAGAAGCCAATTAAATTACCCATATGTTGATGGCGTGCAGAAGAGAAGTGGAGCATCTGAAGGAAAATCAGAATCAGAATCACTTTTATTGCCAAGTATATCAGAACCGAATACAGAGTACACAAGGAATTTGTTTCCGATAACCACAGCTCTCAGACAACATGACAACACAATAGGATGGCAATGACATACTGTTACGCAGAATAACACAACACAGAGAAGGGAAGCATGGCAGGCGCTTGAGTAGCATCTTCCGTGTAAGGTTGTGGGGTGGTCTAGGGAATAGTTAAGTTCAACATGATAGTTGCCTGGGGAAAGAAACTGTTCCTATGTCTGAGATCATGGGCGGGGTGGGAGTGGTTATTGATGATCCTTTCTGCCCGCTTCATGACCCTAGCCCGATAGATGTCTTCAATTGCTGGGAGATTAGTCCCTATGATTTAACCAGCAACTTTAACAATTCATTGTAGTCTGCTCTTGTCGTGAGTTGAGGCCAAGCCAAACCACACTATTACTGAGTTGCTGAAGACAGATAGGATGATTGCTGAGTAAAAGAGTATCAGGAGTTCCCGCGGCAGTTTGAACTTCCTAAGTTGACGTAAGAAATGCTACAGTCTCTGTTCGGCCTTACCCACTATGCCGTCAATGTTAGCATGCCACCTCAGATCCTTGGCGATCGTGCTCCCCCCTTTCTATCAGACCCCCTTGTACCAGTATAATTGGTGGTTCAGTGGCCTCTGTGGAGGAGCAGTCTCAGCGTGCAGCCTGTAGTTAGCAGCAGCAGGAAATAGTGCCTTTCAGCTTATGGTCCCGCTCTCCGGGAAGCCCCCTGTCGCCACTCTCATCACTCTCCCTGTCTCTCTCCCTGTCGTCACTCTCTCTCCCTGTCGTCACTGTCGTCACTCTCTCTCCCTGTCGTCACTCTCCCTGTCGTCCCTGTCATCACTCTCTCTCCCTGACGTCACTCTCTCTCCCTGTTGTCACGGTCTCTCTCTCCCTGTCGTCACTCTCTTTCCCTGTCGTCACTGTCTCTCTCCCTGTCGTCACTCTGGCTGTCCCTGCTGTCACAATTTCAGCTCATTCAGTGTGCTATAATGTGAATTTCGGCTCATTCAGTGTGCTACAATGTGAATTTCGGCTCATTCAGTGTGCTACAGTGTGAATTTCGGCTCATTCAGTGTGCTACAATGTGAATTTCGGCTCATTCAGTGTGCTACAATGTGAATTTCGGCTCATTCAGTGTGCTACAATGTGAATTTTGGCTTATTCAGTGTGCTACCATGTGAATTTCGGCTCATTCAGTGTGCTATAATGTGAATTTTGGCTCATTCAGTGTGCTATAATGTGAATTTCGGCTCATTCAGTGTGCTATAATGTGAATTTCGGCTCATTCAGTGTGGTATAATGTGAATTTCGGCTCATTCAGTGTGCTACAATGTGAATTTCGGCTCATTCAGTGTGCTATAATGTGAATTTCGGCTCATTCAGTGTGGTATAATGTGAATTTCGGCTCATTCAGTGTGCTACAATATGAATTTCGGCTCATTCAGTGTGCTACAATGTGAATTTCGGCTCATTCAGTGTGGTATAATGTGAATTTCGGCTCATTCAGTGTGCTACAATGTGAATTTTGGCTCATTCAGTGTGCTACAATGTGAATTTCGGCTCATTCAGTGTGGTATAATGTGAATTTCGGATCATTCAGTGTGCTACAATGTGAATTTCGGCTCATTCAGTGTGCTACAAGGTGAATTTCGGCTCATTCAGTGTGCTACAATGTGAATTTCGGCTCATTCAGTGTGGTATAATGTGAATTTCGGCTCATTCAGTGTGCTACAATGTGAATTTCGGCTCATTCAGTGTGCTACAAGGTGAATTTCGGCTCATTCAGTGTGCTACAATGTGAATTTCGGCTCATTCAGTGTGCTACAATGTGAATTTCGGCTCATTCAGTGTGGTATAATGTGAATTTCGGCTCATTCAGTGTGCTACAATGTGAATTTTGGCTCATTCAGTGTGCTACAATGTGAATTTCGGCTCATTCAGTGTAGTATAATGTGAATTTCGGCTCATTCAGTGTGCTACAATGTGAATTTCGGCTCATTCAGTGTGCTACAAGGTGAATTTCGGCTCATTCAGTGTGCTACAATGTGAATTTCAGCTCATACAGTGTGCTACAATGTGAATTTCAGCTCATTCAGTGTGCTAAAATGTGAATTTCGGCTCATTCAGTGTGCTACAATGTGAATTTTGGCTTGTACCGTGTGCTATAAAGTGAAAGGGGCAACAGTACTAGATAGCATAAGGGGTTCTACTACATGGGACACGCCCCCTTTTGGGTGACCATGCCCCCTTTTGGGTGACCACGCCCCATTTTATGGAGCATGCGCGCCTTCGGCGCGCTCATAATTACATCCTTGACTTTTGCATACCCCCACTTCAAAATTTACACTTCGACCACTGCATCTAATCAAGAGTGTTCTAGATTACATTCACTTTAGATTAAAGCAAGATGTTTCCAAAAGTAAAACAGAAAGGAAGTACACAGAACAGATAAGTTGTGCACAAGCGAACAAACAAGGTGGCTGTAGAATGTGACAATGAAATCTAGAGAAATAAAAAAAATTAGTTATATCAAAAGATCAGTTTAAGGGAAAAATGCTTCTACAAAGTGGATAAAAGAAACTTGTTGAAATGCCAAGAGAGAATGCATAGGAGTCATATGTCACAGGCTTACAAAAGACAGCCTCATCATGAACATGAGGGAGAAAAGAGTTGGAGTTACTGTACCTTTTGCCATGCCTGCATCCCGTAGTCTATAATAACTCCCCCAAAACCTCCTATGCCATATTCCATTTGTGATCTGTCAGTCATGGGGTATCGGGGGTCATTCCGAGTTGATCGCATGTAGCAACTTTTTGCTGCTCGTGCGATCAACTAGATGCCGCCTATGGGGGAGTGTATTTTAGCATAGCCGGGCTGCAATCTCTTGTGCGGCACTGCTATGCTAAAAAAGTTTTGTGCAGAACAAGACCAGCCCTGCACCTACTTGCCCAGTGCGAAGGATCCAGCGATGAAGGTCCCGGCTGTGACGTCAGATATCCGCCCTCCAAATGCCTGGACTCGCCTGCGTTCGGATCTCCATGCCCGGAAAACGGTGAGTATCCACCCCGGAACGCCTCCCCGCTGTCAATCTTCTTGCGATCGCGCTAGCGATCACTTTCTTCTTTCTTCTGGTCGTTGCCCAGCGATGGCTGTCGCTGGGCAACGACGTACGTGTGCATTGCGGGCAGCGCATGCGCAGTTCCGACCCGTTCGCACTGCAGCGATGAACCGCAGCGGAATTACCCCCATCATTCTGAGTCAAATGTAATATCAATATTGCATGCAGTTAAGCACAGGGTCCATGTGTACAGAATCACAGTTGCGATTGAGACATGCGGTCTCAGAAGTGTCCTAAAAATGTATTGGGCATTCCTGTGCAGTGGCTGGGAGGTGACAGGGAGGTGGCAAGTGGACGCATGAAGATGATCTCCCTAATAGGCATATTATTGGAGTGTTGAAGGAATGCCATTGAAGTGATTATGAACTCAGATGCAAAATTGCTCACATTGGAGGCCATAATTTGATGGACAATCTGCATCTAACGTGGGGCTTTTACACCAGGGTGGTGTGATATAGAAGATAGACATTAAAAAGATAGGAAGTCATTAGGTCTACACCATAGGGTCGACAGTCAAAAAGTCGACATGATCAAAAGGTCAACAGAGTCAAAAGGTAGACATTCAAAAGGTCGACATGGTCAAAGGTCGACACACACACACACAAAAAAAACATTTTCCCCCCCCCCCCCATATTTGTTGAAATGCGTCCCCTCGCGGGCTTGTTTCGCTACCATGTTTTGCACTCGGTGGCTCGCTATGCTTCGCTTCGCTCACCACAAGGTTACTAAAGGTAATACTTTGTGACATGGACAGTAAATCCAGCAAAAGTTGTAAAAACGTGAAAAGATCCTAAAAATCATGCCAACCATAAGTCGACCTTTTGAACCCGTCAAACTTTTTTCATGTCGACCTTTTGACTCTGTTGACCTTATTGTATCAACCTATTGACTGTTGACCTTTTAACTGTCTATACACCACCTCCCCCCGTGGAAGGACTTGTAGTCGTATTTGCATAACGTTGCAGAAGCAATACTTGCAAATTTGCACACTTATGCAGCACTTATGTCATTATCTTAATGACAAGGTGATTTATGTGCACCTTGTCATTAAGATAATTCCCCTGTATTTAAAACACACAGTCAAACACCTAACACCTGGAACTGTTTGCTCCTCTAAAACAAGTGTAGTAACTGTATAAAGTCAGTTATAATTGTCTCTCTATTTAAATTATTGCAACTAAGTGGGTCATTCAGACCTGATCGCACGCTAGATTTTTTTGCTGCGCTGCTATCTGGTCAGAACTGCACCGCAATGCGAAGGCGCGTCGTACAGGTACAAAGCGAATCGTTGCTGTGCGATGGATTTAACGAAGAATCCATTCGCATAGCCAATCGCAAGGAGACTGATAGGAAGAGGCCGTTTGTGGGTGACAAATGACTGTTTTCTGGGAGTGGTTGAAAAAAACGGAGGCGTGTCCAAACGTTTGCAGGGCGGGTGTCTGACGTCAATTCCGGAACCTGACAGGCTGAAGTGATCGCAGCGGCTGAGTAAGTTCAGGCCTACTCAGAAACTGCACAAAATGTTTTTGCAGAGGTCGGCTGCACAGGCGTTCGCACACTTGCAAAGCAAACGCTTGGACACGCCTGCGTTTTTCCAAGCACTCCCAGAAAACGGTCAATTGACACCCATAAACAACTTCTTCCTATCAATCTCCCTGCAATCGGCTGTGCGAATGGATTCTTCGTTAAATCCATCGCTCAGCAACGATCTGCTTTGTACCTGTACGACACGCCTGCACATTGCGGTGCATATGCATGCGCAGTAGTGACCTGATTGCTGCACTGCGAAAAACGGCAGCGTTCGATCAGGTCGGAATGACCCCCATTGAATTGCTAGGTGTAATATGCAGATAGCTCCATGTATTAGGAGTCTGACATTAGTACATGAGGTTGAGGGTTCAAGACCCGAATGCTGAATAAAAGAGGATGTAACTGAAGTAAATACATATATCCTGTGTACATACGGAAACCAATCAAAGGAGCCTGTCTGCCTGAACCAAGTTGTGGTCATTATCATTTAATTAACCTGACTATCATGTTGATTGTTGTTCCAAGGAAGATAAAACACAATCCACAATCAGTGTCGGACTGGGGCATGAAAGGCCCACTGGGGGAATGTAGTGGTAGGGGCCCAAGTTTAGACGTGTGGCTAGTCTTTAGAGTGGGTGTGGTCAGCTGCCACAGAGGCTTGGCTAGCCAATAAAGGGTGCATGGTCTGGGCCCACTAATAAATATATATAGTCAATAAATACAGCTAGTGCATCGTGAACATGTACCAGATAAATAAACACACCATAGTCCTGTGTAGTATAAGTTATGGTAGTTTTAACAGTACTCATCAGCCAGTGATCAAATAGCACTTGAACGGATATTTCAATACACATACTATAGTCAACATCAAATTGATTAAAATGCAGTTTTCTTTTTAGAATTACTTTTGATGTGTCACACATTCATGTTATACAAGGAGAGAGAATTGACAGCATAGGAAAGGAATGAGTTAAACATCTTGTGAGGGGTGGACCTAGCTGGAAGGAAAGTACAGCCCTTTGGGAAAAGGGGAGGGTTAGTATATATAGGGAAGGATAGACATTTTGTCTCTCTCTTGTTGGTGAAATTGCCTTTGAGTGGGTGAGTGCTGCATAGCAGAGCTCCCCATGTTATTGTTTGAGATTCCAATTTTAAAACAAAAAACTACAAGCTCTCCCCTGCATTCATCACTACATTCCTGCTATGTCCTCCTGGGTTTTATTACGGTTGAGGCTGGGCTGGCTTTGCCGGACGGACACAGGCGGCGGGGTAGGCCGGAGTTCCGGTCAGGCCGCCCGGAGGTGGAAGGGCGGCTGCCCTCGCCTCCGAGCGCGACGGACGAAGCAGCGGTGCCGGGCGCGCGCATGCGCGCCGCGGTGGGCGCCTGTCGATGGAGCCACACTCGGTTCCTTCTAATTCCCCTTCGCTGAGGCCGAATGGAGGTGCCAGGCGGGGGGGCCAGGCAGGAGACGGCGGTGAGCCGCGCGAGGCCTGTCGCGGGGCTTCGCTCGGCAGTTGGATGAAGGAGATGCGGCCGGGAGCTTGCTGGCGGGGAGCAGTGGGAAGCGCGCACGAGGTGCGCGCGCGCTCACGAGGTGCGCGCGCGCTCACGCTCGCCTCCGGCGGCGCCGTTCGCGCACGTGTGCGCGCAGCGGCGCCGCCAGCCTCCATGTCTCCCCAGATTTCTCCCCTGCAGCCGGAGTCCTGCGGGGGGGGGGGGGGGGGGAGGAGATGCAGTACATGTAGGGGTGGCAGCAGGGCCGCTCAGGAGCATGGGGGTTTAGCGGCGCTGAGAGACGGGGCGCGCGCACTAGGTGCGCGCGAGCCCGTGCTCACTGCAGGGTTATGGTCGTAAAAGGCAGGAGAGCTGCACACACCATCATTAGCTCTCGCCGCGGGGCCCACTCAGCGGCCGGAAGTAGCTCCGGCCTGCGGGGGGTGGGTGCCCGCGGGAGGGTGGAGGGTGACGGCGGCGCTGGCTCTGACGGGCGGGCACAGGAGGAGAGCCAAGATTGGTGGGGGCCGGGTCACTGCAGGTCAGAGGCGCTGCCGGTTCCCCACCTGGCCATTCTGGACGCATCGGGGCCCCGGGTGGCGCCTGTTGGGCGTCGGACCGCCCGGCGCGCGCCGTCGCCAGCTCTGGAGCCCGCAGGGGACAACGCCGTGTTTTGGGGGGGTCAAGACCCTTCTGGAACACTGGCGTTGGCCCTGGCCGCCGCGCCCCGGGAGTGGCAAACAGTTCCGGTGCGCCTGCAGCGGTTGGCGGGTCTGGTACGCAGGAGGTATCGGCAGCACAGCGGGTTGCTCGCGCCTGCAGGGAGCTTGGAGCGGCCGCGGCGCAGCTTGATCATCGTTCCGGGCGGGACTGGCAGGGGCGTGTGGCGGCTACACCTGCCCCCCGGGATGCTAGGCATTCACAGCGACTGCTGGCTGGGTCCTCTGCTCTGTTTTCTTCTGCAGGAGCGCGGGGATGGGGAGACGTCGGAGTCCAAGGATGAGGAGGTCGGATTTGCCACGCCAGAGGATTCCGTGTCGGAGCAGTCGACGGCATCAGGTGAGGTGGTACAGTCGGTATTGGGCTCCTCCACGCGCTCTAGTTCTCGCAGCTCTTCCTCCTCTTCCTCTTCTCTGTCGTCACAGGCATCCGCAGTCAGTAGTACTACTAGGGCGATGAAGCGGGCGACTAAATTCGCCAAGAGGGCGGCGGGTCAGCAGGAACGGCGGAAGAGGCGCAAGCGGCTTAGCGAGGACGCTCGCTGGGCCAAGAAGCGCCGCGATTTGCCTAGGGGTTGTTCCGCTGCGATTACACTGCCGTTATGCGGGGGCTGAGGGACAGCTGCCGTAGGAGGATACGCAGGGGGGACTTAGTTCATGTGTTCGTCTGTACAAAGGAAGCGAAGAAGGAGTATAGGTCGGCGTCTGCAAATAAGGGCATCGGGGCCGAGGCCTTCCGTACCTTCGACAACTGGCTGGACGGTTTTTGGGTCTTCGCGGCGTGCTACCTGGAAGATAGGCCGGACGAGCACAGGAACGTGATTCGGTACATGCTTCTAATACATGACTTGCAGCGCACATCTTCGGGATCGGAGTGGCGTAGGTGGAAGCAGGATGGTTAGCGGGTCATGGACTTTGGGTTCAGGGACGTCTAGGTCTGGCTCAAAGTCACTCGGGCTTCACAGCAGATGGAGGAGCCCCGGAAGCCGGGGGCGGACGGGCACCACCGCGCAGGGTCGTCCGCCCAGGGGTAAGGCGCGGACGGCGGATCGGCCAAATCCAGCCTCCTCCTGCTTCAAAGGCAGTCGTCAAGGTACCCGGGGTAAGCAAACTTATCCCAGGCAGGCCGCGGGCGGGAGCGCTCCACAGAGCTCCAACGCCAATTGCTTTAGAAACGATGGGCAAGGGGTTAAATTGGTATCCAAATAGGGCGGATGCAAAATTTCTGTCTTTCCGGTTTTAGTTTTGTTTTCGCGTGCCTGTTGCGAGCGGGGTGTCGGTTCGGGCCCAGTGGACACGGAGGTCATCTCTCCAGTGGGGGTGGTTCCGAAGAAGACCCCGGGCGCTTTTCGGCTTATTCAACATCTTTCTTACCCATCGGGGACGGTGGTCAATGACGTGAGGCCGCCGGATCATGGTTCGGTGGTTTATCAGTCGTTTGACGAGGCATTGGCGCTGGTCCGCAGTTACGGGACTGGGGCACTCATGACTAAGATTGAGGTTGAGTCCGCTTTTCGGTTGCTGCCGTTACATCCGGACTCATTCCGTTTTAGGGGGTTTCGGATCGGAGCGGAGTATTTCATCGGCAACGGTTTGCCGAGGGGGTTTTCCGTTTCATGCTCGTTTTTCGAACGGTTTAGCACGTTTTTACACTGGTTCGTGGAGTCTTCGCCAAGGGGTCATGGGGTCGCCCATTACCTCAATGACTTCCTGTGTGCGGGGCGGCACATTCAGCACGGTGCGGCGACTTGCTGGTCAGCATACGAGCCCTGTTTTTCCACTTCTGCGTTTCAGTGGACGAGGAGAAAACTGAGGGACCGTCCTCCTGTTTGTCCTTTTGGGGATCGATTTCGACACAGCGGCAGGATCGGGTCGGCTGCATCGGGACAAGGTGGTGAAGCTCCGCGAAGCTATTGGCCGGTTCGAAGGGTCGCGAAGATCACACTGCCGGAAGCTGGAAAGGGCGACTGCGGGGTGTGCCAGACCACATCATTTCGTGGGATGATCCTCCGAGATTAAAGGGGATGGGGCAATATGGGCCTCATTCCTGGAGGATTTCAACGGGGTGTGTATATGGCAGGCTCCAACGGTGGTCAGCGCTAGGTTGTAGTTGTTCACCGACGCGGCTGGGGCCTCTGGATACGGATGTTATCGGGAGGGATCTTGTGCGCGGCTTCGTGGACGGTATCGCGAAGGCGTAATCAGGGACCTTTTGCTTCTGGAGTTTTCCCCATTATGGGGGCGCTGGAGTTTTGGGGCGAACGGTTAGCTCCTCGCAGCATCTTGTTTAGATGTGACAATCTGGGCGTTGGCGCATGCGATAAATAACAAGGGGGCGAAGTCGCTGTCATTTTGGGGGTGCTGGGACAGTTGCTGTAGACATGCCTACGTCAGAACGTGTGGTTCCGCGCGCAACATGTGCCGGGGCTGGAGAACGGAATTGCCGACGCTCTGTCACGAGGCCAGTGGGAAAGTTTTTGTTTGTTGGCACCGGAGGCCGACGAACATGGCGTCCAGTTTCCCGGTTATGTTGGGAGGTGATCGGGACGGATTGGAGGGTCTTGCGTTGCGGTCAGTCGCGCCAGCCACGCTTAAGCCGCAAGCTTGGAGCGAGTAGGAGGAGTTTGTTTAAGGACGAATTCAGCAAGGTAAGAGCGGGCATCGGAGGATGCTTTCTTTTATTTGGCAGCTGTATGTTTCGGGTAGGTCCAGAGCGGTGGTATCCCGGTACTTGGCCAGGATTTCGTTTTTCAGCAGAATAAAAGGCGTCCCCGACGTGGCTAAGAGCGGGATTCCGTTGAAGGCGATGAAAGGATGGGCGCGAGTCGCGCCAACGCCGCCTGACAGGAGGAGGCCCATTGATGCGGCCTTGTTGCTGGATGTCATCAGGGCGGTTAGAGGTGTCGCGTCGTCCATGTTTTGAATTGCTGTTGCTCTTCAGTTTGGCGTGCTCAATGGCTTACCACGGGGCTTTCAGGGTTTCGGAACTGGTAGCGCCTTCTAAGCGAGCAGATTCGCGCATGCTGGTCGGGGACGTGGTGGTGGGTGAGAAGTCCTTGCTTTGCAGATTGCGGCGCTCTAAGACGGACCAAGTGGGGAGAGGTCAATGGGTCACCTTGGTTCCGGCTCTTGAGGAGAGCATTTGCCCAGTGAGGTTGGCGGTGCAATATGAGGCAGTACGGCCCGACGATCGGGGGTCATGGCCGCTGCACTATGACGGGCTGCCGGTGACGAAGTATCTTTTTCATGGGATGCTGGGTCGCTGTCTTGCGAGCTTGGACCTTCCACCCGCTGCGTTCGGGACGCATTCCTTCCGCATAGGGGCTGCGACGTCGGCTGCGGCGACGGGATTTTACACGTCTGAGATCCAGGCGGTGGGGCGATGGAAGTCGTCAAGTTACAGACGGTATATGCGCCTCGTTGCATGAGTTGTTAGCTTGCGCGTACTTGTGTGTCAATTCCAGTCGTTTAATCATGTTATTACAGTTCAGTACGTTATGGTGTTGCGCGTTTGTTTGTCTTCCCCCTTTTATCCTACTCAGGGATTAGCTACTCGCCGTTGCTGGCATGAGCCGGCAGCGGGGGTCTGGAGTTATTTTGCAATTTTTTGCCTGACTTGACGGACTGAATTCTAATCCACAATTCGGCTAATCTGTTTTAATCAGAGTCCCTCAGCAGGTCTTTATGCTTTCACCTCCAGCTGAGTTATTACATGTTTTACCCCTCCCCCCCCCCCCCCTTTTTGTTATTTTCGTCTTTCCCATTTGTGTGTTCATTTTAGGCTTCAAATTGGCTGATTGCTCGTGCAGATCGGCCAGGCCGAGACTGCTGCAATATACGACAGCAAAATTTTTCTTTTTGGCAGATCCTTCAGGTTAATGCAGTAAATTAAGCAATGGTATAGATGATTAGTAACCACTTTTACCCCTTTTCCTCCTCTTCAGGTTGGTTGGAAGATGACTTGCCTATTTTGGTGGTTGGCCACTCTTATGTGTATTGGGCCGCCCAGTTTTGGCCTCGCAGGGGGCACAGATGTTTCCTAGGGCTCGAGAAGTTCGTTGGCTTGGTTGGCAGGGGATGATGTAGACGGAGTGGAGAAGCAGTCTAGTGAGTCAGGCCAGCAGGCATGTAGCCCTAGGGTGTTGGTTGTCCATTTAGGTGGCAACGACCTGGGGAAGAGGACTTCTTTGGAGATGCGGTGGGCCATGATACAGGATCTGGCAAGTTTGGCCGCAGCAGTGGACCAATTGTATATTGGTGTTCTCCTTGATGGTGCCAAGGTTGAGTTGGCAAGGTGTGGCGGACGGTCGCGAAATTGAGGAGGCCACACAGAAGGGGAATGGACCACTTGTATATTGGTGTTCTTCTTGATGGTGCCAAGGTTGAGTTGGCAAGGTGTGACGGACGGTCGCGAAATTGAGGAGGCCAGGCAGAAGGTGACTGGGGCGGTGGCGAAGTGGGTTGTCCCACGGAGGCCAAGTGGTTCGCCACCCTAGGATTCATTTCAGAGACAAAGTCACCTTCTTCGGCCTGATGGTGTGCATCTATCCAATGAGGGGATGATGTTTTTTCCTGGAGGATCTGTTCCTAGGGTTGCTGGAGTTAGGGTGAGGTTATGGTGGCGGTGCGAAGACTCTGGGAAGGAGTCTTTCGCTGTTGGCGGAAAAGAACGGCAGTTGGTGGTTGTATGGTAAGCTGTAGTGATTTACAGTTTGATTTGGTTTAGGTGCACTCACCTCCATCGACTTATTGGCCGCTTGACCACCCGTCCGGGAAGGCAGCGGCAGGGCACCCAGGAGCGGTGGGTAGTCACTGTGGGGGTGGAGTTGTCACCTATTACCGGTTTTTGATGGTTGTAGTAAAATTAGGATGGTTTCGAATTGTTAGTATTTTACGGTTAATTTAGGTTAGTAGAGCCGTTCTTTTTGCTGCCACCATATGCCGGCTGTATCGGCATCTTAACAAAGTTTTCATTTACAGGTTTGCTATGGTTAGGGTCAAATAAATAGCTAGCAATTTTTCTGCCAAATTCAAGTCTCCGTGTCTTTATTTATTGGGTTTAGAGGTAACGAATGCTTTACTTGGAATGAACGGGTCCACCAAATGTCACTACGATGTTTATGCAAGGTCTACCAATTCTCTTGACTTTTCTTGTGATTGAATTCTCTTTTATGCAAACAAAATGCTGTCCATTCTGTTAAGTGGGCACTGTATCTTCCAAGGACACATATATATTATTTGATTATATCCATTCAAACACAATAATGTTCATAGGCTATTTATTAATTTGTAAATTGTAGCCTCTCTATTTTCAGGAAAACAGAATACAAATATGTACTAGCATTTGTCACCTTGGGCTCATACATTCTTATCTTCAGTATATGTGAGTTATCCCACAATCCAAAAACATACCAGCTACACAGGACCGGTGCTAGGGTGTTCAGCGCCCCCCTGCACACTATAAATTTGCGCCCTCCCATACTTTCAAAGGAACAGCATACATAATGCCCCCTGTAGCATTAACATTTATACACATAATGGGCTTAATTCAGACCTGATCGCTAGCAAGCGTTTTTTGCACTGCTGCAATCAGATAGTCGCCGCCTACAGGGGGAGGGTATTTTAGCTGTGCAAGTGTGCGATCGCATGTGTAGCAGAGCTGTACAAACAGATTTTGTGCAGTCTCTGCGCAGTCCAGGACCTACTCAGCCGCTGTAATCACATCAGCCTGTTCGGGTCTGGAATTGACATCAGGAACCCTCCCTGCAAACACATGGACATGCCTGCATTTTTCCAGACACTCCCAGAAAATGGTCAGTTGATACCCACAAACGCCTTCTTCCTTTCAATCTCCTTGCGATTGCCCCCGCGAACGGGTCCG
This sequence comes from Pseudophryne corroboree, assembly GCF_028390025.1. Taxonomy (NCBI): domain Eukaryota; kingdom Metazoa; phylum Chordata; class Amphibia; order Anura; family Myobatrachidae; genus Pseudophryne; species Pseudophryne corroboree. The sequence goes on along the minus strand of NC_086451.1, from coordinate 121,447,093 downwards.
TCACACAAATCCATTGCTGAGCGGCGATCCGCTTTGTACCCGTGTGACGCGCCTGCGCATTGCGGTCCATTTGCATGCGCAGTTTGGACCTGATTGCCCACTGAGCAAAAACGCACTGCAGCGATCAGGTGTGAATTATCCCCAATGTTCCTATAGTATTGCCACTTACAAACAATGCCCTCTGTAGTAGAGCCGCTTATACACAACGCCCCCTGTAGTAGTGACGCTTATACAAGACCCCCTCTGTAGCAGTGATGCTTACACATGTAACTCCCCCTGTATTAGTGACGCTTATACAAGAAGCCCCCTGTAGCAGTGACGCTTACACAGGTAATGCCCCTGTAGCAGTGACGCTTACACATGTAATGCCCGCTGTAGCAGTGGGACTTACACACGTAATGCCCCCTGTACCAGTAACGCTTATACACATAATGCTCCCTGTAGTAGTGCCTACAGTACATCCACAGAAGAACTCCCTACTGAGCTACTTCAAAAAGTGTGTGCCTAGAAGAACTGATGCTGTTTTGAAGTCAAAGGTTGGTCTCACCAAATACTGATTTGGTTTAGATTTGTTCTCTGTTCATTCACTTTGCATTTTGTGAATTGATAAAAATAAACTAGTACCACTTCTATTTTTTAAAGTATTCGTACTTTGCAGCATCTTTTCCATACCTGCCTAAATTCCTTGCACAGTACTGTGTATATATATATATATATATATATATATACACATATATATATACAGCTATGTATGAGAAACCATTTAAGTTCAATAATGTAATGTAGTATATGTATGTGTAATGTGTGTATATATATATATATATATATATATATATAGATTACCAAACCTTTGTTCATGTTCATGATGAAACCATCAATTTACTTAGGCAATACTTGAACCATTTGCCTTCCTCAATTCCTTTGTTTATGCAAAGTAAAATGTAGATGCCATTTATTAATGTGCATCATTAACAATCAACAGTGAGACAACACTCATTGTTTCTCCAATAATAAATCCCTGAATAATCTAATATCATGCAGTGAGTGAATAAGTATGAAGTGCAAATTACACTCTTATTTATAGTTGTGCACACTAATGGGCCCTACACACTGGCCGACATCACTGCACGATATGAACGATCTCGTTCATTAATGAACGAGATAACGTTCATATTGTGCAGTGTGGAGGCACCAGCGATGAACGATGCGCGGCCCCGCGCTCGTTCATCGCTGGTGCCCTGTCGGCTGTGCATGCAGGCCAATATGGACGAGATTGTCCATATTTGCCTGCACGTCTACGGAGACGGGTGACGGGGGAGTGAAGAAACTTCACTCCCCCCGTCACTGCCCCCCCCCCCCCGCCGCCGGGTCGCCCGTCGGCCGTATCGGCAGTCGGGCAGCTCGGCGACACATCGCCGAGTCTGTAGGGCCCATTAGAGGCTCATGTAAAATTTGATGGAATTTATGTGTAAATTGCTTTTTTTTATTTTACTTACAGAACTGAAAACACAAGTGGTGTTCATCTCAGCTAGCATAGTATATGCAACAGCTTTACTCCTGGACTAAACACAGTAGTATATGAGCCTGGTTTACACCTAAAGGTGTTTATTTACAACATACAGTACTTGCCCACATTTATTTCATCCCACCCAGGAGAGATCCCAGAGGGTACTGTACATGCTGATGGGGGCAGGGCAGGCCCAGCGCCGTTTTAACAGCAGTTTAGGTCCTTGGGCAAAGCAGTGAACTGGGGCCCCTACCCATCCTCCAGCAGTAGGGGGGTGGGGGTGGGCGGGGGCGGGTGCTATCAGCACCTGCTTTGATGTCCCAATGGGGGGGTAGTCGATGTTCTACTTCCGCACAGCATGTAGGACATGGAGCAGTAATTTCTGCTTATTATTCCTTTACTGCACCGATGGAGGGAGATGGAGCAGGTGGGAGATCACTAAACTGTAGAAGGGGGCATTGGGCTGAATAAAGGGGCCCCAGTACATGACTTACAAGGTGGTAGGGGGTGTTTAATATGTGCAGGGGGGGGGGGGGTGGATAGTGGAGTGGGGTTAATATTCAACATTTGGTGGGAGGGCAGCTTACTTGACTGCAATTATCTCCATTTCCTGGAAATAGATTTCTTAGCTTTCAAATATAAAAAGTTAGAGAGTGCTAACTTTCAGGAGGTACTGGTGACTTGAGGATCAGAGTTCAGGAGCCAGAACAATCCACCAGTGAAAATATAAAACTGCATACCAGGTGCGTGAAGCTGGAGCAGGGATTAGCTGCTGTAAGGATGATATCTCTGGTTATGGGCATAGTAGTGTGTCCACCAAAATGGAAGAGTCTCAGCTTTTGGAGTATACCCTCAGAAAAACTCTACGTCAGGCAGAACCCGAGATACAGTATCTGGCTAAGAAGAGCAACTAGCAGGCTTGGATGGGGACCACTGCTTTGAAGTCAGATATCTCCGGTTCCTCAGGGCCAATTTTTAAAAATCTGGTACCCCTGGAAAAAAGGGACCCTCAGCTATCAGCCTAGCGCCCTTATTCTTATGGGGCCCTTGGGAAACTGCCTATTGAGCCCATACAAAAAGACATCCCTGGGCTGACCCAGGGTCTTCCTGACATTAAGCTCTGCCCTCTCTGTGCAAAATGCCACAAATTGCAGGCTTTGAGAATCACATCATTTTGGTCCCGTAAGGGAGCCAGTGGGACTGGCCAAAAATTTGGTAATCTCTTGAACTTTCGGGAGAGAAGGTAAGTATGCTTTACAGTGCTAGTAGTAATTGTAAAAATGGTTGAAGTAGGAGTGTGCTACTGTGCATACGCTATATTGGTTCCTACAGGAAGGCTTCATTGACCAACCAAGTTGATCGCCGATTCTAAAACTGTGCATGCATGTTGCCATCTTGTCACTGTCTTATAGCTCCACAGTGGAAGTCAGACATCTTCCATTTAGCTCAGGGAAGACCCTGATTATCTACAATATTACTACTACAGAGAGCTGCCACTTACTGCTACATACCTGGTACCACTTGCATCCACACCACTACCCTTTATACAGATACAGTCACCGGCTGGTGAGCTGTATACCACCCTACACCGCACAAGCTACGCTCCATGATCAGTTCATACAACCGTAAGTGCGGCTGTACTACAACTGCTACCAATAAACCACCTCACTGTTAGGCATCCACTGGTGTGAACACTAACTCTGCCATACCACCGCTAGCTGTGTACACATTTTCTAACAAAAATGACAGTAAATAATTCATACACAATATAGTATATGGCTGGACACTGTAATTAATAACTAATAAAGGTGCATTTACCATGTAAAAAAGAAAATTAGAAAAAGACGTAAAGCAAAATGAAAGAATTAAGTTCAAATCAAGATGTAGATTTTTTGTCTTTCACTTTAAAAATAAGATTTTACTTACCGATAAATCTATTTCTCGTAGTCCGTAGTGGATGCTGGGGACTCCGTCAGGACCATGGGGGATATAGCGGCTCCGCAGGAGACAGGGCACAATAATAAAAGCTTTAGGATCAGGTGGTGTGCACTGGCTCCTCCCCCTATGACCCTCCTCCAAGCCTCAGTTAGGATACTGTGCCCGGACAAGCGTGCATAATAAGGAAGGATATTGAATCCCGGGTAAGACTCATACCAGCCACACCAATCACACCGTACAACCTGTGATCTGAACCCAGTTAACAGTATGATAACAACGAAGGAGCCTCTGAAAAGATGGCTCACAACAAGAATAACCCGATTTTTGTAACAATAACTATGTACAAGTATTGCAGACAATCCGCACTTGGGATGGGCGCCCAGCATCCACTACGGACTACGAGAAATAGATTTATCGGTAAGTAAAATCTTATTTTCTCTGACGTCCTAGTGGATGCTGGGGACTCCGTCAGGACCATGGGGATTATACCAAAGCTCCCAAACGGGCGGGAGAGTGCGGATGACCCTGCAGCACCGAATGAGAGAACTCCATGTCCTCCTCAGCCAGGGTATCAAATTTGTAGAATTTAGCAAACGTGTTTTCCCCTGACCAAGTAACTGCTCGGCAAAGTTGTAAAGCCGAGACCCCTCGGGCAGTCGCCCAAGATGAGCCCCCTTCCTTTTGGAATGGGCTTTTACCGATTTTGGCTGTGGCAGGCCTGCCACAGAATGTGTAAACTGAATTGTATTACAAATCCAGCGAGCAATCGTCTGCTTAGAAGCAGGAGCACCCATCTTGTTGGGTGCATACAGGCTAAACAGCGAGTCAGATTTTCTGACTCCAGCCTTTCTGGAAACATATTTTTCAGGGCCCTGACAACGTCAAGTAACTTGGAGTCCTCCAAGTCCCTAGTACCCGCAGGTACCACAATAGGTTGGTTCATGTGAAAAGCAGAAAACACCTTAAGGAGAAATTGAGGACGAGTCCTCAATTCTGCCCTGTCAGAATGAAAAATTAAGTAAGGGCTTTATATATGATAAAGCCGCCAATTCTGACACACGCCTGGCTGAAGCCAGGGCTAATAGCATCGTCACCTTCCATGTGAGATATTTTAAGTCCACAGTGGTGAGTGGTTCAAACCAATGTGACTTTAGGAAACTCAAAACAACATTGAGATCCCAAGGTGCCACTGGGGCACAAAAGGAGGCTGTATATGCAGTACCCCTTTTACAAACATCTGAACGTCAGGCACTAAAGCCAGTTCTTTCTGGAAGAAATTCGACAGGGCCGAAATTTGAACCTTAATGGACCCTAATTTTTAGGCCCATAGACAGTCCTGTTTTCAGGAAATGTAGGAAACGACCCAGTTGGAATTCCTCTGTAGGGGCCTTCTTGGCCTCACACCACGCAACATATCTTCGCCAAATGCGGTGAAAATGTTTTGCGGTTACATCCTTCCTGTCTTCGACCAGGGTAGGGATGACTTCATCTGGAATGCCCTTTCAGGATCCGGCGTTCAACCGCCATGCCGTCAAACGCGGCCGCGGTAAGTCTTGGAACAGACAAGGCCCCTGCTGGAGCAGGTCCTTTCTTAAAGGTAGAGGCCACGGGTCTTCCGTGAACATCTCTTGAAGTTTCGGGTACCAAGTCCTTCTTGGCCAATCCGGAACCACGAGTATCATTCTTACTCATCTCCCTCTTATGATTCTCAGTACTTTTTGTATGAGAGGCATAGGAGGGAACACATACTCTGACTGGTACATCCACAGTGTTACCAGAGCGTCCACCGCTATTGCCTGAGGGTCCCTTGACCTGGCGCAATATCTAGTTTTTTGTTCAGGCGGGACGCCATCATGTCCACCTTTGGTTTTTCACAACGGTTTACAATCATGTGGAAGACTTCCCGATGAAGTCCCCACTCTCCCGGGTGGAGGTCATGCCTGCTGAGGAAGTCTGCTTCCCAGTTTTCCACTCCCGGAATGAACACTGCTGAGAGTGTTATCACATGATTTTTCGCCCAGCGAAGAATCCTTGCAGTTTCTGCCATTTCCCTCCTGCTTCTTGTGCCGCCCTGTCTGTTTACGTGGGCGACTGCCGTGATGTTGTCCCACTGGATCAATACCGGCTGACCTTGAAGCAGAGGTCTTGCTAAGCTTAGAGCATTGTAAATTGCCCTTAGCTCCAGTATATTTATGTGGAGAGAAGTCTCCAGACTCGATCACACTCTCTGGAAATTTTTTCCTTGTGTGACTGCTCCCCAGCCACTCAGGCTGGCATCCGTGGTCACCAGGACCCAGTCCTGAATGCCGAATCTGCGGCCCTTTCATAGATGAGCACTCTGCAGCCACCGCAGAAGAAACACCCTTGTCCTTGGAGACAGGGTTATCCGCTGATGCATCTGAAGATGCGATCCGGACCATTTTTCCAGCAGATCCCACGTAAAGGTTCTTGCGTGAAATCTACCGAATGGGATCGCTTTGTAAGAAACCACCATTTTTCACAGGATCCTTGTGCAATGATGCACTGATACTTTTCCTGGTTTTAGGAGGTTCCTGACTAGCTCGGATAACTCCCTGGCTTTCTTCTCCGGGAGAAAACATCCTTTTCTGGACTGTGTCCAGAATCATCCCTAGGAACAGTAGACGTGTCGTCGGAAAAAACTGCGATTTTGGAATATTTAGAATCCACTCGTGCTGTCGTAGAACTACTTAAGATAGTGCTACTCCGACCTCCAACTGTTCTCTGGACCTTGCCCTTATCAGGAAAGCGTCCATATTTCTTTTAAGAAGAATCATCATTTCGGCCATTACCTTGGTAAAGACCCGGGGTGCCGTGGACAATCCAAACGGCAGCGTCTGAACTGATAGTGACAGTTCTGTACCACGAACCTGAGGTACCCTTGGTGAGAAGGGCAAATTTGGACATGTAGGTAAGCGTCCCTGATATCCAGTGACACCATATCGTCCCCTTCTTCCTGGTTCGCTATCACTGCTCTGAGTGACTCCATCTTGATTTGAACGCTTGTATGTAAGTGTTCAAATATTTCAGATCTCACCTAGCCGTCTGGCTTCAGTACCACAATATAGTGTGGAATAATACCTCTTCCCTTGTTGTAGAAGGGGTACTTTGATTATCACCTGCTGGGAATACAGCCTGTGAATTGTTCCCAATACTGCCTCCCTGTCGGAGGGAGACGTTGGTAAAGCAGACTTCAGGAACTTGTGAGGGGGAGACGTCTCGAATTTCCAATGTACACCTGGGATACTACGTGTAGGATCCAGGAGTCCACTTGTGAGTGAGCCCACTGCGTGCTGAAACTCTTGAGATGACCCCCTACCGCACCTGAGTCCGCTTGTACGGCCCCAGCGTCATGCTGCGGACTTGGCAGAAGCTGTGGAGGGCTTCTGTTCCTGGGAATGGGCTGCCTGCTGCAGTCTTCTTCCCTTTCCTCTACCCCTGGGCAGATATGACTGGCCCTTTTGCCCGCCTGCCCTTATGGGGACGAAAGGACTGAGACTGAAAAGACTGTGTCCTTTTCTGCTGAGATGTGACTTGGGGTAACAAAAGGTGGATTTTTCAGCTGTTGCCATGGCCACCAGGTCCGATGGACCGCCCCTTTATACGGCAATACTTCCATGTGCCGTCTGGAATCTGCATCACCTGACCACTGTCGTCTGGCAGATATGGACATCACATTTACTCTTGATGCCAGAATGCAAATATCCCTCTGCGCATCTCGCATATATAGAAATGCATCCTTAAAATGCTCTATAGTCAATAAAATCTTGTCCCTGTCAAGGGTATCAATATTTTCAGTCAGGAAATCCGACCAAGCCCCCTCAGCGCTGCACATCCAGGCTGAGGCGATTGCTGGTCGTAGTATAACACCAGTATATGTGTATATACTTTTAGGATATTTTTCAGCTTCCTATCAGCTGGCTCCTTGAGGGCTGCCGTATCTGGAGACGGTAACGCCACTTGTTTTTATAAGCGTGTGAGCGCCTTATTCACCCTAAGGTGTGTTTCCCAACTCGCCCTAACTTCTGGCGGGAAAGGGTATACCGCCAATAATTTTCTATCGGAGGAAACCCACGTATCATCACACACTTCATTTAATTTATCTGATTCAGGAAAAACTACAAGTAGTTTATTCACACCCTACATAATACCCTTATTTGTGGTACTTGTAGTATCAGAAATATGTAACACCTCCTTCATTGCCCTTAACATGAAACGTGTGGCCCTAAAGGAAAATACGTTTGTTTCTTCACCGTCGACACTGGAGTCAGTGTCCGTGTCTGTGTCTGTGTCGACCGACTGAGGTAAATGGGCGTTTTTACAAGCCCCTGACGGTGTCTGAGACGCCTGGACAGGTACTAATTTGTTTGCCGGCCGTCTCATGTCATCAACCGACCTTGCAGCGTGTTGACATTATCACGTAATTCCTAAATAAGCCATCCATTCCAGTGTCGACTCCCTAGAGAGTGACATCACCAATACAGGCAATTTGCTCCGCCTCCTCACCAACATCGTCCTCCTACATGTCGACACACACGTACCGACACACAGCACACACACAGGGAATGCTCTGACAGAGGACAGGACCCCACTAGCCCTTTGGGGAGACAGAGGGAGAGTTTGCCAGCACACACCAAAAACGCTATAATTATACAGGGACAACCCCTTATACAAGTGTTTTCCCTTATAGCATTTTTATATATGTAATCATATCGCCAAATAAGTGCCCCCCCTCTCTGTTTTAACCCTGTTTCTGTAGTGCAGTGCAGGGGAGAGCCTGGGAGCCTTCCTCACAGCAGAGCTGAGCAGGAAAATGGCGCCGTGTGCTGAGGAGAATAGGCCCCGCCCCCTTTTCGGCGGGCTCTTCTCCCGGAGTTTGTGAGATCTGGCAGGGGTTAAATACATCCATATAGCCTCAAGGGCTATATGTGATGTATTTTAGCCATAAAAAAGTATTATACATTGCTGCCCAGGGCGCCCCCCCCAGCGCCCTGCACCCTCAGTGACAGTTGGTGACTGTTGGTGAAGTGTGCTGACAACAATGGCGCACAGCTGCAGTGCTGTGCGCTACCTTATGAAGACTGAAAGTCTTCTGCCGCCTGTTTCTGGACCTCTTCAACTTCGGCATCTGTAAGGGGGGTCGGCGGCACGGCTCCGGGACGAACCCCAGGGTGAGACCTGTGTTCCGACTCCCTCTGGAGCTAATGGTGTCCAGTAGCCTAAGAAGCAAATCCATCCTGCACGCAGGTGAGTTTTCTTCTCTCCCCTAAGTCCCTCGTAGCAGTGAGCCTGTTGCCAGCAGGACTCACTGAAAATAAAAAACCTAACTTAAACTTTTATTCTAAGCAGCTCAGGAGAGCCACCTAGATTGCACCCTTCTCGTCGGGCACAAAAATCTAACTGAGGCTTGGAGGAGGGTCATAGGGGGAGGAGCCAGTGCACACCACCTGATCCTAAAGCTTTTATTATTGTGCCCTGTCTCCTGCGGAGCCGCTATATCCCCCATGGTCCTGACGGAGTCCCCAGCATCCACTAGGACGTCAGAGAAAATCAAATGTAAATATGCTTTATTGCTTTGGACCGGGAGGAAATATCACTGTAATAATGTGAAAATAATGCAGCAGCAACATTACTACATTATTAGGAGGGACACAGACAAACTAATTAATTAGACTTGACCAACAATCATCATCATCAGGGGTGGAGAACTGCAAGTCACCCACAAACTGTCACATACTGTATGCATCTTTGGTTGTGGTTAGAATTTTATGTGGACACTGTACTTTCACTAAGTTTACATGCCCCCTCCAAACCTATAACACATGGGGATAGAAGTGCGACATGCAAGGGAGAAACATACAATTTGTATTTACATCCAGATCTTAAGGTGTGTACACACAGTGGGATAAATCTGTAAGATTTTGGCTATATAGGCAAAATCTTATGAAAAGTTAGTGCATATCTCAAGGTGTAAAGGTGGGTACACACGGTGAGATCCTTGGTATGTCCGATTTTGACTATGCGATTTCCCTTGAACTCCCCCAGAGCCCAGATAGCAGAGATTGTACAGATTTTGACTATCTGTGCTTGAGATTTTGTCTATGTACGATTTTGACTAAGTGCCAATTTTGACTATACTTTGTACTAGATAGTACACTAGATAGTCATGATTCGACTTGCCTGCACAGTCTATCTAGCCTTATGATACCGACCCCACGGGAGTGCGCATCAGGATCAAATCTGTATCACAAGCTGCCTTAACGTGCATACACACGGTGAGATTCGGGCTAACCCCGATTCTCACTATGCGACAGGGGCTAGGTCGGCATCACAAGCACATAATGACTGTGCTTGTGATACTGACTATGGGGGTCATTCCGAGTTGATCGCTAGCTGCCATTGTGCGCTGCATAGCGATCAGTGAAAAAAAAGGCTAATCTGCGCATGCGTATGCACCGCAATGCGCACGCGCGTCGTACGGGTACAAAGTCCTTTGTGGTTTTGCATTGGTTCTAGCGACGATTCCAAACACACAGCCGATCGCAAGAAGATTGAAAGGAAGAGGGCGTTTCTGGGTGGCAACTAACTGTTTTCAGGAAGTGTTTGGCAAAACGCAGGCGTGGCTGAAAAAACGCAGGCGTGGCTGGGCGTTCACTGGGCGGGTGTGTGATGTCAAAAGTAGTGATGAGTGGGTTCGGTTCCTCGGAAACCGAACCCCCCCGAACTTCACCCATTTTACACGGGTCCGAGGCATACTCGGATTCTCCCGTATGGCTCGGTTAATCCTGAGCGCCCGAACGTCATCATCTCGCTGTCGGATTCTCGCGAGATTCGGATTCTATATAAGCAGCCGCGCGTCACCGCCATTTTCACTCGTGCATTGGAAATGTTAGGGAGAGGACGTGGCTGGCGTCCTCTCCGTTTATTAATGTTGATGCAAATATTTGTGCTTATTGCTTAATTGTGGGGACTGGGGAGCAGCTGTATTATAATAAGAATTTACTTACCGATAATTCTATTTCTCGGAGTCCGTAGTGGATGCTGGGGTTCCTGAAAGGACCATGGGGAATAGCGGCTCCGCAGGAGACAGGGCACAAAAGTAAAGCTTTTACAGGTCAGGTGGTGTGTACTGGCTCCTCCCCCTATGACCCTCCTCCAGACTCCAGTTAGGTACTGTGCCCGGACGAGCGTACACAATAAGGGAGGATTTTGAATCCCGGGTAAGACTCATACCAGCCACACCAATCACACCGTACAACTTGTGATCTAAACCCAGTTAACAGTATGATAACAGAGGAGCCTCTGAAAGATGGCTTCCTAAACAATAACCCGAATTAGTTAACAATAACTATGTACAAGTATTGCAGATAATCCGCACTTGGGATGGGCGCCCAGCATCCACTACGGACTCCGAGAAATAGAATTATCGGTAAGTAAATTCTTATTTTCTCTATCGTCCTAAGTGGATGCTGGGGTTCCTGAAAGGACCATGGGGATTATACCAAAGCTCCCAAACGGGCGGGAGAGTGCGGATGACTCTGCAGCACCGAATGAGAGAACTCCAGGTCCTCCTTTGCCAGGGTATCAAATTTGTAAAAATTTACAAACGTGTTCTCCCCTGACCACGTAGCTGCTCGGCAGAGTAGTAATGCCGAGACCCCTCGGGCAGCCGCCCAAGATGAGCCCACCTTCCTTGCGGAATGGGCCTTAACAGATTTAGGCTGTGGCAGGCCTGCCACAGAATGTACAAGTTGAATTTTGTTACAAATCCAACGAGCAATCGACTGCTTAGAAGCAGGTGCACCCAACTTGTTGGGTGCATACAGTATAAACAGCGAGTCAGATTTTCTGACTCCAGCCGTCCTTTAAATGTATATTTTTAAGGCTCTGACAACGTCCAACAACTTGGAGTCCTTCAAGTCGTCTGTAGCCGCAGGCACTACAATATGCTGGTTCAGGTGAAACGCTGATACCACCTTAGGGAGAAAATGCGGACGCGTCCGCAGCTCTGCCCTATGTCGAATGGAAAATTAAATAAGGGCTTTTATAAAACAAAGCCGCCAGTTCAGATACTCTCCCGGCCGAAGCCAGGGCCAGTAACATAGTCACTTTCCATGTGAGATATTTCAAATCCACCTTCTTTAGTGGTTCAAACCAATTTGATTTGAGGAAATCTAAAACTACATTTAGATCCCACGGTGCCACCTTAGGCACCACAGGAGGCTGTATATGCAGTACTCCTGTGATAAAAATCTGGACCTCAGGGACTGAGGCCAATTCTTTTTGGAAGAATATTGATAGGGCCGAAATTTGAACCTTAATAGATCCCAATTTGAGACCCATAGACAATCCTGATTGCAGGAAATGTAGGAAAACGACCCAGTTGAAATTCCACCATCGGAGCACTCCGCTGCTCGCACCACGCAACATATTTTCGCCAAATACGGCGATAAAGCTTCGCGGTGACTTCCTTCCTTGCCTTGATCAAGGTAGGAATGACTTCTTCTGGAATGCCTTTTCCTTTTAGGATCTGGCATTCAAACGCCATGCCGTCAAACGCAGCCGCGGTAAGTCTTGAAAAAGACAAGTACCCTGCTGAAGCAGGTCCCTTCTCAGAAGTAGAGGCCACGGATCGTCCGTGACCATCTCTTGAAGTTCCGGGTACCAAGTCCTTCTTGGCCAATCCGGAGCCACTAGTCTTACTCCACTTTGCCGTATAATCCTCAATACCTTTGGTATGAGAGGCAGAGGAGGAAACACATATACCGACTGGTACACCCAAGGTGTTACCAGCGCGTCCACAGCTATTGCCTGCGGATCTCTTGACCTGGCGCAATACCTGTCCAGTGTTTTGTTGAGGCGAGACGCCATCATGTCCACCATTGGTTTTACCCAACGGTTTAATAGCATGTGGAAAACTTCTGGATGAAGTCTCCACTCTCCCGGGTGAAGGTCGTGTCTGCTGAGGAAGTCTGCTTCCCAGTTGTCCACGCCCGGGATGAATACTGCTGACAGTGCTATCACGTGATTCTCCGCCCAGCGAAGGATCCTGGCAGCTTCTGCCATTGCCCTCCTGCTTCTTGTGCCGCCCTGTCTGTTTACATGGGCGACTGCCGTGATGTTGTCCGACTGGATCAACACCGGTCTTCCTTGAAGCAGAGGTTCCGCCTGGCTTAGAGCATTGTAGATTGCTCTTAGTTCCAGAATGCTTATGTGAAGAGACTTTTTCAGGCTCGACCACACTCCCTGGAAATGTCTTCCCTGTGTGACTGCTCCCCAGCCTCTCTGGCTGGCACCCGTGGTCACCAGGATCCAATCCTGCATGCCGAATCTGCGGCCCTCCAACAGATGAGCCTCCTGCAACCACCACAGAAAGGATACCCTTGTCCTCGGCGACAGGGTTATCCGCAGGTGCATCTGAAGATGCGACCCTGACCATTTGTCCAACAGATCCCTTTGCATGGAATCTGCCGAAAGGGATTGCTTCGTAAGAAGCTACCATTTTTTCCCAGGACTCTTGTGCATTGATGTACAGACACCTTTCCTGGTTTTAGGAGGTTCCTGACCAGGTCAGATAACTCCTTGGCTTTTTCTTCGGGAAGAAAAACCTTTTCTGAACTGTGTCCAGAATCATCCCCAGGAACAGCAGACGAGTTGTCGGCATTAATTGGGATTTTGGAATATTCAGAATCCATCCGTGCTGCTTTAGCACCTCTTGAGATAGTGCTAAACCCATCTCTAGCTGTTCTCTGGACCTTGCCCTTATTAGGAGATCGTCCAAGTATGGGATAATTAATACGCCTTTTCTTCGAAGAAGAAATATTATCTCGGCCATTACCTTTGTAAAGACCCGAGGTGCCGTGGACAAACCAAACGGCAGCGTCTGAAACTGATAGTGACAGTTTTGTACAACGAACCTGAGGTACCCCTGGTGTGAGGGGTAATTGGAACGTGGAGATACGCATCCTTGATGTCCAAGGATACCATAAAGTCCCCTTCTTCCAGGTTCGCTTATCACTGCTCTGAGTGACTCCATCTTGAACTTGAACTTCTTTATGTACAGGTTCAAGGACTTCAGATTTAGAATAGGCCTTACCGAGCCATCCGGCTTCGGTACCACAAAAAGAGTGGAATAATACCCCTTCCCTTGTTGTAGAAGAGGTACCTTGACTATCACCTGCTGAGAATACAGCTTGTGAATGGCTTCCAAAACCGTCTCCCTTTCTGAGGGGGACGTTGGTAAAGCAGACTTCAGGAAACGGCGAGGTGGCTCTGTCTCTAATTTCAACCTGTACCCCTGAGATATTATCTGCAGGATCCAGGGATTTACCTGCGAGTGAGCCCACTGCGCGCTGTAATTCTTGAGACGACCGCCTACCGCCCCCGAGTCCGCTTGCGAAGCCCCAGCGTCATGCTGAGGCTTTTGTAGAAGCCGGGGAGGGCTTCTGTTCCTGGGAAGGAGCTGCCTGTTGCTGTCTCTTCCCTCGTCCTCTGCCTCGTGGCAGATATGAATAGCCCTTTGCTCTCTTATTTTTAAAGGAACGAAAAGGCTGCGGTTGAAAGGTCGGTGCCTTTTTCTGTTGGGGAGTGACTTGAGGTAGAAAGGTGGATTTCCCGGCCGTAGCCGTGGCCACCAAATCCGATAGACCGACCCCAAAAAACTCCTCTACGCATCGCCTGTCCACTGTCGTGTCCATAAAGCTCTTCTGGCCGAAATGGACATAGCACTTACCCGTGATGCCAGTGTGCAGATATCTCTCTGTGCATCACGCATATAAAGAAATGCATCCTTTATTTGTTCTAACGACAGTAAAATATTGTCCCTGTCCAGGGTATCAATATTTTCGATCAGGGACTCTGACCAAACTACCCCAGCACTGCACATCCAGGCAGTCGCAATAGCTGGTCGTAGTATAACACCTGCATGTGTGTATATACCTTTTTGGATATTTTCCATCCTCCTATCTGATGGATCTTTAAGTGCGGCCGTCTCAGGAGAGGGTAACGCCACTTGTTTTGATAAGCGTGTTAGCGCTTTGTCCACCCTAGGAGGTGTTTCCCAGCGCTCCCTAACCTCTGGCGGGAAAGGGTATAAAGCCAATAACTTCTTTGAAATTAGCAGTTTTTTATCGGGGCACCCCACGCTTCATCACACACGTCATTTAATTCTTCTGATTCGGTAAAAACTACTGGTAGTTTTTTCACACCCCACATAATACCCTGTTTAGTGGTACCTGTAGTATCAGCTAAATGTAACATCTCCTTTATTGCCAAAATCATATAACGTGTGGCCCTTTTGGAAAATACGGTTGATTCGTCACCTTCACTACCGGAATCAGTGCCTGTGTCTGGGTCTGTGTCGACCGACTGAGGCAAGGGGCGTTTTACAGCCCCTGACGGTGTTTGAGGCGCCTGGACAGGCACTAAGTGAGTGTCCGGCCGCCTCCTGTCGGCAAACGACTGCTTAAGCGAGTTGACGCTATCCCGTAATTCCACAAATAAGGCATCCATTCTGGTGTCGACCCCCTAGAAGGTGACATCCTCATATTTGGCAATTGCTCCGCCTCCACACCAATAACGTCCTCATACATGTCGACACACACGTACCGACACACAGCAGACACACAGGGAATGCTCTATACGAAGACAGGACCCACTAGCCCTTTGGGGAGACAGAGGGAGAGTCTGCCAGCACACACCAAAAAGCGCTATATATGACAGGGATAGCCTTATGATTAAGTGCTCCCTTATAGCTGCTTTTATATTAATATATTGCCATTTATTTTGCCCCCCCTCTCTGTTATACCCTGTTTCTGTAGTGCAGTGCAGGGGAGAGACCTGGGAGCCTTCCTGACCAGCGGAGCTGTGACAGAAAATGGCGCCGTGTGCTGAGGAGATAGGCCCCGCCCCTTTTCCGGCGGGCTCGTCTCCCGCTATTTAGTACATTTAGGCAGGGGTAAATATCTCCATATAGCCTCTGGGGCTATATGTGAGGTATTTTTAGCCTTTTTAAAGGTTTACATTTGCCTCCCAGGGCGCCCCCCCCCAGCGCCCTGCACCCTCAGTGACTGCCGTGTGAAGTGTGCTGAGAGGAAAATGGCGCACAGCTGCAGTGCTGTGCGCTACCTTAAGAAGACTGCAGGAGTCTTCAGCCGCCGATTCTGGACCTCTTCTTGCTTCAGCATCTGTGAGGGGGCCGGCGGCGTGGCTCCGGTGACCATCCAGGCTGTACCTGTGATCGTCCCTCTGGAGCTTCATGTCCAGTAGCCAAGAAGCCAATCCATCCTGCACGCAGGTGAGTTCACTTCTTCTCCCCTCTGTCCCTCGTTGCAGTGATCCTGTTGCCAGCAGGAATCACTGTAAAATAAAAAACCTAAGCTAAACTCTCTAAGCAGCTCTTTATGAGAGCCACCTAGAATTGCACCCTTCTCGGCCGGGCACAAAAATCTAACTGGAGTCTGGAGGAGGGTCATAGGGGGAGGAGCCAGTACACACCACCTGACCTGTAAAAGCTTTACTTTTGTGCCCTGTCTCCTGCGGAGCCGCTATTCCCCATGGTCCTTTCAGGAACCCCAGCATCCACTTAGGACGATAGAGAAATAGGAGTACAGTGCAGAGTTTTGCTGATCAGTGACCACCAGTTTTATCCGTTCTCTGCCTGAAAAACGCTCCATATCTGTGCTCAGTGTGCTGCATATATCTGTGCTCACACTGCTTTATTGTGGGGACTGGGGACCAGCAGTATTATATAGGAGGAGTACAGTGAAGAGTTTTGCTGACCAGTGACCACAAGTATTATACGTTGTCTGACTGAAAAACGCTCCATATCTGTGCTCAGTGTGCTGCATATATCTGTGCTCACACTGCTTTATTGTGGGGACTGGGGACCAGCAGTATTATATTGGAGGAGTACAGTGCAGAGTTTTGCTGACCAGTGACCACCAGTATTATACGTTGTCTGCCTGAAAAACGCTCCATATCTGTGCTCAGTGTGCTGCATATATCTGTACTCACACTGCTTTATTGTGGGGACTGGGGACCAGCAGTATTATATAGGAGGAGTACAGTGCAGAGTTTTGCTGACAGTGACCACCAGTATATATAGCAGTACGGTACGGAAGGCCACTGCTCTACCTACCTCTGTGTCGTCAAGTATACTATCCATCTAGATTCTATACCTGTGGTGCATTTTAGTTTTGCAGTTTGCTGACAGTGACCACTAGTATATATAGCAGTACGGTACGGAAGGCCACTGCTCTACCTACCTCTGTGTCGTCAAGTATACTATCCATCTAGATTCTATACCTGTGGTGCATTTTAGTTTTGCAGTTTGCTGACAGTGACCACTAGTATATATAGCAGTACGGTACGGAAGGCCACTGCTCTACCTACCTCTGTGTCGTCAAGTATACTATCCATCTAGATTCTATACCTGTAGTGCATTTTAGTTTTGCAGTTTGCTGACAGTGACCACCAGTATATATAGCAGTACGGTACGGAAGGCCACTGCTCTACCTACCTCTGTGTCGTCAAGTATACTATCCATCTACATTCTATACCTGTGGTGCATTTTAGTTTTGCAGTTTGCTGACAGTGACCACTAGTATATAAAGCAGTACGGTACGGAAGGCCACTGCTCTACCTACCTCTGTGTCATCAAGTATACTATCCATCTAGATTCTATACCTGTGGTGCATTTTAGTTTTGCAGTTTGCTGACAGTGACCACCAGTATATATAGCAGTACGGTACGGAAGGCCACTGCTCTACCTACCTCTGTGTCGTCAAGTATACTATCCATCCATACCTGTGGTGCATTTCAGTTGTGCGCAGTATATATAGTAGTGGGCCATTGCTATTGATACTGGCATATACAGTAATTCCACACATTGAAAAATGGAGAACAAAAATGTGGAGGTTAAAATAGGGAAAGATCAAGATCCACTTCCACCTCATGCTGAAGCTGCTGCCACTAGTCATGGCTGAGACGATGAAATGCCATCAACGTCGTTTGCCAAGGCCGATGCCCAATGTCATAGTAGAGAGCATGTAAAATCCAAAAAACAAAAGTTCAGTTAAATGACCCAAAAATCAAAATTAAAAGCGTCTGATGAGAAGCATAAACTTGCCAATATGCCATTTACTACACGGAGTGGCAAGGAACGGCTGAGGCCTTGGCCTATGTTCATGGCTAGTGGTTCAGATTCACATGAGGATGGAAGCACTCATCCTCTCGCTAGAAAACTGCAGTGCCACTCCTAGATGGGCCAGGTGTTTGTGTCGGCCACTTGGGTCGCTTAGCTTAGTCACACAGCAACCTTGGTGCGCCTCTTTTTTTCTTTGCATAATGTGCTGTTTGGGGACAATTTCTTTAAAGTGTCATCCTGTCTGACACTGCAGTGCCACTCCTAGATGGGCCAGGTGTTTGTGTTGGCCACTTGTGTCGCTTAGCTTAGCCATCCAGCAACCTCGGTGCAAATTTTAGGACTAAACATAATATTGTGAGGTGTTCAGAATAGACTGAAAATGAGTCTAAATTATGGTTATTGAGGTTAATAATACTATGGGATCAAAATGACCCCCAAATTCTATTATTTAAGCTGTTTTTTAAGTTTTTTTGTAAAAAAAACACCCGAATCCAAAACACACCCGAATCCGACAAAAAAAATTCAGGGAGGTTTTGCCAAAACGCGTCCGAATCCAAAACACGGCCGCGGAACCGAATCCAAAACCAAGACACAAAACCCGAAAAATTTCCGGTGCACATGACTAGTCAAAAGCTGTCCCTCAGTCGTTAGAATCAACGCACACGAAGAGTAACTACAGGGCTGGTCTTGTTTTGCACAAAAAGATTTTGCAGGCGCTCTGCTGCACAAGCGTTCGCACTTCTGAAAAGCGAAAATACACTCCCCAGTCGGCGGCAACAATGCGTTTGCACGGCTGCTAAAAGTTGCTAGCGAGCGATCAACTCGGAATGACCCCCAATGTGTGATTTTGGCTAAGTGTCAATTTTGGCTGTCTTTTCTACGAGATAGTCAAAATTGACTTGCCCGCACATTCTATCTAGGCTTGCGATGCCGACCGCGCTGGACCGCGCATCGGGATCGCAAGGTGACTTTAACTGTGAGCCCCAATTTGCCATCCAATTCCTCTGGAGTAGCAGAATCACCATCTGCTTTAACATCATTACATTCTGCAGTGTATTGTCAGCTTAAAAAAAAAAGAAACATTAATTTTGTATACATCAATTGTTATCATTAATTATATATGAAATAACATATAAAAAAAAACCCTGAGGTACAAGAGCATACATAAAAGGTACTGAGTCCCTGGGTTATCAATAATGCAATAACTCCCTTGAAACTCTGGGCACAGGAGCAATGCTAATAATCAGAACAATGCTGATAAACACTTGAACAAATACTAAGGCTAATGGCTCAGAGAAAATAGGTAAATGTACAAAAGCTAACTAATAATGAAGTTATCACTTGAGTTGTGCTTTTGCCAGTAGAATCTATTGTGCTGTTAGTACATGTTAATGCATGAGAAATACATTGTGTAATACTGTAAAATGTTAAATGCAGAGTTATCATTCAGAAGACAAGGCTGAAAGCAGGCTCATAGGAAGGAAGTCATTCATACTTAGGACCCTATTCAGGTTGGATTGCCTATCTTGGTAAAAAGCAGTTGCTGTAATCAAATAGAGAAAAAAATAAGAATTTACTTACCGATAATTCTATTTCTCGTAGTCCGTAGTGGATGCTGGGGACTCCGTAAGGACCATGGGGAATAGCGGCTCCGCAGGAGACTGGGCACAAAAGTAAAGCTTTAGAACTACCTGGTGTGCACTGGCTCCTCCCCCTATGACCCTCCTCCAAGCCTCAGTTAGGATACTGTGCCCGGACGAGCGTACACAATAAGGAAGGATTTTGAATCCCGGGTAAGACTCATACCAGCCACACCAATCACACCATATAACTTGTGATCTAAACCCAGTTAACAGCATGATAACAGAGGAGCCTCTAGAAAAGATGGCTCACTACAGCAATAACCCGATTTTTTGGTAACAATAACTATGTACCAGTATTGCAGACAATCCGCACTTGGGATGGGCGCCCAGCATCCACTACGGACTACGAGAAATAGAATTATCGGTAAGTAAATTCTTATTTTCTCTAACGTCCTAAGTGGATGCTGGGGACTCCGTAAGGACCATGGGGATTATACCAAAGCTCCCAAACGGGCGGGAGAGTGCGGATGACTCTGCAGCACCAAATGAGAGAACTCCAGGTCCTCCTCAGCCAGGGTATCAAATTTGTAGAATTTTACAAACGTATTTGCTCCTGACCAAGTAGCTGCTCTGCAAAGTTGTAAAGCCGAGACCCCTCGGGCAGCCGCCCAAGATGAGCCCACCTTCCTTGTGGAATGGGCTTTTACAGATTTTGGCTGTGGCAGGCCTACCACAGAATGTGCAAGCTGAATTGTACTACAAATCCAACGAGCAATAGTCTGCTTAGAAGCAGGAGCACCCAGCTTGTTGGGTGCATACAGAATAAACAACGAGTCAGATTTTCTGACTCCAGCCATCCTGGAAACCTATATTTCCAGGGCTCTGACAACGTCTAGCAACTTGGAGTCCTCCAAGTCCCTAGTAGCCGCAGGCACCACAATAGGTTGATTCAGGTGAAACGCTGAAAACCACCTTAGGGAGAAACTGAGGACAAGTCCTCAATTCCGCCCTGTCCGAATGGAAAATCAGATGAGGGCTTTTACAGGATAAAGCCGCCAATTCTGACACGCACCTGGCCCAGGCCAGGGCCAACAGCATGACCACTTTCCATGTGAGATATTTTAACTCCACATATTTAAGTGGTTCAAACCAATGTGACTTTTGGAACCCCAAAACTACATTTAGATCCCAAGGTGCCACTGGAGGCACAAAAGGAGGCTGTATATACAGTACCCCTTTCACAAACGTCTGAACTTCAGGGACTGAAGCTAGTTCTTTTTGGAAGAAAATTGACAGGGCCGAAATTTGAACCTTAATGGACCCCCATTTCAGGCCCATAGACACTCCTGTTTGCAGGAAATGTAGGAATCGACCTAGTTGAAAATTCCTCCGTCGGGGCCTTACTGGCCTCGCACCACGCAACATATTTTCGCCAAATGCGGTGATAAATGTTTTGCGGTTATATCTTTCCTGGCTTTGATCAGGATAGGGATGACTTCATCCGGAATGCCTTTTTCCTTCAGGATCCGGCGTTCAACCGCCCTGCCGTTAAACGCAGCCGCGGTAAGTCTTGGAACAGACAGGGTCCTTGCTGGAGCAGGTCCCTTCTTAGAGGTAGAGGCCACGGATCCTCCGTGAGCATCTCTTGAAGTTCCGGTTACCAAGTCCTTCTTGGCCAATCCGGAGCCACGAATATAGTGCTTACTCCTCTCCATCTTATAATTCTCAGTACCTTGGTTATGAGAGGCAGAGGAGGGAACACATACACTGACTGGTACACCCACTGTGTTACCAGAGCGTCTACAGCTATTGCCTGAGGGTCCCTTGACCTGGCGCAATACTTGTCGAGTTTTATAAACATGTGGAAGACTTCTGGGTGAAGTCCCCACTCTCCCGGGTGGAGGTCGTGTCTGCTGAGGAAGTCTGCTTCCCAGTTGTCCACTCCCGGAATGAATACTGCTGACAGTGCTATCACATGATTTTCCGCCCAGCGAAGAATCCTTGCAGCTTCTGCCATTGCCCTTCTGCTTCTTGTGTCACCCTGTCTGTTTACGTGGGTGACTGCCGTGATGTTGTCCGAATGGATCAACTCCGGGTGACCTCGAAGCAGAGGTCTTGCTGAGCTTAGAGCATTGTAAATGGCCCTTAGCTTCAGGATATTTATGTGAAGTGATGTCTCCAGGCTTGACCATAAGCTCTGGAAATTCCTTCCCTGTGTGACTGCTCCCCAGCCTCGCAGGCTGGCATCCGTGGTCACCAGGACCCAGTCCTGAATGTGCGGCCCTCTAGAAGATGAGCACTCTGCAACCACCACAGGAGAGACACCCTTGTGCTTGGTGACAGGGTTATCCGCTGATGCATCTGAAGATGCGACCCAGACCATTTGTCCAGCAGGTCCCACTGGAAAGTTCTTGCGTGGAATCTGCCGCATGGGATTGCTTCATAGGAAGCCACCATTTTTCCCAGAACCATCTCATTGATGTACTGAGACTTGGCTCGGTTATAGGAGGTTCCCGACTAGCTCGGATAACTCCCTGACTTTCTCCTCCGGGAGAAACACCTTTTTCTGAACTGTGTCCAGGATCATCCCTAAGAACAGAAGACGAGTCGTCGGAATCAGCTGCGATTTTGGAATATTGAGAATCCAATCGTGCTGCCGCAACACTACCTGAGATAGTGCTACACCGACCTCCAACTGTTCCCTGGATCTTACCCTTATCAGGGAATCGTCCAAGTAAGGGATAACTAAAATTCCCTTCCTTCGAAGGAGTATCATCATTTCGGCCGTTACCTTGGTAAAGACCCGGGGTGCCGTGGACCATCCATACGGCAGCGTCTGAAACTGATAGTGACAGTTCTGTACCATAAACCTGAGGTACCCTTGGTGAGAAGGGTAAATTTGGACATGAAGGTAAGCATCCTTGATGTCCCGAGACATCATGTAGTCCTCTTCTTCCAGGTTCGCAATCACTGCTCTGAGTGACTCAATCTTGAATTTGAACCTCTGTATGTAAGTGTTCAAAGATTTTAGATTTAGAATCGGTCTCACCGAGCCGTCCGGCTTCGGTACCACAACAGTGTGGAATAATACCCCGTTCCCTGTTGCAGGAGGGGTACCTTGATTATCACCTGCTGGGAATACAGCTTGTGAATGGCTTCCAAAACTGTCTCCCTGTCAGAAGGAGACATCGGTAAAGCCGACTTTAGGAAACGGCGAGGGGGAGACGTCTCGAATTCCAATTTGTACCCCTGAGATATCACCTGAAGGATCCAGGGGTCTACTTGCGAGTGAGCCCACTGCGCGCTGAAATTCATTGAGACGGGCCCCCACCGTGCCTGATTCTGCTTGTAAAGCCCCAGCGTCATACTGAGGGCTTGGCAGAGGCGGGAGAGGGTTTCTGTTCCTGGTAACTGGCTGATTTCTGCAGCCTTTTTCCTCTCCCTCTGTCACGGGGCAGAAATGAGGAACCTTCTGCCCGCTTGCCCACGAAAAGACTGCGCCTGATAATACGGCGTCTTCTCATGTTGAGAGGCAACCTGGGGTACAAACGTGGATTTCCCAGCTGGTGCCGTGGCCACCAGGTCTGAAAGACCGACCCCAAATAACTCCTCCCCTTAATAAGGCAATACTTCCAAATGCCGTTTGGAATCCGCATCACCTGACCACTGTCGTGTCCATAACCCTCTACTGGTAGAAATGGACAACGCACTTAGACTTGATGCCAGTCGGCAAATATTCCGCTGTGCATCACGCATATATAGAAATGCATCTTTTAAATGCTCTATAGGCAATAATATACTGTCCCTATCTAGGGTATCAATATTTTCAGTCAGGGAATCCGACCACGCCAACCCAGCACTGCACATCCAGGCTGAGGCGATTGCTGGTCGCAGTATAACACCAGTATGTGTGTAAATACCTTTTAGGATGCCCTCCTGCTTTCTATCAGCAGGATCCTTAAGGGCGGCCATCTCAGGAGAGGGCAGAGCCCTTGTTCTTACAAGCGTGTGAGCGCTTTATCCACCCTAGGGGGTGTTTCCCAACGCACCCTAACCTCTGGCGGGAAAGGATATAATGCCAATAACATTTTAGAAATTATCAGTTGTTATCGGGGGAAAACCACGCATCATCACACACCTCATTTAATTTCTCAGATTCAGGAAAACTACAGGTAGTTTTTCCTCACCGAACATAATACCCCTTTTTGGTGGTACTCGTATTATCAGAAATGTGTAAAACATTTTTCATTGCCTCAATCATGTAACGTGTGGCCCTACTGGAAGTCACATTTGTCTCTTCACCGTCGACACTGGAGTCAGTATCCGTGTCGGCGTCTATATCTGCCATCTGAGGTAACGGGCGCTTTAGAGCCCCTGACGGCCTATGAGACGTCTGGACAGGCACAAGCTGAGTAGCCGGCTGTCTCATGTCAACCACTGTCTTTTATACAGAGCTGACACTGTTACGTAATTCCTTCCAACAGTTCATCCACTCAGGTGTCGACCCCCTAGGGGGTGACATCACTATTACAGGCAATCTGCTCCGTCTCCACATCATTTTTCTCCTCATACATGTCGACACAAACGTGCCGACATACAGCACACACACAGGGAATGCTCTGATAGAGGACAGGACCCCACTAGCCCTTTGGGGAGACAGAGGGAGAGTTTGCCAGCACACACCAGAGCGCTATGTATATACAGGGATAACCTTATATAAGTGTTTTTCCCCTTATAGCTGCTGTATCTTTAATACTGCGCGTAATTAGTGCCCCCCCCCTCTCTTTTTTAACCCTTTCTGTAGTGTAGTGACTGCAGGGGAGAGCCAGGGAGCTTCCCTCCAACGGAGCTGTGAGGGAAAATGGCGCCAGTGTGTTGAGGAGATAGGCTCCGCCCCCTTATCGGCGGCCTTATCTCCCGTTTTTCTATGTATTTTGGCAGGGGTTAAATTCATCCATATAGCCCAGGAGCTATATGTGATGCATTTTTTGCCATCCAAGGTGTTTTATTGCGTCTCAGGGCCCCCCCCCCCAGCGCCCTGCACCCTCAGTGACCGGAGTGTGAAGTGTGCTGAGAGCAATGGCGCACAGCTGCAGTGCTGTGCGCTACCTTGTTGAAGACAGGACGTCTTCTGCCGCCGATTTTCCGGACCTCTTCTGTCTTCTGGCTCTGTAAGGGGGCCGGCGGCGCGGCTCTGGGACCCATCCATGGCTGGGCCTGTGATCGTCCCTCTGGAGCTAATGTCCAGTAGCCTAAGAAGCCCAATCCACTCTGCACGCAGGTGAGTTCGCTTCTTCTCCCCTTAGTCCCTCGATGCAGTGAGCCTGTTGCCAGCAGGTCTCACTGAAAATAAAAAACCTAAAACTAAACTTTTCACTAAGCAGCTCAGGAGAGCCCCTAGTGTGCACCCTTCTCGTTCGGGCACAAAAATCTAACTGAGGCTTGGAGGAGGGTCATAGGGGGAGGAGCCAGTGCACACCAGGTAGTTCTAAAGCTTTACTTTTGTGCCCAGTCTCCTGCGGAGCCGCTATTCCCCATGGTCCTTACGGAGTCCCCAGCATCCACTTAGGACGTTAGAGAAACACCCATTGCAGAAATTGTGAACGCATCGCAACGCGCGATGTGATTGCATAACCATATGCAAATACTAGAACATCAAAGAGTTTTCACGCACCGTGGCGGCATATCTGGAACCGTGGGGGCATATCTGGAACCTGCCTTCTCCAGGTTAATACATCTGCCCCTCTGTGTGCCTTTCTGCAGCTACAGTATATCTACAGCATTAACAGTCTCGATGTGCCTCACAGCAGCTCCCTCTACACCATTAACAAACTAGGGGCCTAATTCAGACCTGAGCGCAGCAGCAAATTTGTTAGCTAATGGGCAAAACCTTGAGCCTAATGCAGACCTAATGCAGACCTGATCGCTAGGCTGCGTTTTCATACAGCAGGCACGTCGCACGGGTACAAACTACAAAGCGGATCGCCGCTCAGCGATGGGTTTGTGCGAAGGATCCATTCGCATGGGCGTTCGCAAGGAGATTGACAGGAAGAAGCTGTTTGTGGATGTCATCTGACCGTTTACTGGGACTGTTTGGAAAAATGCAGGCGTGTCCATGCGTTTGCAGGTTAGGGTTCCTGGTGTCAATTCAGGTCCCGGACAGGCTGAAGTGTTCGCAGCAGCTGAGTAAGTCCTGGGCTACTCAGAGACTGCACAAGATCTGTTTGTACAGCTCTGCTACACAAGCGTTCGCACACTTCCAAAGCAAAAATATACTCCCATATGGGCGGCGACTATGCAAATGCAGGTCTGCAAAAAAACCCTAGCAAGTGAACAGGTCTGATTAGCCCCCATGTGCATTGCAGGGAGGGCAGATATAACGTGCAGAGAGAGAGTTAGATTTGGGTGGGTTATATTGTTTCAGTGCAGGGTAAATACTGGCTACTTTATTTTTACACTGAAATTTAGATTTCAGTTTGAACACACCCCACCCAAATCTAACTCTCTCTGCACAGGAGAGAGTTAGATTTGGAGCTTTAGATTAGGAGCTTCACTCTGAACTTGCTAAACCCCTATTTATGATCTTTAAGGATTCAGTTATATCAGGTATGGTACCCAAAGACTGGCGTATAGCAGAAGTAGTGCCTATATTCAAAAAGGGAAGTAAAACTGAACTGGGTAATTATAGACCAGTTAGTCTTACATCTATAGTGGGGAAAGTACTGGAAGGTATTCTAAGGGATAGTATTCAGAAGTTCCTTGAAGCCAATAAGGTCATTAAAAGGAATCAACATGGATATGTGAAGGACAGATCCTGTCAAACCAACTTACTAGGTTTTTATGAAACAGTAAGTGCAAACCTCTATCAGGGTAAAGAGGTAGATGTAATCTTTTTAGACTTTGCCAAAGCT
Organism: Pseudophryne corroboree; assembly: GCF_028390025.1. Lineage (NCBI taxonomy): Eukaryota > Metazoa > Chordata > Amphibia > Anura > Myobatrachidae > Pseudophryne > Pseudophryne corroboree. Next base: position 121,420,990 of record NC_086451.1, on the reverse strand, counting down.
TTCGACACAGTACCACACATGCGACTTATCTACAAGCTACAAGAAATAGGGCTAGGAAGCTATATATGCAGTTGGGTCAAAAACTGGTTAGATAATAGGGAGCAGCGCGTTGTGGTTAATAGATCTTTTTCAACTTGGACTGAAGTGCTAAGTGGTGTGCCGCAAGGCTCAGTATTAGGACCGCTATTGTTCAACATTTTCATTAACGACCTAACAGAAGGACTAGAGAGCATGGTGTCAATTTTTGCAGATGATACCAAATTGTGTAAGGCTATAAATACAGAGGAGGATGCTGAGTCTCTTCAGAACGACTTAGTTAAATTAGAAGCATGGGCAGCCAAATGGAGAATGCGTTTCAACACAGACAAGTGTAAGGTAATGCACTGTGGTAGCAGGAACAAAAATAACACCTACATACTGAATGGGGTAAAATTAGAGGGATACTGTACTGGAAATAGACTTAGGTGTTCTCATGAGATAGCAAGCTAGGAAGCAGTACCCAAAGTAGGATTGCAGCAAAGAAGGCTAATAATATATTAGCATGCATAAAACAGGGAATTGATACAAGGGATGAGGGTGTTATACTCCCGTTATATAAATCACTGGTGAGGCCACACCTTGAATACTGCGTACAATTCTGGGCACCCTACAACAAAAAGGATATCCTGGAGCTAGAAAAGGTTCAGAGGCGGGCGACTAATTAAGGGCATGGAGACGCTGGAATACGAGGAAAGGCTTGAAAGACTAAGCATGTTTTCATTGGAAAAGAGGAGACTAAGAGGGGACATGATAAACATCTACAAATATATAAGGGGACAATATAGCGAGCTTGCGCGGGACTTGTTTTTGGTTAGATCAACACAGAGGACTCGTGGGCACTCGCTTTGGTTAGAGGAGAGGAGATTCCGCACAATACGGCATAAAGGCTTTTTCACGGTAAGGATAGTGCGTGTATGGAATTCCCTGCCTGAGGGAGTAGTAATGTCGGACTCTGTCAACACCTTTAAGAATGGGTTGGATAAATTCCTAATGGATAAGGATATTCAGGGTTATGGTGCATAGTGACGCACTATTGTTACTCTAAAAAAGGGATATAATGCAACGGCAGACTTTTTATATAGAGATGAGCGGGTTCGGTTTCTCTGAATCCGAACCCGCCAGAACTTCATGTTTTTTTTCACGGGTCCGAGCGACTCGGATCTTCCCGCCTTGCTCGGTTAACCCGAGCGCGCCCGAACGTCATCATGACGCTGTCGGATTCTCGCGAGGCTCGGATTCTATCGCGAGACTCGGATTCTATATAAGGAGCCGCGCGTCGCCGCCATTTTCACACGTGCATTGAGATTGATAGGGAGAGGACGTGGCTGGCGTCCTCTCCGTTTAGACACTTGATTTACTAATTTTGGGGAGCATTAGGAGTACTCAGTAGTGTACAGTGCAGAGTTTTGCTGATAGTGACCAGTGACCACCACTTTTATTTATAATCCGTTCTCTGCCTGAAAAAAGCGATACACAGCACACAGTGACTCAGTCACATACCATATCTGTGTGCACTGCTCAGGCTCAGGCCAGTGTGCTGCATCATCTATATATATTATATATCTGTCTGACTGCTCAGCTCACACAGCTTATAATTGTGGGGGAGACTGGGGAGCACTACTGCAGTGCCAGTTATAGGTTATAGCAGGAGCCAGGAGTACATAATATTATATTAAAATTAAACAGTGCACACTTTTGCTGCAGGAGTGCCACTGCCAGTGTGACTAGTGACCAGTGACCTGACCACCAGTATATAATATTAGTAGTATACTATCTCTTTATCAACCAGTCTATATTAGCAGCAGACACAGTACAGTGCGGTAGTTCACGGCTGTGGCTACCTCTGTGTCGGCACTCGGCAGCCCGTCCATAATTGTATATACCAGTGACCTAACCGTGGTTTTTTTTTCTTTCTTTATACATACATACTAGTTACGAGTATACTATCTCTTTATCAACCAGTCTATATATTAGCAGCAGACACAGTACAGTGCGGTAGTTCACGGCTGTGGCTACCTCTGTGTCGGCACTCGGCAGCCCGTCCATAATTGTATATACCACCTAACCGTGGTTTTTTTTTCTTTCTTTATACATACATACTAGTTACGAGTATACTATCTCTTTATCAACCAGTCTATATATTAGCAGCAGACACAGTACAGTGCGGTAGTTCACGGCTGTGGCTACCTCTGTGTCGGCACTCGGCAGCCCGTCCATAATTGTATATACCACCTAACCGTGGTTTTTTTTTCTTTCTTTATACATACATACTAGTTACGAGTATACTATCTCTTTATCAACCAGTCTATATATTAGCAGCAGACACAGTACAGTGCGGTAGTTCACGGCTGTGGCTACCTCTGTGTCGGCACTCGGCAGCCCGTCCATAATTGTATATACCACCTAACCGTGGTTTTTTTTTCTTTCTTTATACATACATACTAGTTACGAGTATACTATCTCTTTATCAACCAGTCTATATATTAGCAGCAGACACAGTACAGTGCGGTAGTTCACGGCTGTGGCTACCTCTGTGTCGGCACTCGGCAGCCCGTCCATAATTGTATATACCAGTGACCTAACCGTGGTTTTTTTTTTCTTTCTTTATACATACATACTAGTTACGAGTATACTATCTCTTTATCAACCAGTCTATATATTAGCAGCAGACACAGTACAGTGCGGTAGTTCACGGCTGTGGCTACCTCTGTGTCGGCACTCGGCAGCCCGTCCATAATTGTATATACCACCTAACCGTGGTTTTTTTTTCTTTCTTTATACATACATACTAGTTACGAGTATACTATCTCTTTATCAACCAGTCTATATATTAGCAGCAGACACAGTACAGTGCGGTAGTTCACGGCTGTGGCTACCTCTGTGTCGGCACTCGGCAGCCCGTCCATAATTGTATACTAGTATCCAATCCATCCATCTCCATTGTTTACCTGAGGTGCCTTTTAGTTGTGCCTATTAAAATATGGAGAACAAAAATGTTGAGGTTCCAAAATTAGGGAAAGATCAAGATCCACTTCCACCTCGTGCTGAAGCTGCTGCCACTAGTCATGGCCGAGACGATGAAATGCCAGCAACGTCGTCTGCCAAGGCCGATGCCCAATGTCATAGTACAGAGCATGTCAAATCCAAAACACCAAATATCAGTAAAAAGCCTCTTTTTTTCTTTGCGTCATGTGCTGTTTGGGGAGGGTTTTTTGGAAGGGACATCCTGCGTGACACTGCAGTGCCACTCCTAGATGGGCCCGGTGTTTGTGTCGGCCACTAGGGTCGCTAATCTTACTCACACAGCTACCTCATTGCGCCTCTTTTTTTCTTTGCGTCATGTGCTGTTTGGGGAGGGTTTTTTGGAAGGGCCATCCTGCGTGACACTGCAGTGCCACTCCTAGATGGGCCCGGTGTTTGTGTCGGCCACTAGGGTCGCTAATCTTACTCACACAGCTACCTCATTGCGCCTCTTTTTTTCTTTGCGTCATGTGCTGTTTGGGGAGGGTTTTTTGGAAGGGCCATCCTGCGTGACACTGCAGTGCCACTCCTAGATGGGCCCGGTGTTTGTGTCGGCCACTAGGGTCGCTAATCTTACTCACACAGCTACCTCATTGCGCCTCTTTTTTTCTTTGCGTCATGTGCTGTTTGGGGAGGGTTTTTTGGAAGGGACATCCTGCGTGACACTGCAGTGCCACTCCTAGATGGGCCCGGTGTTTGTGTCGGCCACTAGGGTCGCTTATCTTACTCACACAGCGACCTCGGTGCAAATTTTAGGACTAAAAATAATATTGTGAGGTGTGAGGTATTCAGAATAGACTGAAAATGAGTGTAAATTATGGTTTTTGAGGTTAATAATACTTTGGGATCAAAATGACCCCCAAATTCTATGATTTAAGCTGTTTTTTAGTGTTTTTGGAAAAAAACACCCGAATCCAAAACACACCCGAATCCGACAAAAAAAATTCGGTGAGGTTTTGCCAAAACGCGTTCGAACCCAAAACACGGCCGCGGAACCGAACCCAAAACCAAAACACAAAACCCGAAAAATTTCAGGCGCTCATCTCTATTTTTATATAAAATAATCCAGCATAGGAGACCTCAAATAGGTTGAACTCGATGGACAACTGTCTTTTTTCAACCTTAGAAACTATGTAACTATGTAACATGTTATACCTGCCCCCCCTGCAGTGCACATGGTTTTGCCCATTAGCTAACAAATTTGCTGCTGCAATCAAATCTGAATTAGGCCCAATGTGTGCCTCACAGCAATTTCCTTCACAATAATAACAATCTTTGTATGCCTAAGGCTAGGGCTACACATAGCGTTTTTGCCGGACCCGTTTCGCAGGACATGGGTCCGGCGAAAATGCTATGTAGATTCACACACAGACTTTTCACCAGATGCCGAAGAACGGCATCTGGCCTGTGCCACTATCAGATTTCAAGTAGAACACAGTATGTATTCTCCTTGAAATCCGGTTGTCCTGTCATCCGGCTCAACTGCAGCATGCTGCGGTTGGGTCCGTTGGTTGCAGCGCCTCTACATATGTGTGGGTGGCCACATAGGAGCCTATGTGTAGGCTCCTTCCTGCTAAGCGGATCCCGCTGAAGGGGACCTGCTTTATTATCAATGTGTCAAAAACAAAGCATTTATTGTTACTTTGTGATTGTTACCAACTATATGTTGATACTGTATATTTCTTACAGTGGCATAAGCAGAGGAGGAAAGTTCTCTTAGGGCTGTCAGAAGTTTTTGAACTTATACTCAGGGCCATCTTAACAGCATTGCAGGCCCTGGACAAAGCAATGCACTGGGCCCCTTACACACCCGTTCTGAAATAGAAAAAAAATATAAGATTTTACTCACCGGTAAATCTATTTCTCGTAGTCCGTAGTGGATGCTGGGGACTCCGTAAGGACCATGGGGAATAGCGGCTACGCAGGAGACTGGGCACAGCTAAGAAAGATTTAGGACTACCTGGTGTGCACTGGCTCCTCCCACTATGACCCTCCTCCAGACCTCAGTTAGGATACTGTGCCCGGAAGAGCTGACACAATAAGGAAGGATTTTGAATCCCGGGTAAGACTCATACCAGCCACACCAATCACACCGTATAACTCGTGATATGATACCCAGTTAACAGTATGAACATAACAGAGCCTCTCAACAGATGGCTCAACAATAACCCTTTTAGTTAACGATAACTACAGACAGTCCGCACTTGGGACGGGCGCCCAGCATCCACTACGGACTACGAGAAATAGATTTACCGGTGAGTAAAATCTTATTTTCTCTGACGTCCTAGTGGATGCTGGGGACTCCGTAAGGACCATGGGGATTATACCAAAGCTCCCAAACGGGCGGGAGAGTGCGGATGACTCTGCAGCACCGAATGAGAGAACTCAAGGTCCTCCTCAGCCAGGGAATCAAATTTGTAGAATTTTGCAAACGTGTTTGCCCCTGACCAAGTAGCAGCTCGGCAAAGTTGTAAAGCCGAGACCCCTCGGGCAGCCGCCCAAGAAGAGCCCACTTTCCTCGTGGAATGGGCTTTTATAGATTTAGGGTGCGGCAGTCCAGCCGCAGAATGTGCAAGTTGAATCGTGCTACAGATCCAGCAAGCAATCGTCTGCTTAGAAGCAGGAGCACCCAGCTTGTTGGGTGCATACAGGATAAATAGCGAGTCAGTCTTCCTGACTCCAGCTGTCCTGGAAACATATACTTTTCAGGGCCCTGACTATGTCCAGTAACTTGGAATCCTCCAAGTCCCAAGTAGCCGCAGGCACCACAATAGGTTGGTTCACATGAAAAACTGATACCACCTTAGGAAGGAATTGGGAACGAGTCCTCAATTTCGCCTTTCCCATATAAAATACAGATAAGAGCTTTTGTCAATTCTGATACACGCCTGGCCGACGCCAAGGCCCACAGAATGACCACTTTCCACGTGAGGTATTATAGCTCCACGGATTTAAGTGGCTCAACCCAATGCGACTTCAGGAAATCCAACACCACGTTGAGATCCCACGGTGCCACTGGAGGCACAAACGGGGGCTCACTATGCAGCCCTCCCTTAACAAAAGTCTGAACTTCAGGCAGTGAAGCCAGTTCCCTTTTGGAAGAAAATCGATAGAGCCGAAATCTGGACCTTAATGGAACCCAATTGTAGGCCCATAGTCACCTCTGACTGTAGGAAGTGCAGAAATCGACCTAGCTGAAATTTCTCCTTTGGGGCCTTCCTGGCCTCACAGTACGCAACATATTTCCGCCATATGCGGTGATAATGGTTAGCGTTCACTTCTTTCCTAGCTTTAAATAGCGTAGGGATAACTTCCTCCGGAATTCCCTTTTCCTTCAGGATCCGGCGTTCAACCGCCATGCCGTCCAACGCAGCCGCGGTACGTCTTGGAACAGACAGGCCCCCTGCTGCAGCAGGTCCTGTCTGAGCGGCAGAGGCCATGGGTCCTCTGAGATCATTTCTTGGAGTTCTGGTTACCAAGCTCTTCTTGGCCCACCCGGAACAATGAGTATAGTTCTTACTCCTCTCCTCCTTATTATTCTCATTACCCTGGGTAAGAGAGGCAGAGAAGGGAACACATACACCGACTGGTACACCCACGGTGTTACCAGAGCGTCCACAGCTATCGCCTGAGGGTCCTTGACCTGGCGCAATATCTTTGTAACTTTTAGTTGAGGCGGGACGCCATCATGTCCACCTGTGGCCTTTCCCAACGGTGTACAATCATTTGGAAGACTTCTGGATGAAGTCCCCACTCTCCCGGGTGGAGGTCTGCTTCTCAGTTGTCCACTCCGGGAATGAACACTGCTGACAGTGCTAACACATGATTTTCCGCCCATCGGAGAATCCTTGTGGCTTCTGCCATCGCCATCCTGCTTCTTGTGCCGCCCTGTCGTTTACATGAGCGACCGCCGTGATGTTGTCTGACTGGATCAGCACCGGCCGGTGTTGAAGCAAGGGTCTAGCCTGACTTAGGGCATTGTAAATGGCCCTTAGTTCCAGAATATTTATGTGTAGGGAAGTCTCCTGACTTTTCCATAGCCTTGGAAGTTTCTTCCCTGTGTGACTGCCCCCCAGCCTCGAAGGCTGGCATCCGTGGTCACCAGGACCCAGTCCTGTATGCCGAATCTGCGGCCCCCTAGAAGATGAGCACTCTGCAGCCACCACAACAGCGACACCCTGGCCCTTGGAGACAGGGTTATCCGCCGATGCATCTGAAGATGCGACCCGGACCACATGTCCAACAGATCCCACTGGAAAATCCTTGTATGGGACCTGGCGAATGGAATTTCTTCATAAGAAGCTACCATCCTTCCCAGGGCTCGCGTGCATTGATGCACCGACACCTGTATACGTATTAGGAGGTCTCTGTCTAGAGACGACAACTCCTTGGACTTCTCCTCCGGGAGAAACCCTTTTTATCCTGTTCTGTGTCCAGAACCATACTCAGGAACAGTAGACGCGTCGTAGGAACCAGCTGCGACTTTGGAATATTCAGAATCCAGCCGTGCTGTTGTAGCACTTCCCGAGATAGTGCTACTCCGCCGAACAACTGCTCCCTGGACCTCGCCTTTATAAGGAGATCGTCCAAGTACGGGATAATTATTTCGGCCATTACCTTAGTAAATACCTCGGTGCCGGGGACAGACCAACGGCAACGTCTGGAATTGGTAATGACAATCCTGTACCACAATTTTGAGGTACCCCTGGTGAAGAGGGTAAATAGGGACATGCAGGTAAGCATCCTTGATGTCCAGTGATACCATGAAATTCTCCAGGCTTGCAATAATCGCCCTGAGCGATTCCATTTCGAACTTGAACCTTCGTATATAAGTGTTCAAGGCTTTCAATTTTAGAATGGGTCTCACCGAACCGTCTGGTTTCGGTACCACAACATTTTGGAATAGTAACCCCGGCCTTGTTGAAGGAGGGGTACCTTGATTTCACCTGCTGGAAGTGCAGCTTGTGAATTGCCGCCAGTACTACCTTTCTCCGAGGGCAGCAGGCAAGGCTGAGGTGAGGTAACGGCGAGGGGGAGTCGCCTCGAACTCCAGCCTGTATCCCTGTGATACTATTTGCAGAACCTAGGGATCCACCTGTGGGCAAACCCACTGGTCCCTGAAGTTCCCGAGACGCGCCCCTACCGCACCTGTCTCCACCTGTGGAGCCCCAACGTCAAGCGGTGGACTCAGAGGAAGCGGGGGAAGATTTTTGATCCTGGGAACTGGCTGCTGGTGCAGCGTTTTCCTTCTTCCCTTGTCTCTGTGCAGAAAGGAAGCGCCTTTGACCCGCTTGCTTTTCTGAAGCCGAAAGGACTGTACCTGAAAATACGGTGCTTTCTTAGGCTGTGAGGAAACCTGAGGTAAAATTTTTCTTCCCAGCTGTTGCTGTGGATACGAGGTCCCAGAGACCATCCCCAAACAATTCCTCACCATTATAAGGCAGAATCTCCATGTGCCTTTTATAGGCAGCATCACCTGTCCACTGCCGGGTTTCTAATACCCTCCTGGCAGAATGGACATTGCATTAATTCTGGATGCCAGCCGGCAAATATCCCTCTGTGCATCCTTTATATATAAGACGACGTCTTTAATATGCTCTATGTTAGCAAACTATTATCCCTGTCTTAGAGTATTAATATTATCTGACAGGGTATCAGACCACGCTGCAGCAGCACTATTTATGCTGAGGCAATTGCAGGTCTCAGTATATAACCTGAGTGTGTATATACAGACTTCAGGATAGCCTCCTGCTTTTTATCAGCAGGCTCCTTCAAGGTGGCCGTATCCTAAGATGGCAGTGCCACCTTTTTTGACAAACGTGTGAGCGCCTTATCCACCCTAAGGGATATCTCCCAACGTGACCTATCCTCTGGCGGGAAAGGGTACGCCATCAGTAACTTTTTAGAAATTACCAGTTTCTTATTGGGGGAACCCACGCTACTTTACACACTTCATTCATTCATCTGATGGGGGAACAAAACACTGGCTGCTTTTTCTCCCCAAAAATAAAACCCCTTTTATGTGGTACTTGGGTTCATGTCAGAAATGCGTAACACATTTTTCATTGCCGAGATCATGTAACGGATGTTCCTAGTGGATTGTGTATATGTCTCAACCTCGTCGACACTGGAGTTAGACTCCGTGTCGACATCTGTGTCTGCCATCTGAGGTAACGGGCGCTTTTTTGAGCCCCTGATGGCCTTTGAGACGCCTGGGCAGGCGCGGGCTGAGAAGCCGGCTGTCCCACAGCTGTTTTACGTCATCCAGCCTTGTAAGGAGGTGACATTGTCGGTTAATACCTTCCACCTATCCATCCACTCTGGTGTCGGCCCCACAGGGGACGATATCCCATTTATCGGCCTCTGCTCCACCTCCACGTAACCTTCCTCATCCCACATGTCGACACAGCCATACCAACACACAGCACACACACAGGGAATGCTCTGACTGAGGACAGGACCCCACAAAGTCCTTTGGGGAGACAGAGAGAGAGTATGCCAGCACACACCAGAGCGCTATATAATGCAGGGATTAACACTATAACTGAGTGATTTTTCCCCCAATAGCTGCTTGTATAAACAATATTGCGCCTAAATTTAGTGCCCCCCCCCTCTCTTTTTAACCCTTTGAGCCTGAAAACTACAGGGGAGAGCCTGGGGAGCTGTCTTCCAGCTGCACTGTGAAGAGAAAATGGCGCCAGTGTGCTGAGGGAGATAGCTCCGCCCCTTTTTTGCAGACTTTTCTCCCGCTTTTTTATGGATTCTGGCAGGGGTATTTATCACATATATAGCCTCTGGGGCTATATATTGTGATATATTTGCCAGCCAAGGTGTTTTTATTGCTGCTCAGGGCGCCCCCCCCCCAGCGCCCTGCACCCTCAGTGACCGGAGTGTGAAGTGTGTATGAGGAGCAATGGCGCACAGCTGCAGTGCTGTGCGCTACCTTGGTGAAGACTGATGTCTTCTGCCGCCGATTTTCCGGACTCTTCTTGCTTCTGGCTCTGTAAGGGGGCCGGCGGCGCGGCTCTGGGACCGAACATCAATGGCCGGTTCCATGCGGTCGATCCCTCTGGAGCTAATGGTGTCCAGTAGCCTAAGAAGCCCAAGCTACCACCAGTTAGGTAGGTTCGCTTCTTCTCCCCTTAGTCCCTCGCTGCAGTGAGTCTGTTGCCAGCAGATCTCACTGTAAAATAAAAAACCTAAAATATACTTTCTCTCTAGGAGCTCAGGAGAGCCCCTAGTGTGCATCCAGCTCAGCCGGGCACAGGATTCTAACTGAGGTCTGGAGGAGGGTCATAGTGGGAGGAGCCAGTGCACACCAGGTAGTCCTAAATCTTTCTTAGCTGTGCCCAGTCTCCTGCGGAGCCGCTATTCCCCATGGTCCTTACGGAGTCCCCAGCATCCACTAGGACGTCAGAGAAACATAACATGCCTCGCCTGTGGTCCTGCGCCTTCTCTCCACATGCTTCCATTAACTGTCTGGCTGCAGATGGGAGGCAAGTAGAGAAGGCTGACTCACCATTCTGATTGTGTGGCCACCACCCACCCCTACTCTAAGGCCCCTAGAATTATGGGGCTTCGGACAGCTGCCCAGTGTACCTGTACGTAAAGATGGACCTGCTTATATTACAATTAAGACACACATTTTAACAAAGCACAGACTGCTGTAAAATCTACAATAAAGCATTGATTTGTGTCCAGATTTAAAATATGGACAATTATTAGTACTGTATTACTATTCTTTTTTTAATTTCTATACTTTGATATCTGGACTATAGGTCGACAGTCAAGAGATCGACAGTTAATAGGTCGACAATTAATGGTTGACATGCATTAGGTCAACATGGTCAAAAGGTCGACAGGTTCAACTGGTGACGTGACAATAGTTGACAGAACTTTTTTTTATTTTATTTTTTCATACATTACCATCCCCATGTACTACGATTGGGAACAGTAACCTGTGCTGAGTGCAGCAGTAGCGGAGTGAGGCACCTTGCCTGTAGTGAGCCATGCGAGGGGATGCAGAACAGTTATGGGATTTTTTTTGAGACAGAAGTGTGACAAAACACTAAAAAAAAAACCCCACTAAAAATTGTGTCTACCTTTTTTGTGTCAACCATTTCCATGTCGACCTTTTGACCCTGTCGATTAGTTGACCCTGTTGACCTAGTGTCTGTAGATCTTTTTAGTGCAGATCTAATGATCCACACTCGTATATTTTGACCTATGAATCCAGGATCATTGTGAACAAGTTACTTCTTCAAAGAGGAGACAAACCTCGTTCAAACACACTTACATATAAGCTTCAATGGCTTTAATATAGATTTTTCATTACTGGAAAATTTAATAATGCTCAATCCTAGTGGACCAAGTCAATGTCTATTTTGTCTCTTTATTAAAATTACCATAATCCCATGATTCCTACCACTTTAGTTGCTTAATAGATAGATGGTCACTGACACTAAAACTGCAGAAAGATCACTTAAAATGTCATCCAAATGGAACACAGAGTTATGCTGGGTACACACTAGAGCTACTTAATGGCGTGATCACCTTTGTGCCATCAGAGCAGCTGTTCAGGTATATATATATATATATATACACTTATCGATTGTCTGCTCGATATGTCAATTCACACATTATAACTGAGCGGGTATTTGAACTTGACCACCCAGCTGTGACAACAGTCCCTGCAGCCAGTGTATAGGCGATCGGCAGACCGCACATACACAGCTGGATGCGCCGATATATCTGCAGATATACGAGACAACAATGCTGCAGTGCCGACGCAATACTGTATTTCTGTGAACTACGTAATTCAGAGACATATTGGGTAGAGATGAGCGCCGGAAATTTTTCGGGTTTTGTGTTTTGGTTTTGGGTTCGGTTCCGCGGCCGTGTTTTGGGTTCGACCGCGTTTTGGCAAAACCTAACCGAATTTTTTTTGTCGGATTCGGGTGTGTTTTGGATTCGGGTGTTTTTTTCCATAAAACCTAAAAAACAGCTTAAATCATAGAATTTGGGGGTCATTTTGATCCCAAAGTATTATTAACCTCAAAAACCATCATTTCCACTCATTTTCAGTCTATTCTGAATACCTCACACCTCACAATATTATTTTTAGTCCTAAAATTTGCACCGAGGTCGCTGGATGACTAAGCTAAGCGACCCTAGTGGCCGACACAAACACCGGGCCCATCTAGGAGTGTCACTGCAGTGTCACGCAGGATGTCCCTTCCAAAAAACCCTCCCCAAACAGCACATGACGCAAAGAAAAAAAGAGGCGCAATGAGGTAGCTGTGTGAGTAAGATAAGCGACCCTAGTGGCCGACACAAACACCGGGCCCATCTAGGAGTGTCACTGCAGTGTCACGCAGGATGTCCCTTCCAAAAAACCCTCCCCAAACAGCACATGACGCAAAGAAAAATTAAAGAAAAAAGAGGTGCAAGATGGAATTGTCCTTGGGCCCTCCCACCCACCCTTATGTTGTATAAACAGGACATGCACACTTTAACCAACCCATCATTTCAGTGACAGGGTCTGCCACACGACTGTGACTGATATGACGGGTTGGTTTGGACGCCCACCAAAAAAGAAGCAATTAATCTCTCCTTGCACAAACTGGCTCTACAGAGGCAAGATGTCCACCTCATCATCATCCTCCGATATATCACCGTGTACATCCCCCTCCTCACAGATTATCAATTCGTCCCCACTGGAATCCACCATCTCAGCTCCCTGTGTACTTTGTGGAGGCAATTGCTGCTGATCAATGTCTCCGCGGAGGAATTGATTATAATTCATTTTAATGAACATCATCTTCTCCACATTTTCTGGATGTAACCTCGTACGCCGATTGCTGACAAGGTGAGCGGCGGCACTAAACACTCTTTCGGAGTACACACTTGTGGGAGGGCAACTTAGGTAGAATAAAGCCAGTTTGTGCAAGGGCCTCCAAATTGCCTCTTTTTCCTGCCAGTATAAGTACGGACTGTGTGACGGGCCTACTTGGATGCGGTCACTCATATAATACTCCACCATTCTTTCAATGTTGAGAGAATCATATGCAGTGACAGTAGACGACATGTCCGTAATCGTTGTCAGGTCCTTCAGTCCGGACCAGATGTCAGCATCAGCAGTCGCTCCAGACTGCCCTGCATCACCGCCAGCGGGTGGGCTCGGAATTCTGAGCCTTTTCCTCGCACCCCCAGTTGCGGGAGAATGTGAAGGAGGAGATGTTGACAGGTCGCGTTCCGCTTGACTTGACAATTTTGTCACCAGCAGGTCTTTCAACCCCAGCAGACTTGTGTCTGCCGGAAAGAGAGATCCAAGGTAGGCTTTAAATCTAGGATCGAGCACGGTGGCCAAAATGTAGTGCTCTGATTTCAACAGATTGACCACCCGTGAATCCTTGTTAAGCGAATTAAGGGCTCCATCCACAAGTCCCACATGCCTAGCGGAATCGCTCCGTGTTAGCTCCTCCTTCAATGTCTCCAGCTTCTTCTGCAAAAGCCTGATGAGGGGAATGACCTGACTCAGGCTGGCAGTGTCTGAACTGACTTCACGTGTGGCAAGTTCAAAGGGCATCAGAACCTTGCACAACGTTGAAATCATTCTCCACTGCACTTGAGACAGGTGCATTCCACCTCCTATATCGTGCTCAATTGTATAGGCTTGAATGGCCTTTTGCTGCTCCTCCAACCTCTGAAGCATATAGAGGGTTGAATTCCACCTCGTTACCACTTCTTGCTTCAGATGATGGCAGGGCAGGTTCAGTAGTTTTTGGTGGTGCTCCAGTCTTCTGTACGTGGTGCCTGTACGCCGAAAGTGTCCCGGAATTCTTCTGGCCACCGACAGCATCTCTTGCACGCCCCTGTCGTTTTTTAAAAAATTCTGCACCACCAAATTCAAGGTATGTGCAAAACATGGGACGTGCTGGAATTTGCCCATATTTAATGCACACACAATATTGCTGGCGTTGTCCGATGCCACAAATCCACAGGAGAGTCCAATTGGGGTAAGCCATTCCGCGATGATCTTCCTCAGTTGCCGTAAGAGGTTTTCAGCTGTGTGCGTATTCTGGAAAGCGGTGATACAAAGCGTAGCCTGCCTAGGAAAGAGTTGGCGTTTGCGAGATGCTGCTACTGGTGCCGCCGCTGCTGTTCTTGCGGCGGGAGTCCATACATCTACCCAGTGGGCTGTCACAGTCATATAGTCCTGACCCTGCCCTGCTCCACCTGTCCACATGTCCGTGGTTAAGTGGACATTGGGTACAACTGCATTTTTTAGGACACTGGTGAGTCTTTTTCTGACGTCCGTGTACATTCTCGGTATCGCCTGCCTAGAGAAGTGGAACCTAGAAGGTATTTGGTAACGGGGGCACACTGCCTCAATAAATTGTCTAGTTCCCTGTGAACTAACGGCGGATACCGTACGCACGTCTAACACCAACATAGTTGTCAAGGCCTCAGTTATCCGCTTTGCAGCAGGATGACTGCTGTGATATTTCATCTTCCTCGCAAAGGACTGTTGGACAGTCAATTGCTTACTGGAAGTAGTACAAGTGGGCTTTCGACTTCCCCTCTGGGATGACCATCGACTCCCAGCAGCAACAACAGCAGCGCCAGCAGCAGTAGGCGTTACACGCAAGGATGCATCGGAGGAATCCCAGGCAGGAGAGGACTCGTCAGAATTGCCAGTGACATGGCCTGCAGGACTATTGGCATTCCTGGGGAAGGAGGAAATTGACACTGAGGGAGTTGGTGGGGTGGTTTGCGTGAGCTTGGTTACAAGAGGAAGGGATTTACTGGTCAGTGGACTGCTTCCGCTGTCGCCCAAAGTTTTTGAACTTGTCACTGACTTATTATGAATGCGCTGCAGGTGACGTATAAGGGAGGATGTTCCGAGGTGGTTAACGTCCTTACCCCTACTTATTACAGCTTGACAAAGGCAACACACGGCTTGACACCTGTTGTCCGCTTTTCTGTTGAAATACCTCCACACTGAAGAGCTGATTTTTTTGGTATTTTCACCAGGCATGTCAACGGCCATATTCCTCCCACGGACAACAGGTGTCTCCCCGGGTGCCTGACTTAAACAAACCACCTCACCATCAGAATCCTCCTGGTCAATTTCCTCCCCAGCGCCAGCAACACCCATATCCTCCTCATCCTGGTGTACTTCAACACTGACATCTTCAATCTGACTATCAGGAACTGGACTGCGGGTGCTCCTTCCAGCACTTGCAGGGGGCGTGCAAATGGTGGAAGGCGCATGCTCTTCACGTCCAGTGTTGGGAAGGTCAGGCATCGCAACCGACACAATTGGACTCTCCTTGTGGATTTGGGATTTCGAAGAACGCACAGTTCTTTGCGGTGCTTTTGCCAGCTTGAGTCTTTTCAGTTTTCTAGCGAGAGGCTGAGTGCTTCCATCCTCATGTGAAGCTGAACCACTAGCCATGAACATAGGCCAGGGCCTCAGCCGTTCCTTGCCACTCCGTGTGGTAAATGGCATATTGGCAAGTTTACGCTTCTCCTCCGACAATTTTATTTTAGGTTTTGGAGTCCTTTTTTTACTGATATTTGGTGTTTTGGATTTGACATGCTCTGTACTATGACATTGGGCATCGGCCTTGGCAGACGACGTTGCTGGCATTTCATTGTCTCGGCCATGACTAGTGGCAGCAGCTTCAGCACGAGGTGGAAGTGGATCTTGATCTTTCCCTAATTTTGGAACCTCAACATTTTTGTTCTCCATATTTTAATAGGCACAACTAAAAGGCACCTCAGGTAAACAATGGAGATGGATGGATACTAGTATACAATTATGGATGGACTGCCGAGTGCCGACACAGAGGTAGCTACAGCCGTGGACTACCGTACTGTACTGTGTCTGCTGCTAATAGACTGGATGATAATGAGATGTAGTATGTATAAAGAAGAAAGAAAAAAAAAAACCACGGGTAGGTGGTATACAATTATGGATGGACTGCCGAGTGCCGACACAGAGGTAGCTACAGCCGTGAACTACCGTACTGTGTCTGCTGCTAATATAGACTGGTTGATAATGAGATGTAGTATGTATAAAGAAGAAAGAAAAAAAAAACCACGGGTAGGTGGTATACAATTATGGATGGACTGCCGAGTGCCGACACAGAGATAGCTACAGCCGTGGACTACCGTACTGTACTGTGTCTGCTGCTAATATAGACTGGATGATAATGAGATGTAGTATGTATAAAGAAGAAAGAAAAAAAAACCACGGGTAGGTGGTATACAATTATGGATGGACTGCCGAGTGCCGACACAGAGGTAGCTACAGCCGTGGACTACCGTACTGTACTGTGTCTGCTGCTAATATAGACTGGATGATAATGAGATGTAGTATGTATAAAGAAGAAAGAAAAAAAAAACCACGGGTAGGTGGTATACAATTATGGATGGACTGCCGAGTGCCGACACAGAGGTAGCTACAGCCGTGAACTACCGTACTGTGTCTGCTGCTAATATAGACTGGTTGATAATGAGATGTAGTATGTATAAAGAAGAAAGAAAAAAAAAAAACACGGGTAGGTGGTATACAATTATGGATGGACTGCCGAGTGCCGACACAGAGGTAGCTACAGCCGTGGACTACCGTACTGTACTGTGTCTGCTGCTAATATAGACTGGATGATAATGAGATGTAGTATGTATAAAGAAGAAAGAAAAAAAAAACCACGGGTAGGTGGTATACAATTATGGATGGACTGCCGAGTGCCGACACAGAGGTAGCTACAGCCGTGGACTACCGTACTGTACTGTGTCTGCTGCTAATATAGACTGGATGATAATGAGATGTAGTATGTATAAAGAAGAAAGAAAAAAAAAACCACGGGTAGGTGGTATACAATTATGGATGGACTGCCGAGTGCCGACACAGAGGTAGCTACAGCCGTGAACTACCGTACTGTGTCTGCTGCTAATATAGACTGGTTGATAATGAGATGTAGTATGTATAAAGAAGAAAGAAAAAAAAACCACGGGTAGGTGGTATACAATTATGGATGGACTGCCGAGTGCCGACACAGAGGTAGCTACAGCCGTGGACTACCGTACTGTACTGTGTCTGCTGCTAATATAGACTGGATGATAATGAGATGTAGTATGTATAAAGAAGAAAGAAAAAAAAAACCACGGGTAGGTGGTATACAATTATGGATGGACTGCCGAGTGCCGACACAGAGGTAGCTACAGCCGTGGACTACCGTACTGTACTGTGTCTGCTGCTAATATAGACTGGATGATAATGAGATGTAGTATGTATGTATAAAGAAGAAAGAAAAAAAAAACCACGGGTAGGTGGTATACAATTATGGATGGACTGCCGAGTGCCGACACAGAGGTAGCTACAGCCGTGAACTACCGTACTGTGTCTGCTGCTAGTATAGACTGGATGATAAATAATGATATAAAAAATATATATATATATCACTACTGCAGCCGGACAGGTATATATTATATAATGACGGACCTGCTGGACACTGTCTGTCAGCAGAATGAGTTTTTTAATTTTTATAGAATAAAAAAACACCACACAAGTCACACGACGAGTGTACTTTTTCAGGCAGACATTCAATCACAATATATATACTATACTGGTGGTCAGTGTGGTCAGGTCACTGGTCACAGTGGTCAGTGGTCAGTCACACTGGCAGTGGCACTCTGGCAGCAAAAGTGTGCACTGTTTAATATGTACTCCTGGCTCCTGCTATAACCTATAACTGCTCCCCAGTCTCCCCCACAATTAAGCTGTGTGAGCACAGTCAGATATTATACATAGATGATGCAGCACACTGGGCTGAGCACAGATATGGTATGTGAGTGTGACTGAGTCACTGTGTATCGTTTTTTTACAGGCAGAGAACAAGAACAGAACGGATTATTAAATAATAATAAATTATAAAACTGCACTGGTGGTCAGGTCACTGGTCATCAGTCACTAGTATAACTCCTCCTAAGCTCCAGTAAGTAAATGAAGTGTCTCACTCTCACTCTCCTATCTATTTTAATTTCTAAACGGAGAGGACGCCAGCCACGTCCTCTCCCTATCAATCTCAATGCACGTGTGAAAATGGCCGCGACGCGCGGCTCCTTATATAGAATCCGAGTCTCGCGATAGAATCCGAGCCTCGCGAGAATCCGACAGCGTGATGATGACGTTCGGGCGCGCTCGGGTTAACCAAGCAAGGCGGGAAGATCCGAGTCGCTCGGACCCGTGTAAAAAAACATGAAGTTCGGGCGGGTTTGGATTCAGAGAAACCGAACCCGCTCATCTCTAATATTGGGTGTACACACCCACTGACCCGCTTGCGATACATTACCTGTTCAATCAAACAGCTGATACATCATCCACTGTGTACCCACTTTTAAACAAGGACAGTGATGTAAGGGAAGCATTAGATACACTCTACTAGATTATATGTAACAAAAAGGATTGACAAGGGTTCTCAGTGACAAAAATGACCATTTGGGTCTACTTGATTAAAATATATAAAATTCTAAATTTTTGAAGACACTGATGTGGTTTTAAAAGGAGATATAGGTGGTCATTCCGAGTTGTTCGCTCGCTGTAGTTTTTAACAGAATTGCGATCAGGCTGAAAAACGGCAATTCTGCGCATGCGTATGGGCCGCAGGGCACACGCGCATAGTACTTTCACACAAAACTATGCAATTTTACACAGGGCTGTGCGACGCTTTTCAGTAGCTCTGCTGATCGGTGAGTGATTGACAGGAAGTGGGTGTTTCTGGGTGGTAACTGAGCGTTTTCCGGGAGTGTGCTAAAAAAGCAGGCGTGCCAGACGAAAACGCAGGAGTGGCTGGGGAAACGGGGGAGTGGCTGGCCAAACGCAGGGCGCGTTTGTGACGTCAAACCAGGAATTAAACGGACTGAGGTGATCGCAATCTAGGAGTAGGTCTGGAGCTACTCAGAAACTGCAGGAAAAGATTTAATAGCAGAACTGCTAATCTTTCGTTCGCAATTCTGCTAAGCTGAGATACACTCCCAGAGGGCGGCCGCCTAGTGTGTGCAATGCTGCTAAAAGCAGCTAGTGAGCGATCAACTCGGAATGAGGGTCATAATGTACAGTAAATGATTGGCTAGCTAATGTATACAATATCTAACAAACGCAACATGATTTAGGAAAAATATATTAAAAATCACTATCAACCACAAGTACCCAGAAAAAAACTGAAGCTGTATCATTTCTGGCATTAGCCATGGAACAATTGCGCAATTTAAGACTGCGCTGCCAAAACCCAGCATAAAATGAAGGTACAGTAGATAGGTGGGTTATCCAAACCTACAAGTGCACTGATGTAAACAAATGAGGATTGATACAGAACGCTGTCTATTAGAGAACAGCAATGACAGATTCACTCCTCTCCCAAAAAGCTCAAATAGCAGTAGCCATTATTCTTATTGAGCCACTACTGTAAATAAATTTGTCCTCCTTCATCTCCTGTTACAAGAAGCTGTCTACAATATAGAAAGAATAAGTAAAATGGTAAATAACTTAGTAAGCATTTCTGTAAGAAATGACTAATGTAGTATATAGGGAGTTCTGATGTACTCTTTAATCAAAGAAGATGGATGGTGACAGATTTACTTTTCATTAGCCTAGTGACATTAATATATTAACACATCAACACGCATAAAATGTGCTGAGCACTTTTGGTAACCATAATGTAAAGACAATATTCAAGAACAATTTGCTATTGGACAGCAGCAGTTGTGAGCGGATATGCTGCAGGCTTATTGTGCCGATACACTGACAGATACAGTACGTCCACTTGACCAAAGTTCAAAGTACTCATATCTTTGTTAAATTTGTCTCATCATTTTTTCCTCCAGCTTTGATAGAGCTATATCCCTTCTGGGCACCAGTGTTGCTATTTGCAGCCCATCAGTTCTCAAACAGCCTAATTGAGCCGGAAAGCTCATCGTCTATGGCAACTTTTATGGTACAACACTTAAGCTGGGTACACACTTTTGAGATCACTCAGCTGATCAGGTTAAAACTCCCGATAAGCTGAGTACAGTGTCTCCAGCTTGATTCGGGATGTAGTTGGAATCCCGGCGGTCGAATCCCAACAGTCAAACTACCGACGCCAGAATCCTGACAGCCATAATGCCGGCAGCGCAATAGGAATAGCTGTGTGGAGTGGGAATAGAATCAGTGGTGAGCGAAGTGAAGCCACCGAGCCCGCAAGTGGCTTCGGCCTGCTCACTTCCCTGCTGGCATTCTGACGGTCAGAATTCTGGCGTCTGTATTTTTAACTGTCGGGATTAACCTGTATGCAACCCCTTGGTCCTGCAATGGGGGATAGGTATGAAATGCCGACGATCAAGATGCCGGAAGTCACATGACTGACCACTGCATCCCAACAGTGAGAATCCCAACACCGACAGGGAAATATTTCACCCCTCTCCCTTCCCCTACCCTAGATACGGCTAACCAGCCGGGGATGTCGGCTACGGCTAAACCCCCCCACCCCCCATGCCACTGGTGCCTTACCCTAAGCCCCCCTATTGCCTAACCATAACCCCTTCCCCAGTCCTAACCAAAATCCCCACCCCGAAACTTACCTTCGGGATGTCGGCAGATGGGTGTCCTGAGGGGTGTCGGTATGCCGACATTGGTCACTTAACCACTGGTGTCTCTTCCAATGGGATGCATCCCTGCAATTGACCTACTTACATACCTATACAATTGTCAGCCTTTCACTCGATATCAGGCGATCAGGTCGCGGATTGTATAGGTGTGTAACCAGCTTTACCTAGAATGATCTCTAGAGATTAAATGATAGATACAACTGTTTCTCAGCTAGTACATCCATGCAGGGTATGCTGCACGGTGGCCCTTAGAACACTACAGTAACCAGCATGGTATAATACTGAATTTAATAACAATTACTTTTTGTACTGTAAATACTAATTGTATAATATGAATAAGTGGACTGAATGTAAAATGCACTACAGAGTGATTTTTCTTTGTGTATTTGTTAAAACTAAAAGATAGGGACATTTCCATGGATATATCTTGATGACCTAGTACTCTATCTGGAAAGCAGGGACAGTTGGCAACTTATTCACTATAATTCACAGTAATATGCTCTGTAAATTTCTTTTTTTTTCCAGGATAACTTTAGATGCCAGTACTCACAAACCACACAGCAAAATTATGTTACATGTCTGAGATGCTTCTCTTATCTCGATGTGACAGTTATTCAATCCAGTAAATAGTCTGAAGCAGATGGAAAAAATATCCCTTTCTCATTCCATAGTGCACTCTGTTCCCAAAGAAACAAGCTATTATCTAACAAATAAGAGAAAATGAGCTAAAAACAAACTTAGACACATCCAAGTGGAGATTCTTACCCATGGAAAACCAACCTAAAACCAAAGACCCACCTCAAACTATCACTACATAAACTACGTGTTCTACACATTTTTCTTTTCTTTCACCTCATACACTTTCCTCTGTTTATAATGTCACGTTTTATATCAAATCCACCAAAACAAAAGAATAGTGAGTGGCTTAAATATATACCTTATAAGGTGAAGAATGGCAATGCACAATTACTGTATAACAAACACACTTTGTATATAAATATATATACATGGTCGAGTCACATTATTATGAGTCAGAGTAAACGCCGTGTGCAGCACGGACAGCAGCTAGACGGGCTGAACTGACATTTTAGACACACGTCTGGTAGTCCCCAGGTTAATTTTGACAGTGAGCTGCTCCACTGTAGAGTGTCGGTTGTCCCTCACCTCTCATATCAATGGCACGTGGTGCTCCACAGTTTCCACTTCGGTTATTTGCAATGGTGCCATTTGTCCAGTCACTATACACCTTCACCACAGCAGCATGCGAACAGTTCACAAACTATGCTGTTTCGGAAATACTGCCACCCTTGGCTCAAAAGCTAATTATCATCCCTTTTTGCAACTCGCCCCTTTTACTCATGACAGCAACGAGTGATATGTGTGCAGACAGCCTATCGCACACCTTATATACCAACTAAGCCAGCGCTTACCTGATGTACCTCATGGACTACACGCTGACGACATCAAATGTAGGAGGTGGTATAATAATGTGACGCGGCCGTATATTAAAACAAATACAATAAACCTTCTTGAATATATAGTTGTTTAAATGATACTCCCATCCATGTAAACTTATAATATCATACTATCTGTTCTCATATTGAACATTTACATACTCATTTAATAATGAATAGCCAAAGTACTAATTCATACAGATAGATTATTTAATAATTAGATATTCAGGTATTCTCTTTTAACAAGTCCAAATACAGTAAGCAGAAATGAACTGTATGTTATGCTTTATTTATAATGCAACAGAAATTATTCAATAAATGGTACCTTAATTCATAAATCGTCCTGGTAAGAGCAGAAAGAGAATCTTTTATTCATAAAATGTCCAAGAGTAAACTGTGATTCATATACAGTGTTTTGGAAATATATCAGTGTTTTTATATAAAATTCACGAACGTAGATACAAGAGATGAGAGTGTAATACAGTAATGTAAAAACTATTCCTTTCACAGGTTACCAGATGTTGTTTAAAAAAAAAGCTTTGCAGTTAAAAGGTTGATTCTGCATATAAAGGGGTTACGTTTATTAGGTTGACGGCACGTAGGTCGACAGTCATTGGGTCGACCACTATTGGTCGACATGGTCAATAGGTCGACATGGTCAATAGAAAAGTCACAGGAATATGGGGGTCATTCCGAGTTGTTCGCTCGGTAAAAATCTTCGCATCGCAGCGATTTTCCGCTTAGTGCGCATGCGCAATGTCCGCACTGCGACTGCGCCAAGTAAATTTGCTATGCAGTTAGGATTTTTACTCACGGCTTTTTCATCGTTCTGGCGATCGTAATGTGATTGACAGGAAATGGGTGTTACTGGGCGGAAACAGGCCGTTTTATGGGCGTGTGGGAAAAAACGCTACCGTTTCCGGAAAAAACGCAGGAGTGGCCGGAGAAACGGAGGAGTGTCTGGGCGAACGCTGGGTGTGTTTGTGACGTCAAACCAGGAACGACAAGCAGTGAAATGATCGCAGATGCCGAGTAAGTCTGGAGCTACTCAGAAACTGCTACGAGGTGTGTAATCGCAATATTGCGAATACATCGTTCGCAATTTTAAGATGCTAAGATTCACTCCCAGTAGGCGGCGGCTTAGCATGAGCAAATCTGCTAAAATCCGCTTGCGAGCGAACAACTCGGAATGACCCCCTATATTTTTATATTCAAGGTGAGTTTGTTATAGTTGTGCATTGCCATTTACACCATAAAGGGTACATATTTAAATATTCTACTTCAAGAGGCGATTTACTGTCTTTGCAGGATTTTCTTAATGGTTTAGAAATTTTCCCTGATCTGGCTGCTGAACAAGAACAATAAAAATGTATTTTATTAATATAGTTTCGTGATGTGCACCGGACATTTTTCGGGTTTTGTGTTTTGGTTTTGGATTCGGTTCCGCGATCATGTTTTGGATTCGGACGCGTTTTGGCAAAACCTCCCTGAAATTTTTTTGTCGGATTCGGGTGTGTTTTGGATTCGGGTGTTTTTTTACAAAAAACAATCAAAAACAGCTTAAATCATAGAATTTGGGGGTCATTTTGATCCCATAGTATTATTAACCTCAATAACCATAATTTACACTCATGTTCAGTCTATTCTGAACACCTCACACCTCACAATATTATTTTTAGTCCTAAAATTTGCACCGAGGTCGCTGGATGGCTAAGCTAAGCGACCCAAGTGGCCGACACAAACACCTGGCCCATCTAGGAGTGGCACTGCAGTGTCAGACAGGATGGCACTTCAAAAAATAGTCCCCAAACAGCACATGATGCAAAGAAAAAAAAGAGGCGCACCAAGGTCGCTGTGTGACTAAGCTAAGCGACACAAGTGGCCGACACAAACACCTGGCCCATCTAGGAGTGGCACTGCAGTGTCAGGCAGGATGGCACTTCAAAAAAATAGTCCCCAAACAGCACATGATGCAAAGATAAAAAGAGGCGCACCAAGGTCGCTGTGTGACTAAGCTAAGCGACACAAGTGGCCAACACAAACACCTGGCCCATCTAGGAGTGGCACTGCAGTGTCAGGCAGGATGGCACTTCAAAACAATTGTCCCCAAACAGCACATGATGCAAAGAAAAAAAGAGGCGCACCAAGGTCGCTGTGTGACTAAGCTAAGCGACACAAGTGGCCGACACAAACACCTGGCCAATCTAGGAGTGGCACTGCAGTGTCAGGCAGGATGGCACTTCAATAAAATTGTCCCCAAACAGCACATGATGCAAAGAAAAAAAGAGGCACACCAAGGTCGCTGTGTGACTAAGCTAAGCGACACAAGTGGCCGACACAAACACCTGGCCCATCTAGGAGTGGCACTGCAGTGTCAGGCAGGATGGCACTTCAAAAAAATTGTCCCCAAACAGCACATGATGCAAAGAAAAATGAAAGAAAAAAGAGGTGCAAGATGGAATTGTCCTTGGGCCCTCCCACCCACCCTTATGTTGTATAAACAGGACATGCACACTTTAACGAACCCATCATTTCAGCAACAGGGTCTGCCACATGACTGTGACTGAAATGACTGGTTGGTTTGGGCGCCCACCAAAAAAGAAGCAATCAATCTCTCCTTGCACAAACTGGCTCTACAGAGGCAAGATGTCCACCTCATCATCATCCTCCGATTCCTCACCCCTTTCACTGTGTACATCCCCCTCCTCACAGATTATTAATTCGTCCCCACTGGAATCCACCATCTCAGATCCCTGTGTACTTTCTGGAGGCAATTGCTGCTGGTGAATGTCTCCACGGAGGAATTGATTATAATTAATTTTGATGAACATCATCTTCTCCACATTTTCTGGAAGTAACCTCGTACGCCGATTGCTGACAAGGTGAGCGGCTGCACTAAACACTCTTTCGGAGTACACACTGGAGGGAGGGCAACTTAGGTAGAATAAAGCCAGTTTGTGCAAGGGCCTCCAAATTGCCTCTTTTTCCTGCCAGTATACGTACGGACTGTCTGACGTGCCTACTTGGATGCGGTCACTCATATAATCCTCCACCATTCTTTCAATGGTGAGAGAATCATATGCAGTGACAGTAGACTACATGTCAGTAATCGTTGGCAGGTCCTTCAGTCCGGACCAGATGTCAGCACTCGTTCCAGTCTGCCCTGCATCACCGCCAGCGGGTGGGCTCGGAATTCTTAGCCTTTTCCTCGCACCCCCAGTTGCGGGAGAATGTGAATGAGGAGATGTTGACGGGTCACGTTCCGCTTGACTTGACAATTTTCTCACCAGCAGGTCTTTGAACCTCTGCAGACTTGTGTCTGCCGGAAAGAGAGATACAACGTAGGTTTTAAATCTAGGATCGAGCACGGTGGCCAAAATGTAGTGCTCTGATTTCAACAGATTGACCACCCGTGAATCCTGGTTAAGCGAATTAAGTCCCACATGCCTAGCGGAATCGCTCTGTTTTAGCTCCTCCTTCAATGTCTCCAGCTTCTTCTGCAAAAGCCTGATGAGGGGAATGACCTGACTCAGGCTGGCAGTGTCTGAACTGACTTCACGTGTGGCAAGTTCAAAGGGTTGCAGAACCTTGCACAACGTTGAAATCATTCTCCACTGCGCTTGAGTCAGGTGCATACCTCCTCCTTTGCCTATATTGTGGGCAGATGTATAGGCTTGAATGGCCTTTTGCTGCTCCTCCATCCTCTGAAGCATATAGAGGGTTGAATTCTACCTCGTTACCACCTCTTGCTTCAGATGATGGCAGGGCAGGTTCAGGAATGTTTGGTGGTGCTCCAGTCTTCGTCACGGGGTGGCTGAATGCCGAAAGTGGCCCGCAATTCTTCGGGCCACCGACAGCATCTCTTGCACGCCCCTGTCGTTTTTTAAATAATTCTGCACCACCAAATTCAATGTATGTGCAAAACATGGGATGTGCTGGAATTTGCCCAGATGTAATGCACGCACAATATTGGTGGCGTTGTCCGATGTCACAAATCCCCAGGAGAGTCCAATTGGGGTAAGCCATTCTGCGATGATGTTCCTCAGTTTCCGTAAGAGGTTGTCAGCTGTGTGCCTCTTATGGAAAGAGGTGATACAAAGCGTAGCCTGCCTAGGAACGAGTTGGCGTTTGCGAGATGCTGCTACTGGTGCCGCCGCTGCTGTTCTTGCTGCGGGAGGCAATACATCTACCCAGTGGGCTGTCACAGTCATATAATCCTGAGTCTGCCCTGCTCCACTTGTCCACATGTCCGTGGTTAAGTGGACATCGGGTACAACTGCATTTTTTAGGACACTGGTGACTCTTTTTCTGACGTCTGTGTACATTTTCGGTATCGCCTGCCTAGAGAAATGGAACCTAGATGGTATTTGGTACCAGGGACACAGTACCTCAATCAAGTCTCTAGTTGCCTCTGAATTAACGGTGGATACCGGAACCACGTTTCTCACCGCCCAGGCTGCCAAGGCCTGAGTTATCCGCTTTGCAGCAGGATGACTGCTGTGATATTTCATCTTCCTCACAAAGGACTGTTGGACAGTCAATTGCTTACTGGAAGTAGTACAAGTGGTCTTCCGACTTCCCCTCTGGGATGACAATCGACTCCCAGCAGCAACAACAGCAGCGCCAGCAGCAGTAGGCATTACACTCAAGGATGCATCGGAGGAATCCCAGGCAGGAGAGGACTCGTCAGACTTGCCAGTGACATGGCCTGCAGGACTATTGGCTTTCCTGTGTAAGGTGGAAATTGACACTGAGGGAGTTGGTGGTGTGGTTTGCAGGCGCTTGGTTACAGAGGAAGGGATTTAGTGGTCAGTGGACTGCTTCCGTTGTCATCCAAAGTTTTTGAACTTGTCACTGACTTATGATGAATGCGCTGCAGGTGACGTATAAGGGAGGATGTTCCGAGGTGGTTAACGTCCTTACCCCTACTTATTACAGCTTGACAAAGGCAACACACGGCTTGACACCTGTTGTCCGCATTTGTGTTGAAATAATTCCACACCGAAGAGGTGATGTTTTTTGTATTTTGGCCAGGCATGTCAATGGCCATATTCGTCCCATGGATAACAGGTGTCTCCCCGGGTGCCTGACTTAAACAAACCACCTCACCATCAGAATCCTCCTTGTCAATTTCCTCCCCAGCGCCAGCAACACCCATATCCTCATCCTGGTGTACTTCAACAGTGACTACTTCAATTTGACTATCAGGAACTGGACTGCGGGTGCTCCTTCCAGCACTTGCAGGGGGCGTGCAAATGGTGGAAGGCGCAAGCTCTTCCCGTCCAGTGTTGGGAAGGTCAGGCATCGCAACCGCCGTCACAATTGGACTCTCCTTGGGGATTTGTGATTTAGAAGAACGCACAGTTCTTTGCTGTGCTTTTGCCAGCTTAAGTCTTTTCATTTTTCTAGCGAGAGGATGAGTGCTTCCATCCTCATGTGAATCTGAACCACTAGCCATGAACATAGGCCAGGGCCTCAGCCGTTCCTTGCCACTCCGTGTCGTAAATGGCATATTGGCAAGTTTACGCTTCTCATCAGACGCTTTCAATTTTGATTTTTGGGTCATTTTACTGAACTTTTGTTTTTTGGATTTTACATGCTCTGTACTATGACATTGGGCATCGGCCTTGGCAGACGACGTTGATGGCATTTCATCGTCTCGGCCATGACTAGTGGCAGCAGCTTCAGCACGAGGTGGAAGTGGATCTTGATCTTTCCCTATTTTAACCTCCACATTTTTGTTCTCCATTTTTTAATGTGTGGAATTATATGCCAGTATCAATAGCAATGGCCTACTACTATATATACTGCGCACAACTGAAATGCACCACAGGTATGGATGGATAGTATACTTGACGACACAGAGGTAGGTAGAGCAGTGGCCTACTGTACCGTACTGCTATATATTATATACTGGTGGTCAGCAAACTGTGCAAAACTGAAATGCACCACAGGTATGGATGGATAGTATACTTGACGACACAGAGGTAGGTACAGCAGTGGCCTGCTGTACCGTAATGCTATATATTATATACTGGTGGTCAGCAAACTGTGCAAAACTGAAATGCACCACAGGTATGGATGGATAGTATACTTGACGACACAGAGGTAGGTACAGCAGTGGCCTACTGTACCGTAATGCTATATATTATATACTGGTGGTCAGCAAACTGTGCAAAACTGAAATGCACCACAGGTATGGATGGATAGTATACTTGACGACACAGAGGTAGGTACAGCAGTGGCCTACTGTACTGTAATGCTATATATTATATACTGTGGTCAACAAACTGTGCAAAACTGAAATGCACCACAGGTATGGATGGATAGTATACTTGACGACACAGAGGTAGGTACAGCAGTGGCCTACTGTACCATAATGCTATATATTATATACTGATGGTCAGCAAACTGTGCAAAACTGAAATGCACCACAGGTATGGATGGATAGTATACTTGACGACACAGAGGTAGGTACAGCAGTGGCCTTCTGTACCGTACTCCTAAATATTATATACTGGTGGTCAGCAAAATGATGCACTGTACTCCTACTATATACTACAATGCAGCACAGATATGGAGTGTTTTTCAGGCAGACAACGTATACTGGTGGTCACTGGTCAGCAAAACTCTGCACTGTACTCCTCCTATATAATACTACTGGTCCCCAGTCCCCACAATAAAGCAGTGTGAGCACAGATATATGCAGCACACTGAGCACAGATATGGAGTGTTTTTCAGGCAGACAACGTATACTGGTGGTCACTGTCAGCAAAACTCTGCACTGTACTACTCCTATATAATATACTGGTGGTCCCCAGTCCCCACAATAAAGCAGTGTGAGCACAGATATATGCAGCACACTGAGCACAGATATGGAGTGTTTTTCAGGCAGACAACGTATACTGGTGGTCACTGTCAGCAAAACTCTGCACTGTACTCCTCCTATGTAATACAGCTGCTCCCCAGTCCCCACAATTAAGCACTGTGAGCACAGATATATGCAGCACACTGAGCACAGATATGGAGCGTTTTTTTCAGGCAGAGAACGGATAAAACTGGTGGTCACTGATCAGCAAAACTCTGCACTGTACTCCTCCTATATTAATAATACAGCTGCTCCCCAGTCCCCACAATTAAGATATAAGCAAGCACAAATATTTGCATCAACAATGAATAAACGGAGAGGACGCCAGCCACGTCCTCTCCCTAACATTTCCAATGCACGAGTGAAAATGGCGGCGACGCGCGGCTGCTTATATAGAATCCGAATCTCGCGAGAATCCGACAGCGGGATGATGACGTTCGGGCGCGCTCGGGTTAACCAAGCCATATGGGAGAATCCGAGTATGCCTCGGACCCGTGTAAAATGGGTGAAGTTCGGGGGGGTTCGATTTCCGAGGAACCGAACCCGCTCATCACTAATAGTGATATAGTACCAATAAGGGTTTTTCTCTTATGTGTGTAAATTAATTTCAGTAACTTTACATATAGATAGATAGATAGATAGATAGATAGATAGATAGATAGATAGATAGATAGATAGATAGATAGATAGATAGATATTTTTTTAAATATATAATTAGGCTGCATAAGAAATCTTTGCCTTTTTTTATCATAAGGATATATAAATTTGCAGCAGAATTCCATGACCTGAATAAATGCATTCGGTGTGCAGCTTTCTCAGCGTCTTATAGGCTACAGTAAGACTTTCTAATAAGTGGGTCTCGGAAGACCTTGAATTGCTGTAAACCCTATCATGAAAGGTTTACTAAGCTTGATAATAAAAAGTTTTTGAACTTCAAATCCAACTTATTCTGGGACAACATATAATTGAGCAAGACTAGATTCAGTACAGGATACATTATCAACTAAATACATTTATTGTACTTTAATGAAATATAATGTATTGCGGCTAGGCTTATACTCATTGCAAGGAAGGGGATGTAGTCAATATCCCGGTGGTCGGGATTGCGGCTGTCAGAATACCAACGCCGGGATCCTGACCGCCAAGAATGCCGCCAGCTGCGCCAGGGCTATTCCCACTAGAGAGCCTGCAGCATGGTGAGCGCAGCGAGCCCACAAGGGGCTTTCTAGCAATCGCCCCACTGCCAGCATTCTGGCTGCCGGGATCCCGGTGTCGGTATTCTGAGCTCCTGGATCCCGGTTGCCGGCATTCCATCCCCAACACCAAGGGAGGGAGCATTAGGTCTGTCTATTACATTAGTCACTGTGTTTTTTAATGTTTCTATTAAAAGGAACCTACAGTAATAAGTTCTTACCAGTAAAAGTGAACCTAAAACATGCTGAAGTTGATCCATTAAAGCAGGGGTGAGGAACGTCGGGCCCGTGGGCTGTATAAGATCCCGCAAGCTCCTTCCCAGTCTTCAGGGAGAAGGATCCCCCCTGCCATGGATCTTCCGTTGGGGCCCCAGGAGGGGGTGGCCGCGGTGGCAGGTGGGACAGAGGACGTAGGCAACCTGGCAACCGCAGGTGGGACAAGGAGGGGGGTGGCCGCGGTGGCAGGCGGGATGGAGGATGTGGGTAACCTGGCAACCATAGATTTATAGATAGGCAGCGGCGCGCAGTCTATGTATCATTATCATAGTTCTGCCGGCTGCCGAGCACATGCCCACCCCTAAGACTCTAGGCTGGAGGTGTTCAACGATGATGACCTCATGAGGGAGGCGGACCAGAGAAGGGGGCCCCAAGGGAAGATTCATTGCAGGGGGAATCCTTCTCCCTGGAGACTGGGAAGGAGCTTGCACGATCTGAGGTACCTGTTCAATACCGTCCTCTGCTGTCTGCTCCCCTGTGCCACCCACCATATCAGGTCTCCCGCACCTCACTGGAGCCCAGGGCTTGTCTAGAATTAGAACCCACTTCTAAGCACCAGATGTGTTCTGCTCCAGAGACCCCTTCTGAGCGTCCTTGTGTTCTTTTAGCGGTGCAGATCTTACGTAAGGTAGCATTGGGCATCCCCTGTGCGGTGACACCCCCCCTCCCCCCTTACCCGGTGTGGTGAATTGTGTGAAGTGGGGTTTGCGGTATTGGATCGGGATGGTGCTGATAATTTTTGTATGACCCCCAAAGGATTTTATATATACCCAAATGGCCCTTGGTAGAAAAAAGCTTCCTGACCCCTGCATTAAAGACACATGGCATCTCCTTTATTGGCACCTCTTGTCTAATCATAAATGATATGTAACTTTGTGGAGAGGACAATGCTGTGCAGCCCTATGAAATTAAAGTAATACACCCTAAATGCACCTTCTCAGGTTTTTTCTTTTTTAAATAATTTAATCCTACAAAGAAAAATCTATTTTTTATTTTTACATGTGGGTGCATAATAATCAGGTGCCTAACCTACATGAAGCAAAACATTCTCCCATCATAACATGCATAATGTCACATCCCTAAAGACACCACCCATATGGCCATACAGTGGAACCAACCAGTAGCATTTGTACTGTACGTTTCCACATTGTCAGGGAAAAATATTCTAAAATTGCAATTGTTTTGTACCTGTAAATTAGGGAAACTTTGCAACTATGAATCACCAGTTGAGCTAATTGGGAAAAAGCGTCAATGATTTTTTTCATAATAAGAAAAAGAACCAAGGTAATAAAAAGATGATATATCTAGTACATTTTCTATTATTTAATGAAAAATTAAGTCATGCTAGCTGCTAAAACACAAATCCTAATTATTAATGTCAGATTAAAACTACAGCGAGAGGAAGAAATGTCTCCCTCCTAGCTCTCCACCCACTGGCAGTGGTTAGCTTTCGGACTGGCTTGCCCCAGTAAATGAAATAGTGTAATGAGCTAGAGTCAGTGGGGTAAATTAACTAAGATGGGAGTTCTATTTAAGATGGGACATAGCATCCAATCAGATTTTACTTCTCATTTATCTAGCACCTTCTAAAAGATAATACCTGGAATCTGATTGGTTGCTATGGGCAACATCCCATCTTAAATAAAACTCCCATCTTAGTAAATTTCCCCCAGTATGTCAATCTTGGGTATAATAGCCATGCTCTGGCTAATAGGATTACAATGTTTCACCCAATCTACCCTAACTTGACCCTACCATAATTTTTCAAGTCATGAAATTAATATATCAAGCGCAATGCCTGTGGTCAGTCTAATGTCCATGGAGTTTAAACCATAAAAAATGTCTTTAGTGCCAGACAGTGATAGCTAGTGACCAATAATGAAACAAAACCTTGCCAACACTGGCCTTTTATAGATAATCAGTTTTTATTTTGTTTAGTATGATATACCTTCAGCACTGTAGGCCATTTCATTTGCTTAGAAGGACAAAAACTATCAGTGACGTGCAGTGGGGTAAGGCAGGTGAGGCAGAGCCTTTCCTGTTATACTAACATTCAGACCAGAGTTTTGACTGTATAAAGCAGTGGTCAGGGAACAGGGGTAAATTACCCCAAATGGGGTAAAAATGAAATTCCTGGGGGTAATGGATGGTCGCGCTGCAGAGACTCAGCCCCGTCCAGCACCGGCCGGCTCGCGATGTGACGTGCTGACGTCACACCATGCTCCCTCCTGCCCGCCCTGCATGTGTGCTCCTGGCCGCGGCGTGACGTGCTGATGTCACACCGCGCACCCTTACGCCTGCCCATCCTGCGCAGTCCTGTCCTCCCGCCCGCGGCCTGCCAACCCACACACAGAACTTGAAGTCTTATGTGACTGACCGCTGACGGAGTTCCGCAGGATCAGACAGTGGCCCACATAGCAGTGGGAAATTCCCACTGACATTACTGAGGTGAGGATGTGACCATCTGTCTCCTAAAAGTCGTGTCCCCCCCCCCCTTCCACCCCTCATCCATCTTTCTTACATTCATTCTGGTGTTTTGGGGAGAAAGTGTTAATTAACCGATTCATTGCCAAAAAATAATTGCCAAAAATAATCATTTTTTTATATATATATATATATATATATATATATATATACAGTATCTCAGAAATGCCATATAAACAGTGATAACCAGTATATATGCACAATGATATGATTTCCTTCCTTTCAAATCAAGGGGGTAACGTCGGCGTATCTAAATATATTTTGGGGTAAAAGGTAAAAAAGTTCCCTGACCCTTGGTATAAAGCAAGGCTGGCCAAACCGGTCCTCGAGATCTACCAACAGTTCATGTTTTCCAGGCCTCCTGGAGATCTGTAGAATTGTGAGTTAGGAATGAATGCAGCACATCTTAATTAGTAATGACTACACCTGTGCACCAGCTAAGCGGTCTGGAAAATGTGAACTGTTGGTAGATCTCGAGGACTGGTTTGGCCAGCCCTGGTATAAAGTATATGAAAAAAACAAAGAATATATTAGAAATATCTTCTATGTATTATTCAAATCATTTTTATAGTAAAAACTCTAGAGTAAAAAGTCTATGGCAGGTGAAGCGGGTGTAGTATGGTATGCCGGCGGCCAGCATACCGGCGCCAGGATCCCGAACGCCAGCATACCGTCAGCTGGGCGAGCGCAAATGAGCACCTTGAGGGCTCGCTGAGCTCACCACGCCGCGGGCACGGTGGCGTATTTATTCTCCCTCTAGGGGGGTCGTGGACCTCCAAGAGGGAGAAAAGCTGTCGGTATGCTGGGTGTCGGGATTCCGGCGCCGGTATACTGTGCGCCGGGATCACAACAGCCGGCAAACTGAATACCACCCGGTGAGGCAATGCCTACCTTTTCCGCACATCTCTGATCAAAACTCACCAAATTTCCAGCAGTATATACTGTACTGCTGCACCTGTGTATAATGCCAACATGAACCCTTTGGCTCATATATTGTGTGTAAATCTGGCTCTGATACAAGCCAGTGCCTTCTGAGCCATTTACCTCAGTGCACGTCCCTGAAAACTATAGACACATGGATCTACCATATCTGCCCTGTTATGACATGTCTAAATAGGAGATACACAATCACTAAACACTGAATATATGAAACGGGATGAAATCCAACCAACTGCAATAGGGAACACATATTAGGCAGGCAATGAAAACATGGTGGCTAAACTGTAGAATTGATCCAGGTGTTTGCAGGAGCGCAGTCACTGCAGATTAGTACAGTAAGAATGATGCCTGCCTCTATGATATCCAGCAGTTGACTGGCTGTCAGAGAGAGGAAGCCAGACTTCCTAACTAGTACAAAGCAATATCTCATTTTTTATTTTCAGATGTAAACATCCAATGCATTTCATAGCTACATATTATGTGATGCTAAGTGTGCGCTTATATGTGTGAAGTTGTAAAAGGTCAACTGTTTATTTGTGAAATCTCTGTCAATACCAAAAAAATGGGGACTGTGACAACAATACATATCTATTCATTGCTCCAATTCAGGTAGCTCCATCAGATCCAGTGCACTGAGCTCAAGAGAACATGCCACAACCCTCACACATGCTCACAAGTTCATAGTGGGGGGCTTCCCAATATTGCTGACCTTCATAGCTGTCATTACTCCTGTTACACATCACTTTTATTTCTCTGAGGTGGAGATATATCAAGCTTTGGATAGAGAAATAAAGTGAAGAAGTTGCTCAAAGCAACCAAACACCTTATAACTGTTGTTTATCTAGCAGTCTCTTTCCAAAGCTTGACATTATCTCAATCTTTTCATTTCTGTAGTTTGTGGTACCAGCAGCAAACAGAGAATTTGTAAGGTGGGAGGAGGGATTTCCATTTGTGTCTATCTATCTATCTATCTATCTATCTATCTATCTATCTATCTATCCAGGGCCGTAACTACGTGTGTGCCAAGTGGGCTTGGCACACAGCGCAGTTGCCCTGAGGGCGCACGGCCAGCGGCATGTAATGAGTCAAATTGACTCATTACATGCCGCCTCTGAAGTCTGCGCCGTGCGCCGCCGCGCTGTGGAGGAGAGCTACAGCGCTGGGCAGGTGAGAAGGAGGAGGGGGGAGGGGGACTGGAGCCGCAGCAGCGCTATTTCATTGGTAGTAAGCGCCGCTGCAGCATCCCCCTCTCCTTCCGTATTGGCTGCCCGGCGTTGCTGTGGATGCTGGGATGCGGTTCCTCCATCCCAGCATCCACAGCAGCGCCGGGCAGCCAATACGGAAGGAGAGAGGGATGCTGCAGCGGCGCTTACTACCAATTAAATAGCGCTGCTGCGGCTACAGTCCCCCTCCCTCCTCCTCCTTCTCACCTGCCTGCACCGAGGAAGCTGCACGAGGAGCCTGTCAGCGGGGAGATGGTAAGTATGTATCTCTCTCTCTCTCTCTCTCTCTCTCAGGGGGACACCGTCTGCCATAATGTGTAAAAAGGGGGCCTGGCTGCCGCAATGTGTAAAAAGGGGGACTGGCTGCCGCAATGTGTAAAAAGGGGGACTGGCTGCCGCAATGTGTAAAAAGGGGGACTGGCTGCCGCAATGTGTAAAAAGGGGGCCTGGCTGCCGCAATGTGTAAAAAGGGGGCCTGGCTGCCGCAATGTGTAAAAAGGGGGGCTGGCTGCCGCAATGTGTAAAAAGCGGGACTGGCTGCCGCAATGTGTAAAAAGGGGGACTGGCTGCCGCAATGTGTAAAAATGGGGACTGGCTGCCGCAATGTGTAAAAAGGGGGACTGGCTGCCGCAATGTGTATAAAGGGGGACACCGTCCGCCGTAATGTGTAAAAAGGGGACGCTGTCTGCTGTAATGTGTAAAAAGGGGACGCTGTCTGCCGTAATGTTAAAAAAGGGGACGCTGTCTGCTGTAATGTGTAAAAAAGGGGACGCTGTCTGCCGCAATGTGTTAAAAGGGAGACTGTCTGCTGTAATGTGTAAAAAGGGGGACGCTGTCTGCTGTAATGTATAAAAGGGGCTCTACCTGGTGTAGTGGCGCTACTGTGCAGCGTAATTTGAATAATGTAGACTACTGTGCACCGTAGTATGAATTGCTATTATTTTGTGGCCACGCCCCTTCCCCATGAAGCCACGCCCCTATATATTTTTCACGCGACTACGGCGCGCACTGCCCCTATCTTACATGGGGGGGGGGGCAATGTCATTTCTTGCACACAGCGCTAAAATGCCTAGTTACGGCACTGTATCTGTCTATCTATCTATCTATCTATCTATCTATCTATCTATCTATCTATCTATGTCTGTTTGTCTGTCTATCAATATAAAAATGGATGTATGTGTGTATGTGTGTATGTTCCAGCATAACTCTGGAATGCCTGGAGCAATTTACACCAAACTTGGTACACATATGATTTACAATCTGGAAAAAAATACTGTGGGGGTAAGACACCCCTAGCACCCCTAGGAGTGGGGGTGGGAAGGGAGTGACATGTAAAAATACATAGTTTTCTGGGTCGCTGAGATGAATAGTGACACTCCCGATGCCGTTTCAGTCCAAGTTCAGCCCCCATCAGCATGGAGGGGTTACCGTTTTACCTCAAAGGAGGAGCCCTAAGGAGAACGAGAAGCTAAACAAGGACATCTAGGGCCCTTTGAAATAGAGTCAGCCTGCAAACCTTACATATTTAACATACAGCGTGCGGATCTTGGCCTGTTGTCCCAGCATTTACAGAACTGAGCAGGGCAGCATCAGAGGCGGGACGGAGCAGAGAAGGAGGCAGATTATTCTCCTCAGCACCAGCATTTTGACAACATCAATCTGGGGAAACCCAGAGGAGCAGCCTGACAAAGATTGCCATTATTCTTTAAATTCCATAGCAAAGCACGGGTATTCAGCTAGTCTATATATATAGAAATGGATGTATGTATGTGTGTATGTATGTATGTTCCAGCATAACTTTGGAATGCCTGGAGCAATTTACACTAAACTTGGTAAAATACATTACATTAAAAAGTACCTGTTACTGTACTAGTGATTTATTCATTTATATAATTTATATCACACAGACCTCGGTTCACTCAGAAGAGAGAATTTATAGAAAACTTATGTGCACTATGCTGGTTTCTGGGCCACCTGCCCTTATAACGTACAGCTATGTGAGCTGGGGGCTGCCTGCCTAGGTGAGGTTATACTGAACAAAATGTCTCTCCCAGATGGACAGGTATTCAGGAAAACCCTATTTTTGCCTTTATACATACTGCACAAGGCACTATGTAGTAAAATGGAACAATTATATCAAAGGACTGTGGCGACAGGGACATATTAAATCACTTTTACTGTTTTCTCATTAAAATATAGCAATTTATAGTTAAAAGTGTAATACACTTTAATCAGCAGAATAACAAATAATGATTTGCCTCTCTTGTCAAAATAATAGCCTATTGTACCTGACAGCTTAAGTATGGATTCAGCCAAAGAAATTGGTACTAATATAATTCCTTAATACTGTACCATCACCTATGATCAATCCCAGTCACTATAGTAGTCATGTATCTCATCATAAGTCACACAGGATCTACTGTCACTAGCACTTCAGTAATTAGACCTTGCAGTCCTAGAGGAGCAATAGCCATGCAATTATATAATGAAATCACCTTGTCATAATCATTCCTCTTATATAAACACATGATGCTCCTATTACTTCTTATAGATAATTTCCAGATACCATGAACAGTCCCTTTATATACCCATTGATCTGTTACGAACTATCCCTCCCCCACCTGACGGTGCTGTGCATCTGATGGCTTCATAAATGCACCCTTGGATTAATATGCCCTTCACCAATATGTGATTCACACAAACACAACGGATGGATGGTGCTTCTGTGTGTCCTTGGGTGCTCAGTGTCCATAGCTAACTAGACACAATCTCGTAGACCTGGAATAGTCCTTTCACATCACATTAATTCATTGAGATGCCTTATTTACAAACACACGTTATTTACCAGACATAAACTGTAATCACATTCTAACAGTATGTACTAATATCCTGATCCATCTACACTTCAGGAAACAACACAGAAGTAAAACTAATTAACATCTGCGCTTCAATTATTAACCCTGGCCAATTTATCATGACATGTTACTAATCACCACTTCCTCCACAGGGAGACAGATATAGCCCTGATCATGTGCAGATAACACATGGGCTGACCTGCAATGCTGCCCTGCAGGGTCACATTAATGTTTTAGGGTCCCCAAATTTATGGGGACCACTACAGTACCAATGAAACTGTCAATATCACATACAGTACCAGAGATGTTAATAAAAAGTATAATGTGTATATAGTCCCAGCAGCACTGATGTGCAGAACACACTGTACATACAGCCCCTAGTTCACATTATGCCCACACAGAACCCCCAGGAGGTACCATGGTGCCACATAGCCCCCCACGCTAGTAATGCAGCTCTGTACCCCGGGGCCCGTGGGTGTTCTCCCCATCACCACACAAGGCCCAGACCCCCGCTCTTCCCGGTCCCTCACCCAGTGTGAAGTAGGGCGGCTCGGTGTTGTGCAGGTCGTCCCTCACGGACACGCTCCCGGGCGCCTCGCTGTGGACATGTAAGGGAAGCCGGGAATCCCCCGCTCCGGGATGCACTGAGGACACGGCGGCACCGCTCCAGCTCAGCTCCCGCTCCCTCAGCGCCGGCAGCGTGGACACGGTGACAGTCTTCAGCAAGCAGCCCGGCGGGGAGGTGCAGCGGGCAAAGTGCGGGAGGACAGCCAGGAGGCCCGAGCATAGCAGGCACAGGGCAGGGGGCATGACGCCGGATGGGGGGCACAGGCTGGCGCAGGCTGCTGTCTCCTCCGGGGCTGCAGCAGACAGAAGGGTCCGGGGCAGCACCTCACACCCAGCGTGCAGTCTCCTCCCAGGATGTGCCCCTTGTACTCCCGATCTGCCAGCACCGGGCGGCCGGCGTCTCCCTCATCATCTGCCCCGTAACTGTATGTTCCCTGCAGCCGCCTCTCGGGTGTCTCTTCTTTCACGCCCTATTAACATTATGTATCTCGGCAACGGCCAATCGCCGTCATGTCTCCCTGCCCGGCCTATGGGCGCTGGTCCCGTCCTCTCCCCCTGTCTTAGGCTGGGTCTCCTGGCAACGGCCAATCAGCGGCGCCGCCATCTACTGAGCTGTGTCCGTGATGTGGCTCACGCGAAGGGTCACCCGGTGATATACACAGAGCAGTGCCCCGTACACCCTAATGCTCAGTCACCCCTCTGTACCGGGCAGAGCCATGTACCTGGCATTCACTTTCCTGGCCATTGTACAGTACATTCCATATCCCCTTCTCCAGTGCACTCCATGGGCTCCCTGCTGCCACAGGGACGTGCATGAGATGTAAATAGCTAGACGATGTCTGGGGAGACTAGTATTTGGGTATTTCCTTATGTGTAATACAAGCAGGAAACTTCTTTCTATACAGATGCAACTAAGGTTATTCCAAGCACAAGTGATTTTGCCCAGAGTCATGTTACTTACAATGTAGCCAGTATTATCCCACATGGACTGTATTTATTTCACAAATAGCATTTGCAACATGTTTATAATACATCAAACACATAGATAAATGGTGCCCTTAGGGCTTTATTTAAGAATAATTCCTTCCTTTAGCACTCACAAAAGGTTCTGTATTTAGCAAATATCATTAAGTTTGGCTTACTTCAGTTTGTGACTGCACCACTCACACCATCAATTGATGGCACTAGCAGTATGGTGCCCATTGCCAGCACTGTACTCAGAGGTAGGCTACCAACAACACAACAGAGGATGATGCCATGGATGAAGATACAGCGGGACCTTACTGGAGAGCTTAGGTATGTTACATATTGATATCATATTGCACCACTAGCAGAGGCATAACGAGGGTCTTCCGCACTCAGAGCAAGATTAAGAATAGAGCCCCCCCCCCCCCCCCCCACACACACACACACACACACATAACACATACACAATAAAGTATTTGTGCATGCCGAAAAATGTGCATAGCCACATGCTTGAAGGATCATGGCCACTATAAAAGCAAGATGTCAAAATGACACGCCACCCATTTCTAGTCACTCTGGGAACATTCCTTTCCATCCCATATGCACCTTATCTATATGTTGGTTTCTCACATTGTGGTACCTTTGAAGAAATGTATCCTCCCTGGGAAGATGGCGTCTACAGTCGGTATTCACTATTCATATAGGAAATCACATTGTCTAGGAGTATTAAGGTCATCATCACACAACAGCGGTTCAGCCAGACTCTTGCCCCCTGTGTTGCTTCCTGATCCCTGCTTCTCCCAGCACACCATCATGTCCTCCCCAGCATCGTCTCCCAGCACACCATCATGTCCTCCCCAGCATCGTATCTCAGCACATCATCATCTCCCCCTGCCTCGTCTCTCAGCACACCTTTCACTTCCCCTGCATCTTCTCTCAGTGACACCATCACCTCCCCTCCCTCTGCATTTACTATCAGCACACTATACTCTCCCCCCTGCGTCTTCTCTCAGCACACTATAACTTTCCCCCGGCATCTTCTCTCAGCCACACCATCACCTCCCCTTCCCCTGTGTCTTCTATCAGCACACTATACATTACTCCCCCCCCCCCCTGTCTTCTTTCAGCACACCATCATCTCCCCTCTGCGTCTTCTCTCAGCACACTATCATCTCCCCCATGTCATCTCTCAGCACACTATCACCTCCCCCTGCATCTTTTCTCAGCATACCATAATCTCCCCCTATGTCTTCTCTCAGCGCACCATCATCTCCCCCCTGCGTTGTATCTCAGCACACCATCACCTCCCCCTGCATCATCTCTCAGCACCCTATCACCTCCCCCAGCATCTTCTCTCAGCACCCCATCACCTAGCTCCTGCATCGTCTCTCAGTCACACCATCACCTCCCCTCCCTCTGCATCTACTATCAGCACACTATAGTCTCCCCCCTGCGTCTTCTCTCAGCACACTATAACTTTCCCCCGGCATCTTCTCTCAGCCACACCATCACCTCCCCTTCCCCTGTGTCTTCTATCAGCACACTATACATTACTCTCCCCCCCCCCCCCCGCGTCTTCTCTCAGCACACCATGATCTCCCCCTGCATCTTCTCTCAGCACAGCAACATCTCCCCCTGTGTCGCCTCTCAGCACACCATCACCTCCCCCTGCATCATCTCTCAGCACTCCAGTACCTACCCCCTGCATCGTCTCTCAGTAACACCATCACCTCCCCTCCCCCTGCGTCTACTATCAGCACATTATACTGTCCCCCTTGTGTCTTCTCTCAGCACACTATAATCTCCCCCTGCATCTTCTCTCAGCACAGCATCATCTCCCCCTGTGTCGTCTCATAGCACACCATCACCCCCCCTGCATCATCTCTCAGCACCCCATCACCTCCCCTAGCATCTTCTCTCAGCACCCCATCACCTAGCCCCTGCATCGTCTCTCAGTTACACCATCACCTCCCCTCCCTCAGCATTTACTATCAGCACACTATACTCTCCCCCCTGCATCTTCTCTCAGCACACTATAACTTTCCCCCGGCATCTTCTCTCAGCCACACCATCTCCTCCCCTTCCCCTGTGTCTTCTATCAGCACACTATACATTACTCTCCCCCGACCCCCCCCCCCCCCCCGGTCTTCTTTCAGCACACCATCACATCCCCCTGCATCTGCGCACAGCGCACCATCATTTCCTCCTATGTCTTCTCTGAACACACCATCACCTCCTCCTGCATCTTTTCTCAGCACACCATAATCTCCCCCTACGTCTTCTCTCAGCACACCATCATCTCCCCTCTGCGTCTTCTCTCAGCACACCATCATCTCCCCTCTGCATCTTTTCTCAGCACACCATCATCTCCCATCTGCGTCTTCTCTCAGCACACCATCATCTCCCCTCTGCGTCTTCTCTCAGCACACTATCATCTCCCCCATGTCATCTCTCAGCACACTATCACCTCCCCCTGCATCTTTTCTCAGCATACCATAATCTCCCCCTATGTCTTCTCTCAGCGCACCATCATCTCCCCCCTGCGTTGTATCTCAGCACACCATCACCTCCCCCTGCATCATCTCTCTGCACCCTATCACCTCCCCCAGCATCTTCTCTCAGCACCCCATCACCTAGCTCCTGCATCGTCTCTCAGTCACACCATCACCTCCCCTCCCTCTGCATCTTCTCTCAGCACACTATAGTCTCCCCCCTGCGTCTTCTCTCAGCACACTATAACTTTCCCCCGGCATCTTCTCTCAGCCACACCATCACCTCCCCTTCCCCTGTGTCATCTATCAGCACACTATACATTACTCTCCCCCCCCCGCATCTTCTCTCAGCACACCATGATCTCCCCCTGCATCTTCTCTCAGCAC
This sequence comes from Pseudophryne corroboree, assembly GCF_028390025.1. Classification (NCBI taxonomy): domain Eukaryota; kingdom Metazoa; phylum Chordata; class Amphibia; order Anura; family Myobatrachidae; genus Pseudophryne; species Pseudophryne corroboree. The sequence continues at coordinate 121,378,571 of NC_086451.1, read as the reverse complement.
AGCATCATCTCCCTCTGTGTCGCCTCTCAGCACACCATCACCTCCCCCTGCATCATCTCTCAGCACTCCATCACCTACCCCCTGCATCGTCTCTCAGTACCACCATCACCTCCCCTCCCCCGGCGTCTACTATCAGCACATTATACTGTCCCCCTTGTGTCTTCTCTCAGCACACTATAATCTCCCCCTGCATCTTCTCTCAGCACAGCATCATCTCCCCCTGTGTCGTCTCTCAGCACACCATCACCCCCCCTGCATCATCTCTCAGCACCCCATCACCTCCCCTAGCATCTTCTCTCAGCACCCCATCACCTAGCCCCTGCATCGTCTCTCAGTCACACCATCACCTCCCCTCCCTCTGCATTTACTATCAGCACACTATACTCTCCCCCCTGCATCTTCTCTCAGCACACTATAACTTTCCCCCGGCATCTACTCTCAGCACACCATCACTTCCCCCTGCATCTGCGCACAGCGCAACATCATTTCCCCCTACGTCTTCTCTGATCACACCATCACCTCCTCCTGCGTTGTCTCTCAGCACACCGTCACATCCCCATGTGTCTTCTATCAACACACTATAGTAACCCCCATGCATCTTCTCTCAGCCATACCATCATCTCCTCCCTGCATATCCAGCACACATTCCCCCCCCCCATACATCATCTCTTAGCACATCATTATCTCCTCCTGCATCATTTCTCAGCACACAATCACCTCTCCCTGTGTTATCTTTCAGCACACCATCACCTCCCCATGTATTCTATCAGCACACTATAATCTGCACCTGCATCTTCTCTCAGCACACCATCATCTCCCATCTGCATCTTTTCTCAGCACACCATCATCTCCCCTCTGCGTCTTCTCTCAGCACACCATCATCTCCCCTCTGTGTCTTCTCTCAGCACACCATCATCTCCCCTCTGCGTCTTCGCTCAGCACACTATCATCTCCCCTGTGTCATCTCTCAGCACACTATCACCTCCGCCTGCATCTTTTCTCAGCATACCATAATCTCCCCCTACGTCTTCTCTCAGCACATCATCATCTCCCCCTGTGTCATCTCTCAGCACACCATCACCACCCCTGCATCATCTCTCAGCACCCCATCACCTCCCCCAGCATCTTCTCTCAGCATACTATAACCTCCCTCCGGCATCTTCTCTCAGCACTCCATCACCTACCCCCTACATCTGCGCACAGCACACCATCATTTCCCCCGACGTCTTTTCTGAACTCACCATCACCTCCTCCTGCGTCATCTCTCAGCACACCGTCACCTCCCCATGTGTCTTCTATCAACACACTATAGAAACCCCCATGCATCTTCTCTCAGCCATACCATCATCTCCTCCCTGCATCTCCAGCACACATTCCCCCCCCCATACATCATCTCTTAGCACATCATCATCTCCTCTTGCATCATTTCTCAGCACACAATCACCTCTCCCTGTGTTATCTTTCAGCACACCATCACCTCCCCATGTATTCTATCAGCACACTATAATCTGCACCTGCATCTTCTCTCAGCCCACCATCATCTCCCCTCTGCGTCTTTTCTGAGCACACCATCATCTCCTCTCTGCGTCTTCTCTCAGCACACGATCATCTCCCCCCCCCCCCGTGTCATCTCTCAGCACACCATCACCTCCCCCTGCATCTTTTCTTAGCACACCATCATCTTCCCTCTGCGTCTTCTCTCAGCACACCATCATCTCCCCTTCGTGTCTTCTCTCAGCCCACCATCATCTCCCCTCTGCGTCTTCTCTCAGCACACCATCATCTCCCCTCTGCGTCTTCTCTCAGCACACTATCATCTCCCCATGTCATCTCTCAGCACACCATCACCTCCCCCTGCATCTTTTCTCAGCACACCATAATCTCCCCCTACGTCTTCTCTCAGCACACCATAATCTCCCCCTACGTCTTCTCTCAGCACACCATCATCTCCCCTCTGCGTCTTCTCTCAGCACACCATCATCTCCCCTCTGCATCTTTTCTCAGCACACCATCATCTCCCATCTGCGTCTTCTCTCAGCACACTATCATCTCCCCCATGTCATCTCTCAGCTCACCATCACCTCCCCCTGCATCTTTTCTCAGCACACCATAATCTCCCCCTACGTCTTCTCTCAGCACACCATCATCTCCCCTCTGCGTCTTCTCACAGCACACCATCATCTCCCCTCTGCGTCTTCTCTCAGCACACCATCATCTCCCCTCTGCGTCCTCTCTCAGCACACTATCATCTCCCCCATGTCATCTCTCAGCACACCATCGCCTCCCCCTGCATCTTTTCTCAGCACACCATAATCTCCCCCTACATCTTCTCTCAGCACACCATCATCTCCCCCTGCCTCGTCTCTCAGCACACCTTTCACTTCCCCTGCATCTTCTCTCAGTGACACCATCACCTCCCCTCTCTCTGCATCTACTATCATCACACTATACTCTCCCCCCTGCGTCTTCTCTCAGCACACTATGACTTTCCCCCGGCATCTTCTCTCAGCCACACCATCACCTCCCCTTCCCCTGTGTCTTCTATCAGCACACTATACATTATTCTCCCCCCGCGTCTTCTCTCAGCACACCATGATCTCCCCCTGCATCTTCTCTCAGCACAGCATCATCTCCCCCTGTGTCGCCTCTCAGCACACCATCACCTCCCCCTGCATCATCTCTCAGCACTCCATCACCTACCCCCTGCATCGTCTCTCAGTCACACCATCACCTCCCCGCCTCTACGTCTACTATTAGCACATTATACTGTCCCCCTTGTGTCTTCTCTCAGCACACTATAATCTCCCCCTGCATCTTCTCTCAGCACAGCATCATCTCCCCCTGTGTCGTCTCTCAGCACACCATCACCCCCCTGCATCATCTCTCAGCACCCCATCACCTCCCCCAGCATCTTCTCTCAGCACCCCATCACCTAGCCGCTGCATCGTCTCTCAGTTACACCATCACCTCCCCTCCCTCTGCATTTACTATCAGCACACTATACTCTCCCACCTGCGTCTTCTCTCAGCACACTATAACTTCCCCCGGCATCTTCTCTCAGCACACCATCACTTCCCCCTGCATCTGCGCACAGCGCACCATCATTTCCCTCTACGTCTTCTCTGAACACACCATCACCTCCTCCTGCGTCGTCTCTCAGCACACCGTCACCTCCCCATGTGTCTTCTATTAACACACTATAGTAACCCCCATGCATCTTCTCTCAGCCATACCATCATCTCCTCCCTGCATCTCCCAGCACCCATTCACCACCCATACATCATCTCTTAGCACATCATCATCTCCTCCTGCATAATTTCTCAGCACACAATCAATTTTCCCTGTTTTATCTTTCAGCACACCATCACCTCCCCATGTTTTCTGTCAGCACACTATAATCTCCCCCTGCATCTTCTCTCAGCCCACCATCATCTCCCCTCTGCGTCTTTTCTGAGCACACCATCATCTCCTCTCTGCGTCTTCTCTCAGCACACGATCATCTCCCCCCGTGTCATCTCTCAGCACACCATCACCCCCCCCTGCATCTTTTATCAGCACACCATCATCTCCCCTCTGCGTCTTCTCTCAGCACACCATCATCTCCCCTCTGTGTCTTCTCACAGCACACCATCATCTCCCCTCTGCGTCTTCTCTCAGCACACCCATCATCTCCCCTCTGCGTGTTCTCTCAGCACACTATCATCTCCCCCATGTCATCTCTCAGCACACCATCGCCTCCCCCTACATCTTCTCTCAGCACACCATCATCTCCCCCTGCCTCGTCTCTCAGCACACCTTTAACTTCCCCTGCATCTTCTCTCAGTTACACCATCACCTCCCCTCCCTCTGCATTTACTATCAGCACACTATACTCTCCCCCCTGCGTCTTCTCTCAGCACACTATAACTTTCCCTCGGCATCTTCTCTCAGCCACACCATCACCTCCCCTTCCCCTGTGTCTTCTATCAGCACACTATACATTACTCTCCCCCACCCCCCCGGTCTTCTTTCAGCACACCATCACATCCCCCTGCATCTGCGCACAGCGCACCATCATTTCCTCCTATGTCTTCTCTGAACACACCATCACCTCCTCCTGCATCTTTTCTCAGCACACCATCCCCCGGCATCTTCTCTCAGCCACACCATCACCTCCCCTTCCCCTGTGTCTTCTATCAGCACACTATTCATTACTCTCCCCCCCCCCCGCGTCTTCTCTCAGCACACCATGATCTCCCCTTGCATCTTCTCTCAGCACAGCATCATCTCCCCCTGTGTCGCCTCTCAGCACACCATCACCTCCCCCTGCATCATCTCTCAGCACTCCATCACCTACCCCCTGCATCGTCTCTCAGTACCACCATCACCTCCCCTCCCCCTGCGTCTACTATCAGCACATTATACTGTCCCCCTTGTGTCTTCTCTCAGCACACTATAATCTCCCCCTGCATATTCTCTCAGCACAGCATCATCTCCCCCTGTGTCGTCTCTCAGCACACCATCACCCCCCCTGCATCATCTCTCAGCACCCCATCACCTCCCCTAGCATCTTCTCTCAGCACCCCATCACCTAGCCCCTGCATTGTCTCTCAGTTACACCATCACCTCCCCTCCCTCTGCATTTACTATCAGCACACTATACTCTCCCCCCTGCATCTTCTCATAGCACACTATAACTTTCCCCCGGCATCTTCTCTCAGCCACACCATCACCTCCCCTTCCCCTGTGTCTTCTATCAGCACACTATACATTACTCTCCCCCGACCACCCCCCCGGTCTTCTTTCAGCACACCATCACATCCCCCTGCATCTGCGCACAGCGCACCATCATTTCCTCCTATGTCTTCTCTGAACACACCATCACTTCCTCCTGCATCTTTCCTCAGCACACCATAATCTCCCCCTACGTCTTCTCTCAGCACACCATCATCTCCCCTCTGCGTCTTCTCTCAGCACATCATCATCTCCCCTCTGTATCTTTTCTCAGCACACCATCATCTCCCATCTGCGTCTTCTCTCAGCACACCATCATCTCCCCTCTGCGTCTTCTCTCAGCACACTATCATCTCCCCCATGTCATCTCTCAGCACACTATCACCTCCCCCTGCATCTTTTCTCAGCATACCATAATCTCCCCCTATGTCTTCTCTCAGCGCACCATCATCTCCCCCCTGCGTTGTATCTCAGCACACCATCACCTCCCCCTGCATCATCTCTCAGCACCCTATCACCTCCCCCAGCATCTTCTCTCAGCACCCCATCACCTAGCTCCTGCATCGTCTCTCAGTCACACCATCACCTCCCCTCCCCTCCCTCTGCATCTACTATCAGCACACTATAGTCTCCCCCCTGCGTCTTCTCTCAGCACACTATAACTTTCCCCCGGCATCTTCTCTCAGCCACACCATCACCTCCCCTTCCCCTGTGTCTTCTATCAGCACACTATACATTACTCCCCCCCCCGCGTCTTCTCTCAGCACACCATGATCTCCCCCTGCATCTTCTCTCAGCACAGCATCATCTCCCCCTGTGTCGCCTCTCAGCACACCATCACCTCCCCCGGCATCATCTCTCAGCACTCCATCACCTACCCCCTGTATCGTCTCTCAGTAACACCATCACCTCCCCTCCCCATGCGCCTACTATCAGCACATTATACTGTCCCCCTTGTGTCTTCTCTCAGCACACTATAATCTCCCCCTGCATCTTCTCTCAGCACAGCATCATCTCCCCCTGTGTCGTCTCTCAGCACACCATCACCCCCCCTGCATCATCTCTCAGCAATCCATCACCTCCCCTAGCATCTTCTCTCAGCACCCCATCACCTAGCCCCTGCATCGTCTCTCAGTTACACCATCACCTCCCCTCCCTCTGCATTTACTATCAGCACACTATACTCTCCCCCCTGCATCTTCTCTCAGCACACTATAACTTTCCCCCGGCATCTTCTCTCAGCACTCCATCACTTCCCCCTGCATCTGCGCACAGCGCAACATCATTTCCCCCTACGTCTTCTCTGATCACACCATCACCTCCTCCTGCGTTGTCTCTCAGCACACCGTCACATCCCCATGTGTCTTCTATCAACACACTATAGTAACCCCCATGCATGTTCTCTCAGCCATACCATCATCTCCTCCCTGCATCTCTTAGCACCCATTCACCCCCATACTTCATCTCTTAGCACATCATCATCTCCTCCTGCATCATTTCTCAGCACACAATCACCTCTCCCTGTGTTATCTTTCAGCACACCATCACCTCCCCATGTATTCTATCAGCACACTATAATCTGTCCCTGCATCTTCTCTCAGCACACCATCATCTCCCATCTGCATCTTTTCTCAGCACACCATCATCTCCCCTCTGCGTCTTCTCTCAGCACACTATCATCTCCCCTGTGTCATCTCTCAGCACACTATCACCTCCGCCTGCATCTTTTCTCAGCATACCATAATCTCCCCCTACGTCTTCTCTCAGCACATCATCATCTCCCCCTGTGTCATCTCTCAGCACACCATCACCACCCCTGCATCATCTCTCAGCACCCCATCACCTCCCCCAGCATCTTCTCTCAGCACCCCATCACCTAGCCCCTGCATCGTCTCTCAGTCACACCATCACCTTCCCTCCCACTGCATTTACTATCAGCACACTATACTCTCCCCTTGCATCTTCTCTCAGCACACTATAACCTCCCTCCGGCATCATCTCTCAGCACTCCATCACCTACCCCCTGCATCGTCTCTCAGTAACACCATCACCTCCCCAACCCATGCGACTACTATCAGCACATTATACTGTCCCCCTTGTGTCTTCTCTCAGCACATCATCATCTCCCCCTGTATCATCTCTCAGCACACCATCACCACCCCTGCATCATCTCTCAGCACCCCATCACCTCCCCCAGCATCTTTTCTCAGCACCCCATCACCTAGCCCCTGCATCGTCTCTCAGTCACACCATCACCTCCCCTCCCTCTGCATTTACTATCAGCACACTATACTCTCCCACCTGCGTCTTCTCTCAGCATACTATAACCTCCCTCCGGCATCTTCTCTCAGCACATTATCACTTCCCCCTGCATCTGCGCACAGCACACCATCATTTCCCCCGACGTCTTTTCTGAACTCACCATCACCTCCTCCTGCGTCGTCTCTCAGCACACCGTCACCTCCCCATTTGTCTTCTATCAACACACTATAGTAACCCCCATGCTTCTTCTCTCAGCCATACCATCATCTCCTCCCTGCATCTCCAGCACACCCCCCCCCCCATACATCATCTCTTAGCACATCATCATCTCCTCTTGCATCATTTCTCAGCACACAATCACCTCTCCCTGTGTTATCTTTCAGCACACCATCACCTCCCCATGTATTCTATCAGCACACTATAATCTGCACCTGCATCTTCTCTCAGCACACCATCATCTCCCCTCTGTGTCTTTTCTGAGCACACCATCATCTCCTCTCTGCGTCTTCTCTCAGCACACGATCATCTCCCCCCCCCGTGTCATCTCTCAGCACACCATCACCTCCCCCTGCATCTTTTCTTAGCACCCCATCATCTCCCCTCTGCGTCTTCTCTCAGCACACCATCATCTCCCCTTTGTGTCTTCTCTCAGCCCACCATCATTTCCCCTCTGCGTCTTCTCTCAGCACACCATCATCTCCCCTCTGCATCTTTTCTCAGCACACCATAATCTCCCCCTACGTCTTCTCTCAGCACACCATCATCTCCCATCTGCGTCTTCTCTCAGCACACCATCATCTCCCCTCTGCGTCTTCTCACTGCACACCATCATCTCCCCTCTGCGTCTTCTCTCAGCACACTATCATCTCCCCCATGTCATCTCTCAGCACACCATCGCCTCCCCCTGCATCTTTTCTCAGCACACCATAATCTCCCCCTACATCTTCTCTCAGCACACCATCATCTCCCCCTGCCTCGTCTCTCAGCACACCTTTCACTTCCCCTGCATCTTCTCTCAATGACACCATCACCTCCCCTCCCTCTGCATCTACTATCATCACACTATACTCTCCCCCCTGCGTCTTCTCTCAGCACACTATGACTTTCCCCCGGCATCTTCTCTCAGCCACACCATCACCTCCCCTTCCCCTGTGTCTTCTATCAGCACACTATACATTATTCTCCCCCCGCGTCTTCTCTCAGCACACCATGATCTCCCCCTGCATCTTCTCTCAGCACAGCATCATCTCCCCCTGTGTCGCCTCTCAGCACACCATCACCTCCCCCTGCATCATCTCTCAGCACTCCATCACCTACCCCCTGCATCGTCTCTCAGTCACACCATCACCTCTCCGCCTCTACGTCTACTATAAGCACATTATACTGTCCCCCTTCTGTCTTCTCTCAGCACACTATAATCTCCCCCTGCATCTTCTCTCAGCACAGCATCATCTCCCCCTGTGTCGTCTCTCAGCACACCATCACCCCCCTGCATCATCTCTCAGCACCCCATCACCTCCCCCAGCATCTTCTCTCAGCACCCCATCACCTAGCCGCTGCATCGTCTCTCAGCACACCATCACTTCCCCCTGCATCTGCGCACAGCGCACCATCATTTCCCTCTACGTCTTCTCTGAACACACCATCACCTCCTCCTGCGTCGTCTCTCAGCACACCGTCACCTCCCCATGTGTCTTCTATTAACACACTATAGTAACCCCCATGCATCTTCTCTCAGCCATACCATCATCTCCTCCCTGCATCTCCCAGCACCCATTCACCACCCATACATCATCTCTTAGCACATCATCATCTCCTCCTGCATAATTTCTCAGCACACAATCAACTCTCCCTATTTTATCTTTCAGCACACCATCACCTCCCCATGTTTTCTGTCAGCACACTATAATCTCCCCCTGCATCTTCTCTCAGCCCACCATCATCTCCCCTCTGCGTCTTTTCTGAGCACACCATCATCTCCTCTCTGCGTCTTCTCTCAGCACACGATCATCTCCCCCCGTGTCATCTCTCAGCACACCATCACCTCCCCCTGCATCTTTTATCAGCACGCCATCATCTCCCCTATGCGTCTTCTCTCAGCACACCATCATCTCCCCTCTGTGTCTTCTCACAGCACACCATCATCTCCCCTCTGCGTCTTCTCTCAGCACACCATCATCTCCCCTCTGCGTGTTCTCTCAGCACACTATCATCTCCCCCATGTCATCTCTCAGCACACCATCGCCTCCCCCTGCATCTTTTCTCAGCACACCATAATCTCCCCCTACATCTTCTCTCAGCACACCATCATCTCCCCCTGCCTCGTCTCTCAGCACACCTTTCACTTCCCCTGCATCTTCTCTCAGTTACACCATCACCTCCCCTCCCTCTGCATTTACTATCAGCACACTATACTCTCCCCCCTGCGTCTTCTCTCAGCACACTATAACTTTCCCTCGGCATCTTCTCTCAGCCACACCATCACCTCCCCTTCCCCTGTGTCTTCTATCAGCACACTATACATTACTCTCCCCCACCCCCCCGGTCTTCTTTCAGCACACCATCACATCCCCCTGCATCTGCGCACAGCGCACCATCATTTCCTCCTATGTCTTCTCTGAACACACCATCACCTCCTTCTGCATCTTTTCTCAGCACACCATAATCTCCCCCTACGTCTTCTCTCAGCACACCATCATCTCCCCTCTGCGTCTTCTCTCAGCACACCATCATCTCCCCTCTGCATCTTTTCTCAGCACACCATCATCTCCCATCTGCGTCTTCTCTCAGCACACCATCATCTCCCCTCTGCGTCTTCTCTCAGCACACTATCATCTCCCCCATGTCATCTCTCAGCACACTATCACCTCCCCCTGCATCTTTTCTCAGCATACCATAATCTCCCCCTATGTCTTCTCTCAGCGCACCATCATCTCCCCCCTGCGTTGTATCTCAGCACACCATCACCTCCCCCTGCATCATCTCTCAGCACCCTATCACCTCCCCCAGCATCTTCTCTCAGCACCCCATCACCTAGCTCCTGCATCGTCTCTCAGTCACACCATCAACTCCCCTCCCTCTGCATCTACTATCAGCACACTATAGTCTCCCACCTGCGTCTTCTCTCAGCACACTATAACTTTCCCCTCGCATCTTCTCTCAGCCACACCATCACCTCCCCTTCCCCTGTGTCTTCTATCAGCACACTATTCATTACTCTCCCCCCCCCCCCCCGCGTCTTCTCTCAGCACACCATGATCTACCCTTGCATCTTCTCTCAGCACAGCATCATCTCCCCCTGTGTCGCCTCTCAGCACACCATCACCTCCCCCTGCATCATCTCTCAGCACTCCATCACCTACCCCCTGCATCGTCTCTCAGTAACACCATCACCTCCCCTCCCCCTGCGTCTACTATCAGCACATTATACTGTCCCCCTTGTGTCTTCTCTCAGCACACTATAATCTCCCCCTGCATATTCTCTCAGCACAGCATCATCTCCCCCTGTGTCGTCTCTCAGCACACCATCACCCCCCCTGCATCATCTCTCAGCACCCCATCACCTCCCCTAGCATCTTCTCTCAGCACCCCATCACCTAGCCCCTGCATTGTCTCTCAGTTACACCATCACCTCCCCTCCCTCTGCATTTACTATCAGCACACTATACTCTCCCCCCTGCATCTTCTCATTGCACACTATAACTTTCCCCCGGCATCTTCTCTCAGCCACACCATCACCTCCCCTTCCCCTGTGTCTTCTATCAGCACACTATACATTACTCTCCCCCGACCACCCCCCCGGTCTTCTTTCAGCACACCATCACATCCCCCTGCATCTGCGCACAGCGCACCATCATTTCCTCCTATGTCTTCTCTGAAGACACCATCACTTCCTCCTGCATCTTTTCTCAGCACACCATCATCTCCCCCTACGTCTTCTCTCAGCACACCATCATCTCCCCTCTGCGTCTTCTCTCAGCACATCATCATCTCCCCTCTGTATCTTTTCTCAGCACACCATCATCTCCCATCTGCGTCTTCTCTCAGCACACCATCATCTCCCCTCTGCGTCTTCTCTCAGCACACTATCATCTCCCCCATGTCATCTCTCAGCACACTATCACCTCCCCCTGCATCTTTTCTCAGCATACCATAATCTCCCCCTATGTCTTCTCTCAGCGCACCATCATCTCCCCCCTGCGTTGTATCTCAGCACACCATCACCTCCCCCTGCATCATCTCTCAGCACCCTATCACCTCCCCCAGCATCTTCTCTCAGCACCCCATCACCTAGCTCCTGCATCGTCTCTCAGTCACACCATCACCTCCCCTCCCCTCCCTCTGCATCTACTATCAGCACACTATAGTCTCCCCCCTGCGTCTTCTCTCAGCACACTATAACTTTCCCCCGGCATCTTCTCTCAGCCACACCATCACCTCCCCTTCCCCTGTGTCTTCTATCAGCACACTATACATTACTCCCCCCCCGTGTCTTCTCTCAGCACACCATGATCTCCCCCTGCATCTTCTCTCAGCACAGCATCATCTCCCCCTGTGTCTCCTCTCAGCACACCATCACCTCCCCCTGCATCATCTCTCAGCACTCCATCACCTACCCCCTGTATCGTCTCTCAGTAACACCATCACCTCCCCTCCCCATGCGCCTGCTATCAGCACATTATACTGTCCCCCTTGTGTCTTCTCTCAGCACACTATAATCTCCCCCTGCATCTTCTCTCAGCACAGCATCATCTCCCCCTGTGTCGTCTCTCAGCACACCATCACCCCCCCTGCATCATCTCTCAGCAATCCATCACCTCCCCTAGCATCTTCTCTCAGCACCCCATCACCTAGCCCCTGCATCGTCTCTCAGTTACACCATCACCTCCCCTCCCTCTGCATTTACTATCAGCACACTATACTCTCCCCCCTGCATCTTCTCTCAGCACACTATAACTTTCCCCCGGCATCTTCTCTCAGCCACACCATCACCTCCCCTTCCCCTGTGTCTTCTATCAGCACACTATACATTACTCTCCCCCGACCCCCCCCGGTCTTCTTTCAGCACACCATCACATCCCCCTGCATCTGCGCACAGCGCACCATCATTTCCTCCTATGTCTTCTCTGAACACACCATCACCTCCTCCTGCATCTTTTCTCAGCACACCATAATCTCCCCCTACGTCTTCTCTCAGCACACCATCATCTCCCCTCTGCGTCTTCTCTCAGCACACCATCATCTCCCCTCTGCATCTTTTCTCAGCACACCATCATCTCCCATCTGCGTCTTCTCTCAGCACACCATCATCTCCCCTCTGCGTCTTCTCTCAGCACACTATCATCTCCCCCATGTCATCTCTCAGCACACTATCACCTCCCCCTGCATCTTTTCTCAGCATACCATAATCTCCCCCTATGTCTTCTCTCAGCGCACCATCATCTCCCCCCTGCGTTGTATCTCAGCACACCATCACCTCCCCCTGCATCATCTCTCAGCACCCTATCACCTCCCCCAGCATCTTCTCTCAGCACCCCATCACCTAGCTCCTGCATCGTCTCTCAGTCACACCATCACCTCCCCTCCCTCTGCATCTTCTCTCAGCACACTATAGTCTCCCCCCTGCGTCTTCTCTCAGCACACTATAACTTTCCCCCGGCATCTTCTCTCAGCCACACCATCACCTCCCCTTCCCCTGTGTCATCTATCAGCACACTATACATTACTCTCCCCCCCCCGCATCTTCTCTCAGCACACCATGATCTCCCCCTGCATCTTCTCTCAGCACAGCATCATCTCCCCTGTGTCGCCTCTCAGCACACCATCACCTCCCCCTGCATCATCTCTCAGCACTCCATCACCTACCCCCTGCATCGTCTCTCAGTACCACCATCACCTCCCCTCCCCCTGCGTCTACTATCAGCACATTATACTGTCCCCCTTGTGTCTTCTCTCAGCACACTATAATCTCCCCCTGCATCTTCTCTCAGCACAGCATCATCTCCCCCTGTGTCGTCTCTCAGCACACCATCACCCCCCCTGCATCATCTCTCAGCACCCCATCACCTCCCCTAGCATCTTCTCTCAGCACCCCATCACCTAGCCCCTGCATCGTCTCTCAGTCACACCATCACCTCCCCTCCCTCTGCATTTACTATCAGCACACTATACTCTCCCCCCTGCATCTTCTCTCAGCACACTATAACTTTCCCCCGGCATCTACTCTCAGCACACCATCACTTCCCCCTGCATCTGCGCACAGCGCAACATCATTTCCCCCTACGTCTTCTCTGATCACACCATCACCTCCTCCTGCGTTGTCTCTCAGCACACCGTCACATCCCCATGTGTCTTCTATCAACACACTATAGTAACCCCCATGCATCTTCTCTCAGCCATACCATCATCTCCTCCCTGCATCTCCAGCACACATTCCCCCCCCATACATCATCTCTTAGCACATCATTATCTCCTCCTGCATCATTTCTCAGCACACAATCACCTCTCCCTGTGTTATCTTTCAGCACACCATCACCTCCCCATGTATTCTATCAGCACACTATAATCTGCACCTGCATCTTCTCTCAGCACACCATCATCTCCCATCTGCATCTTTTCTCAGCACACCATCATCTCCCCTCTGCGTCTTCTCTCAGCACACGATCATCTCCCCTCTGTGTCTTCTCTCAGCACACCATCATCTCCCCTCTGCGTCTTCGCTCAGCACACTATCATCTCCCCTGTGTCATCTCTCAGCACACTATCACCTCCGCTTGCATCTTTTCTCAGCATACCATAATCTCCCCCTACGTCTTCTCTCAGCACATCATCATCTCCCCCTGTGTCATCTCTCAGCACACCATCACCACCCCTGCATCATCTCTCAGCACCCCATCACCTCCCCCAGCATCTTCTCTCAGCATACTATAACCTCCCTCCGGCATCTTCTCTCAGCACTCCATCACCTACCCCCTGCATCTGCGCACAGCACACCATCATTTCCCCCGACGTCTTTTCTGAACTCACCATCACCTCCTCCTGCGTCATCTCTCAGCACACCGTCACCTCCCCATGTGTCTTCTATCAACACACTATAGAAACCCCCATGCATCTTCTCTCAGCCATACCATCATCTCCTCCCTGCATCTCCAGCACACATTCCCCCCCCCATACATCATCTCTTAGCACATCATCATCTCCTCTTGCATCATTTCTCAGCACACAATCACCTCTCCCTGTGTTATCTTTCAGCACACCATCACCTCCCCATGTATTCTATCAGCACACTATAATCTGCACCTGCATCTTCTCTCAGCCCACCATCATCTCCCCTCTGCGTCTTTTCTGAGCACACCATCATCTCCTCTCTGCGTCTTCTCTCAGCACACGATCATCTCCCCCCCCCCCGTGTCATCTCTCAGCACACCATCACCTCCCCCTGCATCTTTTCTTAGCACACCATCATCTTCCCTCTGCGTCTTCTCTCAGCACACCATCATCTCCCCTTCGTGTCTTCTCTCAGCCCACCATCATCTCCCCTCTGCGTCTTCTCTCAGCACACCATCATCTCCCCTCTGCGTCTTCTCTCAGCACACTATCATCTCCCCATGTCATCTCTCAGCACACCATCACCTCCCCCTGCATCTTTTCTCAGCACACCATAATCTCCCCCTACGTCTTCTCTCAGCACACCATCATCTCCCCTCTGCGTCTTCTCTCAGCACACCATCATCTCCCCTCTGCAGCTTTTCTCAGCACACCATCATCTCCCATCTGCGTCTTCTCTCAGCACACTATCATCTCCCCCATGTCATCTCTCAGCACACCATCACCTCCCCCTGCATCTTTTCTCAGCACACCATAATCTCCCCCTACGTCTTCTCTCAGCACACCATCATCTCCCCTCTGCGTCTTCTCACAGCACACCATCATCTCCCCTCTGCGTCTTCTCTCAGCACACCATCATCTCCCCTCTGCGTCTTCTCTCAGCACACTATCATCTCCCCCATGTCATCTCTCAGCACACCATCGCCTCCCCCTGCATCTTTTCTCAGCACACCATAATCTCCCCCTACATCTTCTCTCAGCACACCATCATCTCCCCCTGCCTCGTCTCTCAGCACACCTTTCACTTCCCCTGCATCTTCTCTCAGTGACACCATCACCTCCCCTCCCTCTGCATCTACTATCATCACACTATACTCTCCCCCCTGCGTCTTCTCTCAGCACACTATGACTTTCCCCGGCATCTTCTCTCAGCCACACCATCACCTCCCCTTCCCCTGTGTCTTCTATCAGCACACTATACATTATTCTCCCCCCGCGTCTTCTCTCAGCACACCATGATCTCCCCCTGCATCTTCTCTCAGCACAGCATCATCTCCCCCTGTGTCGCCTCTCAGCACACCATCACCTCCCCCTGCATCATCTCTCAGCACTCCATCACCTACCCCCTGCATCGTCTCTCAGTCACACCATCACCTCCCCGCCTCTACGTCTACTATTAGCACATTATACTGTCCCCCTTGTGTCTTCTCTCAGCACACTATAATCTCCCCCTGCATCTTCTCTCAGCACAGCATCATCTCCCCCTGTGTCGTCTCTCAGCACACCATCACCCCCCTGCATCATCTCTCAGCACCCCATCACCTCCCCCAGCATCTTCTCTCAGCACCCCATCACCTAGCCGCTGCATCGTCTCTCAGTTACACCATCACCTCCCCTCCCTCTGCATTTACTATCAGCACACTATACTCTCCCACCTGCGTCTTCTCTCAGCACACTATAACTTCCCCCCGGCATCTTCTCTCAGCACACCATCACTTCCCCCTGCATCTGCGCACAGCGCACCATCATTTCCCTCTACGTCTTCTCTGAACACACCATCACCTCCTCCTGCGTCGTCTCTCAGCACACCGTCACCTCCCCATGTGTCTTCTATTAACACACTATAGTAACCCCCATGCATCTTCTCTCAGCCATACCATCATCTCCTCCCTGCATCTCCCAGCACCCATTCACCACCCATACATCATCTCTTAGCACATCATCATCTCCTCCTGCATAATTTCTCAGCACACAATCAATTTTCCCTGTTTTATCTTTCAGCACACCATCACCTCCCCATGTTTTCTGTCAGCACACTATAATCTCCCCCTGCATCTTCTCTCAGCCCACCATCATCTCCCCTCTGCGTCTTTTCTGAGCACACCATCATCTCCTCTCTGCGTCTTCTCTCAGCACATGATCATCTCCCCCGTGTCATCTCTCAGCACACCATCACCCCCCCCTGCATCTTTTATCAGCACACCATCATCTCCCCTCTGCGTCTTCTCTCAGCACACCATCATCTCCCCTCTGTGTCTTCTCACAGCACACCATCATCTCCCCTCTGCGTCTTCTCTCAGCACACCATCATCTCCCCTCTGCGTGTTCTCTCAGCACACTATCATCTCCCCCATGTCATCTCTCAGCACACCATCGCCTCCCCCTACATCTTCTCTCAGCACACCATCATCTCCCCCTGCCTCGTCTCTCAGCACACCTTTAACTTCCCCTGCATCTTCTCTCAGTTACACCATCACCTCCCCTCCCTCTGCATTTACTATCAGCACACTATACTCTCCCCCCTGCGTCTTCTCTCAGCACACTATAACTTTCCCTCGGCATCTTCTCTCAGCCACACCATCACCTCCCCTTCCCCTGTGTCTTCTATCAGCACACTATACATTACTCTCCCCCACCCCCCCGGTCTTCTTTCAGCACACCATCACATCCCCCTGCATCTGCGCACAGCGCACCATCATTTCCTCCTATGTCTTCTCTGAACACACCATCACCTCCTCCTGCATCTTTTCTCAGCACACCATAATCTCCCCCTACGTCTTCTCTCAGCACACCATCATCTCCCCTCTGCGTCTTCTCTCAGCACACCATCATCTCCCCTCTGCATCTTTTCTCAGCACACCATCATCTCCCATCTGCGTCTTCTCTCAGCACACCATCATCTCCCCTCTGCGTCTTCTCTCAGCACACTATCATCTCCCCCATGTCATCTCTCAGCACACTATCACCTCCCCCTGCATCTTTTCTCAGCATACCATAATCTCCCCCTATGTCTTCTCTCAGCGCACCATCATCTCCCCCCTGCGTTGTATCTCAGCACACCATCACCTCCCCCTGCATCATCTCTCAGCACCCTATCACCTCCCCCAGCATCTTCTCTCAGCACCCCATCACCTAGCTCCTGCATCGTCTCTCAGTCACACCATCAACTCCCCTCCCTCTGCATCTACTATCAGCACACTATAGTCTCCCCCCTGCGTCTTCTCTCAGCACACTATAACTTTCCCCTCGCATCTTCTCTCAGCCACACCATCACCTCCCCTTCCCCTGTGTCTTCTATCAGCACACTATTCATTACTCCCCCCCCCCCGCGTCTTCTCTCAGCACACCATGATCTCCCCTTGCATCTTCTCTCAGCACAGCATCATCTCCCCCTGTGTCGCCTCTCAGCACACCATCACCTCCCCCTGCATCATCTCTCAGCACTCCATCACCTACCCCCTGCATCGTCTCTCAGTAACACCATCACCTCCCCTCCCCCTGCGTCTACTATCAGCACATTATACTGTCCCCCTTGTGTCTTCTCTCAGCACACTATAATCTCCCCCTGCATATTCTCTCAGCACAGCATCATCTCCCCCTGTGTCGTCTCTCAGCACACCATCACCCCCCCTGCATCATCTCTCAGCACCCCATCACCTCCCCTAGCATCTTCTCTCAGCACCCCATCACCTAGCCCCTGCATTGTCTCTCAGTTACACCATCACCTCCCCTCCCTCTGCATTTACTATCAGCACACTATACTCTCCCCCCTGCATCTTCTCATAGCACACTATAACTTTCCCCCGGCATCTTCTCTCAGCCACACCATCACCTCCCCTTCCCCTGTGTCTTCTATCAGCACACTATACATTACTCTCCCCCGACCACCCCCCCGGTCTTCTTTCAGCACACCATCACATCCCCCTGCATCTGCGCACAGCGCACCATCATTTCCCCCTACGTCTTCTCTGATCACACCATCACCTCCTCCTGCGTTGTCTCTCAGCACACCGTCACATCCCCATGTGTCTTCTATCAACACACTATAGTAACCCCCATGCATCTTCTCTCAGCCATACCATCATCTCCTCCCTGCATCTCCAGCACACATTCCCCCCCCATACATCATCTCTTAGCACATCATTATCTCCTCCTGCATCATTTCTCAGCACACAATCACCTCTCCCTGTGTTATCTTTCAGCACACCATCACCTCCCCATGTATTCTATCAGCACACTATAATCTGCACCTGCATCTTCTCTCAGCACACCATCATCTCCCATCTGCATCTTTTCTCAGCACACCATCATCTCCCCTCTGCGTCTTCTCTCAGCACACCATCATCTCCCCTCTGTGTCTTCTCTCAGCACACCATCATCTCCCCTCTGCGTCTTCGCTCAGCACACTATCATCTCCCCTGTGTCATCTCTCAGCACACTATCACCTCCGCCTGCATCTTTTCTCAGCATACCATAATCTCCCCCTACGTCTTCTCTCAGCACATCATCATCTCCCCCTGTGTCATCTCTCAGCACACCATCACCACCCCTGCATCATCTCTCAGCACCCCATCACCTCCCCCAGCATCTTCTCTCAGCATACTATAACCTCCCTCCGGCATCTTCTCTCAGCACTCCATCACCTACCCCCTGCATCTGCGCACAGCACACCATCATTTCCCCCGACGTCTTTTCTGAACTCACCATCACCTCCTCCTGCGTCATCTCTCAGCACACCGTCACCTCCCCATGTGTCTTCTATCAACACACTATAGAAACCCCCATGCATCTTCTCTCAGCCATACCATCATCTCCTCCCTGCATCTCCAGCACACATTCCCCCCCCCATACATCATCTCTTAGCACATCATCATCTCCTCTTGCATCATTTCTCAGCACACAATCACCTCTCCCTGTGTTATCTTTCAGCACACCATCACCTCCCCATGTATTCTATCAGCACACTATAATCTGCACCTGCATCTTCTCTCAGCCCACCATCATCTCCCCTCTGCGTCTTTTCTGAGCACACCATCATCTCCTCTCTGCGTCTTCTCTCAGCACACGATCATCTCCCCCCCCCCCGTGTCATCTCTCAGCACACCATCACCTCCCCCTGCATCTTTTCTTAGCACACCATCATCTTCCCTCTGCGTTTTCTCTCAGCACACCATCATCTCCCCTTCGTGTCTTCTCTCAGCCCACCATCATCTCCCCTCTGCGTCTTCTCTCAGCACACCATCATCTCCCCTCTGCGTCTTCTCTCAGCACACTATCATCTCCCCATGTCATCTCTCAGCACACCATCACCTCCCCCTGCATCTTTTCTCAGCACACCATAATCTCCCCCTACGTCTTCTCTCAGCACACCATCATCTCCCCTCTGCGTCTTCTCTCAGCACACCATCATCTCCCCTCTGCATCTTTTCTCAGCACACCATCATCTCCCATCTGCGTCTTCTCTCAGCACACTATCATCTCCCCCATGTCATCTCTCAGCACACCATCACCTTCCCCTGCATCTTTTCTCAGCACACCATAATCTCCCCCTACGTCTTCTCTCAGCACACCATCATCTCCCCTCTGCGTCTTCTCACAGCACACCATCATCTCCCCTCTGCGTCTTCTCTCAGCACATCATCATCTCCCCTCTGCGTCTTCTCTCAGCACACTATCATCTCCCCCATGTCATCTCTCAGCACACCATCGCCTCCCCCTGCATCTTTTCTCAGCACACCATAATCTCCCCCTACATCTTCTCTCAGCACACCATCATCTCCCCCTGCCTCGTCTCTCAGCACACCTTTCACTTCCCCTGCATCTTCTCTCAGTGACACCATCACCTCCCCTCCCTCTGCATCTGCTATCATCACACTATACTCTCCCCCCTGCGTCTTCTCTCAGCACACTATGTCTTTCCCCCGGCATCTTCTCTCAGCCACACCATCACCTCCCCTTCCCCTGTGTCTTCTATCAGCACACTATACATTATTCTCCCCCCGCGTCTTCTCTCAGCACACCATGATCTCCCCCTGCATCTTCTCTCAGCACAGCATCATCTCCCCCTGTGTCGCCTCTCAGCACACCATCACCTCCCCCTGCATCATCTCTCAGCACTCCATCACCTACCCCCTGCATCGTCTCTCAGTCACACCATCACCTCCCCGCCTCTACGTCTACTATTAGCACATTATACTGTCCCCCTTGTGTCTTCTCTCAGCACACTATAATCTCCCCCTGCATCTTCTCTCAGCACAGCATCATCTCCCCCTGTGTCGTCTCTCAGCACACCATCACCCCCCTGCATCATCTCTCAGCACCCCATCACCTCCCCCAGCATCTTCTCTCAGCACCCCATCACCTAGCCGCTGCATCGTCTCTCAGTTACACCATCACCTCCCCTCCCTCTGCATTTACTATCAGCACACTATACTCTCCCACCTGCGTCTTCTCTCAGCACACTATAACTTCCCCCCGGCATCTTCTCTCAGCACACCATCACTTCCCCCTGCATCTGCGCACAGCGCACCATCATTTCCCTCTACGTCTTCTCTGAACACACCATCACCTCCTCCTGCGTCGTCTCTCAGCACACCGTCACCTCCCCATGTGTCTTCTATTAACACACTATAGTAACCCCCATGCATCTTCTCTCAGCCATACCATCATCTCCTCCCTGCATCTCCCAGCACCCATTCACCACCCATACATCATCTCTTAGCACATCATCATCTCCTCCTGCATAATTTCTCAGCACACAATCAATTTTCCCTGTTTTATCTTTCAGCACACCATCACCTCCCCATGTTTTCTGTCAGCACACTATAATCTCCCCCTGCATCTTCTCTCAGCCCACCATCATCTCCCCTCTGCGTCTTTTCTGAGCACACCATCATCTCCTCTCTGCGTCTTCTCTCAGCACACGATCATCTCCCCCCGTGTCATCTCTCAGCACACGATCACCCCCCCTGCATCTTTTATCAGCACACCATCATCTCCCCTCTGCGTCTTCTCTCAGCACACCATCATCTCCCCTCTGTGTCTTCTCACAGCACACCTTCATCTCCCCTCTGCGTCTTCTCTCAGCACACCATCATCTCCCCTCTGCGTGTTCTCTCAGCACACTATCATCTCCCCCATGTCATCTCTCAGCACACCATCGCCTCCCCCTACATCTTCTCTCAGCACACCATCATCTCCCCCTGCCTCGTCTCTCAGCACACCTTTAACTTCCCCTGCATCTTCTCTCAGTTACACCATCACCTCCCCTCCCTCTGCATTTACTATCAGCACACTATACTCTCCCCCCTGCGTCTTCTCTCAGCACACTATAACTTTCCCTCGGCATCTTCTCTCAGCCACACCATCACCTCCCCTTCCCCTGTGTCTTCTATCAGCACACTATACATTACTCTCCCCCACCCCCCCGGTCTTCTTTCAGCACACCATCACATCCCCCTGCATCTGCGCACAGCGCACCATCATTTCCTCCTATGTCTTCTCTGAACACACCATCACCTCCTCCTGCATCTTTTCTCAGCACACCATAATCTCCCCCTACGTCTTCTCTCAGCACACCATCATCTCCCCTCTGCGTCTTCTCTCAGCACACCATCATCTCCCCTCTGCATCTTTTCTCAGCACACCATCATCTCCCATCTGCGTCTTCTCTCAGCACACCATCATCTCCCCTCTGCGTCTTCTCTCAGCACACTATCATCTCCCCCATGTCATCTCTCAGCACACTATCACCTCCCCCTGCATCTTTTCTCAGCATACCATAATCTCCCCCTATGTCTTCTCTCAGCGCACCATCATCTCCCCCCTGCGTTGTATCTCAGCACACCATCACCTCCCCCTGCATCATCTCTCAGCACCCTATCACCTCCCCCAGCATCTTCTCTCAGCACCCCATCACCTAGCTCCTGCATCGTCTCTCAGTCACACCATCAACTCCCCTCCCTCTGCATCTACTATCAGCACACTATAGTCTCCCACCTGCGTCTTCTCTCAGCACACTATAACTTTCCCCTCGCATCTTCTCTCAGCCACACCATCACCTCCCCTTCCCCTGTGTCTTCTATCAGCACACTATTCATTACTCTCCCCCCCCCGCGTCTTCTCTCAGCACACCATGATCTCCCCTTGCATCTTCTCTCAGCACAGCATCATCTCCCCCTGTGTCGCCTCTCAGCACACCATCACCTCCCCCTGCATCATCTCTCAGCACTCCATCACCTACCCCCTGCATCGTCTCTCAGTAACACCATCACCTCCCCTCCCCCTGCGTCTACTATCAGCACATTATACTGTCCCCCTTGTGTCTTCTCTCAGCACACTATAATCTCCCCCTGCATATTCTCTCAGCACAGCATCATCTCCCCCTGTGTCGTCTCTCAGCACACCATCACCCCCCCTGCATCATCTCTCAGCACCCCATCACCTCCCCTAGCATCTTCTCTCAGCACCCCATCACCTAGCCCCTGCATTGTCTCTCAGTTACACCATCACCTCCCCTCCCTCTGCATTTACTATCAGCACACTATACTCTCCCCCCTGCATCTTCTCATAGCACACTATAACTTTCCCCCGGCATCTTCTCTCAGCCACACCATCACCTCCCCTTCCCCTGTGTCTTCTATCAGCACACTATACATTACTCTCCCCCGACCACCCCCCCGGTCTTCTTTCAGCACACCATCACATCCCCCTGCATCTGCGCACAGCGCACCATCATTTCCTCCTATGTCTTCTCTGAACACACCATCACTTCCTCCTGCATCTTTTCTCAGCACACCATCATCTCCCCCTACGTCTTCTCTCAGCACACCATCATCTCCCCTCTGCGTCTTCTCTCAGCACATCATCATCTCCCCTCTGTATCTTTTCTCAGCACACCATCATCTCCCATCTGCGTCTTCTCTCAGCACACCATCATCTCCCCTCTGCGTCTTCTCTCAGCACACTATCATCTCCCCCATGTCATCTCTCAGCACACTATCACCTCCCCCTGCATCTTTTCTCAGCATACCATAATCTCCCCCTATGTCTTCTCTCAGCGCACCATCATCTCCCCCCTGCGTTGTATCTCAGCACACCATCACCTCCCCCTGCATCATCTCTCAGCACCCTATCACCTCCCCCAGCATCTTCTCTCAGCACCCCATCACCTAGCTCCTGCATCGTCTCTCAGTCACACCATCACCTCCCCTCCCCTCCCTCTGCATCTACTATCAGCACACTATAGTCTCCCCCCTGCGTCTTCTCTCAGCACACTATAACTTTCCCCCGGCATCTTCTCTCAGCCACACCATCACCTCCCCTTCCCCTGTGTCTTCTATCAGCACACTATACATTACTCCCCCCCGCGTCTTCTCTCAGCACACCATGATCTCCCCCTGCATCTTCTCTCAGCACAGCATCATCTCCCCCTGTGTCTCCTCTCAGCACACCATCACCTCCCCCTGCATCATCTCTCAGCACTCCATCACCTACCCCCTGTATCGTCTCTCAGTAACACCATCACCTCCCCTCCCCATGCGCCTACTATCAGCACATTATACTGTCCCCCTTGTGTCTTCTCTCAGCACACTATAATCTCCCCCTGCATCTTCTCTCAGCACAGCATCATCTCCCCCTGTGTCGTCTCTCAGCACACCATCACCCCCCCTGCATCATCTCTCAGCAATCCATCACCTCCCCTAGCATCTTCTCTCAGCACCCCATCACCTAGCCCCTGCATCGTCTCTCAGTTACACCATCACCTCCCCTCCCTCTGCATTTACTATCAGCACACTATACTCTCCCCCCTACATCTTCTCTCAGCACACTATAACTTTCCCCCGGCATCTTCTCTCAGCACTCCATCACTTCCCCCTGCATCTGCGCACAGCGCAACATCATTTCCCCCTACGTCTTCTCTGATCACACCATCACCTCCTCCTGCGTTGTCTCTCAGCACACCGTCACCTCCCCATGTGTCTTCTATCAACACACTATAGTAACCCCCATGCATGTTCTCTCAGCCATACCATCATCTCCTCCCTGCATCTCTTAGCACCCATTCACCCCCATACATCATCTCTTAGCACATCATCATCTCCTCCTGCATCATTTCTCAGCACACAATCACCTCTCCCTGTGTTATCTTTCAGCACACCATCACCTCCCCATGTATTCTATCAGCACACTATAATCTGTCCCTGCATCTTCTCTCAGCACACCATCATCTCCCATCTGCATCTTTTCTCAGCACACCATCATCTCCCCTCTGCGTCTTCTCTCAGCACACTATCATCTCCCCTGTGTCATCTCTCAGCACACTATCACCTCCGCCTGCATCTTTTCTCAGCATACCATAATCTCCCCCTACGTCTTCTCTCAGCACATCATCATCTCCCCCTGTGTCATCTCTCAGCACACCATCACCACCCCTGCATCATCTCTCAGCACCCCATCACCTCCCCCAGCATCTTCTCTCAGCACCCCATCACCTAGCCCCTGCATCGTCTCTCAGTCACACCATCACCTTCCCTCCCACTGCATTTACTATCAGCACACTATACTCTCCCCTTGCATCTTCTCTCAGCACACTATAACCTCCCTCCGGCATCATCTCTCAGCACTCCATCACCTACCCCCTGCATCGTCTCTCAGTAACACCATCACCTCCCCAACCCATGCGACTACTATCAGCACATTATACTGTCCCCCTTGTGTCTTCTCTCAGCACATCATCATCTCCCCCTGTATCATCTCTCAGCACACCATCACCACCCCTGCATCATCTCTCAGCACCCCATCACCTCCCCCAGCATCTTTTCTCAGCACCCCATCACCTAGCCCCTGCATCGTCTCTCAGTCACACCATCACCTCCCCTCCCTCTGCATTTACTATCAGCACACTATACTCTCCCACCTGCGTCTTCTCTCAGCATACTATAACCTCCCTCCGGCATCTTCTCTCAGCACATTATCACTTCCCCCTGCATCTGCGCACAGCACACCATCATTTCCCCCGACGTCTATTCTGAACTCACCATCACCTCCTCCTGCGTCGTCTCTCAGCACACCGTCACCTCCCCATTTGTCTTCTATCAACACACTATAGTAACCCCCATGCATCTTCTCTCAGCCATACCATCATCTCCTCCCTGCATCTCCAGCACACATCCCCCCCCATACATCATCTCTTAGCACATCATCATCTCCTCTTGCATCATTTCTCAGCACACAATCACCTCTCCCTGTGTTATCTTTCAGCACACCATCACCTCCCCATGTATTCTATCAGCACACTATAATCTGCACCTGCATCTTCTCTCAGCCCACCATCATCTCCCCTCTGCGTCTTTTCTGAGCACACCATCATCTCCTCTCTGCGTCTTCTCTCAGCACACGATCATCCCCCCCCCCCCCCGTGTCATCTCTCAGCACACCATCACCTCCCCCTGCATCTTTTCTTAGCACCCCATCATCTCCCCTCTGCGTCTTCTCTCAGCACACCATCATCTCCCCTTTGTGTCTTCTCTCAGCCCACCATCATTTCCCCTCTGCGTCTTCTCTCAGCACACCATCATCTCCCCTCTGCATCTTTTCTCAGCACACCATAATCTCCCCCTGCGTCTTCTCTCAGCACACCATCATCTCCCATCTGCGTCTTCTCTCAGCACACCATCATCTCCCCTCTGCGTCTTCTCACTGCACACCATGATCTCCCCTCTGCGTCTTCTCTCAGCACACCATCATCTCCCCTCTGCGTCTTCTCTCAGCACACTATCATCTCCCCCATGTCATCTCTCAGCACACCATCGCCTCCCCCTGCATCTTTTCTCAGCACACCATAATCTCCCCCTACATCTTCTCTCAGCACACCATCATCTCCCCCTGCCTCGTCTCTCAGCACACCTTTCACTTCCCCTGCATCTTCTCTCAGTGACACCATCACCTCCCCTCCCTCTGCATCTACTATCATCACACTATACTCCCCCCCCTGCGTCTTCTCTCAGCACACTATGACTTTCCCCCGGCATCTTCTCTCAGCCACACCATCACCTCCCCTTCCCCTGTGTCTTCTATCAGCACACTATACATTATTCTCCCCCCGCGTCTTCTCTCAGCACACCATGATCTCCCCCTGCATCTTCTCTCAGCACAGCATCATCTCCCCTGTGTCGCCTCTCAGCACACCATCACCTCCCCCTGCATCATCTCTCAGCACTCCATCACCTACCCCCTGCATCGTCTCTCAGTCACACCATCACCTCCCGCCTCTACGTCTACTATTAGCACATTATACTGTCCCCCTTGTGTCTTCTCTCAGCACACTATAATCTCCCCCTGCATCTTCTCTCAGCACAGCATCATCTCCCCCTGTGTCGTCTCTCAGCACACCATCACCCCCTGCATCATCTCTCAGCACCCCATCACCTCCCCCAGCATCTTCTCTCAGCACCCCATCACCTAGCCGCTGCATCGTCTCTCAGTTACACCATCACCTCCCCTCCCTCTGCATTTACTATCAGCACACTATACTCTCCCACCTGCGTCTTCTCTCAGCACACTATAACTTCCCCCCGGCATCTTCTCTCAGCACACCATCACTTCCCCCTGCATCTGCGCACAGCGCACCATCATTTCCCTCTACGTCTTCTCTGAACACACCATCACCTCCTCCTGCGTCGTCTCTCAGCACACCGTCACCTCCCATGTGTCTTCTATTAACACACTATAGTAACCCCCATGCATCTTCTCTCAGCCGTACCATCATCTCCTCCCTGCATCTCCCAGCACCCATTCACCACCCATACATCATCTCTTAGCACATCATCATCTCCTCCTGCATAATTTCTCAGCACACAATCAACTCTCCCTGTTTTATCTTTCAGCACACCATCACCTCCCCATGTTTTCTGTCAGCACACTATAATCTCCCCTGCATCTTCTCTCAGCCCACCATCATCTCCCCTCTGCGTCTTTTCTGAGCACACCATCATCTCCTCTCTGCGTCTTCTCTCAGCACACGATCATCTCCCCCCGTGTCATCTCTCAGCACACCATCACCTCCCCCTGCATCTTTTATCAGCACGCCATCATCTCCCCTATGCGTCTTCTCTCAGCACACCATCATCTCCCCTCTGTGTCTTCTCACAGCACACCATCATCTCCCCTCTGCGTCTTCTCTCAGCACACCATCATCTCCCCTCTGCGTGTTCTCTCAGCACACTATCATCTCCCCCATGTCATCTCTCAGCACACCATCGCCTCCCCCTGCATCTTTTCTCAGCACACCATAATCTCCCCCTACATCTTCTCTCAGCACACCATCATCTCCCCCTGCCTCATCTCTCAGCACACCTTTCACTTCCCCTGCATCTTCTCTCAGTTACACCATCACCTCCCCTCCCTCTGCATTTACTATCAGCACACTATACTCTCCCCCCTGCGTCTTCTCTCAGCACACTATAACTTTCCCTCGGCATCTTCTCTCAGCCACACCATCACCTCCCCTTCCCCTGTGTCTTCTATCAGCACACTATACATTACTCTCCCCCACCCCCCCGGTCTTCTTTCAGCACACCATCACATCCCCCTGCATCTGCGCACAGCGCACCATCATTTCCTCCTATGTCTTCTCTGAACACACCATCACCTCCTCCTGCATCTTTTCTCAGCACACCATAATCTCCCCCTACGTCTTCTCTCAGCACACCATCATCTCCCCTCTGCGTCTTCTCTCAGCACACCATCATCTCCCTCTGCATCTTTTCTCAGCACCCATCATCTCCCATCTGCGTCTTCTCTCAGCACACCATCATCTCCCCTCTGCGTCTTCTCTCAGCACACTATCATCTCCCCCATGTCATCTCTCAGCACACTATCACCTCCCCTGCATCTTTTCTCAGCTTACCATAATCTACCCCTATGTCTTCTCTCAGCGCACCATCATCTCCCCCCTGCGTTGTATCTCAGCACACCATCACCTCCCCCTGCATCATCTCTCAGCACCCTATCACCTCCCCCAGCATCTTCTCTCAGCACCCCATCACCTAGCTCCTGCATCGTCTCTCAGTCCACACCATCACCTCCCCTCCCTCTGCATCTACTATCAGCACACTATAGTCTCCCCCCTGCGTCTTCTCTCAGCACACTATAACTTTCCCCTCGCATCTTCTCTCAGCCACACCATCACCTCCCTTCCCCTGTGTCTTCTATCAGCACACTATTCATTACTCCCCCCCCCCCCGCGTCTTCTCTCAGCACACCATGATCTCCCCCTGCATCTTCTCTCAGCACAGCATCATCTCCCCCTGTGTCGCCTCTCAGCACACCATCACCTCCCCCTGCATCATCTCTCAGCACTCCATCACCTACCCCCTGCATCGTCTCTCAGTAACACCATCACCTCTCTCTCCCCTGCGTCTTCTACTATCAGCACATTATACTGTCCCCCTTGTGTCTTCTCTCAGCACACTATAATCTCCCCCTGCATATTCTCTCAGCACAGCATCATCTCCCCCTGTGTCGTCTCTCAGCACACCATCACCCCCCCTGCATTATCTCTCAGCACCCCATCACCTCCCCTAGCATCTTCTCTCAGCACCCCATCACCTAGCCCCTGCATCGTCTCTCAGTTACACCTTCACCTCCCCTCCCTCTGCATTTACTATCAGCACACTATACTCTCCCCCCTGCATCTTCTCATAGCACACTATAACTTTCCCCCGGCATCTTCTCTCAGCCACACCATCGCCTCCCCTTCCCCTGTGTCTTCTATCAGCACACTATACATTACTCTCCCCCGACCACCCCCCCGGTCTTCTTTCAGCACACCATCACATCCCCCTGCATCTGCGCACAGCGCACCATCATTTCCTCCTATGTCTTCTCTGAACACACCATCACCTCCTCCTGCATCTTTTCTCAGCACACCATAATCTCCCCCTACGTCTTCTCTCAGCACACCATCATCTCCCCTCTGCGTCTTCTCTCAGCACATCATCATCTCCCCTCTGTATCTTTTCTCAGCACACCATCATCTCCCATCTGCGTCTTCTCTCAGCACACCATCATCTCCCCTCTGCGTCTTCTCTCAGCACACTATCATCTCCCCCATGTCATCTCTCAGCACACCATCACCTCCCCCTGCATCTTTTCTCAGCACACCATAATCTCCCCCTACGTCTTCTCTCAGCACACCATCATCTCCCCTCTGCGTCTTCTCTCAGCACACCATCATCTCCCCCATGTCATCTCTCAGCACACCATCACCTCCCCCTGCATCTTTTCTCAGCACACCATAATCTCCCCCTACGTCTTCTCTCAGCACACTATCATCTCCCCTCTGCGTCTTCTCACTGCACACCATCATCTCCCCTCTGCGTCTTCTCTCAGCACACCATCATCTCCCCTCTGCGTCTTCTCTCAGCACACTATCATCTCCCCCATGTCATCTCTCAGCACACCATCGCCTCCCCCTGCATCTTTTCTCAGCACACCATAATCTCCCCCTACATCTTCTCTCAGCACACCATCATCTCCCCCTGCCTCGTCTCTCAGCACACCATTCACTTCCCCTGCATCTTCTCTCAGTGACACCATCACCTCCCCTCCCTCTGCATCTACTATCATCACACTATACTCTCCCCCCTGCATCTTCTCTCAGCACACTATGACTTTCCCCCGGCATCTTCTCTCAGCCACACCATCACCTCCCCTTCCCCTGTGTCTTCTATCAGCACACTATACATTATTCTCCCCCCGCGTCTTCTCTCAGCACACCATGATCTCCCCCTGCATCTTCTCTCAGCACAGCATCATCTCCCCCTGTGTCGCCTCTCAGCACACCATCACCTCCCCCTGCATCATCTCTCAGCACTCCATCACCTACCCCCTGCATCGTCTCTCAGTCACACCATCACCTCCCCGCCTCTACGTCTACTATTAGCACATTATACTGTCCCCCTTGTGTCTTCTCTCAGCACACTATAATCTCCCCCTGCATCTTCTCTCAGCACAGCATCATCTCCCCCTGTGTCGTCTCTCAGCACACCATCACCCCCCTGCATCATCTCTCAGCACCCCATCACCTCCCCCAGCATCTTCTCTCAGCACCCCATCACCTAGCCGCTGCATCGTCTCTCAGTTACACCATCACCTCCCCTCCCTCTGCATTTACTATCAGCACACTATACTCTCCCACCTGCGTCTTCTCTCAGCACACTATAACTTCCCCCCGGCATCTTCTCTCAGCACACCATCACTTCCCCCTGCATCTGCGCACAGCGCACCATCATTTCCCTCTACGTCTTCTCTGAACACACCATCACCTCCTCCTGCGTCGTCTCTCAGCACACCGTCACCTCCCCATGTGTCTTCTATTAACACACTATAGTAACCCCCATGCATCTTCTCTCAGCCATACCATCATCTCCTCCCTGCATCTCCCAGCACCCATTCACCACCCATACATCATCTCTTAGCACATCATCATCTCCTCCTGCATAATTTCTCAGCACACAATCAACTCTCCCTGTTTTATCTTTCAGCACACCATCACCTCCCCATGTTTTCTGTCAGCACACTATAATCTCCCCCTGCATCTTCTCTCAGCCCACCATCATCTCCCCTCTGCGTCTTTTCTGAGCACACCATCATCTCCTCTCTGCGTCTTCTCTCAGCACACGATCATCTCCCCCCGTGTCATCTCTCAGCACACCATCACCTCCCCCTGCATCTTTTATCAGCACGCCATCATCTCCCCTATGCGTCTTCTCTCAGCACACCATCATCTCTCCTCTGTGTCTTCTCACAGTACACCATCATCTCCCCTCTGCGTCTTCTCTCAGCACACCATCATCTCCCCTCTGCGTGTTCTCTCAGCACACTATCATCTCCCCCATGTCATCTCTCAGCACACCATCGCCTCCCCCTGCATCTTTTCTCAGCACACCATAATCTCCCCCTACATCTTCTCTCAGCACACCATCATCTCCCCCTGCCTCGTCTCTCAGCACACCTTTCACTTCCCCTGCATCTTCTCTCAGTTACACCATCACCTCCCCTCCCTCTGCATTTACTATCAGCACACTATACTCTCCCCCCTGCGTCTTCTCTCAGCACACTATAACTTTCCCTCGGCATCTTCTCTCAGCCACACCATCACCTCCCCTTCCCCTGTGTCTTCTATCAGCACACTATACATTACTCTCCCCCACCCCCCCGGTCTTCTTTCAGCACACCATCACATCCCCCTGCATCTGCGCACAGCGCACCATCATTTCCTCCTATGTCTTCTCTGAACACACCATCACCTCCTCCTGCATCTTTTCTCAGCACACCATAATCTCCCCCTACGTCTTCTCTCAGCACACCATCATCTCCCCTCTGCGTCTTCTCTCAGCACACCATCATCTCCCCTCTGCATCTTTTCTCAGCACACCATCATCTCCCATCTGCGTCTTCTCTCAGCACACCATCATCTCCCCTCTGCGTCTTCTCTCAGCACACTATCATCTCCCCCATGTCATCTCTCAGCACACTATCACCTCCCCCTGCATCTTTTCTCAGCATACCATAATCTCCCCCTATGTCTTCTCTCAGCGCACCATCATCTCCCCCCTGCGTTGTATCTCAGCACACCATCACCTCCCCCTGC
Source organism: Pseudophryne corroboree (assembly GCF_028390025.1). Taxonomy (NCBI): domain Eukaryota; kingdom Metazoa; phylum Chordata; class Amphibia; order Anura; family Myobatrachidae; genus Pseudophryne; species Pseudophryne corroboree. The sequence continues at coordinate 121,346,833 of NC_086451.1, read as the reverse complement.
ATCATCTCTCAGCACCCTATCACCTCCCCCAGCATCTTCTCTCAGCACCCCATCACCTAGCTCCTGCATCGTCTCTCAGTCACACCATCAACTCCCCTCCCTCTGCATCTACTATCAGCACACTATAGTCTCCCCCCTGCGTCTTCTCTCAGCACACTATAACTTTCCCCTTGCATCTTCTCTCAGCCACACCATCACCTCCCCTTCCCCTGTGTCTTCTATCAGCACACTATTCATTACTCCCCCCCCCCGCGTCTTCTCTCAGCACACCATGATCTCCCCTTGCATCTTCTCTCAGCACAGCATCATCTCCCCCTGTGTCGCCTCTCAGCACACCATCACCTCCCCCTGCATCATCTCTCAGCACTCCATCACCTACCCCCTGCATCGTCTCTCAGTAACACCATCACCTCCCCTCCCCCTGCGTCTACTATCAGCACATTATACTGTCCCCCTTGTGTCTTCTCTCAGCACACTATAATCTCCCCCTGCATATTCTCTCAGCACAGCATCATCTCCCCCTGTGTCGTCTCTCAGCACACCATCACCCCCCCTGCATCATCTCTCAGCACCCCATCACCTCCCCTAGCATCTTCTCTCAGCACCCCATCACCTAGCCCCTGCATTGTCTCTCAGTTACACCATCACCTCCCCTCCCTCTGCATTTACTATCAGCACACTATACTCTCCCCCCTGCATCTTCTCATAGCACACTATAACTTTCCCCCGGCATCTTCTCTCAGCCACACCATCACCTCCCCTTCCCCTGTGTCTTCTATCAGCACACTATACATTACTCTCCCCCGACCACCCCCCCGGTCTTCTTTCAGCACACCATCACATCCCCCTGCATCTGCGCACAGCGCACCATCATTTCCTCCTATGTCTTCTCTGAACACACCATCACCTCCTCCTGCATCTTTTCTCAGCACACCATAATCTCCCCCTACGTCTTCTCTCAGCACACCATCATCTCCCCTCTGCGTCTTCTCTCAGCACATCATCATCTCCCCTCTGTATCTTTTCTCAGCACACCATCATCTCCCATCTGCGTCTTCTCTCAGCACACCATCATCTCCCCTCTGCGTCTTCTCTCAGCACACTATCATCTCCCCCATGTCATCTCTCAGCACACTATCACCTCCCCCTGCATCTTTTCTCAGCATACCATAATCTCCCCCTATGTCTTCTCTCAGCGCACCATCATCTCCCCCCTGCGTTGTATCTCAGCACACCATCACCTCCCCCTGCATCATCTCTCAGCACCCTATCACCTCCCCCAGCATCTTCTCTCAGCACCCCATCACCTAGCTCCTGCATCGTCTCTCAGTCACACCATCACCTCCCCTCCCTCTGCATCTACTATCAGCACACTATAGTCTCCCCCCTGCGTCTTCTCTCAGCACACTATAACTTTCCCCCGGCATCTTCTCTCAGCCACACCATCACCTCCCCTTCCCCTGTGTCTTCTATCAGCACACTATACATTATTCTCCCCCCGCGTCTTCTCTCAGCACACCATGATCTCCCCCTGCATCTTCTCTCAGCACAGCATCATCTCCCCCTGTGTCGCCTCTCAGCACACCATCACCTCCCCCTGCATCATCTCTCAGCACTCCATCACCTACCCCCTGTATCGTCTCTCAGTAACACCATCACCTCCCCTCCCCATGCGCCTACTATCAGCACATTATACTGTCCCCCTTGTGTCTTCTCTCAGCACACTATAATCTCCCCCTGCATCTTCTCTCAGCACAGCATCATCTCCCCCTGTGTCGTCTCTCAGCACACCATCACCCCCCCTGCATCATCTCTCAGCAATCCATCACCTCCCCTAGCATCTTCTCTCAGCATCCCATCACCTAGCCCCTGCATCGTCTCTCAGTTACACCATCACCTCCCCTCCCTCTGCATTTACTATCAGCACACTATACTCTCCCCCCTGCATCTTCTCTCAGCACACTATAACTTTCCCCCGGCATCTTCTCTCAGCACTCCATCACTTCCCCCTGCATCTGCGCACAGGGCAACATCATTTCCCCCTACGTCTTCTCTGATCACACCATCACCTCCTCCTGCGTTGTCTCTCAGCACACCGTCACCTCCCCATGTGTCTTCTATCAACACACTATAGTAACCCCCATGCATGTTCTCTCAGCCATACCATCATCTCCTCCCTGCATCTCTTAGCACCCATTCACCCCCATACATCATCTCTTAGCACATCATCATCTCCTCCTGCATCATTTCTCAGCACACAATCTCCTCTCCCTGTGTTATCTTTCAGCACACCATCACCTCCCCATGTATTCTATCAGCACACTATAATCTGTCCCTGCATCTTCTCTCAGCACACCATCATCTCCCATCTGCATCTTTACTCAGCACACCATCATCTCCCCTCTGCGTCTTCTCTCAGCACACTATCATCTCCCCTGTGTCATCTCTCAGCACACTATCACCTCCGCCTGCATCTTTTCTCAGCATACCATAATCTCCCCCTACGTCTTCTCTCAGCGCACCATCATCTCCCCCTGTGTCATCTCTCAGCACACCATCACCACCCCTGCATCATCTCTCAGCACCCCATCACCTCCCCCAGCATCTTCTCTCAGCACCCCATCACCTAGCCCCTGCATCGTCTCTCAGTCACACCATCACCTTCCCTCCCACTGCATTTACTATCAGCACACTATACTCTCCCCTTGCATCTTCTCTCAGCACACTATAACCTCCCTCCGGCATCATCTCTCAGCACTCCATCACCTACCCCCTGCATCGTCTCTCAGTAACACCATCACCTCCCCAACCCATGCGACTACTATCAGCACATTATACTGTCCCCCTTGTGTCTTCTCTCAGCACATCATCATATCCCCCTGTATCATCTCTCAGCACACCATCACCACCCCTGCATCATCTCTCAGCACCCCATCACCTCCCCCAGCATCTTTTCTCAGCACCCCATCACCTAGCCCCTGCATCGTCTCTCAGTCACACCATCACCTCCCCTCCCTCTGCATTTACTATCAGCACACTATACTCTCCCACCTGTGTCTTCTCTCAGCATACTATAACCTCCCTCCGGCATCTTCTCTCAGCACATTATCACTTCCCCCTGCATCTGCGCACAGCACACCATCATTTCCCCCGACGTCTTTTCTGAACTCACCATCACCTCCTCCTGCGTCGTCTCTCAGCACACCGTCACCTTCCCATTTGTCTTCTATCAACACACTATAGTAACCCCCATGCATCTTCTCTCAGCCATACCATCATCTCCTCCCTGCATCTCCAGCACACACCCCCCCCCATACATCATCTCTTAGCACATCATCATCTCCTCTTGCATCATTTCTCAGCACACAATCACCTCTCCCTGTGTTATCTTTCAGCACACCATCACCTCCCCATGTATTCTATCAGCACACTATAATCTGCACCTGCATCTTCTCTCAGCCGACCATCATCTCCCCTCTGCGTCTTTTCTGAGCACACCATCATCTCCTCTCTGCGTCTTCTCTCAGCACACGATCATCTCCCCCCCCGTGTCATCTCTCAGCACACCATCACCTCCCCCTGCATCTTTTCTTAGCACCCCATCATCTCCCCTCTGCGTCTTCTCTCAGCACACCATCATCTCCCCTTTGTGTCTTCTCTCAGCCCACCATCATCTCCCTTCTGCGTCTTCTCTCAGCACACCATCATCTCCCCTCTGCATCTTTTCTCAGCACACCATAATCTCCCCCTACGTCTTCTCTCAGCACACCATCATCTCCCATCTGCGTCTTCTCTCAGCACACCATCATCTCCCCTCTGCGTCTTCTCACTGCACACCATCATCTCCCCTCTGCGTCTTCTCTCAGCACACCATCATCTCCCCTCTGCGTCTTCTCTCAGCACACTATCATCTCCCCCATGTCATCTCTCAGCACACCATCGCCTCCCCCTGCATCTTTTCTCAGCACACCATAATCTCCCCCTACATCTTCTCTCAGCACACCATCATCTCCCCCTGCCTCGTCTCTCAGCACACCTTTCACTTCCCCTGCATCTTCTCTCAGTGACACCATCACCTCCCCTCCCTCTGCATCTACTATCATCACACTATACTCTCCCCCCTGCGTCTTCTCTCAGCACACTATGACTTTCCCCCGGCATCTTCTCTCAGCCACACCATCACCTCCCCTTCCCCTGTGTCTTCTATCAGCACACTATACATTATTCTCCCCCCGCGTCTTCTCTCAGCACACCATGATCTCCCCCTGCATCTTCTCTCAGCACAGCATCATCTCCCCCTGTGTCGCCTCTCAGCACACCATCACCTCCCCCTGCATCATCTCTCAGCACTCCATCACCTACCCCCTGCATCGTCTCTCAGTCACACCATCACCTCCCCGCCTCTACGTCTACTATTAGCACATTATACTGTCACCCTTGTGTCTTCTCTCAGCACACTATAATCTCCCCCTGCATCTTCTCTCAGCACAGCATCATCTCCCCCTGTGTCGTCTCTCAGCACGCCATCACCCCCCTGCATCATCTCTCAGCACCCCATCACCTCCCCCAGCATCTTCTCTCAGCACCCCATCACCTAGCCGCTGCATCGTCTCTCAGTTACACCATCACCTCCCCTCCCTCTGCATTTACTATCAGCACACTATACTCTCCCACCTGCGTCTTCTCTCAGCACACTATAACTTCCCCCCGGCATCTTCTCTCAGCACACCATCACTTCCCCCTGCATCTGCGCACAGCGCACCATCATTTCCCTCTACGTCTTCTCTGAACACACCATCACCTCCTCCTGCGTCGTCTCTCAGCACACCGTCACCTCCCCATGTGTCTTCTATTAACACACTATAGTAACCCCCATGCATCTTCTCTCAGCCATACCATCATCTCCTCCCTGCATCTCCCAGCACCCATTCACCACCCATACATCATCTCTTAGCACATCATCATCTCCTCCTGCATAATTTCTCAGCACACAATCAACTCTCCCTGTTTTATCTTTCAGCACACCATCACCTCCCCATGTTTTCTGTCAGCACACTATAATCTCCCCCTGCATCTTCTCTCAGCACACCATCATCTCCCCTCTGCATCTTTTCTCAGCACACCATAATCTCCCCCTACATCTTCTCTCAGCACACCATCATCTCCCCCTGCCTCGTCTCTCAGCACACCTTTTACTTCCCCTGCATCTTCTCTCAGTTACACCATCACCTCCCCTCCCTCTGCATTTACTATCAGCACACTATACTCTCCCCCCTGCGTCTTCTCTCAGCACACTATAACTTTCCCTCTGCATCTTCTCTCAGCCACACCATCACCTCCCCTTCCCCTGTGTCTTCTATCAGCACACTATACATTACTCTCCCCCTCCCCCCCGGTCTTCTTTCAGCACACCATCACATCCCCCTGCATCTGCGCACAGCGCACCATCATTTCCTCCTATGTCTTCTCTGAACACACCATCACCTCCTCCTGCATCTTTTCTCAGCACACCATAATCTCCCCCTACGTCTTCTCTCAGCACACCATCATCTCCCCTCTGCGTCTTCTCTCAGCACACCATCATCTCCCCTCTGCATCTTTTCTCAGCACACCATCATCTCCCATCTGCGTCTTCTCTCAGCACACCATCATCTCCCCTCTGCGTCATCTCTCAGCACACTATCATCTCCCCCATGTCATCTCTCAGCACACTATCACCTCCCCCTGCATCTTTTCTCAGCATACCATAATCTCCCCCTATGTCTTCTCTCAGCGCACCATCATCTCCCCCCTGCGTTGTATCTCAGCACACCATCACCTCCCCCTGCATCATCTCTCAGCACCCTATCACCTCCCCCAGCATCTTCTCTCAGCACCCCATCACCTAGCTCCTGCATCGTCTCTCAGTCACACCATCACCTCCCCTCCCTCTGCATCTACTATCAGCACACTATAGTCTCCCCCCTGCGTCTTCTCTCAGCACACTATAACTTTCCCCTCGCATCTTCTCTCAGCCACACCATCACCTCCCCTTCCCCTGTGTCTTCTATCAGCACACTATTCATTACTCTCCCCCCCCGCGTCTTCTCTCAGCACACCATGATCTCCCCCTGCATCTTCTCTCAGCACAGCATCATCTCCCCCTGTGTCGCCTCTCAGCACACCATCACCTCCCCCTGCATCATCTCTCAGCACTCCATCACCTACCCCCTGCATCGTCTCTCAGTAACACCATCACCTCCCCTCCCCCTGCGTCTACTATCAGCACATTATACTGTCCCCCTTGTGTCTTCTCTCAGCACACTATAATCTCCCCCTGCATATTCTCTCAGCACAGCATCATCTCCCCCTGTGTCGTCTCTCAGCACACCATCACCCCCCCTGCATCATCTCTCAGCACCCCATCACCTCCCCCAGCATCTTCTCTCAGCACCCCATCACCTAGCCGCTGCATCGTCTCTCAGTTACACCATCACCTCCCCTCCCTCTGCATTTACTATCAGCACACTATACTCTCCCACCTGCGTCTTCTCTCAGCACACTATAACTTCCCCCCGGCATCTTCTCTCAGCACACCATCACTTCCCCCTGCATCTGCGCACAGCGCACCATCATTTCCCTCTACGTCTTCTCTGAACACACCATCACCTCCTCCTGCGTCGTCTCTCAGCACACCGTCACCTCCCCATGTGTCTTCTATTAACACACTATAGTAACCCCCATGCATCTTCTCTCAGCCATACCATCATCTCCTCCCTGCATCTCCCAGCACCCATTCACCACCCATACATCATCTCTTAGCACATCATCATCTCCTCCTGCATAATTTCTCAGCACACAATCAACTCTCCCTGTTTTATCTTTCAGCACACCGTCACCTCCCCATGTTTTCTGTCAGCACACTATAATCTCCCCCTGCATCTTCTCTCAGCACACCATCATCTCCCCTCTGCATCTTTTCTCAGCACACCATAATCTCCCCCTACATCTTCTCTCAGCACACCATCATCTCCCCCTGCCTCGTCTCTCAGCACACCTTTTACTTCCCCTGCATCTTCTCTCAGTTACACCATCACCTCCCCTCCCTCTGCATTTACTATCAGCACACTATACTCTCCCCCTTGCGTCTTCTCTCAGCACACTATAACTTTCCCTCTGCATCTTCTCTCAGCCACACCATCACCTCCCCTTCCCCTGTGTCTTCTATCAGCACACTATACATTACTCTCCCCCACCCCCCCGGTCTTCTTTCAGCACACCATCACATCCCCCTGCATCTGCGCACAGCGCACCATCATTTCCTCCTATGTCTTCTCTGAACACACCATCACCTCCTCCTGCATCTTTTCTCAGCACACCATAATCTCCCCCTACGTCTTCTCTCAGCACACCATCATCTCCCCTCTGCGTCTTCTCTCAGCACACCATCATCTCCCCTCTGCATCTTTTCTCAGCACACCATCATCTCCCATCTGCGTCTTCTCTCAGCACACCATCATCTCCCCTCTGCGTCTTCTCTCAGCACACTATCATCTCCCCCATGTCATCTCTCAGCACACTATCACCTCCCCCTGCATCTTTTCTCAGCATACCATAATCTCCCCCTATGTCTTCTCTCAGCGCACCATCATCTCCCCCCTGCGTTGTATCTCAGCACACCATCACCTCCCCCTGCATCATCTCTCAGCACCCTATCACCTCCCCCAGCATCTTCTCTCAGCACCCCATCACCTAGCTCCTGCATCGTCTCTCAGTCACACCATCACCTCCCCTCCCTCTGCATCTACTATCAGCACACTATAGTCTCCCCCCTGCGTCTTCTCTCAGCACACTATAACTTTCCCCTCGCATCTTCTCTCAGCCACACCATCACCTCCCCTTCCCCTGTGTCTTCTATCAGCACACTATTCATTACTCTCCCCCCCCGCGTCTTCTCTCAGCACACCATGATCTCCCCCTGCATCTTCTCTCAGCACAGCATCATCTCCCCCTGTGTCGCCTCTCAGCACACCATCACCTCCCCCTGCATCATCTCTCAGCACTCCATCACCTACCCCCTGCATCGTCTCTCAGTAACACCATCACCTCCCCTCCCCCTGCGTCTACTATCAGCACATTATACTGTCCCCCTTGTGTCTTCTCTCAGCACACTATAATCTCCCCCTGCATATTCTCTCAGCACAGCATCATCTCCCCCTGTGTCGTCTCTCAGCACACCATCACCCCCCCTGCATCATCTCTCAGCACCCCATCACCTCCCCTAGCATCTTCTCTCAGCACCCCATCACCTAGCCCCTGCATTGTCTCTCAGTTACACCTTCACCTCCCCTCCCTCTGCATTTACTATCAGCACACTATACTCTCCCCCCTGCATCTTCTCATAGCACACTATAACTTTCCCCCGGCATCTTCTCTCAGCCACACCATCACCTCCCCTTCCCCTGTGTCTTCTATCAGCACACTATACATTACTCTCCCCCGACCACCCCCCCGGTCTTCTTTCAGCACACCATCACATCCCCCTGCATCTGCGCACAGCGCACCATCATTTCCTCCTATGTCTTCTCTGAACACACCATCACCTCCTCCTGCATCTTTTCTCAGCACACCATAATCTCCCCCTACGTCTTCTATCAGCACACCATCATCTCCCCTCTGCGTCTTCTCTCAGCACATCATCATCTCCCCTCTGTATCTTTTCTCAGCACACCATCATCTCCCATCTGCGTCTTCTCTCAGCACACTATCATCTCCCCCATGTCATCTCTCAGCACACTATCACCTCCCCCTGCATCTTTTCTCAGCATACCATAATCTCCCCCTATGTCTTCTCTCAGCGCACCATCATCTCCCCCCTGCGTTGTATCTCAGCACACCATCACCTCCCCCTGCATCATCTCTCAGCACCCTATCACCTCCCCCAGCATCTTCTCTCAGCACCCCATCACCTAGCTCCTGCATCGTCTCTCAGTCACACCATCACCTCCCCTCCCCTCCCTCTGCATCTACTATCAGCACACTATAGTCTCCCCCCTGCGTCTTCTCTCAGCACACTATAACTTTCCCCCGGCATCTTCTCTCAGCCACACCATCACCTCCCCTTCCCCTGTGTCTTCTATCAGCACACTATACATTACTCCCCCCCCCGCGTCTTCTCTCAGCACACCATGATCTCCCCCTGCATCTTCTCTCAGCACAGCATCATCTCCCCCTGTGTCGCCTCTCAGCACACCATCACCTCCCCCTGCATCATCTCTCAGCACTCCATCACCTACCCCCTGTATCGTCTCTCAGTAACACCATCACCTCCCCTCCCCATGCGCCTACTATCAGCACATTATACTGTCCCCCTTGTGTCTTCTCTCAGCACACTATAATCTCCCCCTGCATCTTCTCTCAGCACAGCATCATCTCCCCCTGTGTCGTCTCTCAGCACACCATCACCCCCCCTGCATCATCTCTCAGCAATCCATCACCTCCCCTAGCATCTTCTCTCAGCAACCCATCACCTAGCCCCTGCATCGTCTCTCAGTTACACCATTACCTCCCCTCCCTCTGCATTTACTATCAGCACACTATACTCTCCCCCCTGCATCTTCTCTCAGCACACTATAACTGTCCCCCGGCATCTTCTCTCAGCACACCATCACTTCCCCCTATATCTGCGCACAGCGCAACATCATTTCCCCCTACGTCTTCTCTGATCACACCATCACCTCCTCCTGCGTTGTCTCTCAGCACACCGTCACCTCCCCATGTGTCTTCTATCAACACACTATAGTAACCCCCATGCATGTTCTCTCAGCCATACCATCATCTCCTCCCTGCATCTCTTAGCACCCATTCACCCCCATACATCATCTCTTAGCACATCATCATCTCCTCCTGCATCATTTCTCAGCACACAATCACCTCTCCCTGTGTTATCTTTCAGCACACCATCACCTCCCCATGTATTCTATCAGCACACTATAATCTGTCCCTGCATCTTCTCTCAGCACACCATCATCTCCCATCTGCATCTTTTCTCAGCACACCATCATCTCCCCTCTGCGTCTTCTCTCAGCACACTATCATCTCCCCTGTGTCATCTCTCAGCACACTATCACCTCCGCCTGCATCTTTTCTCAGCATACCATAATCTCCCCCTACGTCTTCTCTCAGCACATCATCATCTCCCCCTGTGTCATCTCTCAGCACACCATCACCACCCCTGCATCATCTCTCAGCACCCCATCACCTCCCCCAGCATCATCTCTCAGCACTCCATCACCTACCCCCTGCATCGTCTCTCAGTAACACCATCACCTCCCCAACCCATGCGACTACTATCAGCACATTATACTGTCCCCCTTGTGTCTTCTCTCAGCACATCATCATCTCCCCCTGTATCATCTCTCAGCACACCATCACCACCCCTGCATCATCTCTCAGCACCCCATCACCTCCCCCAGCATCTTTTCTCAGCACCCCATCACCTAGCCCCTGCATCGTCTCTCAGTCACACCATCACCTCCCCTCCCTCTGCATTTACTATCAGCACACTATACTCTCCCACCTGCATCTTCTCTCAGCATACTATAACCTCCCTCCGGCATCTTCTCTCAGCACATTATCACTTCCCCCTGCATCTGCGCACAGCACACCATCATTTCCCCCGACGTCTTTTCTGAACTCACCATCACCTCCTCCTGCGTCGTCTCTCAGCACACCGTCACCTCCCCATTTGTCTTCTATCAACACACTATAGTAACCCCCATGCATCTTCTCTCAGCCATACCATCATCTCCTCCCTGCATCTCCAGCACACATCCCCCCCCATACATCATCTCTTAGCACATCATCATCTCCTCTTGCATCATTTCTCAGCACACAATCACCTCTCCCTGTGTTATCTTTCAGCACACCATCACCTCCCCATGTATTCTATCAGCACACTATAATCTGCATCTGCATCTTCTCTCAGCCCACCATCATCTCCCCTCTGCGTCTTTTCTGAGCACACCATCATCTCCTCTCTGCGTCTTCTCTCAGCACACCATCACCTCCCCCTGCATCTTTTCTTAGCACCCCATCATCTCCCCTCTGCGTCTTCTCTCAGCACACCATCATCTCCCCTTTGTGTCTTCTCTCAGCCCACCATCATCTCCCCTCTGCGTCTTCTCTCAGCACACCATCATCTCCCCTCTGCATCTTTTCTCAGCACACCATAATCTCCCCCTACGTCTTCTCTCAGCACACCATCATCTCCCCTCTGCGTCTTCTCTCAGCACACCATCATCTCCCCTCTGCATCTTTTCTCAGCACACCATAAACTCCCCCTACGTCTTCTCTCAGCACACCATCATCTCCCCTCTGCGTCTTCTCTCAGCACACCATCATCTCCCCTCTGCATCTTTTCTCAGCACACCATCATCTCCCATCTGCGTCTTCTCTCAGCACACCATCATCTCCCCTCTGCGTCTTCTCTCAGCACACTATCATCTCCCCCGTGTCATCTCTCAGCACACAATCACCTCCCCTGCATCTTTTCTCAGCATACCATAATCTTCCCCTACGTCTTCTCTCAGCACACCATCATCTCCCCCCTGCGTTGTATCTCAGCACACCATCACCTCCCCCTGCATCATCTCTCAGCACCCTATCACCTCCCCCAGCATCTTCTCTCAGCACCCCATCACCTAGCCCTTGCATCGTCTCTCAGTCACACCATCACCTCCCCTCCCTCTGCATCTACTATCAGCACACTATACTCTCCCCCCTGCGTCTTCTCTCAGCACACTATGACTTTCCCCCGACATCTTCTCTCAGCTACACCATCACCTCCCCTTCCCCTGTGTCTTCTATCAGCACACTATACATTATTCTCCCCCCCGCGTCTTCTCTCAGCACACCATGATCTCCCCCTGCATCTTCTCTCAGCACACTATCATCTCTCCCGTGTCATCTCTCAGCACACTATCACCTCCCCCTGCATCGTTTCTCGGCATACCATAATCTCCCCCTACGTCTTCTCTCAGCACACCATCATCTCCCCCCTGCGTTGTATCTCAGCACACCATCATCTCCCCCTGTGTCGCCTCTCAGCACACCATCACCTCCCCCTGCATCATCTCTCAGCACTCCATCACCTACCCCCTGCATCGTCTCTCAGTAACACCATCACCTCCCCTCCCCCTGCGTCTACTATCAGCACATTATACTGTCCCTCTTGTGTCTTCTCTCAGCACACTATAATCTCCCCCTGCATCTTCTCTCAGCACAGCATCATCTCCCCCTGTGTCGTCTCTCAGCACACCATCACCCCCCCTGCATCATCTCTCAGCACCCCATCACCTCCCCCAGCATCTTCTCTCAGCACCCCATCACCTAGCCCCTGCATCGTCTCTCAGTTACACCATCACCTCCCCTCCCTCTGCATTTACTATCAGCACACTATACTCTCCCCCCTGCGTCTTCTCTCAGCACACTATAACTTTCCCCTGGCATCTTCTCTCAGCACACCATCACTTCCCCCTGCATCTGCGCACAGCGCAACATAATTTCCCCCTACGTCTTCTCTGAACACACCATCACCTCCTCCTGCGTTGTCTCTCAGCACACCGTCACCTCCCCATGTGTCTTCTATCAACACACTATAGTAACCCCCATGCATCTTCTCTCAGCCACACCATCATCATCTCCCTGCATCTCCCAGCACCCATTCACCCCCCATACATCATCTCTTAGCACATCATCATCTCCTCCTGCATCATTTCACAGCACACAATCACCTCTCCCTGTGTTATCTTTCAGCACACCATCACCTCCCCATGTCTTCTAGCAGCACACTATAATCTGCCCCTGCATCTTCTCTCAGCACACCATCATCTCCCCTCTCTGTCTTTTCTGAGCACACCATCATCTCCTCTCTGCGTCTTCTCTCAGCACACGATCTTCTCCCCCCGTGTCATCTCTCAGCACACCATCACCTCCCCCTGCATATTTTCTCAGCACACCATCATCTCCCCTCTGCGTCTTCTCTCAGCACATCATCATCTCCCCTCTGCATCTTCTTTTAGCACACCATCATCTCCCCTCTGCGTCTTCTCTCCGCACACCATCATCTTCCCTCTGCGTCTTCTCTCAGCACACTATCATCTCCCCCGTGTCATCTCTCAGCACACCATCACCTCCCCCTGCATCTTTTCTCAGCACACCATAATCTCCCCCTACGTCTTCTCTCAGCACACCATCATCTCCCCTCTGTCATCTCTCAGCACACCATCATCTCCCCTCTGTGTCATCTCTCAGCACACCATCTTCTCCCCCTGCATCTTTTCCCAGCACACCATTATCTCCTCTCTGCGTCTTCTCTCAGCACACCATCATCTCCCCTTTGTGTCATCTCTCAGCACACCATCTTCTCCCCCTGCATATTTTCTCAGCACACCATCATCTCCTCTCTGCGTCTTCTCTCGGCACACCATCATCTCCCCTCTGCGTCTTCTCTCAGCACACTATCACCTCCCCCTGCATCTTTTCTCAGCATACCATTATCTCCCCCCCGCGTCTTCTCTCAGCACACTATGATCTCCCCCTGTATCTTCTCTCAGCACAGCATCATCTACCCCTGTGTCATCTCTCAGCACACCATCACCTCCCCCTGCATCATCTCTCAGCACCCCATCACCTACCCCCTGCATCGTCTCTCAGTCACACCATCACCTCCCCTCCCTCTGCGTCTACTATCAGCACATTATACTGTCCCCCTTGTGTCTTCTCTCAGCACACTATAATCTCCCCCTGCATCTTCTCTCAGCACCGCATCATCTCCCCCTGTGTCGTCTCTCAGCACACCATCACCCCCCTGCATCTTCTCTGAGCACCCCATCATCTTCCCCAGCATCTTCTCTCAGTACCCTATCACCTAGCCCCTGCATCGTCTCTCAGTCACACCATCACCTTCCCTCCCACTGCATTTACTATCAGCACACTATACTCTCCCCCTGCATCTTCTCTCAGCACACAATAACCTCCCCCCGGCATCTTCTCTCAGCACACCATCACTTCCCCCTGCATCTGCGCACAGCGCACCATCATTTCCCCCTACGTCTTCTCTGAACTCACCATAACCTCCTCCTGCGTCGTCTCTCAGCACACCGTCACCCCCCCATGTGTCTTCTATCAACACACTATAGTAACCCCCATGCATCTTCTCTCAGCCATACCATCATCTCCTCCCTGCATCTCCAGCACACATTCCCCCCATACATCATCTCTTAGCACATCATCATCTCCTCCTGCATCATTTCTCAGCACACAATCACCTCTCCCTGTGTTATCTTTCAGCACACCATCACCTCCCCATGTATTCTATCAGCACACTATAATCTGCCCCTGCATCTTCTCTCAGCACACCATCATCTCCCCTCTGTGTCTTTTCTGAGCACACCATCATCTCCTCTCTGTGTCCTCTCTCAGCACACGATCATCTCCCTCCGTGTCATCTCTCAGCACACCATCACCTCCCCCTGCATCTTTTCTCAGCACACCATCATCTCCCCTCTGCGTCTTCTCTCAGCACACCATCATCTCCCCTCTGCGTCTTCTCTCAGCACACCATCATCTCCCCTCTGCGTCTTCTCTCAGCACACTATCATCTTCCCCGTGTCATCTGTCAGCACACCATCACCTCCCCCTGCATCTTTTCTCAGCACACCATAATCTCCCCCTACGTCTTCTCTCAGCACACCATCATCTCCCCTCTGCGTCTTCTCTCAGCACACCATCACCTCCCCTCTGCGTCTTCTCTCAGCACACTATCATCTCCCCCGTGTCATCTCTCTGCACACTATTACCTCCCCCTGCATCTTTTCACAGCACACCATAATCTCCCCCTGCATCTTCTCTCAGCACACCATCATCTCCCCCCTGCGTTGTATCTCAGCACACCATGACCTCCCCCTTTGTCTTCTCTCAGCACATCATCATCTCCCCTTGCTGCGACTTCTCTCAACACACCATCACCTCCCCCTGCATCTTTTCTCAGCACACCATAATCTCCCCATGCGTCTTCTCTCAGCACACCATCATCTCCCCTTGCTGCGTCTTCTCTTAGCACACCATCATCTCCCCTCTGTGTCATCTTTCAGCACACAATCACCTCCCCCTGCATTTTTTCTCAGCACACCATGATCTCCCCCGTGTCATCTCTCAGCTCACCATCATCTCCCCCGTGTTATATCTCAGCACACCATCATGTCCTCCTGCATCTTCTCTCAGCACACCATCACCTCCCCATGCATCTTCTCTCAGCACACCATCATCTCCCCCTACGTCTTCTCTCAGCACACTATCATCTCCCCCCTGCGTTGTATCTCAGCACACCATCACCTCCCCATGCATCTTCTCTCAGCACACCATCACCTCCCCCTGCATCTTCTCTCAGCACACCATCATCTCCCCCTATGTCTTCTCTTAGCACACCATTACTTCCCCCTGCGTCATTTTCCATCACCTCCCCCTGTGTTGTCTCTCAGCACACCATCACCTCCCCCTGCATCTTCTCATGTTTTGCCTGTGTCTCTAACCACCCTCTTCACTCTGTATCAAACAGCCTGCCCCACTACACTTTATGTCCCCCTCTTCACTCTGTGTGCCCCCATCTGTCTTCTATTCTTTGTGGGTCTCCCCCCTTCATTCTATTCCCGTCTCTGCCCCCTACATTCTATGCATCTTTTAGTGTCTCCTGTCACACACTTCTAAGGTTTTCTGTGTGTTTCTGCCCCTTCTATGCCTGTGTGTCTCTCCCCCACCCCCACCACCACTTCTAATCCTGACTCTGTGTGACCCCCCACCCCCCTTACCTCTGGGAGCAAACAGGAGCTGTGAGGCAGGCAGCATGCTGAGGCTCACTGAGCATGACAGTGGCAGTCATGCTCCCAGCAGCAAGCAGTTCTAATGCCACCGAGCACCAGGGACCTTGCTCTGCAGTATGATGGTGCAGGGCGGGGGGAGCAGTGGGCACAATGGTGTAAGTCGAGTGTGTGAGCGGTGCGGATACCATGTCTTGGCCAGCAGCGCCCCACCCCCTCCCCTGGGCCTACCACAGTGCCCAGGTCACGAGCCTGCTCGCCCCACCCTAGTTATGCCTTTGATCACTAGTTTTTTTAAACAACATATGCCACTAGTTATAAGGATAGTTATTAAATAGTGCCCTTAGATGTAAATTTATGTACATGCATCTATAACTGTGAATATGTAATGCTGCTTACCGCCATGGAACTTCAGATATTACTGCTGAAATTCAATAAAAAATGCTGTCTTGGCGATGCAAACATATCCCCAACATGAAAGCATACCCATACTGTAGTCCCGCATAAGGTTTTGTGGCAGGGATCATATTAAAGTAAACTGCACGTGCACAGCATAGGGAGCCCACATACCCGCAATAGTTACAGTATTTCTAGTATTTCCATCCTGGGCTTGCATGAGCCAACAAGGCCGCCCATCCAAACATATGCGGATATACACCACAAGTATCCCAGCACTCAATAACAAAATATAGTGTAGCAATTATTTAATCCTTAATGCTGCAGCACATGTTTATAGATATAGTCAAGTCTACCTATAAACAAAAAATTCTACACAGCACTGCTGCGGTATTAGGGCCTTATTCAGGTTTGTTAGCAAACCAAAAAAGTTAGCAATTGGGCAAAAACATGTTACACTACAGGTGGGCATGTAACATGTGCAGAGAGAGATTTAAGTGGGGTGTGTTGAAACGCAAATCTAAATTGCAGTGTAGAAATTAAGCAGCCAGTATTTACCCTGCACAGAAACACTATAACCGACCCAAATCTAACTCTCTCTGCACATGTGACGTCTACCCCACCTGCAGTGCACATGGGGAGTCATTCCGAGTTGTTCGCTATTTTTTTCGTTCGCACAAGGTATGCGCAAAATTGCGAACATGTTGCAAAATTGCGAATATCCGCAACCTACGTATTTTTGCCAATTCGTTCGCAGTATTTCACAATGTGGGCGTACGCCAAATGACATCGCAGCAATGCGAGGGCATAGCATTAACACAAACGTCAACGTAAAAATACGAAGTTTTAGTAGATTTACACATTCTTCTTAAAAGTGCACACTTTTGCGGAAAATCGCACAACAATGGGGGTCATTCCGAGTTGTTCGCTCGTTATTTTTTTATCGCAACGGAGCGATTAGTCGCGAATGCGCATGCGCAATGTCCGCAGTGCGACTGCGCCAAGTAAATTTGCTATGCAGTTAGGTATTTTACTCACGGTTTTTTCTTCGTTCTGGTGATCGTAATGTGATTGACAGGAAGTGGGTGTTTCTGGGCGGAATCTGGCCGTTTTATGGGTGTGTGCGAAAAAACGCTACAGTTTCTGGGAAAAACGCGGGAGTGGCTGAAGAAACGGAGGAGTGTCTGGGCGAACGCTGGGTGTGTTTATGACGTCAAACCAGGAACGACAAGCACTGAACTGATCGCAGATGCCGAGTAAGTCTCGAGCTACTCAGAAACTGCACAGAGATGTATTTTCGCTATATTGCGAATCTTTCGTTCGCAATTTTAAGAAGCTAAGATTCACTCCCAGTAGGCGGCGGCTTAGCGTGTGGAAAGCTGCTAAAAGCAGCTTGCGAGCGAACAACTCGGAATGAGGGCCAATGGGGTTTTTTTTCTATTAAGTGAAATTACACCTTTCAGTTTAAAGTCCACAAGCCCTCCTCAATTACCAATCCAATTAGTGTAATGAATGAGAATGTTCATGACCAATTAAGTATTCTTAAAATACCTGAAGAACACTTTGTAGGCATAATTGGCCATCAACATTTAAATGGTAAAAATATAAATATAGATGTTTTAAATGTGCCTGGTTTTTTGGGGTTTTTTTTTTGTGTCGAGGTTTAGTTAGTGAATGAAGGTGTTTACATGTTTATTTAGACAATAACCTCCTAACTGTATTTTTGTTTTTTAAATAAATCTTACGTTAGATGTCTGAAATGTTTAAGGTAATAATTTTCTGCTAGGCAATCTGGTGTTCCTTTATTGCATTAATAAACACAACACCCGCTTATCTTGAAATATATAGTTTTTTTTTTTTTTAAACAGAAAATTAAACATATATTTATTTAAAAATTATCCAAATTTTTGGAGCTGGTCAACATTTTCCAGCAAGGCAATAAGATTTAGGCGCATGTTGGCCAGAATGCCCGCAAACGTTGTGGGATCTCCAACTGCAACATCTGAAATTAAGAGGCAACATAAACATTACTAACTTACTCACATTACTTATTTTACAAGCAAGGCACAAAGCACACTTTAATGCAGGCATGTCCAAACTGAGGCCCTCCAGCTGTTGTGAAACTACATATACCAGCATGTCAAGACACAGTTTTGGGGTCAGAGAATGCAAAACTGTGTCAGGGCATGCTGGGATGTGTAGTTTCTCAGCAGCTGGAGGGCCGCAGTTTGGACAGGCCTGCATTAATGCCTAAGTGACTACATCATGTCTGTTTTAAGGATAAATCAGTAGCAGAACAATACAGAAGCCTGCTCAGCAATGTTTGTTTTTAACTATTATTTTTGCATAAAAGTGTACCACACCATGGGTAAAATTTACTAATATGGGAGTTCTATTTAAGATGGGACGTTGACCATAGCAACCAATCAAATTCAACATATTATCTTGTAGAAGGGGCCACAAAAATTGCAAGTATAATCTTATTGTTTGCTATGGGCAACATCCCATCTTAAAGAGAACTACCATCTTAGTAAATGTAACACCATGTTGGCATTCATTCACATCTGGAGTGAAGCCGACTTATCTTTTTGGGGATTGGCCCTGCATCATCACACTGCATATCAACATCTTCAGAAGGACAACATATTGTAGCATACCCACACTCCCTGAAAGCCTGCCTTACTTACTACATAAGGTCCAACATGTTTTTTTAATTTTTTTTTTTTTTTGTGAGTGTAAATTTCACATAAAAAATCACTGTGTCCTTAGCCAGCCTAACAAAGTGAAGCATGCAAATTCAATGTGCAAATATTGGAATACCCAACCACAAGTGTAAAAGTCCAACAACATACTACACTCCACTCACGTCTAACTGTTTAGCAGATAATGTTGCACATACAAACCCTGTTGTCCTGGGCAACCCTGTCGACATAATGAGTGTCGACCTAGAGTGGGCATCCTCAACATTGCAGACGTAGACACTGTACATCTAATGTTCCTCACACAAATGTAAAAGCAACATCCATACCATGATGAAGAAGACAAACATTTTACCTTGGCAAAAGATTTTACCCAGTACAACACTGCATTTATTAGAATGTGTAGTGAAATTCGGATAATAAAAAAATGTCACTGAGTGTCAACTTACTGTCCTGTCCCACTTGTCCTCCTCCCAGAAGTGCCTCCGGGGCCTCTGCTGCCCATTCGGAAGGTGGGGATGGCGGCTGGATGGGGGATGGCGGCTGGATGGGGGAAAGAGGCTGGATGGGGGTAGGAGGATGGATGGGGGAAGGAGGCTGGATGGGGGAAGGAGGCTGGATGGGGGTAGGAGGCTGGATGGTGGAAGGAGGCTGGAAGGGGGAGCTTGGTACAGAGGGTGGGTCAGATTGAAAGGGGCAGGGTGGCGGAGAGGTGGGTTGGGTCACAGAGGGATAGGGTGCCAGAGAGGGGGGATGGGAAAGAGAGGGTGAGGTGGGCGGAGTGGTGCTTGGTCCTACAGAGGTGGAGGGGGACAGAGAGGGGGAATGGGAAAGAGAGGGGGAGGGGGGCTGAGAAGGGGACTGGGAAGGAGAGGGGGATTGGGTGTGAGAAGGGGAGGGGGGCTCAGAAGGGGACTGGGAAGGAGTGGGGGTTTGGGTGTGAGAAGGGGAGGGGGGCTCAGAAGGGGACTGGGAAGGAGAGGGGGAATGGGTGTGAGAAGGGGAGGGGGGCTGAGAAGGGGACTGGGAAGGAGAGGGTGAATGAGTGTGAGAAGGGGAGGGGGGCTGAGAAGGGGACTGGGAAGGAGAGGGGGAATGGGTGTGAGAAGGGGAGGGGGGCTCAGAAGGGGACTGGTCGGGGCACCCAGCAGCAGCAGCTTGCCGTTGTGCTCGGCCTAGAATGACATATGTAATATTTTGTTTGTAGAATGAAAATTTATAACAACAGCATTTTTCTATTACTCTGTTCTGTCCCATGTTAAAGACACAGGGGTAACATTAATAGGTTTTTCTAATCTTGAAACTGGTGAGGTTGCCCATAGCAACCAAACAGATTATATGTAACATTTATTAACCTGCTTCTAGAATATAATAGATTGAATCTGATTGGTTGCTATAGGCAACATCTCCAGTTCTTAAAAAATAAAATAAAAAAAAATTACCACACTGAGCAAGTTAGTGGGTTCAGTTGACAGCCTGTGTAGCAACTCTGTACAACAACATGCACTTTTTCAGAAGCACCTTGCTACACAGTCAGTACTGCTTGCCCTACCCACACACACTCATGTTTATTCTACAAGTTTATTGTAAGTGTGCTAATTTTCACACTCTCACTTAGTGAAAGTGTGCAAAGTATTTGCGAAAATGTGTTATGCACTGTAATATATTACTTACTGCGCCCACGTAGGGTCTGGATTTCTTGTCTCAGCTCCGCCAACAGGTCCGGCGTACGCCTGCGGAGATCGCTCCAGCGCCTCTCGAGCTGGATCACGGATCTCCGGCTGCGGACGCTGGTCCACAATAAGCGGCGGACCTCCGCGTAGGCCTCGCGCTTTACCCTATTTGGGACAAAGGGCCATGCGCGGCCTACGCGGCGGTCCATCACCGCTACCAGGACGCGCAGCTTGCGGCGCGTGAAAGCTGCTGCGCGCATCATGGCAATGGCGTTTTCCATATATGGGCTTATATTTATAGTTTTTGGCTGCATGTGATTGGTTGAAAATGTATGGTGTCATCTGTAATCAACTTTATTGATATGTGTATATTGATGTGCAGGACAGTTTGTACAGTTCTCATGTGCGGAGATTCGCACCCGCAGACACACACACACACACACACACACACACACACACACACACACACACACACACACATGGATTCTCATCAAAAACAGGTTGTACTTCAAATATATCTTACAAAATAACAGTTTGTTTTTAATAAAAACCATTGGATACAACAATCTTCCACAACATATATGGAAAGGAGAATATTATATAAATAAAACTACTGAAACAATATAAAATATTCACTAAAATCACTCAGAAATGTGCTCAGATATGTCCACCGTGCTTCATTAATTTTACGCATACACCCACACAGGTGCATGCAGGGCGTTCACATAGCCAGTGCAGCAATTACTGGACCAATTAGCAAAATATACACCTGCACGGAATTCTGCACCGGAAAACGCAAGCAGCTATAAATACCCGAACACTCGTGCATACACACATGCTACCAGCAACATGGCTACTCGTGAGCAGACGGCAGCAGAGATGGACGAGGTGCAGAAGCAGATGGCAGCACTAACACAGAGAAGATTAGCACTGCGGAGGCAGATGCTTGATTTTGCAAATGTAGTCTCTGAAATTCCAGGACCCAGTACTATACAAACTCCTTCTGCTACCCAGGAGTTAGGAGTGAATCCCCTGCCAGACATAGCTAGTGGGGAAACTGAGGGTGATTCTGGACTAGCAGTTCAAACACAAACTACACAAGCAGCTAGTGAAGAGGAAGATGGTGATGAAGGTCAGGATGATAGCTCACAGGCTACTTCCAGGAAAAAAAAAGAGACAGCCCGCATTCACTAAGAGGGAGTTACGGATTTTGGTCACACAGGCCATGCAAAAAATACATTGAGGACCCAAAAACATGGGTGCTGCAACCAAAGACAGAATTTGGAGGGACATCACTAATTCTATTAATGAAGTCGGCTCAATAGTCCGCACCTCGCAGGAAGTTCGAAGACGGTAAGTGTATATTGCCAGTCCATTTTCTGTGCCAAGTATTATTATAAAGTAACTTAGATGTGATGTTGCCTATAGCAACCAAATGCATAGCATGTGTACTATATATTAAAGCAGGTTTCCAAAATTTAACACTACCTTGCCCCTGTTTTTCACCACATATGTAGTTGGGCCGACTTCAAATCCCGCCTGAAGGGCAAGAGGTCTGCGGAGTGGAATGCCTCGAGGGCAACAGGGGGAGGACCAGCTGCCACTGTGGAATACACAGATCTGGAGGAGATAGCGATGGACTGTGTGGGCTACGAGGAGGGGGTTGGGGTGTCTTATATAGACACGGACCTGCCTGAAATACTCCATGCACATGACTTGCCAGGTAAGTTTACACACTTTTTTTTATTTTTATTTTAAAATGTAAACAAAAGTCTCATATTGTTTTTCTCTACTCTTTTTCCACTCATTCTTCTATTTGCTTTGCACATAACACAGCACAGGGGGTGAGCAGGTAGAGTCACAGGAGGGTTATGTGGCTGAGGCTGAGGTGGAGGGACCTAGTGTGTCTGGCAGTGTGGGACCACAAATCCCACCCATCCAGATTCCAACTGGCCCCCCCACCCAACCCTCTGCTATCCCGGGAAATCCTGACTGAAATAGCCAGGTATGGTGAGAGCCTGAATGCTTTTCAGGACAGGATGCTCCGGGAGGTAAGCCAGATACCTGTCCGGCTCACTGAGCACAGAACCAGTGTGGAGCAAGGTGTAGCTCAAATCTGCCAAGGTCTGGCAGAGATCAGGCAGGGACAAGATCAACTCACCTCCTCCTTCCATGAACTTGCCAATTCCATTCGGCAAGGGCTCCAGGACATCGCTGTCTCCCTTGCCCACAGTGGCAGAGAGCCTGCCACATCAGCTCCCTCCCTTCCCCCTGCCCAGGAAGAACATCCCACAGGGCAGGGCCCTCGAAGGTCGCTCCACAGACCAAGCCAAGAAGAACATCATCTGGCGGGGAAAAAAAAGAGAAAGTGATGTCTCTCCAGATGGGCAGCACCCATGTTTTACATGTTGCCTCGATGTATTTTTTGATTTTGGCTTGTGTGGCCAGAATGTAGAACTCCCTCAAAGTGAAATGTTTTGTTATAATTGCAGCCTGTGAGTTATTTGTGCCTACACCTGAGCCATCTTCCTCTTCCTAGCGTGCTGTGTATGTTTGTGTTTGTGTGTTTGTTCCGGAATCTACCTCAGTTCCCCTAAAAGTTTAGTCTGGCTGGGGGTTCACTTACTTAATTGATAAAAACAAATTCTGGCAGAATAAGGGGTTACCATAGTACTGGGTTCTGCTCTGTGCATTTGCCCAATGCCATCTGCTTGCTTCTATGTCCATCTCTGTATGTGATGCTCATTTGTAGCCATGTTGTGTTGATTTTGTCCTTTATTTGAAGTAAAAAAAAATTACTTTACATTTGTTTGTGTGTTTTATTAAAGGTTATGCACTCATGAAAACTGTGCCCTGTAAACTTGAACATGGCATATTGACATTTGTGGAACAAGGGAACAATCAGAATATTAAGACAAACATTGCATAGTGTAATTTTGAATCTGTATGCCTTGCACAACACTTAAATTAACATATAAAAAAACAAAAACAAAAAAAATGGGTTACTAGGGGCAACATGCCATAGTATTAGATATGGACACATATTGTTAAAATATTTTTTTTTATTAAATTTAAAAAACACATTAAATGTAGGCTGCCTTATGGTGCTCATGTTAATTGGTATGTACAAAGGAATATGTCTATGTTGAGAAGATTTAGCTGATGTAGTTTATTAGTTAGTTTAGTGACATTTGAGATTATAAAACAAAAAAATTAAACATGCATTTAACATCAGTTAATTTTTATTGGTTCAAAAAATACAGTGCATTATTTGTGAGTGTGTCAGATTTGTTTGGCCTAAAAAAACAAATCTGAAGTGGTCATATACTTGCTGCTTGTATTATTTAGTAAGAGCAGTGTTTTGCAAGTAAATGCTCAACAGGTGAATTCAGTTGCTAATTAATTGCTAATTAGAGCAGACACACGCTTGTAACAATACTTCACAAGTGCTGAGTAGCTGCAGACTCACTCTTCTGCTGCGTGTAGATTGCGAAAATTTGTCAAGTACTTTTAACATAGGATACGCATTTTTGCCAAAAACACGCCTACTGCTGGATGCATACTCCCACACTAGCCGCCCACTTTCACGCCCATGTCGTAGGATTGCGAAGCCGTGCCTCTGCCACGCCTCCGTCACTCCCCGTTTTCGTTTGTGTATTCCGAGCAGTTTTCTGTGTAGTAATTCTGCACAAGTGTCGTATCGCTATGCTTGCACATGCGTATTTACGCTTTTGCGCATGCGTAGTTTGTGGTTTTCCTGCCGTTTGTGATGCGATGATCCGCTGCGAACAACTCGGAATGAGGGCCATGGTTTTGCCCAGTTGCTAACTTTTTTGGTTTGCCAACAAACCTGAATAACCCCTTTAGTGCAAATAAAATTTTAAATTTACTAATATTTTTTTTTAGTAATTTTTAGTAGTGATACTGGCTCTTTTATAAAGATAAAGCAGACAACCATTGCAAATAACAATAATTTATTTTTACATACAATATAAATCTCTAAAAAAAACTAATTAACTGGAAATAAACAATAAATAATTGTAAAACTAAATGATGCATCAAAATTAGCAACAATCTAAAATTAGATCAGAGTCATAGCAGTTGGTTTAAACCTCAAATCTCAGATGTCAGAGCAGATAGATAGAAACTGCAGGAGAAATATATAGGCATCAATATCAGAGGCTCACATAAAAGACGAGGTACGTTCTTAAATTTAGCAGGTAGCAGACAAACAAAAGGGTTAGTTGTTATGTATATATAAAACTGTAAACTCAGAATACAGCCTTTTCATTAGAGTCCAATGTCCAAGTCCCAATAGCAGTTAAAAGTCATTTTATACAGAGATTAGTAGCTAGTAAGTAATATAGTCACACATGTTATTATGGATGTAAACTGCCCATTAAGGTTTCTTTGTTACTTTCTGTCAGTTGGATATCAAACTGTCCTCCTATTTGGTGTATTACCTTGAGAGTTGTAGCACTTGTAAGGAATTGCTGCTGAGAGATGGAAACCCAGCTCCAATGGCCAACCAATCCAATACAGTATAAAGCGTTCTCTATGCAACGGTAAATGAAGTGACCAAGTGGTGTTTGTGGTCCATGCAGTCTCTATAATTATAGGATAGTCTTGTTCCCAGATACTTTTACCAACGCATTTCATCAAGTACATCACAATTTATTTAAGGATCATTACCACTGCTAAAAAATACAAAATTAAAAAATTACAGCAGCAGCACTGCATACATTTTTGTGTTTGTGGGTTATGGCTGCCCATGCCCATTGGCCAGTGGTCAAATTAAAAGGTTCACAGTACATTAGAATGGGGCCTTGCATGGGACTGCAATATAAGTAAGCATAATGCCAACCAGAGATGGTATTATGTTTGCATCAAAAGCTGCGATAAGACTATCTTGTCAAAGTCTGTAATTTGCCCTAAGACCGCAATGCATATAATGTGCCATAGACACATGGGGAGATATCCAATTATTCCCGGTAAAACATTGGGGCCGAAAACAGCCGAAAACTGACGTTTTTCTGACTTTTTTCTGATGTTTCACCGATTTTTTTTACAGGCTATCCAGATTGATCGCCTGTAGAAAAAAACCTTTCTCCCAAGAACACACAGGTTCAGTGAAACTTGCATGTTTTTAGGTGAAATGGCCCCGTTTTCGGACGTAAACGGGGCTGTTTCCGGAGATTCTGCTTCGCCTGCCGGAGGCAGGTGAAACAAAATGGCAAGGTAACCAATTGGTTGGGGGTCGGGCTCTAAAACAGGGCTGGTTCACTAATCAGCAGCTGCCAAGAATAGGGTTAGTCACTCCTATAAATATACACAAAAACAGAAAAAAAGGCAGCTCTAAAGGATAAATATAAATGGTGTCAAAGTCAGAAAAATGTCTCAATGCACGTTGCCATATTTGCACCGCACACTGGTCCGCGCTGCGCGTGCGTACGCTCTCCCGTGGAGGCGCATACCCGCAATAGCGTGCACTCGCAGGCGCGGTATGCGTATTTACGGTAGAGTTTATGTAGTCGTAGCGTGCGACTCATTCGTTACAAATGTTCACAATTAATGTAGTTTATAGATCATGGTCCCTTTGATAGATTCTGAAAGTTTGGTTAAAATACAATGTCCCAGAGCTGAGGAATCCCTCTTTATATCGTACGAAGGGTCTAACAGGAATCATACAGCAGTGTTTGGTACCCATCGGAAGAGTATTTAATTAGCAATATTCCGGTGTTGGTTTGGAGCGTATTAATCGCTCGTGCGAATAGTTATGGACATAAGAAGTTTATGTCCATTTCTATTATTTACACATACTCAGGTATGCGGCGGGAAACCCAGTTTCCCACCCACCTGAGCTGTTGGAAATCGTCACAGCCCACCTGTATGAATCACCCTATGACCTTTTGTTATGATACAGGGCCGAATTCCTTCGGCCAATGGACAATGGGATTGTAGGACCAGGAGATTGCATTGTGTGTGGGGCATAAATAGGCAGGCCGACCACATCCAGCTCTCACTCTTCAACGGTTCTCATTGCTGAAAATCGGGTGCTGGATGTCCAGGCGCATGCGATCGTTTCCCCTTGTGCGTAAGTTTCTCTCCGTAATCATTGTCTTTCTGTGAGCCAACTTCTCTCTATCTTTCTCTCTCTCTCTCTCTCCCTCTCTCTCCTCTTTTCTCTTATATCTCCCATAGTATTATAGTATTGTATTGTATTTCATTTAGGTCAGAGTAGTATTGTCTTTTTGTATTTTAGTTCTGTGGTTAGGAAGTCTCTGTTATATTGTAGTGTATCATTTGTACTGTTATCCCCTTTTACAAGTATATTAGATATAATACAGTTAATAGGCTTTGGAACCTAAACCAGTATCTGTGTGTTTTCTATAGCGTTAAGTGTTCACTTGAGCGTCGGTGACGCTCAAGCAGCTTTGTAGTTAGTCAGGTTACACAAGGTTGCACTTACACCCTGTACTCACATTAAGGTATTCTTTGTATTTCTTTGGTATAAGGTTTAAACATTAAGGTATAGCGTTGTGAGCG
This sequence comes from Pseudophryne corroboree, assembly GCF_028390025.1. NCBI lineage: Eukaryota > Metazoa > Chordata > Amphibia > Anura > Myobatrachidae > Pseudophryne > Pseudophryne corroboree. The sequence continues at coordinate 121,319,662 of NC_086451.1, read as the reverse complement.
TCTGCGCCGCTGGTGACCTCCTCGTGGTCTCGAGCGTAAGCTACGCCATAGCGAATCATTACTCTAGTCATAGCCAATAACGTGTCCTGTGATCCCTGGGCCGTGAGCGAACGTGACGCTTGAGCGTCTCGCCTACGGCTGAGCGATCGTTACGCAACTAGCGTACCATTACGGTACTTCTTAAGTAAACAGCGTACAGTGTTCTTAGCTTCATAAAGGGTTGTTTATACGACAAAGGAATTTAGCATTGTCAATTGGGAACTCGTCCTATACTTCTCACATCTGCACTAGGTAGATCAGCAGACATTATCCCCCAGCAAAGGGTGGGAGGTTGTCTCCCAGTGCTGACGGGATAAGCGTCTGCTTCGCTTAGATAAAGAGTGCTGAAGGAATCCGGGAACCGGAAGTAAGAACAAAACGCTTGTGTCTTTTAAAACTGTTTATTTCTCTTCTGTCTTGCGTATACACGCACGCATACATATATCTGCATTTTCTGTTTCATTTTCGTATATCACTATTCCTGTTTGCCAAATTTTATAGTTGATAGAAAGTGCTAAAAAGAGATTTGCTGTTATTTCATAGTAGAGGTGATAGTTAAAGTATAGAACAAACACACGGTTTGTCTGAGATACAAGGCAGTCAGTGTGGATTGCGGTAGATGATCAGGGATCATTTACATTGATAAAAATAGAAATTGTGTTACGGTGGATCTTTATATTGCGTACACGTGTCGCTAACAAAGACTAGCGTACGCAATCCAAAGGCAGACGCACGCAGCGTTCATTACGCAACGTAGCGTCCGGTTACGCCCACGTAGCTCAAGCTGTGATAAAGTGAAGTAACGCAAAGGCAATAATTAACGCACAGCGGTAGATAACGCAACGCGGTAAATAACGCAAATCTATTTTTGGAAAAATCTGAAATTTAGTTTAACAGATCCTGCTCCTAATTGGTAACACTTTTGGCCTAAAGACAATTTCTGCGCAGAAATAGATATAGAAACAAAAGTGTACATGTGTTGAGTGAGTGTGTTTTGTATACAAAAGTTTATATAACTTTAAGGTGGAACCAAAAGGAAAGCCGGGTACTCGTCAAGGGACACACGTGTAAGTGACATATACGGTGGCTAGGGAGGCATCCCTGGTTAAATAATATTTGAGCATTAGAGTATAGCGGACCATAAGGTAACAGACCAGGAGGTCATAAGGTAACAGGTAAAATAGACAAAGAGGTCCGCTATAAAAGTCCAGTGGCACAACGCCTGGGGTGTTGGTGCAGAACCCATATAGGCCATACAAGCTCTTGCTGAAGGAATCGCGGCCGGAAACATCGATTCCATTGATCTTTCAGTACATGACAAGTAGTGCTCGTGTACTGAACGATTGGACCGCACGTAATTGTGTGCAGTAGTTAGTAATCTGACCTAATACCATTAGAGTAAAGTGGTCACAAACGCTATTTGTACATTCTGACGTGATTTGTGTAATTTTTTATTTTTGGAAGGGAAGTTCGCTGGTCACTCAGGAACTATCCAACAACCGATACTTGCTGGGGAACGCGCCCCAGTAAATAAAGGTTCACAGGGGCCCTAGGTTGGGTACAGCAGCTCTGGTTACAGTGATTGCAGTACTGGCCAACGTGGGCGAGAAGTAAGTGGGGTACTTGATAAACCACCACCGCCGGCCTGCCCAAGGACATCTTGGTTTGTTTGTAAGGGTTCGCTGAAAACCTTGAGATAAAGATCCAAGGAGGAATAAGCAACGCCTGCAGATTATGGGGGCCATTTGTTCAGGTAGGGGGCGATCAACCTCGGTTCGGGTTGATTCAGAGAACCGACCAGTTGGGTCGGCACGATATGTAATGTGTGAAAAATACGGTAGTCACACAGAGGTTTTATGTGATGAATGGGAGAGAATGACTGTACAAGACAGGGACAAATTCCCAAGAATAGGTAGCTTCAGTCCAGAAGTGTTACAAAATTTAAGGAGGAGGATATGTCTCGTAAAATCAACAAAGAGACGAATTCAACATCATGATTGTTTACAGTTATGGCACCAGGAAGGTGAGATACAGAGAGGTTTGGCTCTGGCGGCAGGATCTGGGGCAGTCAGGAAGTTGATTGCCACAGCTCCTCCTCCACCATACATTGCAGGAGAGAGGTTGATTGCGGAGAGAAACGCACTGGGTTGTAAAACACAAACTCTTAGTAACCCTGTAAATATTAATGACGTTAACCAAATAACTCATGCAAGTATTAACCCGTGCAAGATGTACCCTGTTTTGAACCTTCCTCAGGAGTGTGATCAAGAAGACGATTCAGCAACAATTTCAGCTCTCTCTCTTGCAGCCACCATAGCAGAGACCACAGTAGGCACAGCGACACCCACGAGATTAGTGAAAGCCCCTAGCGGAGGGATAGGTGAGGTCGTGTCAACGGGTAAGTACGGCACCATGCACTACACTGAAACAATTGTACCACAACAAGCAGTAGAATCTACACAGGAAGAGGCTGTTAGAATTGCTCCTGTAAGGGTAATAGCAGTTCCCAATGGAAAAACAGATGTGTCTGGAGCCACTCCCATAAGGAACATTGCCATGTACACTCCATTTTCCCGAATGGAATTAAGAACAATAGTGTCCGAATTTCCTGACCCCAGGAAGGATTTAGTTGCTAGCCAAAAATACATCAGGGATCTAGGTAACACTGTAGAACCCAACAACAAGGATTGGCAGATACTGCTAAGAGCTTGTTTACCTTCCAATGTTGACGCAACTCAATTTTTAGCTGATTGTGCATTGGATAAAGATGTACCGCTTACAGACGTGTACAACAAGGATAATGTAAAAAGGATAAATTTACAGCTAAAAGAGTATTTCCCAGCCGTTGTTAAATGGAATAAAATATTTTCCATTAAGCAAAAGGAGTCCGAAACGGCAATAGAATATTTTCACCGGGCACTATTAGAAATGGCAAAGTACACTGGTATAGAAGACATTAAGACCAACCCAAACCATCGAGAAGTAGCAGTATCTGTACTGATGGATGGTTTAAAGGAAACATTAAAGACTAGGGTTCAGACCACGCAACCATGCTGGCGAGGTCTGTCAGTGTCCGGCTTGAGAGAGGCTGCTATTGATCACGACAGAAACATCACTAGGCACAGGGAATCGCAAAGTGATAAGTTGATGTCCGTAAGTATACAGGCGCTGACCACAAGGCAGCCTGCGTATGTACCACCGAATCCTGTGGGTAAGGCAAGTGTAATAACATGTTTTTCTTGTAACAGACCGGGACACTATGCACGAGAATGTAGAACAAAGAATGTACAAAGATCTTTTCAACCCCCTAGACAACAACACAACACACGACATTGGGAGCAGGGTCCACAGAGGCGGAGTTTTGAGCCACATACAGGGGAAACAAAAAGATATCCCCCGAACAGAGATTGGCATGCCTCTGGTAGTTCCCAGCTAACTCCCCCACAAGTAGTTGCTGCCAATGGGATTCAGGGAGGTCAGCATACCCAATAGGGGTATGGCCATACCTGTAATCTGCAGCCAGTTAAGTTGATTGCCAGTCTTGGAAGCGAACCAGAGATTGCAATCAATGTGGCTGGTAAAACTTTAAACTTTCTTGTAGACACAGGGGCGGCCAAGTCAGTGATAAATTCGACAGTGGGCATGAGAACCACTGGTAGGACAATTCCAGCCATGGGAGTAACAGGAGTAGTCCAGCACTACCCTGTTAGCAAACCAGCCGAGATTACAATAGGGCCTTTGCATACCAAGCATTCCTTTTTGCTGGCTGCATCTGCACCAACTAATCTCCTGGGAAGAGACTTACTATGTAAAATGGGTTGCGTCATTTATTGTACTCCTGAAGGTGTATTCTTGGACATTCCTGAGAATCACGCTCAGGAAGTACGAGACATGCTAGACTCCCCATCAAAATTAATGTCACATTCCATTATGACAAATAGGAATCCATCCCAAGTAGAAGAGATGACATCTCAGATACCAGAGTCGCTTTGGACAAAAGATGGACAGGACACTGGATTAATGGCAAACGTAGCTCCAGTAGTTGTGCAAGTAAAAGATGGTAGGATAGCTCCAAAAATCCCACAGTATCCTCTGAAGCCAGAGGTGGAGCTAGGAGTTTTTCCCGTAATAGAGCGCTTGCTACAACAGGGCATTCTAGTAAGAACGTCCAGCACCGCAAATAGTCCCATCTTCCCTGTTAAAAAGAGTGGGGGGAGGGGTTACAGGCTAGTGCAGGATCTAAGGGGGATTAACAAAATAGTTGAGAGTCAGTTCCCCGTAGTGCCTAATCCAGCTGTCATCCTAATGCAAATTCCTCCCACTGCCAAATTTTTCACTGTTATTGACCTCTGCTCCGCTTTCTTTTCGGTACCTCTGCACCCTGACAGCCAATATTTGTTTGCATTCACATACAGAGGAGTCCAATACACGTGGACTCGGTTACCCCAAGGTTTCATAGACAGTCCAAGTATATTTTCTCAGGCTTTGCATGATTGTTTACAGTCTTTCCAACCGGAGAGTGGATCAGTGTTGATACAGTACGTGGATGATCTACTACTGTGTTCTGATTCATTGGAGGCATCCCTGAAGGATACGAAACAGCTCCTGTTTCATCTTTCAGACACAGGTCACAAGGTTTCCAAAGACAAGTTGCAATTATGCCAAGCTAAGGTAAAATATTTGGGACACTGTCTAACACAAGGACTGAGACACCTGACCGCTGATAGAATCCAAGCCATTAGAGACATGACACTGCCACAAACCCAGCAACAGATCAGGACGTTTTTAGGAATGTGTGGGTATTGCCGTAATTGGATCCCAGGGTTTTCCATATTGGCGCTACCTCTGCAGGAAATGGTCTCTTCAAACAAACCTGATCGGATTTCGCATACAGACGAATCCGAAACAGCATTTGAGAGACTCAAACAGTGTCTAACGCAGGCACCAGCACTAGGTATGCCAGACTATGGGAAACCCTTTGAACTATACGGAACAGAAAGTGCTGGGTGCGCAGCAGGTGTACTAACACAAAAACACGGTGATGCCAGCAGGCCAATTGCATACTACAGCGCTCAGCTAGACACGGTAGCGCGATCCCTCCCCACATGCTTGCGTAGCGTTGCGGCGATAGCATTGCTAGTGACAAAAAGCGAAGATGTCGTGCTAGGCCACAACCTCACAATCCATACACCGCATGCGGTATCTGCCTTATTGAATTCTGCCCAAACCAGACACGTCTCATCAGCAAGGTTTACAAGATGGGAATTGGCATTAATGGCCCCAGTAAACATCACCATAAGGAGATGCAGTGCATTAAACCCTGCAACATTTCTCCCAGGTGTGCCTGGTCAGACACAAAGGGTGGAAGGTGAGAGTGATGGGGAAGGAGGATTTAATGCAAAGGAAGATACACATGATTGTATGGAATATTTGACCCAAAATTTTACCGCAAGGCCTGACATCAGTGACAATCCACTGGAAGATGCAGAACTCACGTTCTACACGGACGGTAGTTGTCACAGACAGTCAGACTCGGGAGACTTGTGTACTGGATACGCAGTCGTAGATGACCAAGACACCATAGAAGCGGAACCGCTAGGCCCACCTCACTCAGCCCAGGTTGCTGAACTGGTCGCCCTAACCAGAGCATGTGAATTGGCTAAGGGTAAGTCTGCCAATATCTACACCGATTCTAGATACGCGTTCGGGGTAGTACATGATTTCGGAGCGCTATGGCGTCTCAGAAATTTCATGACGGCAGCTGGTACACCGATAGCGCATGCAGCTCACATAAAAAGGCTTCTAACAGCGATACAGGAACCCGATAGAGTGGCTGTTATCAAATGTAAAGCACATACATATAGCCAAGACCCAGTATCCCTTGGTAACAGCCGAGCAGACGAAGCCGCAAAGCTTGCAGCTGCTACCCCCATACAGACAGACACCACACAACTGATGGTATTTAATACCATCAACACACAGAAGTTGTGTGAGATGCAGAATTTGTGTTCCACACAGGAAAGAGCAGTCTGGAAGGCAAAGGGATATGGCCAGGAGCCCTCAGGGCTCTGGACGGATGGACATGGTAAACCAGTGGCCCCCAGGGCATACCTTCCATGTCTGGCTGAAGCAGCTCACGGGCTGACTCATCTAGGCAAGGAGGGGATGTGCAAATTGGTAAGAGCATACTGGTGCGCCCCAGGATTCTCCTCTCATGCGAGTAAAAGAGCAATGTCATGCCTTACCTGTCTGAGAAAGAATATTGGAAAAGCAATACCTACAGAACCATCCCATATCCCACCTGCCGGCGGCCCTTTCCAGGTAATACAAATTGACTTCATTCAATTACCCCCATGTCGAAATTTGAAATATGTACTTGTTTGTATAGATGTTTTCTCGAATTGGGTCGAAGCTTTTCCCGCAGCTACAAATACCGCTATGTTTACAGCTAAGAAAATTGTGCAGGAATTTGTATGTAGATATGGTATCCCTAGAATCATTGAAAGTGATAGGGGTACCCATTTTACAGGTGATGTCTTTCAAGGAATGTGTAAGTTGATGGGAATTGATAGTAAGCTGCACACTCCGTATCGTCCACAGGCGAGTGCGAAGGTCGAAAGAGTGAACAGCACTATTAAAAATAAATTGAGTAAAGTAATGGCAGAGACAGGATTGACGTGGCCAGAAGCTTTACCCATTGTTTTGTATAGCATCAGAACCACTCCCAGGTCCCCTCTTAACCTGTCCCCTTTTGAAATTCTGTTTGGTCGACAACCGCATGTCATGATTAACCCTCAGGATGATTTGAAATGTAACAATGAAGTAACTGTAAAATACTTGATTAACATGAGTAAACAGTTGAGGAATCAAAATGATAATCTGAAGTTGGTGATTCCTGATTTACCAGATAGTAATTGTCATGACATTGAACCTGGGGATTATGTAATGATACGAAATTTTCTACGCTCAGGTTGTCTTATTGATAGATGGGAAGGACCATACCAGGTCTTATTGACTAGCACCACAGCATTGAAGGTTGCTGAGAGAGAGACTTGGGTCCATTCATCCCACTGCAAAAAGGTTGCCGATCCAGAGAAGTCCCGTGATAAGGAACAGACGGTAGAGGTTGTATCACTGGAGTGTCTGTTCCAGGAGGACTGAGGCGGCACCTGAGCCTTGAAGACCGAAAGCAGTTGTCGACTCCCTTCTCCCTTTTATTGTTTTTCTCCACTTCCCAGCCCCTCTCCCTTAAGATTTCTTTTTCCCCCTTCTCATTCTTCTCTATTTTTTCCTCAAAGATGGACTTGCCCCAAGAGACTGTGATCCGGATTTTGATGTTAACCATGATGTTGACCAGAGCAGTCTGTTCCGGCGAGAGTACCATAGAGGTCGAGAGAGGTTCTGGAATGGGTTCCGATTATGATGATGGAGGCGTAGTTTTCCAAGATCAACCAAACCAACAAGCAAAGGCGAGTATCAGAAAACGATCCGATAGAAGAAATTGTGATGGATTGTTAGCTGAAGAAAATTGTATCTGTAGGCTCTGTGATAATCTGGTTGAAGATGGATGCATAAAGAAATGCCAATCTAGTTTTAATATCCATATGGACCGGCATCCATTGAGTGACTATCACTCTCTAGTGGGTAACGTGTTAAACCAAACAGATTGTTGGGTATGCTCTCAAGTACCTCAGGGTCACAGTAAATCAGGGCTAGTACCATTTCCTTTAACGTTAGGGGAGGTACTTGAGCTAAGTGGTGGGAGACCGGTGGACCGGAGGTTTAACATCTCCAGCCCTCCTAGTTTGAAGCTCCACCAATACCATGTGGATAGGTCCCTCTTATGTTTTAACATCTCCAATCCCAGAAAACCGGGAAATTGGGAAGTGTCATGGAGCAACCTTACCATGACCTTTTCACACAGAGCAGATAGAATGCCTACAGATACAGAGCTCGTACGCCACATAACCAGTAGAGGAAAATCTTTCCGGTATCGATATACCTTAGGAAATAGGATTACTAGAGTTGGAGAGGTATCACCAGGATACTGTGCACATATCGTACAAACCGATACGTGCATTAGGCAGATGGAAGAATTAGGGTCAGGAGATTTCACCTGGAAGGTTTGTAACATGGTCATGTCCTTCTCCGTCCCTTATGTTCTCCCCGATGATGCATATTTCATATGCGGGAGAAAGGCGTACAAGTGGCTTGCCCCAAACTCTGAAGGATTGTGTTATATTGGAAAAGTATTGCCTGAAGTGATGACTGTAACACATGACAAAATGAAGGACATACACCGTGGTGCCCAAGCTCCTTATACTCACACTCATTACGAGCACCGAGTTAAAAGACAACTGTCAGAAAGGTTAGAGCATCCGGCCTCTGATCTTATCCATGAATCCACCGGGATTCAGGTTCTGGTAGCGTTAGATTTCACTCGTACCGCTCGGGGAGTGATGAATTATAGATACATTTCCGCACTCGCCAATTTGTTAGATAATATCACTGAAATGTATGATGACACGTTTAGATACACTGGAAGAGAACTTCAAGCTTATAAAACAGAACTAGTTCAGCATAGGATGGTTCTTAATTATCTTACAGCAGTAACAGGCGGATATTGTGTTACATTGGCAACACAGTACGGCATAAAGTGTTGCACGTACATCACAAATAGCACCGAGGACCCGGTAGAGGTCATAGACCAAAAGATGGACGATATTCTCCAATTGAAGTGGGAATTTCGTCGAAAACACAATCTCACCCTTGCTGCTGTAGGTAATGAGCTGACTGGTTGGGTGTCATGGTTGAACCCGCGAAATTGGTTCTCCGGTTTGGGAGACTGGGCTCAAGGAGTCATAATGGATGTTGGAAAGTTTCTACTATGTATCTTGGGTGTCATTATATCGATTGGATTGATATTTAGATGCGGGCAGGCTTTAATGAGGTGCAAACAAAGTACAAAAGTGATGAGCTTGAGGAGTGAGGAAACCGTAATTAACCTGGATTTGATTTATGACCCAATGATAGAAACCAGGATGTGATGAAAATGCGATTATACGGTCCGTTTCTTTCACCTGTTTTTCTGCTTTTTCTCCAAGATACAAAGACCCCCTTGGACGAGGAAGCTGACGAGACGAGATGTATACAGACAACGGATTGACCAAAGAAGAAGATTTGACAACTTTAAATATGGACACTTGATGAACTTTGCCATGGATCCCCAGTTTCCCTAGTACTTTTAAACTCACGCTAGCCCAACATTTTTGTAAATCTGATGGCACTGACAAAGCTTGTTGCTCATGCCTAAGGAGCAAAACAGCGCAAAGAAGACGACTCTCAACAGATACCGAACACAACTTCAACAACAGATGTACATTTCCCTGACATAGAATATCATTGCATTTTTCGTAAGTGTTCTTTATCTTCATCTCTACAACCCTCAGGTAACGACACACATAGACGATAGGGAATACAGGCACAGATATCAGCAACCACATACCTCCCCCATTCATGTATCATCAACTAAAATGTGCTCCCCATTTTGTTCAAAATCCGAAAAGAGCTCGGTAAAGTTTGACAGCCCATCCACAGACCTGTACCACAGGATAAGAAGGAATTCAAATGTATACTTCGCAATACCTCGAAGCTTGATTTACAACACGTACGGCACGATGATACATGACCCCCCAAACATGGATTCATACACACATGCTTCTGCTATCTCACTAGGTCATACCCTCTTCACACCTTCTCCTCTCTCCTCCCTTACCCAACCATGGAAATCAATTAACCCCTGACTTGCATTTTTCTCCTTAAATGTTTTGTGGCAGTTATTATTGACTGCCAAAGGGTGGACTGTCAAAGTCAGAAAAATGTCTCAATGCACGTTGCCATATTTGCACCGCACACTGGTCCGCGCTGCGCGTGCGTACGCTCTCCCGTGGAGGCGCATACCCGCAATAGCGTGCACTCGCAGGCGCGGTATGCGTATTTACGGTAGAGTTTATGTAGTCGTAGCGTGCGACTCATTCGTTACAAATGTTCACAATTAATGTAGTTTATAGATCATGGTCCCTTTGATAGATTCTGAAAGTTTGGTTAAAATACAATGTCCCAGAGCTGAGGAATCCCTCTTTATATCGTACGAAGGGTCTAACAGGAATCATACAGCAGTGTTTGGTACCCATCGGAAGAGTATTTAATTAGCAATATTCCGGTGTTGGTTTGGAGCGTATTAATCGCTCGTGCGAATAGTTATGGACATAAGAAGTTTATGTCCATTTCTATTATTTACACATACTCAGGTATGCGGCGGGAAACCCAGTTTCCCACCCACCTGAGCTGTTGGAAATCGTCACAGCCCACCTGTATGAATCACCCTATGACCTTTTGTTATGATACAGGGCCGAATTCCTTCGGCCAATGGACAATGGGATTGTAGGACCAGGAGATTGCATTGTGTGTGGGGCATAAATAGGCAGGCCGACCACATCCAGCTCTCACTCTTCAACGGTTCTCATTGCTGAAAATCGGGTGCTGGATGTCCAGGCGCATGCGATCGTTTCCCCTTGTGCGTAAGTTTCTCTCCGTAATCATTGTCTTTCTGTGAGCCAACTTCTCTCTATCTTTCTCTCTCTCTCTCTCTCCCTCTCTCTCCTCTTTTCTCTTATATCTCCCATAGTATTATAGTATTGTATTGTATTTCATTTAGGTCAGAGTAGTATTGTCTTTTTGTATTTTAGTTCTGTGGTTAGGAAGTCTCTGTTATATTGTAGTGTATCATTTGTACTGTTATCCCCTTTTACAAGTATATTAGATATAATACAGTTAATAGGCTTTGGAACCTAAACCAGTATCTGTGTGTTTTCTATAGCGTTAAGTGTTCACTTGAGCGTCGGTGACGCTCAAGCAGCTTTGTAGTTAGTCAGGTTACACAAGGTTGCACTTACACCCTGTACTCACATTAAGGTATTCTTTGTATTTCTTTGGTATAAGGTTTAAACATTAAGGTATAGCGTTGTGAGCGTCTGCGCCGCTGGTGACCTCCTCGTGGTCTCGAGCGTAAGCTACGCCATAGCGAATCATTACTCTAGTCATAGCCAATAACGTGTCCTGTGATCCCTGGGCCGTGAGCGAACGTGACGCTTGAGCGTCTCGCCTACGGCTGAGCGATCGTTACGCAACTAGCGTACCATTACGGTACTTCTTAAGTAAACAGCGTACAGTGTTCTTAGCTTCATAAAGGGTTGTTTATACGACAAAGGAATTTAGCATTGTCAATGGATTGTCTGTAGAGGTGCACACAGTTTAATATATATAAAATACACACATATATCATAAAAACATAAAAATATTTAAAAGAAAGTTAGATGGGTCACCCCAAATGTTATATATGCAGATTTGCCAATTATGTACTGGATTCATAGTACATTGGACTGAGCTGTCAGTTCCATAGGAGTAAGAACTGTCCATTGCAATTTATAAATAATCCAGTACATAATTGGCAAATCTACATATATAACATTTGGGGTGACCCATCTAACTTTCTCTTAAATATTTTTATGTTTTTATTATATATGTATGTATTTTATATATATTAAATTGTGTGCACCTTTACAGACAATCAATTTAGGTGAAACAAAATCCCTGATAAGCCGCGACACGCGCCTGTTTATCGGGGCTAATTAGATAGCCCTGGCAGGACAATTAGCCCCGGTAGATTACCTGGGATAATTGAATATCCCCCATGGTAACCACTGATATTGACGAGACTGCATGAGAAATCTATGATTTCTCAAATGTAAATAGTTTAGTAAATTGCTTTAAACTGGAGGCAATCACAAGACATCCTGTCGGGATCCCGGTGGTCACAATGCCAATGCCGGAATACAGACAGGCGTTGAAATGCCTCTGCCCGAAATACTGGTGCCTCAGGTTTTCTCCATCTATGGGTGTCCACGACATCCATAAAGGGAGAATATAACCGTGCCCGCAGCGTGGCGAGCACAGCAAACCCACGAGGGGCTTTCTAGTGCTCACCCCGCTGCCGGCATACTGGTGACCGGGATCCCACTGTCTGGAACAGGACAGGTGGGAGCCCTTAAACCATATGTATTCCCTTTAAACATCATTAATTCTTTTTTCTGATAAAAAGGTGTTATTATGCTTAGTAAATATACCCCCTAATGTTTAAAATATGAAGACATGGTTATTGTACAATTTAAAACCCTATAGAAGACATTTTTTTTTTGCAGTACAGTGTGAATTGTAGGTTTTCCTAGAGTAAGATGTGTATATATTGGATCAAAGTTAGATACAATGGCAGATTTTACCTAAAGGTTGCAGGACTTGCAGTCCCTCCCGCCGTTCCCCCCCCCCCCAGTAAAATACGCCACTGACCAGCATCCCCACTGAGCCCAGACACAGCGCTTCACCAGTGAGAATGATCACACTACTTGAGTAGGGCATAGCAGGAGAAGGTCCCGGACTCTGCAGTTGGGCAGAAACTGGTCTACTCGTAAATGAGGAGGATGGGACATGCATGTCCAAAACTAGGTGTGTGCCGATGGTGCCTTGCCCACAGCCCAACTGAACTGAAGGCGTACCATCTGGCAGCACACCCCCACGTATGGCCATTGTGTTAAGTGAGGGAGTAGTGTAAGTACCGCTGTCCGCTGGCATCTGTCTCCCGCCGCTGCCTCTGTAAGGGATGGGGAGCAGTGCCGCAGGTGCCATTTGGAGTTACACAAGCCCCGTGCAGTAATTCTGCCTGTGAGACCCGCCACTGCAGTGAGTGGGAGCGCTACTGTCAGCTCCCATATATATGAGGCGCCACTGCCTGTGGTAATTCCGGCTGTGAGAGCCTCCGCTGCCTGCTATTTTTTGCACACAGCGCTAAAATGTCCAGTTACGGCACTGGGGACATGTACTGGTTTGCAGCTTTCCAATCTGCCAGTCTCAAACCGGGTCAGCAGTTTTAGGAGGATGCCCTTTGATGCCCCCTGAGAATGTTACTCTGAAATAAGATAAACAGTAAGTCCTTCCTATGGGAAGCCAACACTGTGCTAAATTGCTGGCCTTACTGTGCTTCTATGGGCTGCAGACTATGCAGACCCTAGAAGCTCATTTGGCTTGCTCCTTTGATTGACAGGCGCATGCTGGCTGCACATCAGTGGTATCCTCATTCAGTGGCACATACTGTCAATCAGGGCAGTTTCTTGGGGCAGGCGAGCAGTGCAACCGCACTGGGCGCCCGCCGCGGCACTAACTGTGGCTACCTGCTTCCCCCTCCTATTTCTCCCCGAGTAACCCGCTCGGGGGGCGGAGTTTCACGGAATGACGCTGTTGCGTCGTTACGTCACGACGCAACCCCGTCACTCCGCGAAACTCCCCCCCCGCGCGGAGTACAGAGGGGGATCCAACTTAGGAAGAGGGAAAGGCCGGCGCGAGGAGCGACTGCTGAGGCGGGCCGAATAGCGGTAATCGCCTCTGTAAGTATTCTCTCTCTCAATGTGTAAAATGGGGACACCTGCCGTAATGTGTGAAATGGGGACTTTTGCCTGCCGTAGTGTGGGGATTTAATGTATCAAGGGTATTGCGGTGTGTGGCATAATATGGTGCAGGGGGCATTACTGTGTGGGGCTTAATATGGTAGAATTTTTTTTACCTGTGGTGGTCGTGATCTGTTGGAGCAGGGTCAAAAACTGGATTGTGAGGTAGTCTATTCAGACGAGGCCATGCCCATTTAAATGAGGCCACACCCATTTAGATGAGGCCACGCCCCCTTGTCGGGTGCACGCGCAAGTTTTTTTTTATCTAGGTGTGTGGGGGGGGGGGGGGCACATTATTTTATGTCATGGGGGGGCGCATTTTTAAATCTCGCACTGGGAGCCAAATTGGCTAGAAACAGCCCTGCTGTCAATCAAGAACATTCAATAAAATAAAACTCAAAATGTTAATTGTAGTGTTGTAAATGCATTCATTTTTTATATAAACCTAGTGGTTAAGTGCACTAAAATGGTTTCCTTACTAATGTTATAGGATTAATATTCTACCTTTGAGCAACTGATACGAAGCTTTATCTTTTGAACACTATAAACATGGGTATATCTATAATTGGTGCAGGGTGTGTGGCGCACACGGGTCCCTGGGCCCATCCACACATCGCATAAGCGACATGGTGTCACAGATATTATGAGATATTACAGATGCCATGTTTCCAGAGATCTGCATATGCACTCTATAAAAATCACCTGGAAAAAGGTGCCTGCGCCAATTTCCCAGAGACTGGCAGATGCCATAACTGATGAAATGCATTAGTAAGAAGGTAACATCGGCCCCACACTAGACCTACAAAGGTCAATATAAAAGATACAGTTTTTTCTGGCAAAACCTCCCAGAACTTACCTGGATACTCAAACACTTCTGCACCCCAGCAGCCTTTCCACAGGATACAGCTATCAGTGGTGTAACTACTGCCCCCGCAGCCCTCGCGGTGGCTTGGGGGCGAGGGGCTGCGGGGGCGCCACTGATTTACAGCAGACTGACATGCGGACGAGCGTCCACATGTCAGTCTGCGGTCTCCTTCCCTCCGCCGCTTGTTGGAGGGACACGGAGGGCACAGCGCGCCTCCCTGTGTCCCTCCTGCATCATCTCCGGCGGCCGCGAGTCTAATAGGGGGAAGTGCCGTCCGTGAGCTCTAATTGGCTCACGAACCGGCACTTCCCCCTATTAGACCCGCGGCCGCCGGAGATGACGCAGCCGGAGGGACACAGGAGAGGCGAGCTGTGCCCTCCGTGTCCCTCCAAAAAGCGGCGGCGGGGCGGGCGGGAGGTGGGTGAAGAAATATCTGGCACTGGGGCATATATGGCACTGGGGGGAATATTTGGCACTGGGGGGGATATCTGGCAATGGGGGGGGGATATCTGGCACTGGGGCATATATGGCTCTGGGGGGGAATATCTGGCACTGGGGGCATATATGGCACTGGGGGGAATATCTGGCACTGGGGGCATATATGGCACTGGGGGGGAATATCTGGCACTGGGGGCATATATGGCACTGGGGGGGAATATCTGGCACTGGGGGCATATATGGCACTGGGGGAATATCTGGCACTGGGGGCATATATGGCACTGGGGGGGAATATCTGGCACTGGGGGCATATATGGCACTGGGGGCATATTTGGCACTGGGGGGGAATATATGGCACTGGGGGCATATCTGGCACTAGGGGCATATGTGGCACTGGGGGGGAATATCTGGCACTGGGGGCATATGTGGCACTGGGGGGGTATATGTGTACCTGGCACATGGGGGGGGGGCTATATTTGGCACTGGGGCATGTGAGTACCTGGCACCGTGGGGGAATATCTGGCACTGGGGACATATGTGGCACTGGGAGCACAGCCCTAGCAACAAGGACTACCTCCTAGCAACGAGCATGACACCCAGTGCATGAAACACCTGGCAACGAGCATGACACCCAGTGCATGAAACACCTGGCAACGAGCATGACACCCAGTGCATGAAACCCCTGGCAACGAGCATGACACCCTGAGCATGAAAACCCCTGACAACGAGCAGGTAATTGAAAAGTAATTAGAAGCCTTACTGTAGGACTTAATGTGTAATGGGCATTACGGTGTGTGGCATAATGTATCACGGACATTGCGGTGTGTGTCATAATGTGTCACAGGCATTACGGTGTATGGTATACTATATCGCGGGCATTGTGATATGTGGTATAATGTCTCAGGGTCATTGCAGTGTGTGGCATAATGTATCACGGACATTGCGGTGTGTGTCATAATGTGTCACAGGCATTACGGTGTATGGTATACTATATCGCGGGCATAGTGATATGTGGTATAATGTCTCAGGGTCATTGCAGTGTGTGGCATAATGTATCACGGACATTGCGGTGTGTGTCATAATGTGTCAGGCATTACGGTGGGTGGTATACTATATCACGGGCATTGTGGTATGTGGTATAATGTCTCAGGGTCATTGCAGTGTGGCATAATACATAACGGGCATTGCGGTGTGTGGCATAGGGTATAACGGGCAGGGCATTGCGGTATGTGTCACAGGCATTACGGTGTATGGTATACTATATCACGGGCATTGTGGTATAATGTCTCAAGGTCATTGCAGTGTGTGGCATAATGTGTCACAGGCATTGTATGTGCTATAATGTATCGGGCATTGCAGTGTGTGGCATAATGTATTACGGACATTGCGGTGTGTGTCATAATGTGTCACAGACATTGTATGTGCTATAATGTATCAGGGGCATTGCAGTGTGTAGCATAATGTATAACGGTCATTGCAATTCCTGTCATAATGTGTCACAGGCATTACGGTGTGTGGCATAATGTGTCACAGGCATTACGGTGTGTGGCATAATGTGTCGGGGGCATTACAGTGTGTACAGCCTTCGGCGCGCGCATATATATCCCTTTCTTGCTCCCGATTATGGAGTATGAAGGGGGGAGGGGCGCCAAAGAATTTTTTGGCTTGGGGGAGAAAAATTTCTAGTTAGGCCACTGACAGCTATGATTGCCTTGATGTAAGTGAGACTCCAGACTGTTTGGAATATTGAAGCCTCATATTCTGGTAGAGCAGAGGCAATATAGAACATCACGATTGATACAAACAGAAGGTTCCATTCTTGGATTTTAAGAGCGCCAATTGCCTACAGATGAGTAACAGTCCTAATATTTTTTTAATGGTATATACCACTATCACCATTTTTGGATGTTATTAGATTTTGTTTTTTACAATTATCTACTGAGGCAATATGGGCAGTGTGCTACAAAGAAACCAGTGATGTTTATCTGTTAAGCTCAGGAAAACCATGCATTTGAAGGACAGAAAATGTGTCTCACTTGCTAGTTTCATTTCAGTACAGTTCTCTTTAGCCTGGGGCAGCTGAAAGCATGTGATTAATCAACAAGAGCAGCTGTGAAGAGCTTCCACTTAAAGGCAAGGTGGAAGTGCAATTTACCTGACATTTACTGTGTAATGGTTACTGGTCGGAAGGCACCCGAATGAAATAAAGTCACAGGAGATAAGTCAGAGTCAGTGGGTGGCATTCAATTGTTATATCGCACCCAATTTCCTGTCTAAAGTGACGGAAGATCATGGGGCAATATTCAATTGCTCATTTTTTGTGTGCAAATATTCGGTGTGACACAAAACGTCCCTTTTTGAACATTTCAGCTCACAACCCCTGGGGAGGAGGGGGGGGGGGGGGGCAGGGGGTGCAAGCTGCAATGGCAGCACTACCAGTCGATTGCATCTGAACTGAGCAACAGTTGAACAGCTCCTGCTAACCGAAAAGTTAGCAATTGGGCAAAACCATGTTGCACTGCAGGTTGGACAGATGCAACATGTGCAGAGAAATTTAGATTTGGGTGGGTTATATTGTTGGTTGTTTTATTTTTACACTGCAATTTAGATTGAACCCTACCCAAATAAAAATGTCTCTGCACATGTTACATCTTCCCCACCTACAGTACAACTTGGTTTTGCCCAATTGCTAACTTTTTTGGCTTGCTGACAAACCTGAATAAGGTCCTATATACTCCATTATGTTCTTCATCACCTCCCCCATTTCTCCCCTTACACCGATATTGAGTAATCCCTGTTTTCCACCTGCCCTACAACCAACCCATATAACACGATGGACACATCTGACCGTTAAATTTCCTGTGGATTTTATGGGCTTTGGCTTTCCCTTTCAGATCCACAATCAAAAGTCCCTGCCCAACCCCTCAGCCCCTTCGAATACTGCCACGAGACTTACTTCTTTGCACCCTCACCCCCTTTGAATGCCTTTTTAGGTTCCACCTTGTGTCCAAAGAAATAATTTCCCAAATTTATAGTATCATCATTGATGCTGCTATTTCCAGTCATAGCTCTCATGAATCCTGTTGGGAGGTAGACCTAGGCCCCACTACCAGACAAGGATACTTGGGACAACATTTGACAGGCTAAGGCCAAATTCTCCATTTCCACACAGCTTAAGGAAACCTTGTGCAAATTATATTACTTCTGGTAATATACCCCAGTAAGGCTCTTGTAAATATTTCCTCACCCCTCTTTGGGAGAAACTGTGTCCTCCAGGTACTCTTACCCATGTTTGATGGACCTGCTGTCCTTGATGTTTTTTGAACCTCGGCCTATACTCTTATAAATAACTTATCTTAAGCTTTGGTCCCATGGAATCCATGGATCGCTCCTCTATGTTATCCTCCCCCCCCCCCTGCTCTCTTCAAGTTTTCCATGAAGCTCGCAATTGTTTAAACCCCCTCCTGCCATCCCTCTCTTCCTTAATAGCACTAATTTGGAATATTGCGGAGATGGAAAATATTCCTCATTATCTCCACATATTCACCCAAGTGTGTGCTCCGTGACTCTACTACATAAGTACTCCTTACTATTGATCCCTGAACCTACCTCCTCCATTAAACCCATGCACAACGGGGTCTATTACCTTGAATAGGTACCCTTTGTCTCTATAATGATACTTTCTGTGCATCATCTGATGCTCCTCAAGATGCTTTATCTTCTCAAGTAGTCCTGTTCCCATTCCCACCCCTTACACCTCAACGCCTCCCTGTCTAACCCCGCCTTACTTTATTTTCTTTTGGCTCCATTTACATGTGTGGATTCCTATTGTATTTTTTACCTTTGAAAATGTGTCTGATTGTTGATGCTACCTACATTCATATGTATGTTCATATGTTCAGTTTGTCTACTCTCGTGAGCTCTTTAAATAAAGAATTAGAAAATATATAATAATCTTAATTGTATAAATAATGAAAATGTGTGTCCTCTGTCTTAAGTGCTGAAGCCTTGGTTGCTTACTGCTAAAGCAGGGAGAAAATGAGCATGGTATTCTTCTGTCTGGAGCATCTAAAGCATGCTCCAATGGTACTGCAGTGATCGTAGCCAGAGGCAAGGGCTGTGGGGTAGCGATTATGCCATCCACAGAGCCATGCTTACGACCCTGCCTATTGATTGTGCATGATAAAGCCATGCAGGTCTCTCTCCAGGGAAAATCTCCCAAATGCTTAATAAAACAAAGGCGCTTCCTGGCATTACCTTGGTCAGTGGGTGCCAAGGTAATAATGAAAATCTAAATATATTACTTAAATACTGGTATATAATTATAGCAGGGAATTTGCAGAAATTGAGTGCCTTGGCTTACTGGTGCTTGTCTGGGCTGGGGCTGATTTTACATTATGACAGTAAGCTCTATGTTTTGGCATGTAGTTAAATAGTTCAATGTTATTATGAATGACTCATCAACCACAAACACATTAGCCACAATAACATCACATGTCTGAGTCACCAGAGTTTAAGGTCAAGCTGATTAGGCTGCAGATCTATGTTTTTTTTTACCAGACTCTATAACAGGGTCTGCATATCTTCTATACTGTCACTGTGTTATTGGAGCATTACAGTGCTGTATGGCAATAAAGTACTTAGCCCAGGAGAGATTGATACCTTATCATATTATACAGTGGAGGGATCCTGGGGTGCACACCAGTAATGAGAGGTGCGACCATGCGGAGACCTTTCAGTAGTACTGCATACAAAGACAAAGGTTGCAGGTGCACAATTCAAACACTACCAATTTATTAATAATAATCATTGCAATAAAATTTTGCATTTTGAGCAAGGTTCTTCGGATAATTATGGCCCTAAGTAATGGCTTGCCCATCGCATCCAGGTGACCTCATTAGTCGGGAAAGTCCCTAACATTTTGGGGGGTACAAATTTAGGGCACGGGACACCCCAAAATGAAGCAGCTGAGTGACCCCAGGGCAACACTAAAGTGAAAAAATATATAGTGAAAAAAGTGAAGATGAGTTAGTGATAGAGGCTGCTGAAAACAGCAGGGGTAAATTAGTGAGAGGTAACGAGGTGAGAAATAAAGTAGTGAGAGGTAAAGTAGTGAGAAGTGAGAATTGTGCACCTGCAACCTTGTCTTTGTATGCAGTACTACCTTATCATATTGACTGCTGATTATTTCTGCTGCGGGGTACACTGGGCTCCACAAGGATTGGACAGTGGGGGTGTAGAGTAGGATCTTGATCCGAGGCACCAACAGGCTCAAAGCTTTGACTGTTCCCAGAATGCACTGCGCCCCCTCCTATATCACCCCGCCTCCCTGCACAGGAGCTCAGTTTTGTAAGTTGGTGCTGCAGTAAGCAGGCACTGAACAGAGGGGCTGCTCCATGCAGCCCTAAGAAAAACTTTTATGAGGTCAAAAGTGAAGACTTCAAGGGCAGCAGCGGTGGTAAATGTCTTGTGTCATTCACTGCTGCAGCTCCAGCTCTCCACAGCGGCGCTGTACACTCCCGAGCCCTGGTTGCCGGGTACCTACAGCGGAGGCTCTGGTTTTCTTCACGTTAGACACACACGGCTGGGGCTCTCCAGGATCGCGTGGCCACGCTTTGGGAGGTGGTAAGTGGGTCCCGCATGCGGGACCCAGTCTTTATCGTGATCCGGCGCGGTCAGTGGGAGGCGGGCCGCATGCGCTGGCGGTGGACACTGTGGCAGTACAGGCGATCCCACTAGATCACCAGGGCATGGGCGCAGGTCAGGTTTTCTCTCTAAACCAATTCTTATATCGCCCACAGTACCCGGTGGTTTTGCCAGCAGAGGGGATAAGCCCCTCCCCCAGCCCCAGGGCGCCATTTCTAGCAAGTGTTCCCACCCTGGAGCTGCATATCTGTCTTTTCCTCACTCCCTGTCAGTGTCTGCGGCACCATTATCCCTCAGCTCACTGTTCCTGGGACTGCTTGGGCAAATCCTCCTATGTAAAGCCGCCTGGTTGTCAGCGCTGTGCCTTTACATGACACTTAATTATTCTACCTGCCTTTTTAGACAGCGATAGTTAAGAAAGAGTGCATTTAGTCCAGGTTTTATAGTACAATTACCCTGTGATATACATCCAGTTCTTACTGTGTACTCTTAATCTATTGTTATATAGCTGTGTAAGCTAGTCCAGTGCAGTATTATTGTCAGTAATAACCTCTGCATTGTACAAACTGTGACTTTCTGTGTGTGCGTTTGATAGCTGAGTGGTGTCCATTTCGTGTCTTTCACTCAACCTGCTATCCCTATATTCTATAACCTGAGGGGGCTTGGTGCGTCAGGTTTTATCTAATATAGGATTTTCACAAAGATATACTGTATTACGTATTTTTCTCTGTGATTTAGTCACCATTTCTCTCCTTTATCTCTGCTAGTGCTGACTACACTGCGCAGGGGTTTGGGTTTAGAGGTATACTGCTGCTGATAATTGTACTGTGTTAACCTCATACTGCAAGTTATGTCATGTCTGCTTCTGAGGGTAATGGTTCTGGGGCTGAACACACTGCCGGTGTTGCTGACGCCACGGGGCCATATGAGGAGAATATAGCAGCTGTGGGCTCTGGTTCTGGGGGCTTCTTGCCCCCCAGTGGGACTGTGGCAACGGAGGCACATACTGACCCACCGCGGGCCGCTTTTTCCACGCTTCTGCATACGCTAGTTCATAAACTAACTCCCCCTATGGGACCCCCAATGCCGGTACAACCATATGTGGTCCCTGCAGCTAACCCGCCATGGGTGAACGATTTATCTGCTCAGTTAAAGAAGTTGAACCAGTCCTTGACTACTAAAAAGTCTGACCAACGCTCGCCTAAGTCCAAGAGGTCCTCTAAGCGAGCGCTTATCTCCTCACAATCCACTGCTGTCACTGACACCTCGTCTGATGAAGACGGCACATATACTGACCCCTCAGGTTCTGACTCAGATACGGCTGATGGGGAGGGTAGTTCACATGTGGATGTTCCTGATCTTTTGGATGCTATTAAGTTAATTCTGCAAATTACAGATTACGGAGGGTTGTCTGAAAGCGATTTACACCCTCACGGGTGCTGCACAAAAGCCCACTATTGCAGCTACATGGGCTGGAGAGGCTATTGAAGCATGGGCCTTGGAGTTAGAAGCTGAAATCTCTTCTGACCATGCTAGACAATGCTTGTCATATATTGTCACAGCTTCTCGATATGTTAAAGAGGCGGCTTCTGATGCCGGTATCCTAGCAGCCAAGGCCTCTACTACGTCAGTCCTGGCTCACCGGATAATGTGGCTGAGATCCTGGTCTGTGGATCTGGACTCTAGAAAAACCCTGGAGGTACTCCCTTTCAAGGGAGATATTCTGTTTGGGGAGGACTTAAATAAGATTGTGGCTGACTTGGCTACTGCCAAAACTGCCTGTCTGCCTAATATCGCTCCTTCTGTGTCGAAGGCTCTAGGTACGTCCTTTCGCCCCTTTCATCCTTCAGGTAAAGCAAAAGGTCAGGCGTACCATAAGCAGGCCCGCACTTCCAAACCTGGTAAGCCGAAGCCCAAAAGAGCCTGGGCTGCCCGTCATCCAGCTACCAAGACAGATAAGCCTTCCGCATGAGGCGGCGGGCCTCCCCATGGGGGATCCCAGGGTGGGGGGCCAGCTTCTAATGTATACCCAGGAATGGTTGAAGACCACGTGAAATTGCAAAAAGAGAAGAAAAACACCCAAAGGTGGATTTACTCCAGGCGCTGATTGGGGAGGTGCAACACAGCAGCTAAAACAAGAAGGGGTTGGTCAGACCCCCAAACCACAAACACAATACAAATAAAATTGAAGTGCTGATTGGTCATATATGAGAAAAGAAGGTCACATGAAAAAACACATTTATTGTAATAGTAAAAAAGAGAATCTAAATTTTTTCTAAAAAACACAATGCAAAAACGGTGAACACAATTGGGTGTCAGATCTCAAAACAGCTGTGCCCCTTTCTCAGTCCCAGTGGGAATTAGTGAGTAAAGTTCAAACATGTTCCAAAAGACAGTCCCCTATTAATTGGCTTTGGGTTTCCCGTTAGTATTCCATCGTGTGTAATATTTACCACCAGCAGCTGTTCAAGGTGTTTAAGCGGCTGGCATCCGCAGAAGCTTGTCCCTTGTGTAGCTGTGTAAAGGTTCCACGGTGGAGAGATGTTTTTCTAACGGAGTCCACAAGTTGAGACAGTGGTGGGGACCAGGTCCAGGTAGAGATTCCTCAGGAAATTGAATTGTAGACAGTGGGCACGCACAGCAACAATCACCAACGCGTTTTGTTGCATTCACACAACTTTTTCATGGTATTGATAGTGCTGCTATCCAGGGTTTTTATACCCTTTTCAATATGGTTGCTCATTTGCATATGTGATTGACAGTGACCAAATCCTCTCATTATATGACCAAATAATGACAGACAAAGAGTTTAAAATGTTGGATAATCAACAAATAATTATTCATATATATAATATACCTTATTATTTATAACTTTAACGTGCTCGATTCTGTAAAGAACAAATCACATGACTGACATAATGCAATATAGGGAACGGGGTAGCATAGAACCCGGAGTAGGATATGGGGAGGCTCCTATTAGCCCTTTATTTATATGACTCAGGGTCATTTTCATGTATTGCACAAGTTCAGCCGGCCTGAATATAGACAGGTGGATGTTTGGCTCTTAATGAGAGACCTGCACCTATCGTGTAGGCGGCGCATCATTAATCCGAGACAGGGGGTCCGGGCGACGGCACGTGAATATCCCCACAGGGCGCGTCACTAGCCGCCGTATCCGGCTCACTGACGCGCTCGTCGAGTCCAGCCTGCGTCAGTAACTATGCGCGGCAGGGAGTTGTGTATCATCCAGCCGCGACCACAAAACATGTGGGCGTGGGGGTTGCCATGGCAATGGACACCGCAGTGCGCGTCACCTGGGTAACACACACCACACTGCCCATCACCACGGCAACCGTGGTTGCCGTGGAAGCGTTCCAATCAAGGGGCTACCCACAGCTACCGCTAAAGAAAACCATGCAAGAAGTCCTGCATATAGATAGGGAAACTCTTCTCAAATCAAAAACCAATAAGAAACAATCCCCAATAGACCAGGAGAGTGATCATGCTCATACTGCCCACCAGGAAGACTTAGCCTTCATCTCAACCTTTAATAGTGAGAGCATGTCTATTAAGATAATTGTATGTAGGAATTTTGGGATGCTAAATCAGGATACACTACTCAGAGGCACTCTGCCAATTAGACCTAAATTTATTTTCAAAAAAGGACGCTCTCTTAAAAACATCCTGGCACCCAGTTTTTTTAAAACAATTCCCTCAACAGATATAGAGGGAGAGATACGGGAATCATGGATACCAGTACGCCCCCCAGGCTTCCACCGCTGTGGAGCAAATAGGTGCACCACTTGTAAACACATCCCTAGGAAAATTACATCGATTCCAGTTGAGGGAGGTGAGGAATATAATCTGATTAACTTCATGAATTGTGACACCAATTATGTTATATATCTGTTGACATGTACCTGTAATAAAAGGTATGTGGGACGGACGACGAGAAGTATCAAAGTCCGGTTTATGGAACACCGTCGGAATATTATTAATAAATCACAGACACATAATGTCTCTAGACATTTTAGAGATTGCCATGATAGTGACCCCAGTCTCCTTGGTGTAGTAGCCATTGAACATGTTGTGAAAACCAAGAGAGGTGGAGACCGGTACAAATTATTATGTAAACAAGAACTTTACTGGATGTTCAGGCTTAATACGATATATCCCTCCGGTCTAAATGAACTAGTAGAACTAAATCCAGTATTGTGATTCTGTAATCTCTCCCCCTGTTCTTATATAGACAGGGTTTTTGTGTTGTGTATGTTCATCTAGAACTACCCCTGACAGGGGTGCACACTCCATGTATTTATACATCTATTTATTTTTTTATTTTAGCTTTTTTCATTTTAATTTATTATTATCATGTATGTACATATATCATTTTCTATTTCATCATGTTATATGGACAAATCCGTTACTCTACAATGTACATCAATATTAGCAGTATCAACTACTGTTCATTACAGATACTACTATCATATCCACTGAATTTCCTTGTCCACCTTTTTTCCTCCCTTTGTCCTACTTGTTCCACTGATCGTGACCACTCTACCTAGTTTTCGTACTACTAAATACCATGTAACTGTTTCCTTGATACGGACCCTTGGTTGCCGTGGTGATGGGCAGTGTGGTGTGTGTTACCCAGGTGACGCGCACTGCGGTGTCCGTTGCCATGGCAACCCCCACGCCCACATGTTTTGTGGTCGCGGCTGGATGATACACAACTCCCTGACGCGCATAGTTACTGACGCAGGCTGGACTCGACGAGCGCGTCAGTGAGCCGGATACGGCGGCTAGTGACGCGCCCTGTGGGGATATTCACGTGCCGTCGCCCGGACCCCCTGTCGCGGATTAATGATGCGCCGCCTATACGATAGGTGCAGGTCTCTCATTAAGAGCCAAACATCCACCTGTCTATATTCAGGCCGGCTGAACTTGTGCAATACATGGAAATGACCCTGAGTCATATAAATAAAGGGCTAATAGGAGCCTCCCCATATCCTACTCCGGGTTTTATGCTACCCCGTTCCCTATATTGCATTATGTCAGTCATGTGATTTGTTCTTTACAGAATCGAACACGTTAAAGTTATAAATAATAAGGTATATTATATATATGAATAATTATTTGTTGATTATCCAACATTTTAAACTCTTTGTCTGTCATTATTTGGTCATATAATGAGAGGATTTGGTCACTGTCAATCACATATGCAAATGAGCAACCATATTGAAAAGGGTATAAAAACCCTGGATAGCAGCACTATCAATACCTTGAAAAAGTTGCGTGAACGCAACGAAACGCGTTGGTGATTGTTGCTGTGCGTGCCCACTGTCTACAATTCAATTTCCTGAGGAAACTCTACCTGGACCAGGTCCCCACCACTGTCTCAACTTGTGGACCCCGTTAGAAGAACATCTCTCCACCGTGGAACCTTTTCACAGCTACACAAGGGACAAGCTTCTGCGGATGCCAACCGCTTAAACACCTTGAACAACTGCTGGTGGTAAATATTACACACGATGGAATACTAACGGGAAACCCAAAGCCAATTAATAGGGGACTGTCTTTTGGAACAGGTTTGAACTTTACTCACTAATTCCCACTGGGACTGAGAAAGGGGCACAGCTGTTTTGAGATCTGACACCCAATTGTGTTCACCGTTTTTGCATTGTGTTTTTTAACAATTTTTTAGATTCTCTTTTTTACTATTACAATAAATATGTGTTTTTTCATGTGACCTTCTTTTCTCATATATGACCAATCAGCGCTTCAATTTTATTTGTATTATGGTTGAAGAGCACTTCAGATGCCTGGGTATGGGAAGTCGTCACTCGAGGTTACGCCATAGCCTTTAAATACCGACCGCCTCATCGATTTTGCCAGACAGACGTCCCTTTGGACCAGACAAAGGCAAAAACTCTACACTCAGTGGTACAGACCCTCCTGGATACAGGAGTCATCGTACAGGTGCTTCTTGCTCAGAGGGGCAGGGGGTACTATTCTCCGCTGTTTCTAGTCCCGAAACCGAATGGGTCCTCCCGGCCCATTCTCAACCTCAAGGCATTGAACAGGTTTGTGAAGGTTTCAAAGTTCCGTTTGAAAACCCTTCGCTCTATAGTTCAGGACTTGGAACCTGGGGACTACATGGTCTCCCTGGACATACAGGATGCTTACCTGCACATTCCTATAGCAGTGTCACATCAACAATACCTGAGGTACGCTATTGGCAGCCTACATTACCAGTTTCGGGCGTTACCTTTTGGTTTAACAACGACTCCGCGAGTCTTCACCAAAGTTATGGCAGTGATGACGGTGGTACTCCGCCGTCAAGGGGTCAGGATACTGCCGTATCTGGATGACTTGTTAATCCTGGCAAATTCCCCAGATCTCCTGTGTCATCTGGATATTACGGTCCGGTTTCTACAAGCCCAAGGGTGGCTCATCAACTGGAAGAAATCCTCCCTGGTCCCTGCTCAGAGCATGGTGCACCTAGGAGCGTTGTTGGACACTCACAACCAGAGGTTGTTCTTGTCTCAGGAGAAAGTCCTGAAGCTTCAGGACAGGATTCCTTGCTTCCTTTCTCGTCCGCAAGTGTCGATACATTCGGCAATGCAGGTGCTGGGCCTAATGGTATCAGCATTCGACATGGTGGAGTATGCTCAATTCCATTCTCGCCCCCTCCAGAGGCTGATTCTAGCCAAGTGGGATGGCCTGCCTCACCGGATCAGATTTCAAATGATCTTCTTGACTCCGGAGGTCCCTCTGTCGCTACACTGGTGGCTCCGGGACCAACAATTGTGCAGGGGTCGTCCCTTCTGGATATCCAACTGGGTCCTGTTGACGACAGATGCCAGTCTAAGAGGTTGGGGTGCAGTGCTGGAGCAACACTCCCTTCAGGGTCGGTGGACCAAGGAGGAATCTCTCCTCTCGATCAACATTATGGAATTGCGTGCAGTCTTCAATGCGTTGAACCTGGCCCAGCATTTAATTCAGAACCATCCTGTTCAAGTACAGTCGGACAATGCCACCACAGTGGCTTACATAAATCATCAAGGCGGCACTCGAAGCCGTTTGGCAATGAAGGAAGTCTCACGGATTCTACATTGGGCGGAACGCCATCTACCGGCCATATCGGCAATATTCATTCTGGGAGTCCTGAATTGGGAAGCGGACTTTCTTGGTCATCAGGACATGCATGCCAGCGAGTGGGGCCTCCATCCAGAAGTGTTTCAACTCCTCGTGGAAAAGTGGGGTCTTCCAGACGTGGATCTGATGGCGTCTCGACACAATCACAAGTTTCTGGTCTTCGGAGCAAGGACAAGGGATCCTCAAGCAGCATTCGTGGATGCGCTGGTGGTGCCGTGGAGGTTCGGCTGCCGTATGTGTTCCCTCCGATGTCACTCCTGCCCAGGGTAATTCGGAAGTTCAAACAAGAAAAAGGAAATCTGCTTCTCATAGCTCCGGCGTGGCCCAGACGGAACTGGTTCTCAGACCTTCAGGGCCTATCGTCAGAGCGTCCAATTCTACTTCCACAACGCCCAGACCTCCTCGTTCAGGGCCCATGTGTCTACCAGGACCTAGCCCGGCTGTCTTTGACGGCGTGGCTCTTGAAGCTTCCGTCTTGAGGGCTAAGGGTTTTTCGGAAGAGGTCATTAAAACTATGTTGCGGGCCTGGAAACCGGCTTCTGCTCGGATTTACCATAGGGTCTGGCATTCCTACTTTGTTTGGTGCGCATCTAACAATTATGACGCTTCCAAGTTTAGTACAGCCAAGCTTTTGGCTTTTCTGCAGCAAGGCCTAGAGTTGGGCCTGAGTCTGGCCTCCCTAAAGGTTCATATTTCTGCCTTGTCGGTGTGGTTTCAGAGAAAAATTGCGACTTTGCCTGATGTTCATACTTTCACTCAGGGTGTGTTTCGTATCCAACCTCCCTATGTCCCGCCTGTGGCTCCTTGGGACTTGTTGGTGGTTTTGGAGGCATTGCAGGAGCCCCCGTTTGAACCCCTTGGTTCAGCTGACCTTAAGTGGCTTTCCCTTAAGGTGGTGTTCTTGCTGGCTATTGCCTCTGCTAGAAGTAGTGATGAGCGGATTCGGTTTTACTCGGTTTTACTCGGTTCTCAAAACCGAATCTTATTGGCTATCCAAAACACGTGACATCAGTGAGCCAATAAGATTCGGTTTTGAGAACCGAGTAAAACCGAGTAAAACCGAATCCGCTCATCACTAGCTAGAAGAGTGTCGGATCTGGGTGCCTTGTCTTGTAGTTCCCCATATCTGATTTTTTCACCGTGATCGGGCGGTTCTTAGGACTCGTCCCGGATATTTACCTAAGGTGGTTTCTTCGTTTCACCTTAATCAGGAGATTGTGGTTCCGGCCTTTGTCTCTCCTGATTTGTCTCCCAAAGAGCGGTCTCTGGATGTGGTACGGGCTCTCCGTATCTATGTGAAGAGAACTGCTTCTATCCGAAAATCTGATTCTCTCTTTGTTTTGTTTGGATTTCACAAACGTGGCTGGCCTGCTCACAAGCAGACCCTGGCCAGATGGATTAGAATGGTGATTGCACATGCTTATGTGAAGGCTGGTCTCTCTGCTCCTGTTCACATTAAGGCCCATTGTACTCGGTCTGTTGGACCTTCTTGGGCGGCCCAACGTGTTGCGACCCTTGAACAATTGTGCAAGGCGGCTACGTGGTCTTCCGGGAACACGTTCATAAGGTTCTATGCCTTCGATACTGCCGCTTCCCAGGATGCCTCCTTTGGACGCCGGGTTCTTGTGCCCGCTACAGTGTGTCCCCTCCCATAAGGAACTGCTTTAGGACATCCCCATTGTCCAATCCTTGAGCAGGCCAGTGTACCCCACAGCAGAAAATGAGTTTTATGGTAAGAACTTACCTTTGTTAAAACTCTTTCTGCGAGGTACACTGGGCTCCACAAGGCGCCCACCCTGACGCACTTAGCTTCTTTGGGTTGGTATGGCATTAGCCGCTGACATTTCTCTTGTCGTGAGAGTGTGGTGTATGTGGCTACTAACTGTTGTCGTCTCTATTCCTGCTACTGCATTGGGCTGGTTAACTAAAAACTGAACTCCAGTGCTGGGAGGCGGGGTGATATAGGAGGCGGCGCTGTGCATTCTGGGAACAGTCAAAGCTTTGAGCCTGTTGGTGCCTTGGATCAAGATCCTACTCTACACCCCCATTGTCCAATCCTTGTGGAGCCCAGTGTACCTCGCAGAAAGAGTTTTAACAAAGGTAAGTTCTTACCATAAACTCGTTTTTTTATTACCTATATCCTGTTATGTATCTTTAATAAAACCTATTCTGGTTTGGAGTCAACGTGTGGACTAATCTCCTTGTTCACATTCGCTACGCATCTACCAACTTGTAGGCGTCTGCCAATACTGTGATAATGTGGTCTACCAAGCTTGGCACAGCCTGATGCTTGCTAGTTGCTACTGTTACGGGGGAACCCTATACACGTTGTACACCTCTTGTTAAACAAGAGCCAATTCAGGCCATAGCACTGGTGCTGGATTCATATTTTTGGAAAAGAGGGGGTGGGGTTTTTACTTTTATTTATTCAATAATTAATTTAAAAAAATGACACCAATAATCACCAAGTTGATGATGATGACATTTGTGCCTTTACTCCGACTGCATCAATCAGTATAGAAATTTAGTAGCATTACTATGAAATATTAAAAGTGGCCTATCGCCTACAGCAGGCCTGGCCAACCTGTGGCTCTCCAGCTGTTGTGAAACTACACATCCAAGCATGCCCTGCCACAGTTTTGCTATTAGGGAAAGTTAAAACTATGGCAGGGCATGTTGGGAAGTGTAGTTTCACAACAGCTGGAGAGCCACAGGGTGGCCAGGCCTGGCCTACAGTAACTTCATTTAACTTATCTCATAATAAAACTACTTGCAAAACATTGTTTCTAATTTGCTACCTTTGATTAACAAGCAGCTATTTTTTTTAAAAAACATATCTGATTCTGAGTGGCTTTACATGTTAACTGTGTTTTAGTTTGGAAGTAATTAATGGCTAAATTTACTAAGTGCCAATTTTGGTAAGGTTTTGATACCCCTGCACATTGCACAAATTGAAGCACAAAAGACTGAATTTACTATTCAGTGTTTTCTTTAACCACCATGAATGTCCAACTATTTGAAACAGCGTTTTTTTAAAGGGATTTTGAGCAAACAGCAAAGAAACGTCAGTAGAACTAATATAAAACTGACTAATCAGAAAGAGAGAAATTACAATACACTTAAATTATTGCAGTTATTATATATTGAAAAAGGTGGCAGATACTGTAACATTGATGATCATCTTATGAGAGAAATACTATTTTATTACTATACAGTATTAGGGAAAATGCTTGCTTAATTTTAGAGAGCAATATTTATTAATTATATTAAAAGGGTAATATTAATTAATTGTTAATTAGTGCTGAAAAATGTTTTCAAAGATGGGAAAAGTATTTACTATTTTATGATATGGGCATCATATATATATATATCCATAAAAATATATTTTACTTCTTTACCCTCCAGGTCTGCGTTTATGCTTGTGTCTTTTATGATTAACGCAGCACAATACAGAACGTATTTTTGATCGCCTTGCAATATCATTCCCTTGTCAATAATTAATCAAAATCCTTAACTACTTTAGCCTCATAGTAACTGCCCCATTTAATATAATTAATATAATTAATCCCTTTACATTAATTACACTTTCATAACACCCATTATTCATTAGCCCAAACTTCATAAAATAATTACCGTTATGTATATCCTTAAATTTCATTAAAAAAAACTTCATCCTAATCTCATTGAATCATTAACTCCTTACCCCCTTATTCTTAGTATTACCTACCATAAACTACTGTATATCCAACAACCCTACCCCTGTCAGGCAGATCTTGCTGAGGCTGCTCTTAATGAGGAGGTGCCCGCCAAGACAGAAAAAAAGGTACAGGAGTCATGCAACCTATTTGCAAGAGCTGAGACAGACCTACAGTAGGTACAGGGGATGTGGCCATTTCTGAGCAGTGTGGCCACACCCACTCTCAATATTTTTTTAAATATAATATTAACATGCTGAAAAGGAGAACATTTCTGTAGGTCTTGCATTTAGATAGACTGAAAGGAACAATGGGGGTAACTCCAAGTTGATCACAGCAGGAAATTTTTTAGCAGTTGGGCAAAACCATGTGCACTGCAGGGGGGGGCAGATATAACATTTGCAGAGAGAGTTAGATTTGGGTGGGTTATTTTGTTTCTATGCAGGGTAAATACTGGCTGCTTTATTTTTACACTGCAATTTAGATTGCAGATTGAACACACCACAGCCAAATCTATCTCTCTCTGCACATGTTATATCTGTCCCCCCTGCAGTGCACATGGTTTTGCCCAATTGCTAACAAACTTGAAGCTGCGATCAAATCAGAATTACCCCCATTGAGGGACATGCCTGGGTCTAGTGAAGATCACTGTAACCTTGCTGGATTTGTCATGGTCCACATGTAATGCAACAGCACAAAGTGTCCTCCTTCCCTTGCCATGGAGAGATTAGCAGCAGCAGATTTCAAGGCAGAGGATATAATATGTGTACAGTTTCTGGCAACAGTAGTATCTTCCTCTCCTCTTGGACTTCCTTTCCCTGCAATGTGAGGCTCAGGCATCACAGTCCAGGCTAGGTAATGTAAGAATGCAAGGTGGGCTATTTTTTCCAGGACCAGCCACCACACTGCTGCCATATAAGAGAGACTGGGCTGACTTCTCAGCTTTACTCAGCAAAGATGGAGTTCTAGAAAACACAGGTGAAGGGATAGACTGGTTTTAGCCAGCCAAGGGAGACAGGAAAATAAGTCAAGTAGAGGAGGGGTCAGTGGGGGGAGAAGCACAGGACTGCTCCATGTAAAAAAATGGGGGGAGAGGAGTGAGACAGTCTGCGGACCACTCCTGCCAGTGAGTGGTATCCCACTGCACCATGGAAAACATGACTTCTATGGTTGGCTCATACAGAGATCAAGTACTCTGCGGCACCGCTTGTTGCAATAGGTGCCTCCCTCCATCCATCACCTGAGGCAACAGCCCAGCCTGTCCACCCCAGATGCACCCCTGACAAAACCAACCTGGTTTTCCCTTTACAAAATATTGCTGCTTTAAACCTTGCAGAAAAATCAGCATTTTAGCATAATTGGACCCTATTATATTTGCAAAACTGGACCCTATTTTTGACCCCTTCTATGCTTTGTATGTTCTGTGAAATAGTTATCTGTGTCCATTAAAAGGACAACCAGTAGCTGACTCATGTATGTAAGTAAAGCAAAAATGCCGGCAACTGGGCAAAACAATACTGCACTACAGGTGGGGCAGATGTTACGTGTGCAACTGGAATCAAAATTGCAGTATTAAAATAAAGTTGTCTAACATTTGTGGGCTACAAGCAAAGCAGTGAGTATTTGCTCCCCTTACATGGCAATATGGTTTGCTCCAGACGCAAATTGCTTCCTTTTTTTTTTCTTCTAGACTTACAAACATGAATCAGGGTCTATATTGCATTCTGCTTATGCTAACATCTGAGTTGCCTACTCTTCTTCTTGGCAACCATCAGTGGCAACCATCAAGAACAAATAAGTGGCCCAGTCAAAACCAATAGCTCAAGCCAATTGAGAATACAGTATACACTGTTTAAAAGATTGGGCACACAAGCATCATCTGACTAACTAAACATTCTAGAGCAAATTGGACTGGATGAATAGGGAAAATCACACTCTAACAGTTTGCAAAGCTGGTACATACTCTAAAAGCCTTACTGGAAAGCTGCAATTGTTGCAAAATAAGGCTCCACTAAATATTATAGGTATGGCTACTAGGAGTACTTATCCAATCAGAATACTTCAGTTTTTTCTTAAGATGTGTACGTAAAATAAAACAATGTCACGATAATACATAAAAAAACTCAAAAACGTAATTACATTTCAGTGCTATGAAATAAAAGTATCATAGAGAACAAAATGTCACTGTAGGATTTGTTGTTCAGTAAAATGAGAGCATTATTTTAAGGGTGAATATATTTGTGATGTATTTCTTAGTAATGCACTGACTTGCTTTAGATGTGGCAAAAGATATTCTTCTTTGTCACTTCTAGTGTTTTAATAAATGCAATGATTGATACAATACATTCCCTAGTTATATGTACACCAATATGTTATTGATTTAATGCAGTTAGGGAATCAAGTCCCAAATTATGTACAAATCTGGAATTTTGGTATTATCAGGGTACAATCCTAGTTAATTTCGGTATTTTGATCAAGAAAAAATGGGGGTGAAAAAAATAAAAAGATAAAAAATGTTACAACAGACAATGGGGCAAATGTAGTAAACTTTAAGAGGGATAAAGTAGAGAGAGATAAAGTACCAACCAACCAACCAACCAACCAGCTACTAACTGTCATTATTCAAACAGGTTTGGAGTCTTTTTTCACTTGCTGAAAGTATGACCTCAGAAAAACCGGGGCGTCCAGGTTTTCATTACTAAATCAGGTTTGAATTTTATTTGCTATATACAGTACTTGGCTGCAGAGAAAGCTGGCTCAGGCTCTCCACTAGTGGATGAAATAGACAGTGGGTAGTGGTATACCAGCTCCAAATGGTGGCCTCATTAATCCCCCCCCCCCCCCCCCCCCCCCGAACAGTGCCATTTATTTTTATATTGTCGCTGCTATTCCATCTGAGTGTATAGCTGTGATGGTTTCATTGCTTTTTTGACTTCAAGATAAAAAACATTCTTTAAAGTACTGCATGTCTATGTCTGGGGCTGGTCTGACTTTTCATGGGGTATTTCTACCAATGCCGCCCCCTGAACCTCTAGTACAGTTGTGTCTGGTTGATTTATGCATATTTCTAGCATCTCAACTTTTTTTTATATTGGCTTCCTTATTTTAGTTTTACTAACTATAGAGAATAAATGAGGAATTTTGAATTATGAATCATCATATATTGGGATTCATTATGTATATGGGATTCTGCAAGAATTTCAAGACGCCTGAAATGTCTACTTTAGCAGCTGAAATACAGTATTGATTATTTAAGGCATGAAACGTATTGTTCGCAAAAGTAGATTTGTTTCTGTATTTGAGACATGAGAAGCTATAGAACGGTATCTGTCAAACACAGATTTGCTTCCTGTAGACCAGGGATGGACTGCGGCTCTTAATTAGCATTCTTGACATATGAAAAGGGGCTGGGTCACAGCTTAAGGGGCCATGCCACAAAGCAAGGGGGCCTGGCCTCATGGTCTCTTGTCTCTCTTTATGTAGGTGGTCGAGCAGAGCACCGGGAGGCTGCATTGCTAATGAAGCCCAGGTTTCTCTGTGTGGCCAGACCGGCTTATGCAGCCATCAGCACTAAGATGGGCAATCCGGCCCTGCTATAGACAGAATGCTTCTACAGCTACTTTTATTGCAATCAGCACATCAACTATTTCCGCAAGCAGCTTGAAATTGTATTCTTCTAAGGTTACTGGAATTTTCAAGTCAATCATTGCTTTTTTGAATGGGGGTCTTTAAAGAGAAAAAAGCGTTCAAGCAGCGCCAATAGTTAGTTCCAGCTAGTTTTGCATTGCACAATTAGTGATAATTCTTTCTCAGCGTTTACAGAGTTTTTATAATTGCATCATATTTTGTGGGAGACTTTTTAAACATAAGAACAATTTACCGAACCTTCATTAACGTTTTGCTCATCAAAGAGATGAAAGATGCCGTGTCGCTTTTCTGACTGCCTGCATCCCGAACCCCAGGGTATCATATCACACCCAGGTGGCGGACCTACATCAATATTCATTTGACTTGAACTGGGTATGACCATGGTCTCTTTTGGTCATACTTTAAGTTTATGTTTGGCAGTAAACATGTATATAAACCATTTGTAGAACCATCAAGGTTTTTTTTAAATTAGCACTGCAAGTTTTACATGTTACTGTTTGATTATCAACAGATACAAACATCTCACATATACAGTATCTTATTTAGGAGTAACTTACAAAGTGTTATATTTGTGCTATTACCATAATACAAAATTCCTAAGTGGCACTTTGCAATGCAAGAATAAAGTTTGTTTGTTTGCTTTTTACACTAATACCCCTTTCAGACCGCCAGCTTTGAACACAGGTTATTGGCATGTGCATGTGCGGTCTAAAAGGTGCCAGGGGAAATATCCCTGGTATCCCTGGTAGCAAGCACTTGTGTTCAACCCGGCTTGCTGTGCGGATGGCCGGCGCTTGGAGATCATGTGATCTCCAAGCACTGCCCCTGCCGCGTCACCGCTCACGTCACCAACCCGGCAATATGCCGTCTTGCAATCAGCGGCAGTGGGGCACCTGAGGTGGGTCACACCCTGGGAGCTCCCGTGTTAGGCTCCCAGGTGCGACCCACCTCATGCATTCTGAAAGGGGTATAAAACACCTTTATGTACATCAGACAATAAGTACAGATGGTACAATAATGGTAACATAACCAAGGCAGCTTACTGTAAGTCTTATTTTATATATCAGTTTGATACTATTAAGCACCAGACTAAGTCCACAAATAACATTCCACAATGGTACTACTGCCGTTCTTTGAAATGCAGTCCGCAAGAAAGACGTTAGTGTGCTTTAATTTTTTTAGATGCACTTTTAATATTATTATATACAGTCTGTAGGTATGTAGTTATTATATTATCTCCTAGCTAATGGTGCTAATGACAAGCAGGGCCATACAGAGTAGTGTGTAACCAGTGCCTCCACCGAGGGTACAAAGCCAAGAGGATGGTTCTGTTGCTACCCCAATGGCACCTTCCTCTGGCTTGTGGGGA
This sequence comes from Pseudophryne corroboree, assembly GCF_028390025.1. Taxonomy (NCBI): domain Eukaryota; kingdom Metazoa; phylum Chordata; class Amphibia; order Anura; family Myobatrachidae; genus Pseudophryne; species Pseudophryne corroboree. Next base: position 121,283,248 of record NC_086451.1, on the reverse strand, counting down.
GCGTGGAGAGGCTCTCAGTGGAGCTTCTTCATGAGGCGCCTGGCTTCCCCTGCTACCTGGCTGCGTCCATCTCTGTCCCTTTTCATGATGACATGACATCATATGGGCGGGAGGTGGACAGCACAGGATCATGTCTAATATGGAAGTCAATAGTGCTTTGGATCAGTTACTGAGTTTTAACACATACTGTACTGTACACCAGATGAGAGCACAATTAATTGTTTGTGTATTTCTACACATACATAGGTAATAATATTAATGACAAATATACCAAAAAATTGTACTGTATATTGCAGGGGTCTGTGTTTAGAAAGAAGCATTGTTTAAGAACACAATGTTTAGTATAAACGTCTGACATTCACTATTTCTACATTTATTATGTTGACATGCAAATGTTGACATGGTTGTTGTGTTGACATTTTTAGAATGTATACATACTGTTTTTTGTTATTCTGTCTGTTCTGTCCCTACCCCTAAGCCTAATGCTGACCCTTATCCTCATAGAAATTTTCACCTGAAACCTGTTGAGAAGAAAGTGTCTGAAAAAAGCTGCAGCTTTGTAAACACAGCGCATAGTGACTGCATACTTCCTACACCTAGTTATCTAATAGTGCGAAAGATAAGTGCAAATACATTTTGGGGCTGATGCAGAAATGAAAATATGTCTGTTTGCGGAACATATCTTGTGGGAATTTGCACTGTGCATGCTCAGAAAATGGGGCACACAGGAGTTGTGTGCATTTCCATTAGATGATCTGCACTATTTATTTATTTATTTATTAACAGTTTCTTATATAGCGCAGCATATTCCGTTGCGCTTTACAATTAGAACAACAGTAATAGAACAAAACTGGGTAAAAACAGACAGACAGAGGTAGGAAGGCCTTGCTCGCAAGCTTACAATCTATAGGGAAATAGGCATAGATACACAAGGATTGATGCTAACTATTGCATAATGGTCCACCAGATTGCTAGGTTCTTAATGGGTTGTATGATGATACCCCACAAAGTTATCCAAGTGTCAGGAGGGTGTGAGACTAAAGAAAGACAAGATATGTGATGTTATGAATACTCTACAGAGGATGTAATTAGATAGGGAAGCACTGAAGGTTATGTGGGTGGGTCTGGAATTTGATAGGCTTGTCTGAAGAGGTGAGTTTTCAGGGAACATTTAAAGGTTTGGAGACTAGAGGCGAGTATTACTGTGCGTGGGAGGGCATTCCACAGAGTGGGTGAAGCCCGGATAAAGTCCTGCTTTATAGTTGAAATTGGTCATGATTAGGCATTTATTTTTCACATAAGCAAAAGGTAATGTAGGACAGATGCAAGTGGCACACAATGATGGCTAGTAGCAAACCAGGAGCATATGCTATCAAATGGTACAAATGGTCACAAAGAGGATCCACAAACATTGGGGCAGATGTATTAAGCCTGGAGAAGTGATAAAGCAGTGATAAGTACAAGGTGATAACACACCAGCCAATCACCTCCTAACTGCCAATTTACATATTGGAGCTGATTGGCTGCTGCGTTATCATCACCATGCTCTTATCAGTGCTTTATCTATCACTTCTCCAGGCTTAATACATCTGCCCCATTATCACACAATCCTGGAAGGACACAACCCCAGGAACTGTAAACTCCTTGTATAAGGCTGTAGAGGTCTAACATTTGTTGATGCTACAGTAATGATTCTCTAAGTTCCATGCTCTCTGGTTGGCCTAATTCTCCACTTGCCGTTATTTACTCTATTTAGTACATTATTGGTAAATCAAGTCAAATTAATTAATCAGTCTTCCATACTGTGGATTTGAGGTCTTCTCTTCTTTTTTCTGCTGATTTTGTCTTTATTGTATTATGTACCTGCGCTACCGTTTGTCACTTATATTTGTCACTGGGATCCTGGCACATGTAAAAGCAGACTCGAGGTGCTCTAAACATATCGACCTTAAGTCTTCACCCATGTCATCTCTTTTTGGCATATACATAGAAACCTAGCACATCATTTATAAACTATGTACTGTGACTGTCTTTTTCAACAAGGACTCTTTGTCATACATACTGTATGTTTCTATTTTTATTTTATGCAGGTATTTGACATTTTATTTGAATAGAAGAACTAAGTGAGGAATATACCAGAAGTAATCCCATTTACAGAAGTAACTGATATGATATGCCAAAATGTGCAAAGGAGAAGTGTGCTGCCGGGGAAGTAGAATTGATTCCAGAATGCCTCTAAAACCTTTAGCTGTAGAGAGCTGCTTTCTATGGAAGCACAAGGATAATGAAGCCCATCAGTTTGTGCACTGTGGGGCTTACTGATCAAAGAGTGATACGCTCCCTCCTTGTGCCGCTGAAAAACCTGGTCTGTAATCACATCTCAGGATCACAATGACCAATTAAAGTAATTAAAAGCTCACTTAATCTTAAAAAAAGCAATTTAAAGTCTTTTCAATATAATATATATATATATATATATATATATATATATGTGAAAAGGAGGAAGCTGAGCAGCGCCAATAAGCGATAACAATTTGTACTAGTATATGGACCAGAATTACTATAAACTAGGTGCTTCATCGCGCCCTACGGGCGCTCTTCACACCGTCGCAAGGGGCTACGCCCCCTTAACCCTTGCATGCCTTTCTGGGGTTTAATATTTGTATTATATGGAGTATTACCTGCATTCCTTTGTTAGTTGTTAAATATTGCACAATGAAAGGGCGTGCGATGGTGAAGGAGGCGCAGCCCCTTGCGACGGCGTGAACAGCACCTGCAGGGCACGATGTACAGAATGTAGCAGGTGCGGGGGGGACTGCGGATGGTGTCTGTAGATGCTGCGGGTGGAGGGAGGCAGAAGT